>NW_025814856.1:57300000-57900000 GCF_022079265.1 Lynx rufus
ACTCCTCTGCCAGGTGGACCCCTGTACATAACATCCTTTTTCTGCTCACCCCTCGACCCCCTTCCCTCCCACTCTGAGACAAAAGAAAAAAAAAAAATATATATATACAAAAGACTGCATAAGCTTAACTCGCTGAGGAGTTAGTTGTTTTATTTTTAAACTCATTTTGGGTCCAGTCAATTGTACGTTGCCACGGAAGCCCTTGCTGTGGAAAGGAATAAAACCTACAAACCAAGGCTGTAGCTTCGCAATTATTTTTGGAAAAGTTCTTGGATCCCACAGCCCTCGAACGGGGAGCCGGGGGCCTGGGGAGGGGCTTTGGCTGCTCTTGGCCTCCAGGGGCTGGTCTGGCAGGTGGCAGAGGCAGGAGTTGGGGGGTGGGTCCAGGGAGAGGCCACGACCCTGCTGGGGTCCCTGGAGACGCCTGGGTTGTGCTCTGCTTTGCTGTGGCTGTCTGGATCCTTCCCAAGGTACAGCTGTACATAACCGTGTCCGAGCTTAGATTCTGTATGCGGAGGTGGTGGGGTGCGGCGGCCGGCGAGGGCCGGCCCAGGACCAGGATTGTGCTGATGTAGTCGACCAAGTGCAATATGGGTAGGCGATCGCTGCGGGGGCACCACAGCCAGAAGTAACTTATTTTGTACTAGTATCCGCATAAGAAAAAGAATCCGCAGTATTTTCTGTTTTTATGTTTTATTTGGCTTGTTTTATTTTGGATTAGTGAACTAAGTTATTGTTAATTATGTACAACATTTATATATTGTCTGTAAAAAAATTGTATGCTATCCTCCTATTCCTTTGAAGTGAATACTGTTAAGAATAATAAAATACTTTTTGTGAATGCCTCTGGCCGATCTTGTGGGCTCCCAGGCTGCTGAGTCCTGTGTGTGGAGATTAGTGGTCAGACCTAACGGGTTCTGCGGCCCAGTGATTTGGAGAGAAGGGCTCCTGTCTGGCTGGGGTCTGAGACCCTGATGCCCCTCCCCTGCATTGCTCCCATCTGAATTTCGTCATTGTCACCTCATTGGGGGTCCTGATGGCTGGGTGGATACTGGGGATACAAGGGGAGGCCACGGTTTCTCCAGCCTTTGGCCTACACACTGATCCTTTTCCTGGGGCTCTTGTAGAAGACTGCCTCCGCCCCTGTCCCCATCCACTTCCTCCCAGATGATCAGCTCTTGTTTCTGTCCTCTCTGGTCCTCAATATTCCTGTTCATTGACAAACCTGATCACCAGTGTTTTTGATCACTGATGTCATTGACTGCTGTCATCCTCAATCAACGAGGTTGGTCATTGGAGATAGCCACCATGACTGATATTCGTGGTCAGTGACCTGTCTGACCACCAGAGCCTGTGACCATAGACATCTGATTACTATAACACTGGTCGCCAACACTCAGTCAACCAATGTTTTATCAATGCCTCTGACAGTGACATGTCTGGTCACGGACAGCCACAAAATGTGATCACCAGGGTCTCCAGGGACTGTTTTGGCTCGCTGGTAACATACCTGGTCGTGAGTATCTCCTACCACCGATCAGCACCTCTATTCATCGATATTTATATTCAGTGTGTCTGGCACCAACATCTCTGACCATCACTGCGTTTTCCCAGTACTTCTATTCACCATGTTGTGATCACTGGTGCCTCTTGTCACTCATGTTCCTGATTTCCAATTGTGCTGGTCCCCAATGCACTCAGTCATCAATGTCCTAGTTCACCAAGAAGCATGACCATCAACGTCACTGATCAATGGTTTTCTAATAGTTGATAGATCTGAGCACTCACATGTGTCTCCAATATCACCAATCACACTATTTTCCTCACCGGTGTCTCCTTAACAATGACTTTGGTCACTTGTCTCCGGTCGCCAACATCTCTAACCAACAAGGTGCCTGATGACCAATATCACTGATCATGGGATCCTCTTCTACCACATTTTCTTGACTGTCCGTGTGGTCACCAGTGGCTCTGGTGCCCAACATCCCTGTCTCCTCAGTGCTAATCACCCAGCTTTCTAGTGTCCAGCATAGGGGTTGTGGAGTCTTATCTTCCAGGACCCTTATGACCAGTGTCCCTTATATCCTGATCACCAGGAACACTGACTGCCAGCCCCCTGGTCATCGGTATCACCAGTCACCTGTGTCTCCCTCCGGTCACTAAATTCTCTAACCATTGCTGCCTTTGGTCCCCAGTAGATCACCCACCACCAGGATCTCTGGATGTCTCTAGCCCTTGAATGTGATCACTGAGGTCCCCTCTGCATTCAGTCGTCAAGAATATGAGCACCAGATACTTCCTTCACAAACGTTCCTGTGGCTCACACCCTCAGTCCCCCATGTCCCAGAACAATGACGAATGATATATGCAATCAACCATCATGCTGATCACCAAGACCTCTGAACACCACCTCCTGATCCTCAATGTACAGCCACCACCTCTGATCACGTGCTTGAATGATGTCATCTCCCATGACGCCACTGTCTCTAATTACATTACTCTATTCATATGTCTCTGATGGATGACTCCTTTTGGCCCTAATCACCATCTCTGGTACCCTGAGTCCTTGACGATTAGGCTTTCTGATGGCCAACCTCCTTGTTCTCTGGCAGCCCTGATGTCTACATGAGCCAGGAGGCCCTCCTGTCACTCTTCCCATGGCAGACTGCCGGTGCTGGCAGGGTGCTTGCTTGGGGCCGGGGAAGCAATAGTCCCGTGGAGGCCAGCATGCCTCCTGTGAAGTCCCAGATACCTCAGCCCAGCAGGACAGAGTGGGAGGAGCATCCCTGGGTCTCTGACTCAGGAGCCCTCTGCTCCTGCTCTGCCGCCACCACCCTGCACACGTCCTTTTCCTGTAGAATGGACACCTAGAGCAGGCGGGAACTGACCTGGTGTGTAGCTGGATGTGCACTTGCCTGCCCATCTGAATCCATAGTGGCTTTCTCAGCCCTTCCCCAGCTCACAGCATTCTGGCCCACCCTCCCCCATCAGCTATTATACCCACACTCAGGGCAGGGATGGTCGTGCCCTGCTGTGCCCTGGCTCTTGACGGCGGGATTGTGTGTCTATATGATCACGTACTCAAGTGAGCACGTATGTGTGCCTGCTGATCCCTTCGTCCACACCTGGCCGTGTTCTAGGCACGGGGGCTACACCACCCGATGAAACAAACAAGAATTCCTCCCCGTGAGCAGTTGACGCAGTAACGACTCTACCTGGCCTCTGGCAAACAATGCTATTACCTGGCCCCAAATCCAGAACCAGAACTTGGGAGTCCAGAGTTTTGAGTCCACAACTCTGTACCCCAGTACTCAGGAAGCAGACCCAAAACAGAGCACAGCTCCTGTCCTCCCAAATCCAGAATTTAGAACTTGGAGCTCAGAATCCAGAACTTACATCCAAGAACTCTGAGATGGTGGCTTAGAACTTGAACCTCAGAATCCAGATCCCAGAACACGGAGCCCAGGACCTAGGGACCTGAGCATGGACCCCCCAAATTCACAGCCTAGAGCGTGGGGCTCGGAACCCAGAGTGTAGCACCAAGGACGTGGAGCCCAGGGCCTAGACTCTACATCCCCGAGCTGGACCTGAAGACCAGAACCCAGAGCCCAGAAGAACCACAGAAAGAACCCCCTGCCCACCCTTGTTTCTCTATTACTACCCTGGTCTTATTTCCTTCCTACAGCCAAGCAATATTTTGGGAGCACCCAGTGCCAGAAGCAGCCAGCAAGAAATAAACAAAGGAGCGGATCCCCTCTCCCTGCCATGTCAGGTCCAAGAGAGCAGGGACTGTGTCTGTCACTCTTGTGTCTCCATTGTCTCTAACGGGCCTGCAGTAGGTGCTTCCCAAATGTCTGTCGAATGGATTCATTCACTTCTCCCCAATGTTTGTCGACCCTGGTAGTTGTTGGCGTTCTGGTGGGGACAAAACACACCCGTCTTGTCCCCATGAATCCGCTCTCTCTGGCTGCCAGGAAACTCACGGAGGGAAGGGGTTGTTTCTGACAAAGCCAGCAGCCAGAGCTGGGGAAGACTGTGGGCGTAGGGATGGTGTCCGGTGAGCGACCACCAGGAGCGGGGGAGGTATGGTGGCTTCGGAGGCCCTAAGTTCAAGCCCCAGGCACTCGTGCCACTACAGTTTCTGTTCCCTCTTCCATAAAATAATCAGTGCTAACAATGACTCCTGCTGCCCGAGTCATTGTGCGGGTAAATAGTTTCGATTCTGTGGCCTCAAAGCTCCCGGGCAGGGCAGGGCAGGGCAGGCAGGCAGGCCAAGTGTCGCAAGTGGCCGCCTTAGCTGGGAGATGGTGCCTTTATGATTCCGCGGGGGCCTGGCGCCAGGGCGCCTGGGGTGGGTTGGCCTTTGTTCCATCTGTTTGCACCCAGGTGGGGCTGGCTGGCCCAGGGCCCCTTCCTCCCTTCCTTCTACAGAGACGCTTCCAGGCCCAGCTTCTTATTCCCATTTTCTGTAGTGAGAAACCAAGCCCCCTTTGTAATTCATAGAGACCATCTCAGTCCTTCCCCAGAAATTCCTCCCACCTCCTGGTGACCACCACTGGAAACAATCAGTGGACACTGCCCCAGGGGAATAAGATTTGGGAGGAATGTCTGCCATCCACCTGATGGAAAGGAAGGACGAATCCCCCAAGAGGCAAGGAAGAAGGCAAACACCCAGAGAGCTTCTCCTAAGGTGAGTGGACTGCCCTAAGTGACTTCATAGCACCAGGCAGTAGATCAAAAGTCCACTGTGTGTGGGTTTTTTTTTTAAAGCAAAATGATAAAATAATTCCAAACTTCATCTGCAAAAACTAACAAGACCAGCACAAGTCAGAAAATTAAGGAACATAAAAGCGAGGTGTATGTGTAAAGCATTCCAATATTAAACAAGATTCTATGATCACAATCTCTTTTTTCTTTCTTTCTTTCTTTCTTTCTTTCTTTCTTTCTTTTTTCTTTCTTTCTTATGTTTTTTAATTTATTTTCGAGAGACAGAGACAGAGACAGAGTGCGAGCAGGGGAGGGGCAGAGAGAGAGGGACACGCAGAATCCGAAGCAGGCTCCAGGCTCTGAGCTGTCAGCACAGAGCTCGACGCGGGGCTCGAACCCACGAACCGTGAGATCATGACCTGAGCTGAAGTCGGCCGCTTAACTGACTGAATCACCCAGGTGTCCCAATCACAATCTTTCAAACCTTGTGGTTCTACTGTAAGAATCAGGAGATCAGTGGCTCAGACTCCAGTAAGCCCAAAATAGACCCTAGGATTTACAAGATTGTGGATGATGAAGGAGGTATCCTGAGTCAGTGCAAGGGGGAAGGATTATTCAAGCAAGGGGAGTTGGAAAAACTCACTGGTTAGCATCTCACTGAGGGAACACCTAACTCAGAGATCTGAAACCAGCAGCATGTGGCCTTCTCCAGCCAGCAGACAAATTTTGCTTGGCTGCATGATGTTTTGCAAATGTATAGGTGCATTGGAAACGATTTTGAGTCAGGTGAGTCACTTAAAAATGGGCAGAAGGTCTGGTTCTGAGGGGACTCTTATGTCTGCAGGGCCATTTCTCCATCTTTCCCCTCAGGAAAGAAAAGTACACGGGTTCAAGCCCTGCGTCAGGTCAGAGCCTGGAGCCTGCTTCGGATTCTGTGTCTCCCTCTCTCTCTGCCCCTCGCCCACTCACACCATGTCTCTCTCTGTCTCTCAAAAATGCATAAACGTTAGAAAAAAGATTTTAAATATTTGTGTAGATATGGAAAATAATGAGGGAAGATACATACCTAATGAATAATAGTTGTTAGTTTGGGGAAGTGTGATAGTCTGGGGATGGGGGAGAGGGTAATTTTTGACTTTATAAACTTGTGCTATTATTATTATTATTTTTAACTTTAAGAAAGAGAGAGAGAGAGATGGGCAGAGGGAGAGAGAGAATCTTGTGGAGTCAGACACAAGATCCCACTACCTTGGGATCATGACCTGAGCCAAAGTTAAGAGTGGGATACTCAACTGCCTGAGCCACCCAGATGCCCCTGTGCTATTATTTTACTGTGTTACGACTTTTTGCCGCCTTTGTAACATAAAAAATAAAGAATCATCACAAACACCTATGTTCTTTTCTCTGCCTTATTTCTGACTGGTCTTTCTCCCTGAGATGTCCTCCCCTTCATCCTTCAAAATCCCAGAGAGCCTAGAGAAAACCTTGAGTTCTCCTTTTCCTTAGCCCTTCAGGGCCTCCCCAGGCCCTAACCGATGTCCCTCAAGGACAAGGCCTGGGTGTGGTGCGGACACCCTTGCCTCTCCCTTGCTGTGCAGCCCTAAGGAAGTGGATTAGCTTCTCTGAATCCTGACTCCTCACCAGTAATACGTGACCACACCTTGCAGGGTTGTTTTACGGATGAGGGGGCCAAGGGGTCTCAGTCCTTGGAGAGCCTACCTAGCAAGGAGATATCCTTCTGATGCTATTTCAGCCCACTGCTCTTCAGACAGAGTTCCCTTGTCTACTAGAAGTGTCTCTACTCCTACTCAGTGTCCTTCTCTACTCCTAGAAGTGGGCAAGCCGCCTGACCTTCCTGTTCTTCCTTCCCACACATCCCCTAAGGCTGTCAGGGTCCCTTAGGAGTGCCAGTGGGATATACCTGGCTACTTAGTAGGTGTTTTCAGTATTTCCCCCCCAGCCTGTCCCCAACCAGTCAGGGTCCACACAGATCATCCCTCCTGTACAGCTGGGGAAACTGAGGGCCAGGCAGGGATGGGGGTCTCATTTCCTGGGGATGGGGGAGAACAGGATGGCTCCCTCTGGTATGCAGGCTAGCAGTGGGGGGGTTTCCTTCTTGAAGAGGGGACTTGGCGGACCCTTTGCAGCTGTTTCCTTCCGCCGTCCCATCTGTCCCTCCCCAGCCCGCACTGCGGGGCTCCCTCGGGGACCCTGGGAAAACACTGTCCCTCTCCTTCTCCCCGCCCCTCCCACCCAGGTTTGGCTGTACTGATTTGGGGTGGGGGCTGTGATCCAGGTCTCCCAGGCTTTGAGGGGCTGCTGGGACGGGCCCCTCCCTTTCCTCAGAACTCAGGAACGGAGGGGACGTTTTTACACAAGCGCACATCACACTGCACCACTGCCGATACCGTCCGGACAGCATCGGAGCGTCTCCTCTGCACCTCACACAGCCCCGTGCTGTCCCTTTGCCTGCTGTAGCACCAGACTCCTCCCTGGCCCTTGCCCCCAGCTGGTGCCCTGCAACTTGTCTCTTCCGCCAAAGGGATCTTTCTTAACCTTTTTATTTCAATGATGAAATATTTCAAACACCCACGAAGATAGCTAATACTAGAATAAATACCATGGTACCCCCCAGTTATTGGTTTTCTTAAAAAAAATTTTTTTTAATGTTTATTTATTTTTGAGAGAGAGAGAGAGAGAGAGAACACGAGCAGGGGAGGGGCATGGAGAGAGGGAGACACAGAATCCAAAGTAGGTTTTGGGCTCTGAGCCATCAACATAGAGCCGGATATGGGGCTCGAACCCACGAACTGTGAGATCATGACCTGAGCTGAAGTCGGACGCTCAACCGACTGAGCCACCCGGGCGGCCCTAGTTTTCTAAGCTGCACAGCAAATCCCAGACTTGGCAGCTTAAGACCACGCACACAGTGCAGAAGCCCAGGCGTGCCTTAGTGGGGTCCCACAAGGCTGCCCTCAAGGCATTCACCAGGACTGGGGTCTCGGCAGAGGCTTAACTAGGGAAGGGTCTGCTCTGCTACCAACCTCGCTCAGGTTCTGGCACAACCGAGGACCCTGTGGCCGTAGGATTCACAGCAGCTTGCTCCTTCAAAGCCAGCAACACACAGACACTCTGCAGGAGAGTGGCCAACACCAGGGAGTTTTATATAATGTCCCGCAATCCCGGGAATGGCAGCCTATCACCTTTGCCGTATTCTATTGGTGATATACATGTCCCAGGTCCTGCTTACCTTCCAGGCTGCAGACACCAGGAGGCAGGAGAATCGAGGCAGCTTGCAGTCCCTCTGACGCCCCCTCATCTCAGGTTAAGAAAGAAAACATCACAGGGGCGCCTGGGTGGCTCAGTCAGTTAAGCGACAGACTTCCTGTCAGGTCGTGATCTCGCGGTTTGTGGGTTCGAGCCTCGCGTCGAGCTCTGTGATGACAGCTCGATGCCTGGAGTCTGCTTCGGATTCTGTGTCTTCCTCTCTCTGCTCCTCTCCTGCTTGTGCTCTGTCTCATTTGGTTTATTTAACCCCCCCTCCCCCCCAAAAATAGAGAAAACATTACAGGTGTATTGAACCCTCTGAACCTTCTTACCTGCCTTCCTTCCCTGAAGTAGCTAGGGCTTGATGACTCCCATGTAGGTTACATTTTTTTGCTACATGTGTATGAATCCTTATGCCATAGCTCACGTTATTCTGCATGTTTTTACATTTTGCAAAATGGTATCTTAACAGTAGATTTTTTTTGCTATGGCTTACTTTTTTTGGTTTACTATCACGTTTATGATATTCTTTCACACGAATATATGAAGTTCTGTTCCATTCATGTTTCGCTGCTGTATATACTGTCATCGTATAAATATAACACAATGTATTTGCCATCCTCCTGTTTTCTATTATTTAATTTTTTAATGTTTATTATTTTTCAGAGAGAGGGAGAGAGAGAGAGAGAGAGACAGAGAACAAGCAGGGGAGGGGCAGAGAGAGAGGGAGACACAGATCTGAAGCAGGATCCAGACTCCGAGCTGTCATCGCAGAGCCTGATGCGGGGCTCGAACTCACAGACTGTGAGATCATGACCTGAGCCGAAGTCGGATGCTCAACCGACTGAGCCACCCAGGCACCCCCCTCCTGTGTTGTATTATAAAGAGAGCATATGCTTGCTGTTCTCATCCCTCCGCCATGCATGAGGGTTTCTCTGGGCACAGAAGCCTAGAAGTGGAATTGCTGAGTCAAAGGATTTAGTACCCTCACATCTCCAAGATAAGGCCAAAGAATTTTCCAGACTCGTTGTTCCCATTGACACTCCCACCAGCAGGGCAGGGAATCCCCGTTGCTCTATCCACATCCTTGCCAGCACTTGGTAATGTCAGCCTTTCACATGGTTACCAGTTTGTTGGGCATGAAATGGAACACCATTGTTGTAGAGAGATTGTTCTAGAACATGCCATTGATCACATTCTCCTTGTGCTTCAGATCCACCCGAGGGCTCCCCAGCTCGGGACCTGATCCAAGTTCTTGAGTTTGGCATCTGAGCCTTGCATGACCTTTGCACCCTCATAGACCCTGCCCCCTCATTGTCTCCTCAGTACCAGGCACAATAGACCACAGACGAGGTTCTCCCACCACGCGAGGCTTTGTGCTCGCTGCTCCCTCTGCGTGAAACCACCCCCCTGTTTCAAAGCCCCTGCTTTATTAAGAAATAAATAACCAAACAGGCCGCCTGTATGTTTTGAACGTTCACATTAAAGAAATGAATGCCTTAGGCACAGTAAAAACACAAATGCTATGTAACCGTACTTTTCAAATGGTGGCTTCAGGGTTCAGACCAGAGTTCTCCACCTCGATAGCACTGACGCTGGGGACTGGATCATTATTTGTGGCGGAAGGTTGTCCTGTACCTCGTAGGATGTTTGGTGGCATCCCTGACCCCGCCCCACGAGATGCCAATAGCAACCCTACCCCCTTGTCATGACAATTAAAAATGTCTCCTGTCATTTTCCCCTGGGGAGGGAGGGCTGACCCTGTTGAGAGCACTGATTTAGGAAGAGATTCATTTATAATGCACTCCGTGGTCTGAAAGTGCTTACAGCCCTATGATGAACATTTTCTTCCCACTTGGAAATACTGTTTTTTCCACGACCAAGCAATTTATACCATTGGGAAAGGACATCCAGAGTCTAAATCCGAGGACCTTCATATGTGTGAGGCCCTAGCCAAAGGCTAATGTCACCTCTCTCAATAGACCCTGCTGGAACTGCCCTGTTTAAGCCCTGCCCAGATGTTACCCCAGGTGTCCCCAATGCTTGTTGCAGCTGCCTTCACGTGTTTGTGAGTCTCTGCTCCTTTCCCACAGCCTGGGATTGGGAGGGCCTTCTGTGGGTGTGGGTGACAGCTGAATTCTGCTGTTTCCAGCTCGCACCTACACCAGCGCAGAAAGATGTGTGGATCTGAATTGCGAATGGCATGGAAGTCACCTAGGCTCTTCTCCAGTTGACCCAGTGAAACCCAGATGTGTGCTGGGACCCCAGTGAGCAGGCCTGGAGAGGGGATATGGGAAGGTCAGGGTGAGGAAGAAGGAAACAGTTCTGGCCACAGAGGTGGGCCAGACCTCCCTAGTGTGGGTGGGCAGGGACATCTTTGGAGACACCGTACCCTCAATGCACAGCAGGGCTGCAGGCCTTGTGGGAGGCTCCTGTGTGCCTGTGTGCACACGTGGACACTTGTGTTCGTGTGTATAGGCACACACATATTGCGTGGGGGCATGGATGCCTGATACGCATGTGGAGGTGGGTGGGGCCCTATCTGCCTACCCTGTCTGAAAGAGAAGGCTTGTCATCCTCCTTCTGCTTTGTTTTTCCTCATGGCAGCTATCACTACCTGACATTATATTATGTTTATTTATTATTAGTTTCTTGTGTCTCTCCCACTAGCTGTCAACTCCATGAGGGCAACGCTCTGGCTAGTGTGTTCACTGGCATATATACCTGCAGCACCCAGAGGAGTGCCTGGCTTATAGTACATGTATGCATAGGTGCTCAAGAAACATATGGGATAAGTGGTTGGATGGATAGATGAAGGGCTGGCTGGCTGGATGAGTAAGTGGATGGATGGATGGATGGGTAGATGGATGGACGAGGAAGTGGATGGATGGATGGATGGATGAGTGGATGGATGGATGGATAGGTGGATGGATGGCTGGATGGATGGGTGGATGGATGGGTGGGTGGATGGATGGTAGGTGGATGGATGGATGGATGGATGGATACGTGGATGGATGGATGGATAGGTGGATGGATGGATGGATGGATGGATGGATAGGTGGATGGATGGATGGATGGATGGATGAATGGATGGGTGGATGGATGGGTGGATGGATGGATGGATGGATAGGTGGATGGATGGATGCATGGATGGATGGATGGATGAGTGGATGGATGGATGGATAGGTGGATGGATGGATGCATGGATGGATGGATGGATGAGTGGATGGATGGATGCATGGATGGATGGATGGATGAGTGGATGGATGGATGGATAGGTGGATGGATGGATGGATGGATGGATGGATGGATGAGTGGATGGATGGATGGATAGGTGGGTGGATGGATGGATGCATGGATGAATGGATGGATGGGTGGATGGATGGGTGGATGGATGGATGGATAGGTGGATGGATGGATGCATGGATGGATGGATGGATGAGTGGATGGATGGATGGATAGGTGGATGGATGGATGCATGGATGGATGGGTGGATGGATGGGTGGATGGGTAGATGGATGGATGGATGGATGGTAGGTGGATGGATGGATGGATGGATGGATAGGTGGGTGGATGGATAGGTGGATGGATGGATGGATGGATGGATGAATGGATGGATGGGTGGATGGATGGGTGGATGGATGGGTGGATGGATGGATGGGTGGATGGGTGGGTGGATGGATGGATGGATGGATGGATAGGTGGGTAGATGGATAGGTGGATGGATGGATGGATAGATGGATAGATGGGTAAGTGGGTGATGGGTGGATGATTGCTGGTATGAATGTGTGCATATGCATGTAAGTCTTGACTCTGGAAGATATTTCAGGCTTCTTTGTTCTATACTCTTTCCAGAAAGACCCAGGATGCCCCACATTCCAGAAGCTACAGAGGTCCATGGTGTGTATGTAGGCAGTGGGGGTTGAATCCTCCTGGAGGCTTAGGATGAGCTGTTGGAAGTGGGATCAGAGCTCTGCCTAGAGTTGCCCCATGCAGGTATGGGCTGAAGACTAGGGCACTATGGGTGGGGAGAGGAGAGTGGCTGCCCTAACATGCTGGTGCACTTTGGAACTTGGCAGGGGGGGTCCCCACAAATGATGCTTTTGCTCAGGCAGTAACCCTCCACTGGAGGCTAGAACTGAGCTTCCAGAGACCACGTGGACCACCACCAGGAAGGGTGTTACCCGGGTAGGGGTTGAGGGGAAAGGATCCTGAGGACCCAGTGGGCACCCATTACCACGGGCCAGGAGGGTTGAACAGGACACTTTCCTAGATGTCTTGGGGGAGGGAAAGCAGGTCTGAGCCACATCTGTGTCAGGACCTAAGCTGAGATTGTCCTGTTACCTCTGGAGAAGAAGAGAGGCCGCCCCCCCTTCCCACGCCTCCCTGCCTGGCACTGGGCGTTCACTGTCTCTTCTACCTGTCTAGTAACCCACCACCTGACCAACCCTCCATCAGTGCACCAATTTATATGCTCATCGACCCTTCTACCCATCCTTCCACAGACCTGTCCATCTACTACTCCTTCCCTTCATTCATCTGTCTGTTCTTCCATCCATCCATCTGTCTATCCACCCGTTAGGCTAGCAAACCCACATACACAGCCTTTTCTCTGTTCTAAGCTGTCCTCACAGCAATCCTATGAGGAAATGCTATTATTATTCCCACTTTACAGATGAGATGTAGAAAGTGAGACACAGAGAGGTTAAGTGACTTCCCCAAGAACACACAGCTGGTAAATGGCAGAGCTGTCTGACCTGACAGGCTGAGCTCTGAACCTCCCAGTTTTCTGTTCAGCCATCTAGCCACCCTTATAGCTGTCCATCATTCAGTCCCTTCACTCACCTGTCACTGTCCATCCAGTGGCCCATCCATCGCTGTCACCCATCCATCCTGAAGGTAATGCAGTTAGAGAACCAGGGGCCCTGAGGGGAGAGAAGGCCCGGACTGCCCATCTGGCTGGGCTGGGGTGGACTGGGGGGGTTGGGGTGGGCTGCCCCGGGCTGGGCAGGGCTGCATGAGGCTGGAGGGAATTAGCCGAGTGACTGCCAGGATCATCTAATTAGGAACGCTAGTGATAAGAAGATAGGATCGAGGGTGATTAGAATCCTTTTAAAAAGCCACTCCATTAATTACAGAGACAGAGAGGGGCCTCTGGCTGCTCAGAATACCAATTGGCTGCCTAATCGGCCTCCATCAGCTCGCCCTGGGGAGGGTTCCTGGGACCGCTGTGTGACCTTGGTTGTGCCCTGCCCTCTCTGGGCCTCCCCGTGCATGCACTGGATCAGGCTCTTCCTGAGATCACCTGGTCACCCAAGGTCCTCTTTCTCTTCCCAGGCCATGGCTTGCGGGGGGCAGGCAGGCCCGCCTGAGGCCCTGAGGGTGGGCCTCAGACTGGGGACACAGAGGCCGCAAGCCAGGGAGGTTAGTCTGGCTCCCCAGGGAGGAGGCAGTCCTGACGGGGAGGATTTTTCCCACCGCACCGGTGAATGAGGACAGCAAGGGTCAGAGAGGGAAAGTGAGCAAACAGCCAGTGGTGGTCAAGGCTGTGGGGGCTGAGCTCAAGTCATGCCTGCACATCCCTGTGTCCTCACGCAGGCCCTGGGGAGGGACCCAGACGCCTCTGCTCTTAACACTTTTGGTCTTAGGATTTCAGAGGACACGACTCAGAACCATTTTCGGCAGGGAAAATCACCTCTGCCAAATTCCACACCTTCGTCTGTAGGAAGCTCGCCCCACTTCGTCCTTGGTAAGCTGGAGAGGGCCCCCCATCTTCTGGGCTCCTTGGGCAATGAGCAGCTGAGATCTGCCTCTGTGTTGTATGCCCATCCTATAAGCCCTGGGACAGCCCTGAACCCTGGGGGTCTCCAGCCCTGTCTCCATCCTCGCTGCCTCCTACAGACGGACCACCCTAGGGTGGGGCCTCAGGCTGAGCACAGGGCCTGGGGTCAGAACAGTGCTGATCTTTGCTGGGGGAGCTCCAGGACCACAGGAAAGTTCCTCTTTGCAAAGACATTACAGGTCAAGTCTCAGGCAAGGCAGGCAGAGGGGACCCTGGGTCGAGAGAAGCATCTCATCATCCTGGGTCCCTTGTCTCTTAATTGGATGTAACCAGACACACAGCGTCCTGATTGCGTGGCCATGGGACCCTCAGGCGTCTCCTGTAGTGGTGCCATTGCCACCAACTCCCCGACGGATGTTGCATGACCCCATTAGCATCACCGTAAACGTATGACCATCCCTATGTCCACCATCAACCTCCCTCTTCCCCACCATCGCTGTTACCATCGCCATTATGACCGTCCCCGCCTCCTCCAGTATCGCCAGCGATCGCACCAGGTCACTATCATCACACCGTCACCACCGCCACATCCCGCCTCTGACGCCACCGCCACCGTCACCACCCGCCTCCACCTCGACAGTGTTCACGTTATGCTGACCCACGTCACCGCCATTAGTGTCACCAACACCATCTTTGTCTCAGCCAGTGTCACCCTCGCCACGACACCATTGCTACCGTCACTGCCGCTACCATTACTGTCGTCACCACCACCGTGTCACCACCGGTGTGACCTGGCCCAGTGTCCCCACTGCCCACCTCCCTCCTCATGCCCACCGTCATTGTCGCGTCTGTCACCCCCACTGCCCGCACCACCTTCCCCTGAGCCACTGTCACCATGACCGCGTGCACACAGCTGCTGACCGTGACAGGTATGAAGACACAAAGTGTGAGTTTTCACGACCAGGGGACGACCTCAGCGTGTAAAGATCAGGGAAACGAGGCATCGCTGACGGTCTTGGTCTGCTGCCCCAAAGTGGCGAGATCTTAAGAGTTTGCCTGGAAGCTGCTAGAATCTCACAATCTTCCGGGAAGCCCCCCCCCCCCGCTGCCACCCCGCCCCTAAGCATCTCAGCCTGCATCTCTGAGGGGGGGGGTTCTCAGAGGGTTGCCCAGAACTTCCTGCAGACCTCCAGTTGCCATCGGCCCACAACGGCCTCTCTCTCCTCCGCTTTCCGTAGCTCATGCATTGGCAGACTCCACCCTGGAACCACATGGGGAAGGGGATTCTGGAAAATCTTCCCGAATTCTCTAGGACGCCGAGGGGACCATGGAGGAGGGAGGTGGCAATGCTGAGTTAGCAACAGAAACTCCAGGACACCACACCTGCTGCTTCATCACCATCAGCATCAACACCGTAGCTAGAGCACATCGTGACTGTTGTCAGCAAGCCCTCCATTGCTGTCACAGGTCCTGTCGTGTTGAGCAGCACTTCGGTCACCAGAGCATTGTCATCGCCGGCAGCACCAGGGCCACCCCCCACCCCCCGCATGCTGCAGGATCACCCACTCCCTAAGAGGATTGTGCCTCCCCACCTGTAGCCTGAGACGTGCGAACCCTTCCTGAAGGAGTGCCATTCCCCACCTCGCTGATGCTGGCCTTGGCCTCATGGCATGAGCAAGGGTGACGTACATCCCATCCCGGGAGAAGTTTCCAGAGGCACTCCGCCTTTCGCCCGGCTCTTTCTCCCACCCTCTCTGCCACGAGAATGCCACGTTCCAGACCGGAGCCCTTCCTCATCCGGAATCCCAGATGAGAAGACGTGCGAGTTGGAACCCCAGCAGCTGACAGAAGTGGGCAAGGCCTAAATGGCTGTCATAAGGCTCTGGGATGTGGGGGTTGTTACCAAAGCAAAGCTGTACAACACGCAACTTCCTCTACTCCATTGCCTTCGTCACCATCACCGTCACCAACGTCACCACCTCCAGGACCATGGCTGCCATGACCACCCTCCCCAATAGTAGCCTTTCCATCACCTCCCCACCACACCTCCACTGTCGCTATCAATGGTGCCCAATGACCGTCCATCCCGTCCATTGTTACACGTCCAGGGTCAGTGTCACCACCACCAGCACCTCGTCTGTCATTATCAACTCCACTATCACTGCCATACTTACTCTCACCCTCACCACTGCCTCCACGTCAGAAATGCTACCCTAATCACCTCCACCATGTTAACGATGCCTTACTGGCCACCACACACCCCCTTCGCCATCACTGTCCCCACAGTCGTCACCGAGAACTGGGCAGGCAGGCAGCTTCCCCAGCTCCAATGGGCAGGCCCGTCGAGAACAGGTTGTGACTGCAGTGACAGAAACAGTTACAAAAATAAAGAAGCGTTTTCATCTGTAGCTACACTCAGTGGACTTATTCTCGGTTGTCTATTTCCTCTACTGAGTGATATGTGTTAGGTGTCAGCCCATGTGGCAGATGGACACGGGGCACAGAGGACAAGTCCTGCTCCTGGGGAGGTGTATGGGGGTGACAGCGTCTCTCACTCTAGGTCAGGCTTGCAAAGTGTCTCCAGATTCTGTGTTCCACCTCCTGGCATTTGGGATTGGCCAGAACCTGCTGTTCCCTGTTAGGTTCTGGGAATGTAGCACTGACAGGAAGGAAAGGAAGAGAGAAAGAGAGAGAGAGTACAGACAGGGGTATGGGGTAGGGACTAGAGAAAGGAAGACGGGCAGGGAAGGAAGGAAGGAGAGAAGGCAGAGGAATGCCTTCTTAAAATTTTTTTTATTACATTTATTTATTTTTGAGACACAGAGTGCAAGCGGGAGAGGGGCAGAGAGAGAGAGAGAGAGAGAGAGACAGAATCCAAAGCAGGCTCCAGGTTCTGAGCCGTCAGCACAGAGCCCAACTCAGGGCTCGAGCCCAGGAAGCGTGAGATCATGACCAGAGCTGAAGTCAGACACTTAACCGACTGAGCCACCCAGGCGCCCCAGGAATGCCTTCTTAGGTAGGACTTAGTGATCCCAACAGCTCTCTCCTCGCGGGTGTGCTTACTAGGCAGTTTAGCCTGTGTTCCACCCCAGCTGGAGGAGGGTGAGGGGAAGGGAGTAAGAGACGTCAATCAGTAAATCAGTATAGTTCCTTGCTATTTCTAAGTACGATCATGGGATCGTAGAATTAAGGATCTACATGGGAGCAAGAATTAAGGAAATGTAAATGCCTAGGAACCTGTGGTTACCTCACTCACCTTGCTAGCTTACTAAGTCACAAACTGGGTGACTTAACAGAGGGGCGCCTGGGTGGCTCAGTCGGTTAAGCGTTCGACTCTCGGTTTCAGCGCAGGTCATGATCTCACGGTCCATGAGTTGGAGCCACGCGTCGGGCTCTGTGTTGACAGTGTGGAGTCTGCTTGGGATTCTGTGTCTCCCTCGCTCCCTATGCCTCCCCCACTCACACTGTCTCTGTCTTTCTCACAAATAAATAAACTTAAAAAAAAAAAAAAAGAACAAAAGCCCCAAACGGCAAAATGTAACCTCTCACAGTCCTGGAGGCCAGAAGTCCAAAAGCAAGGTGTCACAGGGCCACACACCCTCCCTCTGGCCTCTGGCGACTTCGGGCTCTCCCTGCGCCACACTGCTACCCCTCTGTTTGATAATCCAGGATGCTCTCATCTCGACACCCCTAATTTAATTACATCTGCAAAGATCTCTCCTCCAAATAAGATCACATTCACAGGTTCCAGCGATTAGGACAGGGACGTAGCTTTTGGGGAGGCCACGATCTAACCCACTACACCCATCATCAATCCTGATTTCTCTTTCTTCCAGAGTTGCGCGGAATGCTTCTTTCAATTTGCTGTCCTCAGGCAGCCCTGGGTTTGCCTCTGTCTCTCTCTCACTGACCTGCTGTGTGACCCTGAGTACATCCTGCATGTCTCTGAGCCTCAGTCATTAAACAAACATTTACTGATCGCCAGGCACGGAACACCCCTGCCTTTGTGGGGCTGACCTCTGAGGATCTGACCCGATTAAGGGGTACAAGAAGAATGAATTCCCGCGCCTGCCTCCCTGCCTGATTCCCCACTTCGGGCCCCCTCACTCCATCCCAACAACCCAGCCAGCGGGCTAAGTGGGCCTGTGGCAGGAAGGCCTCCCTCCCCCTCCCTGACCAAGGCGCACCTAGGCCCCATCCTGCGACAGATTCTGCCTCTGCTCCTTGGCTCCCAAGAGCTCAGCCAACAGACCCTGCGTGACCAAACTCCAAATTCCAGGCCCACCAAGGTGCCCACCTCTTTGGCAGGGGCAGGCCAGGTCCAGAGCTGGGGGATTTGCCCCGCCCGGGGGGGCTGATGTCACAAAGGGCCCAGCCTCTGCTCCGCAGGGGGGGCCTGCCCCTGGCCTGGCCTCACTGTGGCAGTGCTCCCTCCCCCTCCCCCTGTCAGTGGAGGCGCCCACCTGTCCCTGAGAACTGGTATTATGAAAGGGTAGACTCACTGGGCAGAGCCGCGCCCGGAGCCAGTAGATTCCAGCAAGGCCCCCCCGCTGAGGGAGCCACATCAGCTGCCGCCTCCTCTGAGCCCATCCCTGCCACCCAGGCCACCGGTGCCCACCTCGCCTTCTCCCCCACCTTCGCCTCCCCCTTCTCCCCACCCCCGCCTCGGCATGGCCAACTATTACGAAGTGCTGGGGGTGCAGGCGAGCGCCTCCCCAGAGGACATCAAGAAGGCCTACCGCAAGCTGGCCTTGCGCTGGCACCCGGACAAGAACCCCGACAACAAGGAGGAGGCTGAGAAGAAGTTCAAGCAGGTGTCCGAGGCCTACGAGGTGCTGTCCGACTCCAAGAAGCGCTCCGTGTACGACCGAGCGGGCTGCAACAGCTGGCGGGCCGGTGGCGGGGCCAGCACCCCCCACAGCAGCCCCTTCGACACCGGCTACACCTTCCGTAACCCTGAGGACATCTTCCGCGAGTTTTTCGGCGGCCTAGACCCCTTCTCGTTTGACTTCTGGGACACCCCTTTCAACAGCAACCGCGCTGGCCAGGGCCACGGACTGAGGGGGGCCTTCTCGGCCGGCTTCGGCGAGTTCCCGGCCTTCATGGAAGCCTTCTCGTCCTTCGACGCCCTGAGCCGGGGTGGCGGTGCCAGCCACACCACCTTCTCATCCACCTCCTTCGGGGGCTCCGGCAGCTCGGGGTTCAAGTCGGTGATGTCGTCCACCGAGCTGGTCAACGGACACAAGGTCACCACCAAGCGCATCATGGAGAACGGGCAGGAGCGCGTGGAGGTGGAGGAGGACGGGCGGCTCAGGTCCGTGACCATCAATGGCAAGGAGCAGCTCAAGCAGGTGGACAAGTGACCCAGGCCGCCTGGGCCCCTGGCCTGCCACCCGCCGCCGCGCCCCAGGGCGTGAGTGCGGCTGATGCTTAATAAAGGTGCCAAGTGAGTTCATGAGAACAGCTTGCCCACATGTGGCTGGGGTGGGGGGTTGCTGGGGAGCGTGGGGAACCTGCTCGGCAGGCCGGGCCCCAGCTGCAGAGGGGCGTGTGCGCTCTGGCCCGTGGGTGCTGCCTGCACACGTGGGCCGTGTTCGTGGTTTGTGACCCCTCTTGTGCCGTGACTGCCTATCCTTCTCGGCCCAGCCTTGTGACTCTGAGCCTGCCGTTGGCTCTCTGATGGGGCCGCATCATCCTCCCAGGGCCTCCCAGCTCCACGTCTCAGCCCCCTGCCCCCCAGTGATTTTTCATTCGGCCATCGTGCCCAACCCAAGCTGCATCACTTCACCTGCCTTGCTGTAAACCGTCAGTGGCTCCCACTGCTCTAAGCATAAAGACCTCAGGCCTCATCCTCACCGTGAGGCCCTAGTGGCCTGGCCCCTGAACGCCTTCCTGGTCTCACGTCCCGGCAACCCTCACTCTCTAAGCTCCAGACATACTGACCTCCTCTCTGTTTCTCCAAGGAACCAAACGTCTTGCAACCTCAGGGCCTTTGCACACGCTGTTCTCCCTGGTAATTGCCCATTCATCCGTAGGCCTTTGCTCAACCACCACCTCTTCAAGTAGGCCTTCTGAGGACTGGGACCCTGTTATATAATTTCCAATTGACCCCCAAAGTAACCCTATGTAGGAGGGACTTTTGCCTGAGGGTCACATGTGTGGACACTGTGCACACGTCTCTGTCCGTATATGTCCAGCACAGAGAAGTGGAAGATGGTTTGAGTTCAGTCTGCTGCCCCAGTGGACCATAAACACAAAAACAGGAGCTCTGATCCTGTTTTTGCTCACGTCCAGCACCTACCCCAGGGCACGAAGATAGTAGATACACAGTAAATATTTGTTGTATGAAGGTGTTTGCATGGGCATGCTTGTGTGTGTTTGTCCACGACCCTGGTGGGGTTGCTCCAGCTGGCCCACAGGGCTCTGTCCTCGGCATTGTGTCCTCAGTGTTGGCACTAGGGCTTTGAAGGAGCCACAAAAGGCACGGGCCTCACATTCTCAGACACACTCCATTGGGAGTGAGCTTCCCATCACGGAAGGAGTGACAGTGCCGAATTCTGATTCCGTGTGGGCCTGCCGAGTGCTAGTCTTTTAAAAATATTTTTAAGTATATTTTTATTTTGAAGCAATCTCCAGTTTCAGATGTGTCCTGCACTTTTAATTCAGCGCAATTCAAGAGATATGTATTGGGCGTATTATTATATGCCAGGCACAGCACCAGGTCCTGGGGATACAGCAATGGGCAAGACAGACTCCTGCACCAATGAGGCAGACGTTGTACTGGGGAGCCAGAGAACAAGCAGGTGCGTGGAACATTGTCCCCTGTCCCTGTCATAATGAATGCGAGGGAGGAAATACAGGCAGGTAGGCTCATGGAGAAGGATGGGGTCAAGGGCACGGGCAGGCGAGTTTTCAGTTGGAGAATGGAAGTGAGATCATGGACCATGTAGTTATCTGGGGGAAAAGCATTCTCGACAGAGGGAAGAGTAAACGCAAACCCTGCCCTGTTGAGGAACAGCAAAGAGGCCAGTGAGGGCCATACCCACAGTTCCATTTGATGCCCACGCTCTCCCAGATTGTAGTCGTTGACCCACGTTACATAAGAGGAAACTGAGAGGAGAGTCACATAACTGGCAAGTGGCTGAGCCAGGATTTCATCCAAAGGATTTACCTTCAAAATAATAATGGTAACAATAACAATAATAATCGCGGCAACAAAGGCGAAGTGTGCCTGTGAGTGTGTCTGCCAGTGTGTGTGTATGTGTGTGTGCACGCACGCACAAATGCATCTATGAAAGATCGGCATGCTGGCAATTCCTTATTCCTTGGGGGCTGGAGTGGAGCCAGAAATAGAGGCGATTCCAGGCTTCAGGGTTCAAGGCCGATTAGTGACAGGGTCTTTGGTTCCCAAGCTGCGAAGAGGGGGTGTGTGGGCATGGCCAGGAAAGGCACTGTGAGTACCAATCATCCTGGGGCCTGATCAGGTTTTGCTCACCTATACATCTCGACTCCTGGCCTGGCAAGTAGTAGGTGTCCAATAAATGATGTGAAATGAAAGGAGGTCGGAGCACACTGTTCCAGGGAACAGCAAGAATCAAGGGGTGTGTTCAGAGGACAGCTTCCAGAACTCATGATGGGTGAGACTTCTGAGGAGGCCATAAACCTATAGGGGAGGGTGGGATCTGGTCAAAGACAGACCTGGGAGGAATTCATTCCCATTTCCCGATGCACACTTAAGCTGAGGAGCGCCCATCATGGAAGTCAGGGTGTGGTGCTGGAAGCCTGCAGGTGGGCCTGGGTACTTATCTCCAAGGGGAACCTGTTAAAGGTTTCTTCTAAGAAGTCAAGGGGCACCACCCCAGATCTCTAGGGGATACAAAGCCCCTTGGGTGCTGCAAGTGCCCTGGCCGAGAGGACACTGTAGGTGACCTGGCTGTTGGCCGCACCTCCAGGCTCTGCCTAGCCTCTAGCTTCTCGGGTCCCGCCTCCGGGAGCCTCTGGGACAGACCAGCAGCTGGAGGTCTCCTAACCATGTTACCGGAGGAGCAGGAGAGCCCCATGACGCACAGAAGGTTGAACCCCAGCTCCCAGCCCTGCAATGGGACTAACTTCATCAAAGCCCCCACTACAGCATTAACCACCTGACCTGTGCCCCTGCCGACCTGCTAATTTCACCAATTACTGGCCAACCGCGGCTGCATCAAGTGGGCCCGCTTAGCTCTGACAGCTGCTGGGCAAATCCAATTACGGCCGGCCGCCCAGGCGGTCGCATGGCCCTGGAGCTGGGTGCACAGCACAGATCCGGGTGCTTGCAAAGCACTGGTGTTCCCAAACACCCCCAGGATCCCCAGGCCAAGGCTCATGGCCGGCACTCCCTTCCTTTCACCAAGCCTGGCCCCAAAGCCCATGCTTTCTCTCTCCAGCTCAGACCTGTGACCGATCATGGCATTCCCCTCCCAAACTCCTCCTGCGGCTGCCCGACTCGGTGCCTACTGTATCCGGCCACGCGTGTGCCGGGTCATCAGCCACCCCGCTGAATCCTGTCTCAACGCTTAGCCCCATCTGACAGACTGAGGTACTGAAGCCCGGACAGGTTGGGGTGCATCTAGGGATGCACAACCGAAGATAAAGTCCAAACTCCCCAAACGGGCATTCGGGGCCCCTGCTGCCTTTCCAGCTGCACGTCTCACCCGCCCCCCACAGGCACTGGCTGCCGGGCCTGTACGAGTATCCACGGCTCGTACATTCTGTTCCCACACTCTGAGCCACCCTTCTCACCTCCTTTGGCCTGCCTGTTAAATTCATCCTTGGGGGCCTTGCTTCCATTGTCACCTCCTTGCAGAGGCCTCCCCGGGCCTCACTGGAGCAGGACCTTCTGGCCGAGGGAACCCGGCCGTCTGGGCCTGGCTTTGTGCCAGGTGCCGAGACTTGCGGCAGCGAGGAAGCCTGGGGCCCCCACAGAGCCCCCATGGCCCAGCACGCACACCCTGACTTGGCCAGGCTGGTTGGGTCCAGCTCTGTCCCACTTCTCATGCAAGAGTGCCCTGGGGCGGGGGGGGGTGACATTGAGGGCCCGCTCCTGGCCCAGCCTCAAGGGGCCTCCTAAGGGGTGAAGGGCCCCACCTTCAGAATGTAGCTCCTCATTTCCACTGCTGCCTCCTGGACCCCCCCATCACTCCCCTGGACATTGTGTCAGCCTCCCCCTGGGCTGCCCTGCCTCCTCCTTTCTCCTCCTTCATGCTGTTCTTATCCCGGCAGCCAGAAGGATCTTGTGAAAAACAGTCTGAGGAGACACTCAAAGGAAAAGCCAAAGTCCTAATGGTGACTACAAGGCCTTGCATCAAGGGCCCCCCGCGACATCCGTGGTTTTCCCATTGCTAGCTCTCCTCCAGCCCCACTTGCCTTCTCACCAGCCTGTACACATACCTGGCATGCTCCTGCCTCAGGCTCTTTGCACTGGCTGTACCCTCTGCCTGGAACCCTCCTCCCAGCTTGCTAAGCAGTCACCTCTTTCCACAGTTGCCTTCCAGTCTTTGTGCCTCTCCCTAGGCCCCCCTCACTCTCTCTGCTGCTTTCCTGCCTCGGGACTTTTGCACATGGTGACCCCGTTGCCTGAAACACCTCTCCCCACTCAGCTCCACCCAGCTAAACTCCTACCAACCCCTCTGGTCTCTTCCCAGATGCCACTTCCTCAGGGAGACCTCAGACCTAGTCAGGCTCCCCCTTCTCCACCCCTCACCTCACCCCAGGCCCCCCCATCCCTCCAGGGCCCCTGGAACTTGAAAGGGACCCAAATCCGGTGGGGAAGGAGTGGGGTCCCCATCACAGGTTGGACAACATGGCATCCCGGCATGTTCTTCTGGCACTACGATTTCATGACACTGGAACATTTTACAAGTCAGGGCACCAGAGCCCTGGGGAGGGATGCTCCCTGGTTCACAGAACAGGTGGGGAGCCAGCTCTGCAACCTGTCTGCTATGAGTAGCCTCAGGCCTGGCCAGCAGTGTGACCCCCACAGGCGTGTTTCCACTGGAGTCTGGTTTCTGCATGGACTGGGGTTGGGGGGCAATGTTCTCAACCCTACTCAGTCCCCAGGAAGAACTTTGTCTGCATACTCTCCCCAGGGACTTGCACCAGCCCAAAAGAGGGCTATGTGCCCCCATTTTACAGATGGGGAAACTGAGGTTCAGAGGGTTAGAGACTTGGTCAAGGTCATACTGCCATGCGGGGGAGCCTGTTCTGCCCTCCCCATCCTTCCCCCCACCCCTGCACCCAGGGCCTGGGGCGGGGTGGGTGGGGCCCAGGCAGCCTCTGCCCGCCCTCCCTCCCTCTGGCCAGTCGATGTTATCGCAGCTGATTTAATTTCAAAGACGGATTGAGCCTTGGCGGGAGGGAGAGAGGCTAATCGCAGCCGCCATCTGCCCCGTTGTCATGGGGATGGGCTCCCAGCAATTGTGCAGGGGCTGGACCCAGATAAGGGCAACACAGTGGGCTGGAGGGGACTGCAGTGGGTGGGGTGGGGATGGGCAGGACGATGGGGGAGCAGGGCGAGACACAGGAGGAGGAGAGACCCACGGCCCCAAGAGAGGCAGGGGGCACTGAAGCACAAAGGCACAGGGGTGTCAGGGAGCTGGGGGAGAGGGCTCAAGGGTGCCCGAGCACAGAGAGACACAGGGAGACTGAGAGACACCGGAAGGCAGCTGGCAAATGGATGGCTGAGGAGAGGCTACGGGCAAGGCCTGTGATTGCAAGTCGGGTGACAAGAATGCCTTGCTCGCCCACTGCCCTCCTGGCCAAGGACTCGGACCGTGGCTCCAGGGCCCTGCTGAGCCAGGCCATTCAGCCATGCCATCGTCTCCCACAGCGGCACTGCCACTGGGCCGGGGCCTTGGTGGGACGTTCAGACCTCCCCAGCCTGCCCCTCTATCTCAACGTCACAGACCCCGGAGTCCCTCCCTGGCTAGGCAGGGTCCCAAGCTCGGCAGGAAACTGGCACCCTAGCTATTTCTACCAAATAGCTGCCAGAGCCCTTGGTCTGGCTCTTAGGACATCAAAACTTGCTAAGTCAGCAAGGCCTCATCTTGGGGGTGGAAGGGAGGTGCTGAGCACCTCACGGTACACGTGGTCCACCAAATGTCATCCGCGTCCCCATTTTACAGGACAGGGGTTTGCAAAGAGAGCTCCCCTTGTAACTCATTTGACAAATACTTATCCGTCACCTCCTGTGTGCCAGGCCTGGGAAGGTGTTGGGACAAGACCTCCGGGCTCTGCTCTGCCGCCCCACCGCCCAGGCTCCACGTTCCCGGGGCTCAGGGCCTGGCATGCCTTAGCTCCATCCTCAAGGTGCCCCCGCTCTGCTTTCACAGCTGAAGCTCTAGCACATTCCACCTCGGGTCTGTGTACCTTTGCAGATGTTGGCCCCTCCCCGGGAACCAATGGCGAATCAGCGATTTCAATTTTTTTTTTCTGACGTTTATTTATTTTTGAGAGATACAGAGACAGAGTGCGAGCGGGGGAGGGGCAGAGAGAGAGGGAGACCCAGAATCCGAAGCAGGCTCCAGGCTCTGAGCTATCAGCACAGAGTGCGACGTGGGGCTCGAACTCACGGACCGTGAGATCATGACCTGAGCCGAAGTCAGATGGCCAACCAACTGAGCCACCCAGACACCCCTCGAATCGGCAATTTTAAGACAGCAGTTTCCTGTGGCATCTCAGACCTCAGCCCGTAAGGACCTCCTGATTGCCCTTCCCTTACTGTCTGCCACTGTTTGGTCCTGCGTCTGCATCAGACCAGCAGAGGTGAGTGTCACTCTCTGTCCCGTCCAGTGCCCAGCTCACAAGGGCCTCAGGAATGCTGCCTTCTTCATTCTCCGCAGCAGGGTCAGACTTCAGATCTATCCACCTACTGTGTGCTAACCCGGGGAGGTCCCTGGTGGATTCTAGGAAGGAACCACTGCCCTAGCCTCCTCCCTGGTCTCTGGGCCGCCAGCCCCAACCTGCCGGAGGTGGCCCTCCAGGGACAACTCCTTTGACCTTGTCACCCCCTGCTCCAGCCCTCAGAAAAAAACAAGGCACTTTGTTCCTTCCTGAAGGCCACGATCATTCTACCATCATCTGTTGCTGGAAGTCTAAAGTCCAAACTCCCCAGAGTGGCTCATAGGAAAATACCTGCATCTCCTCCGACTTGGGGACAAATGGGAACCTCCCAGTATACCCGCAGGTGGAGGTCTCCAAACCCCTCTTCAAGACCCAGGACAAAGTCCCAACACCTGCCGAGACCCCGAATTCCAGCCTCCTCCTTACCACCTCCCACATCCCTCTTTTATCCACAATGGATGATTATTTATCTGTCTACCTACCTACCTACCTGTCATTGTGAAATATACATAACACAGAATTTACCATTTTAACCATTTTAAGTGTCCAGTTCAGTGGCACCAAGTATACTCACACTGTCGTGCAGCCGTCCCCAACCATCCGTCTCCAGACTTCTGCATCTCTCCAAATTGAAACTCTGTCCCCGTTAAACACTAACTCCCCGTCCCCCTCCCCCAGCCCCTGCACCCACTACTCCACTCGTTGTCTTTGCGACTTTGGCGACTCCAGGGACCTCGCGGAAGTGGAATCATGCAGTATTTGTCCTTCTGTGGGGCTTTTGTTGCTCGGACTTGCCCTTTTCTCTCCTGACCCCATGGACAGGCGTCTCCACCTAAAGTGCTCGGCATGGCCGTGGGTGATTCGGCTGAGGCTGACCCCAGCCAGAGGCTTCAGTGAGAAGCAGTATTTCGGAACAGCTTTAAGGACTCCCGGCACCCTCTACGTACTTGGCAATTCTTTACGGACAAGTTCATAGGACAAACCCGAAATTTCTTTTTACAGCTCGTGCTTATTACAACAAGTAAAAAACGTCTAGAATATAAAATAAAAACACCCCCATAGACACACCCCTCAATTGGCTCCCCAGAGTTTCCACTGGGGGCAGTTTCCCGAGGCCCATGGCCAACATTTTGGAAAGCTGTACTGTGCGTGTGTAGATTTTTCCTTTTTAACCAAAAGGGGCATCATTTTACCCGTGTCATAACAGCCCTTGCTTTGTCCACAAAACGATATGCTGTGGACAGTGGCTGCCCTCCATAGCATGCAAAGGCGGCTCCAACGGGCGGGGATCCTCACCCCATCTCACGGGAGGGGAAGCTGAGGCCTCGTGGTGGAAGAGAGTTGCTTGGGCTCGCCAGACAGGAGGAAGAGGGGTGTGGCCCGATCCCAGGTTGGCCGGACAGCCAGCCTCTGATGCCCCTGAGTGGGTCTTCTCTCCTGGAGACAGATGCCCGACAGCCCAGGGGCTGAGGTCTGCAGACCCCTGTTTCCATCATCAGGCCTGCCAGAACTCAAGTGGATGGAGTGGGGACACCCCCTTGGGAGTAGCGGAGGGGGGGCGGGCGCACAGGCCTCCAGCTGCAGGCAAGATGTGCACCATCTTGTTCTGGAAGGAAGAAGGAGGTAGAGTCAGATAGATGGGAGTCCATCCCGGGACAACTCACCTCAACCCTCCGCACCTCGGTTTCCTTGTCTGCCCAAATGAGGAGTTACTACCCACTACGCGGTGCCCCTCACACTGGCACTGGGGGGCGTGGGGATACGTGGGCGCTCATGTATGCCTTCCTCCCCTCAGGGTCCCCGGGGCTGGCGTGAGGGTAGGGGCAGCCGGCTGGCTTCCTGCGGCCCTACAAACCACCCTCCCAGGTCCCACCCGCGGCCTTTGCTCTCTCCTCACTTCTCCACATCTCTTCCTTGGCAATCCAGGGCTCTCGTTTTCTTCGGGATTTCTCAGGGAAGGAGCCTGTAATGGTTTCCTCTTGCTGCTGTAACAGATTACCACACACTTAGGGGCTAAACGCAGCACAGCTTTATTCTCTTAGAGCTCTGCAGGCCAGAGTTCCAAAGTGGGCCTCACTGGGCTGTTGGCGATTCCTTCTGGAGACTCCAGGGAGAAGTGTCTCCGTGCCCCTTGAGGCCGCCTGCATTCCTTAGCCCGGGGACCCGTCACTCACCTTCAGAGTGGACAGTGTAACGTCTCCAGTCACCCTCTCTGACTCTGACCCGCCTGCTTCTCTGTGACCCTTGTGGTTATACTGGACTAACCTGGATAATCCAGGATGATCTCATCTCAAGACCCTTAACTTAATCACACGTGCAAAGTCCCTTTTGCTACTTCCGGTAACAGGCAGGGTCTGGGGACTAGTACGGGGACACCTTTGGGGCTGTTATTCAGCCCACCACAGGGCCTGGAGAGAGGACAGGGGACGGAGGGGCTGGTAAGAGGCCAGCTCATGGCCACCTACTTCTCCAAATGCTTCCTGCCTGGTCCCCGGTGCCCATCCCCTGAACTGGTGGATGCGGTGGGATGTGTCTGGATCGGAGCAAAGGTGAAGAGATGAGGGGCTGTGGCTGGGAGCCAGGACTAGGAGGGCGGCCCTGCAAGGTGTGGCCGGAGCCAGCACCTGGGTGTGCAACGAGGCAGGCAGGCAGCTGGCAGGGTCCCGGCCCTGCTCGGCCCCCCATCTGGGGACCCCAGACCTGTTCCTCCCCCTGTCTGGGACTTGCTTCTCCATCTGCCAAAGCTCTCCCTCTCTCCTCTCCCCTGGCGCTGGGAGCCCCCCACCCCAGAGCCCCTGGCATCTCGTCCATCTGAGGCATTATTCGTCCCTTCGATTGAGCCCTGCGAACGGTCTGGACACAGGTCTCGGTCAAGGCCCGGGATCACAGCGCAGATCTAGTCCCGGTGGGACGTCCACAGGGGCAGTGTGGCTGAGGTTTGGCCAGCACAATGGGCCTCTCCTCCACAGGCCTTGCGAGGCACGGGAGTCGGGCGGCGCCGGGCCAGGGCCACCCTGCCCGTCAACCACACTGTGCTGTCACACCCCAAAGCAGGAACCTGGCACCGCCAGCCACTTGAGCCCCCAGGCGCCGTGGTTATGCCTGCGGTCACCCGAGCAGCCGGTCAGGAAACCCCTGGGGTCGTGGGGTTCTGGGGTGGCAGCGAGGGTACATACAAGCCACCTTCTCCAGACGCTCCGGCTGCCCTTTGCCACACCGAACCCTCTCCACACCCGCACGCGCTCCCTGGCGCCACACCTCCAGCCACGCGGCTCCCACCCCCAGAGCATCCTCCCAGCCCTTCCCCATCACGGCCAAGGAGAGAGGCCTTCTTACGGCCACGGTCCCCGCACCCCGTTCCTCCCTCGTTTGGAACCCAGGAATCAGCCTCTCTTCATGTGCGGGTTCCCGGGCGTCTTGCACCCGGCATCCGAGTTGCCAGCACCTCGAGGGCACGGACCGTTTTGCTCTGTCTCCAGAGCTCGGTAGTGACCAGAGTGGAGACAGTCTTCCCCCGCACGGCCAAAGGAGACGGCCCTGGTGTCCCAAGGGTCCCTGTGGCTAGGGGAGGGGGAGAAGCCGACCGGGCCCGGGTCCCTGCCCCACTCTGGCGCGGCCCTCCAGCCATGTGGCCCCGGAGCCGGGGCCTCCGACGGAGTCCCTTAAGAGAAGGAGAGCAGGGACATTAATTGCAAGGGACCGCTCCCCATACTTGTTTTAAATTGATATTTAATTAAAAAGTTAATTATTCATCAGGGTTATCGATCACCTGCCCGTTGCCGGCTGGGAAAGGCTGGCCTGTGGATTCGTCCGCCGCAAGAGGGTCTGTGCTTCTTGCCGAGCGGGGTCAGTGGCGCTGTCTCTGTTCAGATTTGCTTGGCCGCTGCTCTTGCTGATGGGCTGGATCTCTGCCCGGAAGGCCCGGCTGACGCGGGATGTGGGTACCGTTCAGATCTAAGGGTGACCCTGGGGGTGGCGGTCTCAGGCTCTCCATGGCTGCCACTGCTGGCCCAGGCACTGCCCCCCCACTCTCCTTTCCGTCTTGAGCTCTAGGCTATGGATCCGTTGTCAGCCTTCCTCCTGGACGTCCCACAGCCGCCGCTCACTCCCGGGGCCAAGCATGAGCTTGGCACTTTCCTCACCAAATCTGATCCCCACTCTGTGTCCCTTCTCAGGGGTGGCCCCTCTGGTCAGCTGGTCACCCACCCGGGCAGCTGGGAATCATCCCGACTCTTCCCTCTCAGACTCTGCGTCCTCTGGATTCTTCCCCCGTGTGCTCTGTGCCACTACCCCGGTCGAAGCTGTCATAAACTCTCACCTGGAAGAGGGGAGGAATCAAGCCAGGGGAAGGCGTGGGGAGAGCATTCCCCGCAGAAAGCACAGTAAGTGCCAAGGCCCTGAGGCAGCGGCATTGACTGAAAAGCAAAGAATGGAATGAGGAGTAGTAGAAGAGTAGATTATGTACAAAGACTCATGGGCCCTTCAAGGGCTGCCTTCTTCGTTGGTCAGATGGGAAGCCATCACAAGGTTCGGGGCTAAGGAAGGGCCAAATGGACTCCATCTCAGTTCACCACTCTCTCTCCCCTTCTGTTCCAGCTAGAGCTACCTGGTTACAAGAGAAAGAAAACCACAGTAGCTAACCTAAGTTAAAAGGGGGTGGGGCGCTACTGAACAGGTACAGGCTGGGTCAAAGGAACAAGAAATCCCAACACGTGTGAGAAGGCCAGGAGCCCGGGCAGCTCCCGAATTGAGGGGGTGGACTCTCTCGGTTACTCTGCCTCCGGAGCGATCGGCCCTGACAGCCCTCTACCCTGTGTGAATCTGATCAAGGGTCTATTGGCCAGGTGTGTGTGGAGAAGGGCGGGCACCATGGTCAACAACACTGCCATCGCCACCATCATCCCCTCCACCACCATCAACACTCCAGCCATCAGTGCCATGTGCAGGGTCTCTGTGCCAGGAGGGACACATGAGTACAAGGTCCAGGAGGGAGAGAGCCAGGAGCATGGTGGCAGGGACCGGACAGTGTGCAGGGTCTGGCATGAGTGTTGCCACCTTGATCTTCATGGCAATGGGGAGTCACAAAATGGCGTGAAGCCGGAAGGTGACATCAGAATTTGGATGGTGAAAAGACACATCTGACAGCAGGGTGCAGAGAGGATGACAAGGGGCCAGGATGGCAACAGGGAGACCAGTTAGGGGGACGTCACCGTCATCCAGGTTGAGGCTAACAACCCACCTAGGGGGGTGGGGGTAGAGATGGGGAGGCGAAGAGAGGTTCAACGGCTATTGGGAAGTAAGTCCTATATCAGCATCCAGCCAATCTTATTTCAACGATATCCCCATCCACTCCTCCAACCCTGGGCTATTTTGAGCAAATCCCTGATGTCCTATTATTTCACCCAGAAAGATATGATAAAGACTTAAAAGCATAACCGTGGTGTCCTTACCACACCTAAAAAGCAATAAATCTCAGGCCACCTGGGTGGCTCAGTCAGTTGAGCGTCTGACACTGGCTCAGGTCATGATCTCCCGGTTCGTGGGTTCGAGCCCCACGTCGGGCTCTGTGCTGGCAGCCGGAGACCGGAGCCTGCTTTGGATTCTGTGTCTCCCTCTCTCTCTGCTCCTTCCCCATTCATGCTCTGTCTCTCTTTGTCTCTCAAAAATAAATAAAAATTTTTAAAAAAGCAACAAATCTTAGTATCATCATCAAAAACCTAGCTATCATTCAAATTTCCCTAGTCATTTTTGATTTGTTCAAAACAGATTTCAAACAAGATCCTCCCATTGCCTTTGACCGATATGTCTTTCAAGTTTTTAAGTTTACAAACCCCCCTTCCCTCCGTTTTTCCTTTCATTTGTTAGAGAACCTTGTATCTGACCTATAGAATGCCCATTTTGTAATTTGCTAATTGCAATCCCTGTGGTGTCATTTAACATGTTCCCTTGAGTCCTGTATTTCCTGTAGTTCTAGGGGCTTGAGATGGGTCTAGAGGCTTGATCGGATTCAGGCAAGAGTTTTTGGCAAGAAGCTGCATAGATAGCAATGTGTCCTTCCTAAGTAGCACTCCAGGAGGTCCCTAATATCTGATCACTTTCCTTTTGTGAAATTAAGGTTGAACCATGGTTTGGGGGTTCTCAGCTTGGCCCATCCAAGTGCCCCACCTGCTTCTCACTAATAATTTTGGTAAACACTGATGATCACACCTACTTCCAGGGTTGCAAAGTGGTGACTCTCTTTCATTTCCTTTTCATTTACTGGCTAGAATTTTCCTAAAGAGAGTCTCTGTCATCAACCAGTTATTCTGAGAAATAGTTCACAGAAGGAATGGAAGATCATCTGATAGTTCTTTCCTTTATTGAAACGTTCTTGGAATAATAAGCTCATTCCTAGCCAACCCAATGTTGACCAATAAAGTTTTTTAGCTACCTTTCTCTACACATGGATTTTTAGCATCTTTGTTGTGTTTCAGTCTACTGCAGAATTTTTTTTGATGTTCAAACTGTCCCCACCTTTGGCCAGTGTGGGAGCCTCTGCAAGTTAGCTCCTGAGTCCCATCCTCACAACCCCACAGACTATGATCAAGATTCCCCTCGCATTCTGCATGTGAGGTTCATCTTGAATATTTCCTTTCCTGGCCTGGAGCCAGACATATATCCAATGAGCCCTGCTCTTCTCTGTGGGACGTGATGTTCAGAGGTCACAGGAACCATGATCTGCGAAGGAGTCTGCAGTGTATAGGAGAGAAAGGGGTGAATGCCACAGTCCCTGTCATGGGACTCAAGGAGGTCCCATGGGGTTCAAGGAGGGCAGTGGAAGAATAATGGAGGCCTGAGGAGGCTTCAGTTTTGTTGAGAAGAATACAGTTGTATGAAATAGGAGGAGCGTGTGTGTGTGTGTGTGTGTGAGGGGTGGGAAGGAGGGAGGAAGAGAGAAGAAGAAGAAGAAGAAGAAGAAGAAGAAGAAGAAAAAGGAGAAGGAGGAGGAGGGGGAGGAGGAGAAGGGGGAGGAGGGCTGGGGAAGGGCTGGTTGATAATATAATGGTTAATTCCATTGCACTGATCATTGCAGTGGAAAGGAGAGGGGACTGGGTACAAGGCCCAGGGAACGGATTGGCCTTGGGTGGAAGTGACAATTCCTCTACTGCAACAGCAGAGAGGGAAAGTGGATACATGTGTGCTTGGTCCCAGGAAGATGAGGGACTTCCCGTAGCTTCTACTATTTTTCTGTGGAATTGGAGGTGAAGCCGTTTTCTGAACACGAAGTGAGAGAAGAGAGCAGGAGGGAGGGCCAAGTTTTGAAATGGCTGTTTAGAGAGTTGGAGGATAGTTCGGCCAGAGAGACACAACACAGTAGGTGGCACCCTACCTGGCAGTGTGGAGGGGGGCACTGGCGATCACGAATGCACACTGAAACCAATCTGCCCTGGTGTGTGGCTTTCTCTTTCCGGGCTCCATTGCTCTGGAGCTGACAAGAAGGCAGACAGCTGTGGGAGCCAGCATCCAAGATGGCCTCATGGTAGTCAGGTCTCTGCGTGGTCCCCTCCCACAGCGAACAGGCTCACGCACGGAACCAGAAGCGACAGTGTGACTTTTGAGGAGAGATCGTGGAAGCTATTGTGATTTCCATCATCTGCTTCTGGGTCACTCACTCTGGGGGAAGTCAGCTGCCATGTCCTGGGGACCCTCGAGTCGCTCCATGAGCCCGGCATCAGCTTGCAGCCGGGTGAGTGAGCCTGCTTGGAAAGCCTTCAGATGACGAGAGTCAACATCTTGATTGGAACCTTGGGCGAGACCATAGGTCAGAATCACCCAGCTAAGCTCCTGGGCTCCCGACCCACAGAAACTGTATTAGATAATGTGTGTTTGTTGTGGCTTGAAGCTGCCAGCTTCTAGGGTGATTTTTTTTTTTTTTTAACCAGCAATAGACATCTAATAACATGAGTGTGATAAAAGACAGTGGGGCAGGAAGGAGATAGTGGCCAGGGTGTGGGGTGTTTGAATGAGTGATCTGGAGAAGTGTGGAAGAGCCCAGCGGGAGGAGCTCTTTTAAGCTGAAATGGTCAAGGAACAGAAAGACCAGATATGGGACAGATTGTCCAAGTGGATATTAAAATTCTCCCGGAAAGGGTGCCTGGGTGGCACAGTCGGTTGAGCACCCAACTCTTCATCTCGGCTCAGGTCACGATCCCAGGGTCGTGGGATCGAACTCCGGTGTCGGGTTCTGTGCTGAGCACGAAGCCCACTTGGGAGTGTCTCTCTCTCTCTCTCCCTCTGCCCCTCTCCCCTGCTCTCTCTAAAATAAAATAAAATAAAATCCTCCAGGAAGATGGGACAGCTTGGGATCCAGGCTTGGACCCTGGGTGTCTGTTTTTGCATGAACAGGATGAGTACCGCTCAGAATGGAGTGAATGGGCAGGAAGAAGACCAGTTCGACTCCCCGGCTCCGTAATGAGTGGGAATGGAGAAATGAAAGTCATCACCGGCACTGTTGCCATTACTCCGCCACCACCGTCCCCATCACCATAGGAGCCATCCTCATCGGTGCCGGCCAGATCCTGATCACCACCAGACACACCAGCGTCCCCACCAGCGCAGGCGCCATCCTCATCACCATAACCATCGCCACCCACCTTCCCCATCACCGCCCCCACCATCGCGAACAGCACCACGGCCACCGCAGACCTCATTACCGCGTCCACCTCTGCCATCGTCCACAGCCTGACCTCCACCGCCACCGTCAACCAGCATCGTCACGTGACCCCGTCGATCACACATCACAGGGAAGCAGCCGCTGGATGTCTGCTTCATGTTCTGTCCCCCTTTTCATCCTTAGAAACAGGGTGCCAGATTCTTCAGCGGGCCCAAGGTCCCGTGGAACAAAGATCATGATTCCCAGGCTCCTCTGCTGATGGAACATGAGAAGAAGCGTGCCCGGGGTGGGGTGGGGGCTTCCAGGAAGTCTGCTCAAAGGAGGAGGGGTAGCCCCTCACCTCCATTGTCATCACTGTGAGCAGGCAGCCATTATTGCTTGCCCACTTTGCTATAATAGCCTCCTAATGGATCTTTCTGCTTCTCCTTTGCCTCCAGACTCCATATAGCACCGACGTGTCCCATGAAAAGGTAAATCAGACCACGTGACTGCCTTGTTTAAAACCTTCCAATAACTTCTTTTTTTTTTTTTTAATTTTTTTTTTCAACGTTTATTTTATTTTTGGGACAGAGAGAGACAGAGCATGAACGGGGGAGGGGCAGAGAGAGAGGGAGACACAGAATCAGAAACAGGTTCCAGGCTTCGAGCCATCAGCCCAGAGCCCAACGCGGGGCTCGAACTCACGGACCGCGAGATCGTGACCTGGCTGAAGTCGGACGCTTAACCGACTGCGCCACCCAGGCGCCCCTCCAATAACTTCTTAATGCATGTAGCATAAAATCTAAACTCTTTATCCCAGCCTATGAGGTTCTAAGAAATGGAGTCCCTGCCCACGTCTTGGTTCCCATCTCCCACCAGACTCCCTCTTGCTCACACTCTCTAGCTATGCTGCACTCCTTCTGGAGTCTCTCATGAACTAATCTCTTGCTCACCACAGGGCCCTTGCATGTGCTGTTCCCTCTGCCCAGAATGTTCTTCAACCCCAAACCTCTATATATTCTTCAGGGTTCAGCTAAAATATCTTTTGTTCCAGGACCCCTGCCCTGACCGCCGAGTCAGGTCAGTTTCCTATATACTGTTGCTTCATGGCAAGGATTGTTAGTGATGATGTATGTGCTCACTTACATGTTGAATGTGTATCTCTCCCACTAGACTAGAACATCTTTCTGGGCAGATATGTGAGTGGATGGGGTATGTGTTTGCTAATTTCTATAAATATTTGGTGAAAGAAATAAAGGCACGAGTGCATGCATGCTGGCCCATCTCCAGAGCTATACTCCTGCCTCCGTTTCCTTCTGGCAGGCTCTTAAATTGTCCCTTGAATCAGTTTCAACTGTAAAATGGGAATAGAAATAGACTACCTTCTGGGTTGTTTGGAAAATTGAATGAGCTAATATGGATAAAGTGTTTAGAACACCGCATACACTAAGGGCCGCATAACTGTTTTCTATGACTGGTTTTGTTCTTCCTGTCCACTGAGTCGGCTTTAATGGCACTGGAGCCTTCTCTCACTTCCAGGCTGCTTGGCTGGATGTTCCCTGGGGCCTGGACCAGCTCCCTACATTCCAGCTCCTAGAAGGTGGAGACTGTCACAACCCCTGCCCCCCCCCGCCCCCGCCCCTCACTGATCATGCCTCCTTGGTGTAATCCTGGGCCCAGTGCATGGCCAAGTTCACCTCCAACCCCCTCTGGGGCATCCCTTCCCTTCAGTGCCAGTGTCTGCAGTCAGAGCTGGTTCCACCGAAATGCACCTGATCGCAGCAGGGAGGCTTAAATGATGGATTCAGCAGTGTTCACTGAACTTTTTAAGATGTTCTTTCATAAAAATTTAGGATACTTAATTAAAAATTTTGAATGGCAGAAAAATGAAAAAGCGAAATTAAATAATTATTCCCGGGTTCCCCCTACCTCAAACAATTGTCCCCAGCCTTGGAAGGAACATAATCCCAGACACCTCCCAGAGAGGCTCAGAAATATGGAGCTGGGTCACTGGTGTAGAGGTGGACCGTATTATGCTGTCGGTTTAACAGCGTTGAAGGATTGCATTTAGTTTCACTTGGATTGAATCTGAGAGGAAAAAAAGCTTGACAAGCCACAGAAGGAAGCGCCGGTCTGGATGTGTGCAAAGTGTCATGCTGGTCCACTCTACGGGTGACGTCAGCGTCCTCGGACCTGGGACTAGGTTGTGCAAGCACACTTGTAACCCTAGTGAATCACGTGAGGCTTGCCATATCGGTGAAGATTTTTAAGAGTCTCAAGGCCTAGGGCATGCTGGGAACTCCCTTCTGGGGCGGGGGAGGACAAGCTCCTGTCCCTTATACCTCCAACCATGAAGAAAGAGGCGAGGGGCACTCAGGGGGCCCCAGGATGCAGCAACATCACTCCGGGGAATGCTGCCCCAACCCATTCATCAGGTGACTGCATAGGTGGGGCCCAGAGCAAAAGTCTCTCTCGGCAGAAGGTTCAGACTGTGGTCAGGCTGCTCCTCAGTCATGTGATCTGCAGATCTGATGGGGGCAGACGCGGCCCCAGGTGGAGCTGCGGGCCAGCCCTGGCGAGAGGTTGCTATGTAAATGCTCAGAGGACCGCAGCAAAGCTGTTTCAGGAGCCGAGCTTCTGGAATGCTACAGGGGCCCTGCAGGGCCTGAGCGTGTGGTGATGCGGCATCATGTGACTGTGTGCCTGGACATGGCCACCGTCAGATCCTCTAATCACAAGACAGCCGGGTCCTGCAGTGATCCGCTGTGTGATAGAAGGGGGGCACTGAGGATCGGGCTGAGCACGTGTGGACACGGGTCCGCAACAAGGCGGCCCGGACGCCCACCCACGTTCCCTACTTCTGTTGCTCTGATGCCTAATCCGCTGCCCGCCTATAGCTCCATTGGGAGGGTTCCCTCAGGTCAACTGAGGGGAGGAGGAAATACGGAGGCCAGGCTCACAGATGAGTCTACGACCAAATATGGACCTCCGCCATCTTACAGCCCCCTCGGGAGCATCCCTGAAGGAGACTGGTGAGGGCAGACTGTCCCGGGGCAGCGCCATGAGCGGGACACCGGGCTACTCTCTGAGTAGGAGGGAAAAGCAGCCTGAGCCATGGCTATGTGTGGACTCCGGGGCAACAGTCAGTAGCCTGGCTGGTTGCTCATGCGCTTGGAAGTAGGGAAGACCCGAGTGGCGGAAATCTGCGAGTCGATCACCGGGTGGGGCCCACGTGTGGGCACCCGGCCTGGAGGAGAGGGGGGACAGCCAGGGGAAGACTGACTTGCCCTGGGGCCACTTCTAGCATTGCATGATGGGTCTGTGAACAGAGCAGCCTGGTGGCAGGTGGCAGGACGGACACCGTGCGTGTGCCCCAGTATGCCGCCACCGTCGTGGCAGACGACCACCGCTGAGTCCCTGGCGGGGTCACCCCTGGAGGAGACTGGCCAGCCGCCCGCAGGCGAGTTGGTCATACTGGGTCCCTTCCACCCTGGAGAGGCCAGCAACTGACCTTTACTGGAACCAATACCCTCTCCGGGTGGCCTCCCCGGCTGTAGGGCCTCGGCCACGTCACCACCTAGGGGCTCACACAGGTCTGACGGCCACATTTTTTTCAACCAGGGTAGATGGCTTGTCAGTTGCTTTCCCATCTGAACCAAGCACCCAGGAAATGATTCAAGTGATTGTTTGCTCAATTTACCCAAGGATGGTACATCATTAGGACCATTCGAGATGTACAGGAGAGAAATTAGGTCATGAGATACAATAAATACCTTAGGTTATTGAAGATTCATTCTCTCAAGGAACCCTGGTGTCCTTCACCATACTGTCTCAGACCAGAGACCATAAGGAGGTGACAATGGAATATAACCAGAGGTCCATTGGTCACAGCCATCTAGAAAGAATGGCCCGTTAAAGGCTAGGCTCAGGTGCCAGTCTGGGACATCCCGAGGGCTGGGGGCTTGTCTTCAGCCACAAAACGCATGCACAGAGCCCAGGTGGACACGCAGCACAGGGCTCCCTAACTGGAGCACGGCCAGGGGTGGAGGAAGGAGGGCCTGTCTTTCCCGCCATCATGCCCTCTTGCGGGATCCTTTCCTCCTGCCCCACAGTCCTGTCTTGGCCAGAACGGAGGTCCTGGTTTGGGGACTGAATGAGGGGACACGGCGACACTATATGATGAATTTGCAGCTACAGCTGTGGCCTGGGAGCTAACTTGCTGGTAAGGATAACCGCTCGGGGAAGCCACTGCTGTCGCACAGAGGGGACAGGGAGGGGTACCTCCTGAACTCCGAATTCTCTGGGGCTCCTGCTGGTCCATCTGTGCCCAGTGACAATGACGGCGGGCCGTAACCACGGCTGGACAGGGCAAGGCAACCGAGGTCTCAGACCCCTGGAGAAGATCCAGGGTATCCCACCAGGCAAACCGAGGGCCGCGGGAGTCCCGGCTGAAGAGGCGAGAGATCCAGAACAGGTGGCAGGAGGAGATGGTGAACATCCCTTGCGGCTTCAGGACCAGGTGTCGCAGGAGGGACCACGGCTCATTCTACTATTTCCTATATCACAATCTGACAGAGACCAAGGCTGGCCGTCACCCTGAATTGGACTCTGGGACACGCTGGATCTAACGGAGGCGGCGAGTGGAGCTGAGGAGGGGTAAGAGACGGGTTTTTGTTTTCGGTGTCTGCTGCTCTGACCTCTGGGCCTGGCTGACCCCGGAGGGACTTCTCCTCCCAGGACTGGCCAATTCCTAGAGAGTAAACCACTGGCCCAAGAGTGTGCTTTTCAAATGTAAGCCAGCCGATCCAGAGCCCCCAGCCCCAGCCACCTCCTCTAACTGGGCTCTCACACTCGGCGCCACTAACTCCCCCCTGCTCCCCCCCACCAGCATCCCCAGAGCCCGGCCCCAAACAACTCTGGACTGCCCTAGGCTCCAGAGCCTACAAGTGGTTCAAACCAGCCAACCCTAAGCCTCTTACCCCCGTACCTGTTCCTTCCCGAGGAAACCACAATAAAAGCTCCTGCTCGCATCACACCCCCCCCACCCCCCACCCCCGGCCACCGGTGCTTCCCCAGGCGGCCCCTCGGGGTGCGGCAACCACCTCCTCTGGGAACTACGACTATCTTTTCAATGACGGTCATCTGTTCATCTTTTGGCCTCATGAACCTCAAATTTTCTATGAAACCATGGACCGTACGGGACGCCTCTGCGGCCCACTGAGAGTCCTCCTGATCAGGCTTATCCCAGCCATGGCACTGTGGTGGCCATTCCCTGCTGTCTCTGACCTGCTTTGTGCAGGTGCGGGCTGACAGCCCAGTTCGCTCCTGCCCATGGCTTCTCTGACGCAGCAGGAGGACTGCCTATAGGTCCTGCTTGGCACTTGGCTATGTGAGTCTACAAGTGCGGGGGCTGATGGGTCACCCCCCCAAGCAACGGGGTGGAAGCCTTTGGCTACGTATCCCCTTTTGTCCCTCTCGGGGGTGGAGTGTGGAGTCAGGATCCCACTGACTGTGGTTCAACAACACCTCCTTCTGCCGGCTTCCCCGCGCCCCCACTTCCTTGCCAGCCCTGGCTCCCCCAATCCTCTGGGACCACCTTCCTCAGATACTTCCCGCATGCATACAAACCCCATTTCTCCGGCTCTGCTCTCAGTCCCATGGGCTGCCTTTCCTGAGGTCTGTGCTGAGAAGGAGGGAAGTCCATGTCCAAAGGAACTGAGGCCCCACAGGGGGCTCCCCCTTATAAAATGGGGCAACCATGAGTGCTCCCTAAGGCTGTGAGGATCCCAGAAACTTATTGGTCAGGGTCCTGGCAGGAAAGAGGTGACACTCAACCAAAGTGGAAGGGTTTCAAGAAGGGGCTATTTATAGGGGCACCTGGGTGACTCAGTTGGTTAAGCGTCTGATTCTTGATTTCGGCTTGGGTCTTGATCTCATGGTTCATGAGTTCAAGTCCCGCATCTGGCTCCGCGGCAACAGTGTGGAGCCAGCTTGGGATTCTCTCTCTTTCTCTCTCTCTCAAAATAAATAAATAAACTTTTAAAAAGGTGGGGCTATTTATAGGCACTATTTAGGACATGGTGAAGTTAGAGACACTAGGAGGGCCTTGGCCCCTGAGAACCAAGCCCATGAGGGCCAGCGGGTCCAGCCAGGCTCCCGGGGACTTCCAGGATGTCTGACAGGCACGAGGCGATCCAAACTGGGCCCACCCGCAACGTGGAGTCCTGAACAACCTCACGCCCGGGCAACCTCAGTCTGTACTGCCTCTTGGCTTTAGAACGTCATCACGTGCCTGTACAAACTCTTTCCTGCAGTGCAGCCTGCCTGGGCAACCTCAGGCCTGGTCACCCTGGGATCGGCCCTTCCTGTGCCACCTCTCACCGCAGGCAGGGGTGGGAGGTGCCGAGACAGCACCTGGATGGCCCCCCAAAAGCCGGTGACAGCTGGGACAAGACGGAGGCAGACCCCAACCCACCTCTGAATCAGGCTGTGCCTGGGCCACCCCCAGCCTTTGCCCAGCTTGGGTCTCCTGCCCAGCCCAGCCAATCTGCACAGACCTTATCTCGGCCATCCATCGAGGGCCACCTGGACTAACCAGTCCTGCCAGAAACTGGATCTGGCCATAAAGGCCCCTCCCTGGAGGTGTGTGTGAGATAAACCCCCACCTTCCACTGGCCTCTACTGGAGCCAGAGGGCCAAGGCCTGGGGTGAAGGTGGTGGGTAGCTGGTTTCTCCTCCCCCTCCCCTGCTCTCTCCTATAAGGTTGTCTGATATCTCTCTCCCCACCAACCTCTTCCGCCTGAGCTGGCTCCGCTCTCAGAGCTAGGGTGAGGGAAGGCAGGGGTCAGAGGATGGGGCCACCGGGGTGAGCCCAGGAGCCACCCAGTGAGCTCCCAACACCAATTTTCTTCGTTCAGAAAGGACACTGAGGCCCAGAGAGGTTTTTATGTCCCTTTGTAAAGACTGCTAATAGCCTATCACATCAAAAAACCCTGCTTTTCTGGGGTGCCTGGGTGGCTCAGTCTGTTAAGCATCCAACTCTTGATTTCAGCTCAGGTCATGATCTCACGGTTTGTGGGATCGAGGCCCATGTCAGGATGTGCCCTGACAGTGTGGAGCCTGCTAGGGATTCTCCTTCTCCCTCCCTCTCTGCTCCTTGCCTACTCACGCTCTCTCTCTCTCTCTCAAATAAATAAATAAACTTAAAAAAAAAAAAAAAAAAAGGACTGCTTCTCCTTCATGTAAATCTGTCCACCGCGAGCTCCTAATGTGCCCTGCGGTAAGGGCCCTGCGTATTGTGGCCTCATGCGGAAAAGACCAGTGTGGCTGTTATTCCCATCTTCTGGATGAGGAAACTGAGGTCAGCTGCCCCAGGTCTCACAGCCCGAAGTCCCACATGGCAGAGTTGGGACCAGAGCTCCCATCTGCCTGCAGGGCTGCGCTCTGAGGGACTCCGGAAGACTCACCACCATATGCATGCTTTCCCACTTGCCCTGTTGGTTCCCTTTAACGATAAATTCCTGGAATATGATCACTGGACCAAAGCTCCAGCAGGATTTTGGGCGTGATTCCCACTGGCAAGCCGAGCACCAGCGGTGGTGCCCATGGGGACTCACCGTGGCAGCACGGAAAGGACCCCAGTCCGACAGCTGCCCGCGTTCCTGCTCTGCACCCGACTGGTGGGCAGTGACGCCATGTGACTCCCTCTGCGCATCCTGGGCTCCAAGCATCTTGTCTACGCATGTCGTCGGTCATTTCTGTTGCTTCTGGTATGAATTCCAGGCCTCCATTCTTTGCATGCAAAGACAAGGGCTGGGGAGCCACAGTCCCCACTGCTCTCTGGCCTCGGGCTCCTCGGCTGCAAAATGGGGAGAGGGTGCTGCAGGGAGGGCGCCAGGACAGCAGAGCCTCTAGGCCTGATTCCTGCTGCAGGAATGCTTCTTTTCAGGTCTTGCCTCAGGCCTGACGCCTGATACTGGGCAGTAAATAACTTTCCGTTTGGTCACCTCTGTTTTGGTGAATCTTTTGCTCTGGGGAAAGGGGGCGTGTCTCCAGTCAAAGACCCACACGAGCTACTACCCCTCCGTGGGGCCAGGAGGGGTAGGGAGAGGGGCAGGGAGGGAGTCCTGCCATCTTGAGCTTCTGTGCCATTACCAAGGGTGCCCACGGGGGTGCCAGGCGTTTACACCCCATGTCCGTCAGCCTCCCTTGTGGCCTGTGAGGCCACAAGCATCATCCAGTCCTTCTCCCTGCCTTCCAGTCCCAGCCCTCAAAGTACAGATGGGGAGACTGAGGCCAGCGTGCCCAAGGATGGAGTCCCAACGACCCACAGTGCCCGCAGAGGTCTGGATGGCAGCGGGCCTGCTCTGCTGGTCTGGCGGGAGGGTGCGCACAGGAGCGATGGGGGCTGGTCCCCAAACGTGCTCCACACCGGCGGTGGCAACTTCAGCCCCTGCTCCCAGCCTCCAGGCCCCAGTACCCGCAGATTCCTTTGCCTGGAATGCAAGGAAGCAGACAGGTCCAGAGAAGCCCAGCGACCTGAGCATGGGGCCCAGCATCAAGGAGATCGGGTGTCCCCGCGGGAGGATAAAGCGGGTCTTCACCGCCTGCCTGGGCTAGATTCGGGAGCCCAGACCCCCACCCCCACCCCCACCCCCCGGGTCAGCTGCGGGTGCGGAGGCGCTCGGCCGATTACGGAGCACGGCCGCCAGCGGGCCATCTGCATGACAAAGGCGCGGCCGGCGGCCGGGGCGGGAGGGGCGGCGCGGGGGGCGCCTGGCCGGGCTCAGCCCCCGCCCCGCCCGCAGGCCCGCAGCTGCCCCGCTAAGCCTCCGCCCCGCGGCCCGAAGATTTGGGGGGCGGGGGCGGCACGCGAGCCCCGGCGCTCAGCTGTGTTTGCTCGGGGGGCGCCACGCGGGGCGGCGGGGCTGCGGCGCGGGACAAAGGCCCGGATCTGACCGACCCCGCAGGTGGCGAGGGGGGAAGGGAGGGTGCGCCGGGGAGTGAGCACGGGGCGGGGGGAGGGGAGGCCGCAGCGGCGTGGGGGATTGGGGATGCAGGCCCGCCGGCCGGAGTCCCGGGACCCGAGACCCACCCTCCTCTCAGGCTGCCAACCCCAGCGACCCGGCCTGGAGTCAGGGCCCCCACGATCAACAGTGTCGGCTGGCTCCTCGGGTCTGCGTTCCGGAGCTGCCTCCGGGCCCCCTTCCTTTCCTGGAACCCCAAATGACAAACGATACCAGCGTCCAGCCTCTCTGGCCTGCTGTGAGCCACCGACCGCTAGAAGCCATGGGTCCTCACTTCCGGCGACACTTGCTGTCATCTGCACTTGCTCCCCGTGACTCAAATAGGCCCAATGTGATGGCCCTCTTGGACCCTCTTTCCCGTCTCCTCTCTCCACCTGCTCTCCCTGCACTTCTAGCCCAGCCCTTTCTCCGCCTTTCCCTCCCGGGAAATGGCACTTCTGTCTTCCAGTGCCTGGACCAAACCTGGGCATCCTTGACTCGGCCTGCACCCCGCCTCCCCTCTGCCGGCTTGAGCTTCGAAATGTAGAGCCTAACCAGCTTCTCCCAGCCCCACTGCGGCCCCTTGGTCTAGCTCCCATCACTTCTTGCCGGGATGATTGCAGTAGCTTCCTTTCTGTTCTCCCTGCTTCTGCCCCAGCAGCAACCAGAAGGATCCTGTCAAAACCAAAGTCAGACATCACCCCTGCCTTGCCTTGCCCTCCATACCCTCCCATGGCTCTCACCTTACTCAGAGGAAAAGCCCGAGTCCTCACAGCGGCCACCAGGCCCCATTCGATCTCCTCCCAACCCCCAGCTCCTTCCCTTTCTGACCCCATTCTTTCTGCTCCAGCCACACCAGTCTCCTGGCTATTCCTTGAGCAGGCAGGCCTCAGGGCCTTTGCACTGACCATTCCCTCTGCTTGGAGCACACTCCACCCTGCTAGCCATGTGCCTTTCTCCCTCATTTCCTTCAGGCCTTTATTAAAATGCCACCTACTCAGTGGGGCCCGCCTTGGCCACCTGATCTAAAATGTCAACCCTCCCCCTCAACTCATCTTGTGTCCTGTTTTTCCCTATTTCTTCTCCTTGGCCCTTCTTGCTACTTGGCGTTTCTACATGTTTATCTTCTATGTCCTGTGGACTATAAGAGGCACCAGGGCAGAGACTTCTGTGTTTTCCCCTTTTATAAATAAATACATAAATTAATTAGTTATTTTTATTTTAGAGCGAGAGCATGAGCTGGGGAGAGGGATAGAGAGAGAGAGAGAGAGAGAGAGAGAGGGAGTGCGGAGCCTGACGTGGGGCTCGATCCCACAGCCCTGGGATTATGACCTGAGTCGAAATCAAGAGTCAGAAGCTCAACCGACTGAGCCACCCAGGCGCCCCAAAGACTTTTGTGTTTTCTGTTCACTGTGGTACCCCCATCCCCCAGGCCTGGCACTGTCCCTGGTACACAGTAGATGTTCAATAAATATTTGCGGAATGAATGAAGATTCAAGTTTTCGTTCCCCCCAAGGTGAGCCTGTAAGGTAGGTACCATTCCCTCCATTTTACAGATGAAAGCGCTGAAGTCCAGAAGTAGCAAAAGCAACTTGTCCAAGATCGAACAGTTAGAAAGTGTGGGGAGCAGGCACAGGATTTGAATCCAGGCCCTCGCTTCCTAGTGAGGTCTCCAGCTAGAGGCCCAGAGGCTAGTTTGGGCCCCCCAGAAAGGTTATGTGTGGCTCGAGCACTTCCAGAAAAAGTTGAATCACCTTTGGCCATTTAAAAAACAGAAGGTTTTATGCAAAAACAAAACAAAACAAAAAAACCCTAAACCTTCAGCTTTTCTGGCAAAATTGAAACCTTTGGGCCCTCCTGGGTCCTCAGTCCCACAGACAACCGTGGGCTGGAGCTGAGCAGCCGCTGGCCCTCAGGTGGGGGTGTGGGCTGCCTTGGGGCTTTGCCCCAGTCTCCACCAGGCTGCTTACTGGCCTGGCCCTGCAGACCTTCACCCTGCCCGGGGCCTCCTTCCTGTGAGCGTTCAGTCCTCTGGGCCTCTGCCCTTGGTGGTCCTTCTGCCTAAAATCCTCCCCCATGATTCTTTGCTGAGCTGCCTCCTTCTTGTCATTCGGGTGACCTCCTCAGAGAAGCCCTCCCTGATTAGTCTGGCTAATGATCATGATTCAGAATTCTCCTTGGTGCCTGCGTACTGCCTGTCTGCCCCAGTGGAAGGGCAGCTCTAGGAGGGCAGGGCCTGGGTCAGTCTTGCCATACCGGTCCAGGACAGCGCCTGCAAGCATTGGGCACAAGCCTGTGCACTGACCGACTGAATGGGCAAATGAGCGAATGGAGGGCTTGTCTATAGCATCCTCTGCTCTGAGTACTTCCCGGGCATGAAACCCTCACATTTGTGCACAGTAGCACTCCACAGGGTTCATGGGATTCGTGGGGCCAGGTCACAGTCCCCTTGCTGGGGGCAGGCGCGGCGGGGGCGGGGGGGGGGAGACAAGCCTCAGTGGCTCCCTGCTCCCCGGGGTCTTGCCACAGAACAGGGGTTCTGCATCTCCTGGATCAGCTGAGGTGCACTGCCCCACGGTTGCCCCCCTGGTGTTCCAGTTGCAGCCTTGCCTCTACTTTTCCGTTTGCATCGAGGGGCAGGCCCCCTGCAGGTTAGCTTTTCAGGGCTTGAAGAGACAGAGGGGTGGGCTGGCTGGTGAGGCTGAGTTCCAGGCCTGGCTCCATTCATTTCTGCCCGTGCGACCTTGAACAACTTAATTCGCCTCTCTGAGCTTCTTTCTCCATCTGTAAGAGGGACCCCTGCCTTTTCCCGAGATCCGTGAGAACTCCTGGAGCTTGTGCGGGGCCCCCAGCACATAGTAGATGCTCAGGACGAGGGCAGCTCCCGTCCCACATGTGGCCCCCCTGGCTGGCTGGGTGCCCAGGAGGAAGAGCAGGTGGATGGGACTGCTGGCACCCACTCCATGACCGTCACTCATCTGTATGGGCTAGCCGGCCGTGCTCACTTGTGTGGGTGGTCTTTGGTGACCACATGTGCAAAGGTGTGTGTGAGTGAACACACGTGTGTGTGACAGAGCGGCTGTGAGTGACCGTGTGCTTGTGTGAGACAATGGGGGGGGGGCGGTGAGGTGCCCCGGTGGCCCGGCCAGTCCTCGCTGGCCAGTGTGCAGTAGGTGGGAGCAGGCTCGCCCGCCCCTCCGGGCAGCCTTGGGGGCAGGAGTCCGCTGGGTCCCAGCTGACCAGGGTTGGCTGGTCAGCCTGAGCCAGAAGTGACCGGTTGGTGTGGAGAAGGGGGGAGCCGTACCCCAGGGCAGTCAGTTCCCAGGATCTGGCTCCACTGCTCCTGTTCCAAGTCCCAGGACCAGGCACTGGGGTGGAAGGCAGGACCCTGGGTGGAGGGAGGAGGAGTGCCGAGCTCGCATGTGGACTCTCCACCCATGCCTGGTGACCCACCCTGAGGGCTGCAGCCCAGCTTCCCAGCCACCCCCACCCCCCTACCATGGGCGCCTGGTGAGGGCAGGGACCCCCTTACCTCACTGCTGTGTGCCTGCCAGGCTCAGTACCTTCATTCAACATGCATCCAACCCGTCTGTGTTTGCTGATCGGATGAATAAACCAGATGTGTGGAGGGAGCGGAGATGTGGCCACTTCTAACCCCAGTGGGGCGGCCTCAGAACTGTCCCTGGGCCCCAGGGAGGCACGAGCTCCCTGCCCCCAGCTTTCAGAGTGGCGCCACGCGATGCACTCACCCCCCACCCAGCCGCCGTTCATCTCCACTGAGCCATTTCTGACTTTCAGCTTCAGAACCAAATGAATCTTGCTTTCCCCTGCCAAGAATCCAGTCTCGGCAGGTGGGGTCTGCCATGTACCCCCCTCCTACAGAAAGCTTCCCACCAGCCTGGACCTATCAGAGAAAACCAAGGCTCCATAGGGACTCAGTTTCCCCACTGGACTCTCTGGGGACACTTGCCCGAGGAAGGCTCCCTCAGCCTTGACTCTGATCAGAGGAGGACGACTTGGCTTGCCGGTGGGGGGCAAGGCAAAGACCCCAAGAAAAAGCCGTCCTTCCTGTCTGCTTCTCCGCAGTAGGAGGAGACCTAGGAGGGAGGGCTGGGGCCCAGGGCACCTTGGAAGCAGGAATGGCCAGAGGAAGCTGCCTGCCGGGTTCCGTTTCTAGAAGAGTCAAGCCTGGGATAGAGGCACAGAGATAGAGACAGAATAACAGCGACACACACACACACACACACACACACACCCACACGTGCGCGCACTCAGAGTCAGCTGGAGATGGGACACGGGCCAGGCAGTCTCTGGTCTTCTCAGATTCAGACTGAGAATGCGAATTGTTAACCCCAGCCCAGACCGGCTTCAGCCGTCAACTTCCACACCATCTTGCGTGCGCGTGCACGTGTGTGCGTGTGCACGTGTGTCTATTTGCAGGTGCAAGAAGTGTCAGGGGGAGCGGGTCTGTCTGTAGGGCCTGGCCCTGGGAGCACATAGGCAGGCCTGTCGGGGTGTGGGGTACAGGTCCAGGTGTAGGAGAGGTGACCTATGGGTGTCTGTGACCAAGTTGGAATGTGCTGTGCACCGGATGGCCACACCAGAGCCAGCCCAGGGCCGGAGTGAGGACCCTGGGCAGCCCTGACCCCAGCCCTGGCCTAGGCCCTGGACCCCCAAGCCAGGAGCTCCGGCCCGCCCACCCCGGTGCTTTTGTCTGTTTCTGAAGTGACAAGAGACACACAAAAGGGCTTTTAATTAAATCAAAGGAGGGGGAAACGGGCCAGCCGGGCCACTATTATGTTACCCAACGTGAAAATGAAAACTTATTTTTAAAGCTCTGGTATTAATTTGAGATTATTCAGATAGTTAATTAAAAGTGCAGCATGTGTTAAATATTATTTCAACAAAGATTATCATCGGGCCTCCATGTAATGCGATCCGCGGGCTTGGGGAGCTTTATGCAAATGCTCTGCAGCCAGGAGGAAGGGCCCACAGCGGCCTGGTGGCGGGCAGGGTGGGCAGCGGAGGGCAGGGCCCCCAAGCAGGCACACCAGCTCACCTCGGTTCCGGCTCCTGCACACAGAGATGGGGTCTCGGTCGGACCCTCCCAAGTCCACGCCTGGATGAGCAGGGGGACCATCAGGCCCAGCAGCGGGACCCCCAAAAGTCCTCCAGATGGCACTTGGGGGGTGCAGGTGTGTGTGTGTGTGTGTGTGTGGGCGTGAGCAGGGGGCCATGCACGTGAGTGTGGACACGTGCTCGTGAGGCTATCACCGGACCGGATGCAGCCATTTTCACGTGCGTCCGCCGGGACACAGGTGGCATATGTCTGTGCACGGGCCCGTCCATCTATTACATGTGTATCTGTGCACTTGTGATGCACATTTGGGCACTTGCCTGTGTCATGCGTGTGCACATGTGTACCTGGGCATAGGGTGGCTGGCATGCTTGTGGGGCGGCACTGCCGGGTGTGCACCCGTACCCAGCCCCGAGCGGGTCATGTCACCGCTTGGGGCCTCAGCTTCTCCATCTGTAAAATGGGGATAATAGTACAGGCCTCATGGAGAGGACTAGGTGAGCATCAAATGGGCTAACAGGCATAAAACATGTAGACGAGCACATTCTGTGCAAAGGAACACAAGCCACACGTGTGTAGTTTAAAAAAATTTTTTTTTAATTTTTTTAATGTTTATTTCTGAGACAGAGCATGAGTGGGTGGGGGGGGGGTGGCAGAGAGAGAGGGAGACACAGAATCCGAAGCAGGCTCCAGGCTCCGGAGAGTCAGCACAGAGCCCGATGCGAACTCACAAACTGGGAGATCATGACCTGAGCTGAAGTCGGTTGCTCAACCGCTCAACTGACTGAGCCACCCAGGTGCCCCTGTAGTTTTAAATTTTAAATAGCTACATTTAAAAACATTAAAGTGAAATTAGTGTCTGCATTTTATTTAGCCCCGCATATCCTAGATAACTGCCGTTTCAACATGTGATCAATATAAAAAATGATTAATGTGATAGTTTAGAATCCATTGTTCGTATTAAGCCTTTGAAGTCTGGGGTGTGCTGACCATTCAGCGCATCTCAGTTCAAACTGGCCACATTTCAAGTGGACTTCACAGGCTTTGAACCCGGTAAGAGCTCTCTGTAAGTGAGGGCCAGTTTTCCCAGGTTCTACAAGTGGCTTTCCTGGAGGAAGCCTCCCCCTTGCACCACGCAGGGAGGGCAGGGACCTGCTGTGATGTCCCCCCTCCCAGGATTCAGCTGCAGAGGTGGGGGCAGCCCAGAGCTGGGTGGGTCTGAGAGGACAGTCTTCCAGGCCTGGGAACGCTGGCACTCTAATGCCGTCTGCACCCCTACTCCTGTCCTTAACTGGGTCCCCGTCCCTGGGTCGTCCCAGTCTTACACCCCACGTAGGAGTACTTAAAAGGGGTGCCCACGTCCTGAGAGTACCTTGGGGCATGACCCAGTGCAGGGCCCGCCCGGCACGGGTCCCAGTTCCCAGACCAATGCTGCGCCCCTGCTACTCCACCGTGCGCTCTCGGCCAGGCCGCGGAGGCGCGGGCCGCTCCTGCCCTCTGTCGGCGCCCGGTGGCAGTGCAATGCTCACCCTCCTCAGGGGCCTGGCTGCTTCTGTCCCTGCCACAGGGAACAGCCGTGTGCCCACTGCCAGCACTTCTGTGCCAAGACGATTCCCAGAACAGTCTTCAAGGCAGGCAAGCCCTGCTCAGTTTCACAGGCAAGAAGGTGGAGGCTCAGAGACGGCCTGTGATCCACCGGGGTCACACAGCAGGACTGCAGGGAGGGACTCCAGTGAAGGTCAGAAACCCGGTGTTCAGCACACTTCTATGAGTCCCACTGGGTTGAAACCCTGGCTGTGCCCCTCATGGCCCTGAGACAGGTGACAGCTCTCTGAACCTCATAGTTTCTTGGCTGTAAGCTGGGGATGACTATGATCCCTCAGCTTTGGGTTGCCATGAGAATTAAATAGGAAGATGTCTCTAAGGTTTTTATCACATTCCCGACACACAGTTAAGTTCCAACAAACCTATCATAGTCACAGCATCATGAAGTGCCTGCCACAGGGCCTTTGCACCTGCTCAGTCCCCTGCCTGGAACCCTTTCCCCTGGATCTTGCACTGACTGGATGGGGCCTCCTCATCCCTAGTCTCAGTTCAAACTCACGTGCTGAGGGAGGCCTTCCCTGATCACCCCCTCCTTCTGGTCACCCTCCTTTGTACCCTCAGAGCTCTTATCCCTATCTGACATGATCCTGTGTGTTCATGAGTTTTCTTGTTTCTTATCTGCTTCCCCCAATGGACTGGCAGTCCCAGGAGGGCAGGGCCTTACTCATCCTGGCCGCTTTCATCCCTGGCCTTGCTCAGTGCCTGGCCCTAAGTGGGTGCCTGATAAGAAGGTGTTGATTGACAGAATAAAAACGCTGACTGTATACTTATAAAGTGTATACTTATAATATACTTATAAGATACTTATGAAGTGTATACTTACACACATATCATACAGCCCAAACATTTCCTCAAGCAGAAATCGATGAATATGTCTATAAGCTTTATTTATAGTCCCCCCAAACTGGAAACCATCCCCGCTCAGCTGGCGGGCTGGGGTACACTCACGGGGTGCAATGCTACACAGCGGTGGCAGGAACCAACCTTGACGGACGGGCGACCGTACGACGGGATTCCCATTTACATGACATTCTAGGTGATGCAAATAGGGACAGAAAACAGCCCGGTGGCGGTGCAAATATAGCCCAGCGGGACGACCGTGTGCAGGGGGCATGAAGGATGCTGGAGGGTGCAGCTCTCATGCATTCCAGCCGTGGTGAAAGTTGTACAACGGTATGTTTTTCAAAACGCACAGAACCGTACCTCGAAGAGGGTGCTTTTCACCGTATGCACCAAACAACAGGGTTTGAAATGCAGGGTTGTAGACTTTCAGAATGGTGGGGCCCCCGGGTGCCCCGTGCCAGAAGCAGGGGAGGCCTGGCGAGGTTCGAGTTTCCATCGGCCCAAACCTGGAATTAGAGGAGGGACCGGGTCCCCCTGCCTCCCTGAGTGGGGCCGCCTCCGCAGCGAGGACAGGGCCCCGGGAAGGCCAGGACTGTGGAGCCCGTCAGGCTCTGTCACTTATGGCTGGAGCTGGTGTTGGGGCATGGGAGTTCACTGTTTTATGCGCTTTGCGTTTTTTGCATGTTTGAACTATTTCCTTCACAGAAACGACAAATAATAAGCCCGCCTAAAAACAAGAACAAAATGATTTCCACTGCAGTCTTGCCAGCCGCTCCTGCAGCCCTGGGAGGAGGTATTGGGAGACCCACTGGACGGAGGCAGAGACTGAGGCTGTGAGAGCGGCCTGGCTGGCTGGCCAGGGCAGGGTGGGGTGCGGGAGTACAGGGTGGGGGTGCGGGGTTCCTACCAGGGACAGAAGCCGGGGGGCCTGCACGAATGTCCCTGGGTGGCCTCCCGCATGCAGCTCTGTCCCCGTTCTGTCCCTCAGCCCCCAGGGAACGGGACACTGGTGCCTCATGCAGCCAGGCTCTGGCCCAGAACCAAACTTTCTGCATCTATTGGTTTACCTGTTCTGGACATTCTGTGCAAGTGGAATTATTCAACGTTTGACCTTTGGTGTCTGGCTTCTTTCACAGAGCGTGGGGTCCTCAAGGTTCATCCACGTTGTGGCGTGTGTCAGAATTCCACTCCTTTTCGCGGCCGAATAATATTCCATCTGTTGGAGAGACCACATACTATTTGTCCATCCATCAGGGGATGGACACTTGAGTTGTTTCCACGGTTTGGCTGTTCTGAATCGTGCTGCTGTGAACACAAATGTACAGGTTTTTGCGTGGACGTATGTTTCCAATTCTCTTGGGTAAATATCTAGGAGCGGAATGGCCGGGTCGTAAGGTAACTTCATTGTTTTTGCAAACAGCTTTCTTGAGATGTAATTCACATACCATACCATTCACTCGTTTAAAGCGTGTGATTCAGTGGCTTTTAGCACATTCACGGCCTCGGACATCATCCATCAGCGTGATCAATTTTAGAGGATTTTCATTACCCCAAAAAGAAACCCTCCACCTCTTCCAGCCCATCATCTCTCAGCCCTAGGCACCCACTCATCCACTTTCTGTCTCTGGGGGACTGCCTTTTCTGGGCACTTCATATAAATGGAATCAAACAGTATGTGATCTTTGCGCCTGGCTTCTTCTCAGTACAAGGTTTTTGAGGTTCACCCATGTAGCATGCCCCAGTATTTCATTCCTTTTTATTATTATATTATCGCTGAATAAATTCTATGTAATTAGTCCATGGGGATGTGGGTATAGCACATTTTGTTCATCCATAAACGTTTGGGTTCCTACCACTTTCTGGCAGTAACTCTGTGTTTCACTTTTTAAGAAACACCCAAACTGGTTTCCCAAGTGACTGCCATAGAGCGCTTAGTGAGTACCGGCTGTGTACCCCTTTCATGCTCACCACTACCCAGTGAGGCAGGTCTAATATTCGTTTTGTTTTGTTGAGGCACAGAGAGGGTGAGACACTTGCTCCAATCTTCACTGGATCCCAGATCTGTCTGTGCTGTTAAAAGCAGGGCTGCTGTGGTTTGCCGTGGGCTCTGGGAACCAGCCCCTTGCTCACACAACTGCTGGGGTGCTGCCAGGTTGCAGTGGGTGTCTGTGATTTCTTTTATTACCCGGTGCCCCCAGCAGATCTGGCGGGTACAGAACGAAGGATCTGGGCATCTGTCCCGGGCTTACCCTGGGCGCTGTCTCCCGGGAGGTGGGCCTAAGGCTCTCAGACATGATGGTGTAGAGGGTGGGCAAGGACATGTGGGCCTCTGGCCAGGGTGGCAGCTTGCCCAGCCCTCCTGGGTGCCCCTCATCAGGGGAGGGGCTGTTCCAAGCCACGCCGGGTCCCTGGCAAAGGTTCAGAAAACCTTGGTCCAATTATTGGTTGAACAAATGGACAAAAGCCAGCAGCCAATAGCAGCCAGAGGCATTTCAGGACGTCCGGGGCGAAGGCAAAGGACCCGAGGGCCCAGCTCTTTGGAGGTGACGGTCCTGCTCTGCGTGGTTCTGCTCAGAGTTCTGGGGCGACGGCAGGGTGAGGGGTGAGCTGCTGGCCTGGGGGCGCTGTCCCATCTCTGCCCCAGGTCTTTGTCCCAGGGCCACGGGGACAGGTGGAGCTGCGGGCGCAGAGGGCGGAACTGAAACCCACGGGCGCGTCTCAGAGAGACCACCGCGGCCCCCGGCGTGGGTGTCTAGTCTTCATGACTCGGCGGGGTTGCTGTCTTCTCCCAGCTGTCAGTCGCCCGGGGGAGTGTGCAGGGAGTGCCCAGGGCCTGGAGGTGTGTAAAAGGGAGACCGGACTTGGAGGGAGGTCCCGGTGGTGGGGCCAGGCCCACCCCTGGTAACCTGGGCTCGGGGACGTGATGCAGGCCGAGGTCCTGAGCACGTGGGGTCTGCGGGGGGGCGGGGCGGGGAGGGGTGGCCTGGGGCTCCTGTCGTGATGGTGAGATAGGGTGAGATAGGCCGAGGCCGCTGGGCAAGCCCAGGAGGAATGCGCTGGCCCCTCTGCTCATAAACCTGCTCTTCCCTGTCCCTGTGTGCTCCGGAGGTCGTGCAGAGGTCGCCCTCAGGAAAGGCTGGCCCAGGAGGCACGGTGGCCAGATCCAGGCCGTTCGCACCCAACGGGCTGTGGCCGGCCCCCGGCGGACTCGGGCTGCGCGGGGCAGGTGGCTCCCAGGGTGGGGCCCGCAGTGCAGCACGGTGTGTCCCAGAGGCACAGCAGGCCGAGAGCCCAGTCCTAGTTCTTGGGGGTCCTCGAGGCCTCGCTCAGGGCGTGCGGAGCACAGCCCCCCCACCCTTGGAGGCCAAGATCTCAGAAGACCGCAGACAGAGACAGCGGGCTTCCTCTCAGCTGCGGCTGTCGGACTGTTCACACGGGGCCCCAGCCGGAGGGTGAGGCGGGGAGACAGGCCGTGCTTGCGCGGGCCGGGACTCTGAGCCCAACTCGGTCACCCGGCCTGAGCAGGGTGTGGGCCTGGACAGCGTGGAGGCAGCGATGGACACCTGCCCCCAGTGCACCCAGGCCTGAGGATGCCACACTGGCTCCTGGGGGGCAAACGTGTGGTTGGGCTCGCTCGCTCCCCCGCTCTGGCTGGTGTTCTCCTGGGACTGAGCAGGCCTCTCTGAGGGGTGGTCCCCGGGTGGTCAGGCTGCTCCTCTCTGGAGCCTTCCTATGTGGCCGTGCTTGGGAGTATCCCCGGCGAAGGGCCCAGGATTGGGGGTCTGGGGGTGCCCAGGCCAAAGAGACAGGAGCACCTCCTGGGCTCCAGCATGTATATCCTCCCAGGGAGGCCCTGTGTTAGTTCCGGGGCTCAGCTGGCTCTGCTGGGGGTTGCAGAAGGAGGCCGGCGGCTGGGAAAGGAGCCACCAGGGAGAAGTGCTTCCCACTCCTCCCCTCAGGGGCTCTCCTACCACCTCTCCCTGTGGCTTTCTGGATATCAGACCACGGTGGGGACTGATGCGTCATAGCGCCTGCCCTCCCTGCTTTGAAGCCAGGACTGGAAGGGCTCTTCAAACGTGGATTAATGCCCTCCAGGCTCTGCAGCAGTATCAAGTAGCCGGCAGCCCGAGGCTCAGAGAGGCCCCGAGTCCCAGAAGGGCAGACTGGGCCCCTCCGGGCCTGCCGTGGGGGCACAGGGGCCTGGAGGCTGTCGTCTTCCGGGCTGCTCCCTGCTCCGGCCTCTCTCCCTGTGCAGTGGAGGCTGGGGTTCCAGGCCCCAAAGGCCACCCCACCCCCAGCCCACCTGCCAGGTCTGAGATTTCTCCCCAGCAGGGCCTGTTCTCCTGTGTGCAGTGAGGAAGGAAATTGCAAATTAATCCTTATTTCCATCTTGGAAGAAAACCTTAATTCTCTGCATTGAAATGATCCTCGTCATCCCAGGGAATCAATTATGGGCTTTAATTGCAGCCAGTCCCAGCCAATCAGAGCAGGGCAGACCTGCCAGGCCCAAAGCACACCTCTCTCTCCTCCCCGTGCTGGTCTCTGTCTCCGTCGCCCCTTCTGCAGGTGCACGGAGCGGAGCGATCTGGGACTCTCCGTGTCTCTTTTCTCTCCCTATTTCCTTCACTCTGTCTCTCTTGGTATCTCTCTCACTCTTTCCCTTGGTATGTCTCTCACTGTGTCTCCATCTCTGGGACTCAGCTGCCCCTCCTGCACCAGCACGGGGTGCAGGCATGAACCCCCAGGTCTGACAAGCCCCACAGGGGCTAGCTGGCCCCCAGCCTTTTCTTGCAATCAGTCTCTGGTCCCAGAACTGCAGCTTTGAGGGGGTGCTGAGGGTGAGATGAGTTTTTAGCCTGTCCCTGTCTCCCTGGGTTGCCCAGACTTACCCACACACTCACCCAGAGTGGTCATCCCTGGCCCCACCAGTCATGTCAGGCCACCCTTCCAGGCCAGAGTCATGCTGAGCTCTGTGCCTGGAGATTTGGGTGGAGGTCACACAATGGGGGAATATAGTGGGGCCCAAAAGATCTGGGGCCCCGGAGATGCCCGGGACTTCAGGGCAGCCACTGCTCCGGGTTAACCTGGGGACAGCGTCCGGGAGGGAATCCAGGGAAGTCACAGAGGAGTGTCAGGGCCTCACCCTTCAGGGCCACCCTTTCATCTACAGACACAGGACCGCCCTGAGGGCTGGTCTTCTGGAAAACTGGGCCAAGTGGTGTGCCTAACAAGGAGCTCTCAGGACTCCCCTCATGGCCCACGCCTCTGCGTCTCTGCGCCTCACAGAGCTCTGTCCCTCGTTCATCTTTACTTCCTGGCTAATAAGCCACACGGTCTCTTTGAGCAATAACGGAAACATGAAAGGTAAGGCGACAGTGCCCTTTGTCCACCACCTTTCCAGCGGCCTCTGAGGGACAGTCACCGGTTGTTGGCTCGGAGCGCATCCTTGCTCACCTAAATACATACACCTGTGTTCACAGAGCACATGGATTGCTTGACGGAATTTCTTTCAAGGGGCAAATGTCTCATTCTTCAGGTAGCCTTTTGCAACCTCTTTTCACCTGTTTTGGGATCCAGCGCAGGATTCTGGGGGTTCATTCCCTCCACCTGCTGTAGAATACTCCTACCTAGGGCACCCACTGTGTTTGGGGACCGCTCCACACCGATGATGGTTTGTTTTCTCTGCTCCTCCTTGGGCGCACGTGCGAGCGTGCGGTCCTGCCCACGGGGCACTTGCGTTTTACCTTTAGTGGATGCAGCAGCTCGCTCTTCAGAGCAGCCGTGTGACATCCCCTCCCTAAACATGTGGGCAAGACCTCCCATCACCCCACCTGTCCACCAGCTCTTGATGTTATCAGACTTTTTAAGTCTTCACCAGTTTGACCAACGCGACACGGCATTTGTTGCCTTAAATTGTATGGGGATGAAGATCATGGCTGCCTAGCATGGCGTGGGGGAGGGTGACAGGGGTCCCCTGGTCTTGGGGAGGTGGCATGGGGGGGCAGAGGCCCAGATCCGGGGTGGGGAACAGCAACATGTAAAGTGAGAGGATGAGAAACACCGCTAAGGAATCGCCAAGTCAGTGCATGTGTCGTTCCAAATTCTTGCAGCAACCCCGAGGCAGCGATAAAATCCCGTTTTTCGGAAAAGCCCGTCCAAGGTGATGATGGTCAGAGTGGGCAGGACAGGGAACTGGGTCTGCCTGACCCTGCAGACCTCACTCAGGCTGGGTGTAGGGAAACACATGTGCAGAGCCCCACACATGTGCCCCGCACACCTGCACACACCCCTGCTGAAACCCACATACGCAGCTTCGTGGACCCACACCTGGCAGGCTCCAGAATCACCCGGCGCATGCCAGAGGGCACCTGCCTGGGCCATTACACAGACGTGTGCACACAGCCCGGCCCAGAGATGTGATCAGACTCACCCGAACAGGTGTCCCATGCTGGCACATGCAGGTGCGTGCCAGCTTCCCCACAGGTGTCCCAGCCTTGCATGTGCTCCCGCTCCTGTGCACAGACCCCCCCTAAAAACTCTGGCCCATTCACGATGGCCCCCGTGGTCAGGCCGAGACCCACACACAGCCGACCCTTGCAGACCTTCCTGCACACACCCCCTCCCAGGCTCCCTGGGCAACTCCTGCTCTAGACTATTAACATATTTGCTCAGGGATCTGTGGTCCTAACCAGCATCTTCTGAACTGCACTCACCAGGTTCGCCTGGGTGGGAGAGGGGACAGGGAGGGACAGGCTGGGGGCCAGGCTGGGGAGGGAGGGTTGTGGCTGTGGGTATCTGCCTCCATTTCTGGTCGCCTTCTCCTCCAATTCAGGGACCTTCCTCTGTGACCTCTGGGGGCTCCCTGTGCCCTTAAGAAGTCCCGGAGACCAACTCAGTGCACTAGGGCCCCACGCAAGGCCTGCATCGGCCAAGGATGGCCCCCACAGGAGGTACCTCTCACTGATGAGCTTGCTGTGAAGGCTGGCACCATGCATTCTCCCAACTGATTCAGCCTGCATTTATGGGGCGCCTACTATGTGCCAGGCTCTGTTCTGGGCACTGGAGCAGAGACAGACCTCTGCTGCCGGGAGCCTCATGCTCTTGTGGGGGGCCCTCTGCTAACCAGGGGAACCACTGAGAAACAGCCCTGCAGATAACTAAACTGGGGGCTGTGGATGAGAGGGACAGGAGGAGCACTTCTCCCCAGGGAGGTCAGCCGTCTCTTTGGAGGTGATACCTGAGTGGAGAGAAGGAACAGCTAGTAGGAGGGGCAGTAGGGGACAGGGTGAGAGGGCCAGCAAATGCTGGGAAGGGGGGCAGCCCTGACTCGCAGTGGACGGACAACCCTGGGTATTCGTGCTCTGGCTCCCTGGCCCTGGAGGAGTCGTTCCCAGGACTGAGAGCACAGCTGCCCAGCAGGGTGATTCATGATAACACAACTTTTTGGCACCCGCCCTTCCCCCCGCTCACTCCCTCTCCTGCTGGTGCTTCCCCCCAACCCCACTGCCCGAAGGTGAAAGTTGCTGTGGGGGCACATAGGCCAGGCCAGCGTGGCCAGAAAGGGTAAATACAGCAATGATTGGGCCAGCTCCATTTACGGGGACATATGCTCCATGGCAGGGACCCACGGGGATTCGACATGGACTAACTCATTCAATCCTCAACAGCCACGGATGCCCAAAGAGTGTGGGGCACCCGGCACGTGTGCTAGGTGCTGAGGATGAACAAACGGACAGAAACTCCTGTCTCTGGAGCTCACATTCGCATGGGGGACACTGACAGTAAGTGAGGTAAATGGGCAAGATATTCAGTGTGTTAAGAACACTGAAAGCAAGGAGGGATGAGAGGGTTCTGGGGGGGGGTGACTTTTACTGAGGCACCCAGACAGGGCCTCACAGGGCAGCGGGAGGGAGCAGGCTGAACGGGGTCAGAGGGAACAGCAGGTACAAAGGCCCTGAGGTGGGGAGGCCAGTGGAGCTGGAGCAGGTGGGTTTGGGGAGGGTAATGGGATAGGAGGTTCAGGAGGTCACTGGGCACGTGTGTAGACCTGAGGGAGGTGGGGACCTGGGAGGTTCTCCACAGAAGAAAGATTGATGACAGGTGTGAACAGCAGCCCTCCGGCTGGTGTGAGTGCGGATTGCAGGTGCTATAGGGCAGAGCAGGGGTACCGGTAAGATGTGTTGGCCATTGCCCAAGCCGGTGGTCTAGGGCGAGGAGACACTGACCCTGGGCAGGTGCCAAGGAGGATGTGAGAGACAGAGAGGGCCGTGGGGGCTGCTCTTGGCATCACCAGCTTTGGGAAGGGACCACAGGTGTCAGTAAGTAGCTCAAGGTCACAGTCAGTAAGTGGCAAAGATCATGTTTTAATATGAAATCTGTCATTCGAATGCTGGCCAGAAACATTTAAAAAAGGTAAGGGGCATGGGACAAATAAGGGGCTGTCCCCAGCCACAGCAGAGGTGTGCACTCTGGGGCAGAGCCAGGTCTCAGGGGGCCCAGTGGGTGGGCAGCCGTGAGAATTCATCCAGATCCGGGGTGGTGATTTGTGCGGCACCCTGCTGGGCTGTTGAGGGAGGCGGGCAGAGGTGGCTGTTAGAGCATCCGAGGCAGGAGGGGGTAATTGTGTGTGGGGGGGGAGGGTTGGGGGTGCACAGAGAACATACAGTTGGGAGGAGGGAACTGCCCAAGGCCCCACAGCTGGGGTGGGAGTATTGGCTGTGGGAAAAGACTTCCAGAGAGGGCAAGACTGGGATCCACATCCACAGGGACATATGCGGGCTCCCGTATGTCTGCAGCAGGGCCCGGGGCCCCGGGCATGTCCCAGACTGGCGAGAGTCACTGCTGACTGATCCTGTTCATGTGTACTCTGAGTCATAAACAGAAACTCAACTGCAACCAGCTTCAGCATCAAAGAGAAGTCACTGCCTCACATAACCTGAGGGTAAGCTTCAGGCATAGCTGGTTCCAGGTATTCAGCGGATACCTTCAGGAATCTGTTTCTCTCCGTCTGTCAGTCTTTCCTCGGTGTAGACGTCACTCCTTTGTGGTGTAAACGTCATTCACTTTGTGGTACCAAGATGGTCGTAGCAGCTTCAAGTTGATATCAACCCTAGCGAGAAGACAGGGCCTTGTTCCCAGGGGCTCCAGAAAAAGAACGCAGTGACATGCCCAACCCTTGTCACCCCCGCATTTTGGGGGCACTGTGCCCTCCCTGAGTCTCTACCCCACACCTGTGAGGTAGAAATGGCCAGAATGCTCGGGGAGGGAGGAGAACAAGGTGCAGGAATTGTCCCGGGGAGCAATGGCACCATCTGGGAAGGGCATGGGCTCTGCACCCCTCCAGACTGGTGGCACGTCCCCATCCCTCACCGACTCCCAGGGGACCTTGGTCAAGTCCTCAGGACCATAACGCCCCTCCGGGGCCAGAGCCAGAGGGGGAGCTGGGGGTGGGGCTGCAAGCCACCAGCCACGGACAGAGCTCACTCCTGTGGCTGGGTGCTCCGCTCCCCACAGGGCCTGACTGAACCCTCCCCTGAGCACCCCTGAGCCAGGCTGCGGCCTCCAATGGCCCAAACACCTCCCTCCAGGTGGTTTCATCTTGGACACGTCACACTTGGCCTGTCTGGGCCTCAGTCACCCAAGGAAACCAGGGTGAGGATTCTTACCTTGTAGGGTGTCCCGCGAGAAAGCATGTGATGCACCCTGCACCGAGTCTGTCGCATGTCAGTGGTGTCCCCCCCACCAACTCTGTAACACCCCTAGCTTCCTGGAATCCTCTCGTCTTGGCTGGATCGTCCCTCTTTCTGGGGCAAGCTGTGCCTGGATGAAGCAGCAGGGTGTGAGCGTGCGGGGGAAGAGTGCAGGGGCACAGCGTGAGCAAAGGTGTGGCGGTGGAAAGAGTCTGTCAGGCTAGGGGCCCTTGAGAAGCTTGTTCGGAGCTGTCTAGGGCTGAGGTGGGACTGGGTGAGTGGGCAGGGGAGGCGGGGGCAGGGTGGGGCTACTGGCCTGGTAGCAGGTCCTGCCAGGTGACCTCAGGCTTGGCCCTGCCTCTCCGGGCCAGGGTCCCCTGGCTGCACTGTGTATAGCAGTGGCCCAGATGCCTTGGTGGGGGCTGCTGGCTGGGGGGACGGGCGGGTGGGCCCTGTGCAGAACCAGCAGCCTCAGTGTTTCCACCCGAGATGTGGGCACCCCCGGGACTGGGCCTCTTCCCACTATCTTCCGGCCACCGGGAGATGCTTATCTGGTTTATCAGTGGCACCCCGTGACTCTGACAACCGTCTCTCCTTATCAGCAGCCCACTTGGCTGTCCATGGGGTGGCAGTCGCCCTGCTGGGCAGCATGTCCATGTGTGTACCGAGACCCCCAGTTCCCAGGGACCTGCACCAGGACCAGCTAGGCACTGGGACCGGGCTGGGCATGTGCACTGTGCCCAGGGGACAAGAGTTGGCAGCGGCCGTTTCCCGCCTCCCCCCCAGGGTTTCCTGTGCTGGGGGCTGGGGCAGGGGACAAATCCTCCCCCTGCCTCGGTTTCCCCTCTGTGAAGGAAATCCAAGAAGCCGATCCAGGGGTCCCCAAAGCTGTTCCTTGCCTTGCAGCCCATCTGTAAGCCAGGGGCCTGCAGTGCCAGGAGGGGCAAGGCAGGTCTGCCCCCTAGGGGGCCAGGACACCACCCCCTGAGCCCTGACCTCCTGTTTCAGCGCCACTGTCCTTTGAGCCTCTTCCCCTGCTCTGGCCGTCGGCAGCCATCTGTGAGGGGAGCCCCGAGGCCCAGAGAGAGGAGGGGGCTGGTCTGAGGCCCCACAGGGACACAGAGCATGAGTATCAGGCACAAGGAGCGCTGAGGACACGGGCCTGGAGAATGTGGGGACCCTCGCGGGGATGGAGCAGGGGACTCTGGCCCGGCCTTGATTAGCTTGGGCTCAGCCCAGGGGAGGCTCCGAAGCCAGGCTGCTGCAGGGGCCCCCTCGAGGGCCTGGGCGGTGGTGGGGTGGGTGTGTTTCCCTCCACCCTGCCGAATACTGAGAATCAGCGAGATGTTGCCGATTGATGGCTATCAGCCGCCCCATCTTCCGGCTCCACATCTGATCAGGGAGCGCATTGCCTCATCTCACAGCACACCCGTTACACAACAGTCCTGCCTGGCGCCCACTCCCGCCCACCTGCCCCCAGAGGTGTCTGGCCCGCTTCCGTTGGGACCCTGCCCGCAGCCCCCCTGCCTGCAGACCTTTCCTTCCCCGTCTCCAGCCGCTCCTCTGCCTTCCTTCTGGGCTCGAGTCTTAGATGCACGCCCCTACCCAAGGGCTGCGCCGGGCGGGCTCAGGAATCCACACCATGCTCATCGGGAGGTCTTGGCCAGACCTGGCCCTGCTGCTGGGTTCCCTTCTTGGTGGGCCCACGCTGTGCCCAGTGACCCTGCAGAGGCTGCCCAGGTGTCCCGGGTCCCCTCCCTCCCGGCTCCCTCTTGCACCCAAGCGGCGTCAAGGCCAGCAGAGGACATCACCTCCTAATCATTCCCGATCCCCCCCTCCCTGTCTCTACGGAGCCCCACCCCCACACCTCTTCCCCTCACAGCACCTCCTTCCTGGCCAGTGGCCTCACGCACTTTCCCCACGTGCGGCGGGTCCCCAGTGCTAATGGCGGAGGCGGTGGTCTTGGGTGTGGGCGAGGTTAGTGGCCGTAGGACAGTCTAGGGACAGCATAAGGAGCTGGCGTGGCAGGTCCTGCTTGGGTAGTGAATCGGGAGGACACAGGATGGGCCAGGCCTGGCTTCTGTGGCCTGGTGTGGGCTCCAGCCCCGGAACCCTTGGGAAATTTCTGTTTCCAAGGCCTTCCCCTGGAGCTCTGGGGAAAGCCTGGCTCCTGCCCTCTACCTGGCCTGTCCCCCGACCCTGCCTTTCTATATCTGAGCCGGGGAGCCCCTCTGGGCCTTCTCACCCTCAGAGGGAACTGAAGAGACGGGGAGAGGAGGGGCCCTCAGAGGCTGCGGGTATGATCACACCTAGGGACAGATGCTGGGGTGGAAAATGCAGGAGAAAGGGTGCGAGGGGAGGGCTGACCAAACTCCAGTGGTGCCTGTGCTTCGCAGGTGACCAGCCCCCCCCGCCCCCCTGCCCCGAGCCCGCACTTCTCAGCCTCCAACCTGCCCCCGTCAGCTGGCTGTCCAGCAGGGTCTGTGCTGGACACAGCTCGGGGGCCGGACCGGGCCTCAAGGTGTGGCAGGTGGGAGAAGTGAACTGGACGCAAGAGAGGTGGATGTGGAGACCCAGAGACAGAGTGGCGCTGGGGGAGTGAAGGAAGACGGCCGTGGGGATGCAGGCTGAGTTTGCCGCCACGGATGCTACCCGCCCTGCCACCCCGGGTGGCCTGGCCACAGGCACCCTCGCTGGCCACCTGCCTTAGCTCGGCGGGGCTTGCGGGACCCACCCTGGGGGAGGGAGTGGGGCGTGGGCAGGGCGGGAGAGCAGAGGCTTGGCCCCAGCAGAATAGGGTGGCCCTTAGCAGCCTGACTCCCGGCCCTGGTTGGTGGTGACTGTGCTGGAAGCCTGGGGGCTCAGGGCTGAGTCTGTGGGGTGCCCCTTGAGGGGCCAGGCAGGTAGCCGAACCTGGTCCCTTACCCCAGCCTCCTCAGGTCAGCCTGGGCTCCCAGCTGGCCTTTATCTGGAGCCCCAGCTGTGGCGACGGGAAGTGGCCGTTTCTCTCCGCTGTGCTGTCTCCCCACCAGACCTGGCGATAACGTGGGAGGGTGTGGGGGGATGGAGCAATACCTCGTGGCGGGGTACACGGGGAGGCTCCGGGGCTCATGACCTCTGACCTGCTGGCCTCGGGGAGGACAGGAGTCTGGGGTCCAGGGTGCCCCACCTCACCACATCCAGGGAGCACCAGGCTGTGACCCCAGGACCTGGCACACAGGAGGTGCTCAATAAATGCAGAATGACCAACTCTGGGTCTCTTCCCAAATCTGTCCCTGCTCCCAGCTTCCACCCCTTGATGCTGAATCCCCAAACCTTCTCCAGAGCCCTCTTCTTCCTCCCAGGGCTCAGCCTGCACTGCCGCCTCCCCTGGGATCCTTGGCCAGTCCTGGAAGTCCTCCTCTAGCCCTGAGGTCTCTTGGGGCCCTGATCTCCAAGCCCTGGAAATTTAGCATAGGAGTGTCCAGAACTGGCAGGAAGTTGGGGTCCAGAGGGGTCTCTTGAAACACCGATCTGAGGCACTCTCCCTGCCCCTCCATGCCCTTCAAGGCCACTGACAGCAGCCTCCAAGGCCTCTGGTCCTGCCCAGCCTGCCTGCATAGCTGCCCCCTTTGCTTCCCTTGCCCCCCCCCCCCACCGGCACTCAGCAAGGGAATGGGGCTCCCGCAGGGGACTCCGCAAGACCAGAGTTGGGGTCGGCCGCCCCCCAAGGGAGTACGCAGGGCCCCCCTCACCAGCATCCCTCCGCTGCCTCCCTGCAATCAAGCCCTGGTGCTGGCTGAGCTTGGCTAATTAATGGCATGACTCTGTTATCAGCCAAGTGTTAATTACTCTTTTTAATCAGGGCTGCCTATGTGGAGGCTCCTGGAGGCCCGGTAGGGGCTGGAGGGAGACTGGGAACCATGACCTCATCCCTCCTCAAGCAGGCCCTACCAAGTGCTCTCCTGGAGCCCTCGCTCCTGCTGTGCCCCCTGCTGGATGGCACCCTCCTCCCCCTGGCCAACTCCTACTCTTTCTTCGAGACCTTGCCTAGGTGGTCCCTCAGCGAGAGGCCTCCCCTCGCCCCAGTCATGGTGACGGAGGACAGACAGAGCTCAACAAGGAGGTGGGAGGCTGTGAGCAGGACTGGCCTTGGGCTCCAGAAGCAGACCTGGAAATGCTGACCCCGGGGGAAGGCAGAGGAGGCAGGGAGGGCCTGAGGCCTGGATCAGCCCTAGGGTGAGCTGGCACTGAGAGGGTCTGGCTCACCTTGAGGGGGGCTCTGGGTCCATAGAACGGGGGCAATGAGCTTTCTGCCATCCCACCAGGTCCTGGGGACCAGGCCCCACCCACTTGCAAGTCCCTGTGGCCCTGGACACATGTGTTGCCACCCTGTGCACACTGGACCTGACACCCCTCTTCTTAACCCCACTCCCACACAGATGCACCAGAGATCTCCAGCCTGACAGACCACCCTCAGAGATACATACACACCCAAGACCGAGATCCATTCACATGCCCAGACATACACAGACACAGATACCTGGGACACACACACACACACACACACACACACACACCCCGGCAGGGCAAGAGGCCTGGGAGAACAGAAGCTGCCCCATCTCCTGCCCTGGGCCCCCAGGGCTTCCCGTTTACGAGACTTTATCTATCAAAAATATATTAACCCAGAAGCCTGTTTCCATCAGAGTCTCGATTCCAGGGACATTTCCAGATAAGCCTTATCTCATTGCTGGTGCATTAGCCCCGCTGGTTGGGGGCCTGCCAATCACGGCTGCCCCTCCTGCCCCAGCCGGTGGCAGGACGCCTGCCCATGACTTCATTCTGTATGGGCGGGTGGGCGGGAGCACTAGGCAGGGTGCTGCTGCCCCTTGTGCCTCCCCCTCCCCCCCCCCGCCCAAAGCAGGGTCCCAGAAGGCACCTCTTTCCAAGGACACACCCAAGGCCTTGAGGCAAGGGTGTCATCCAGAGCCTAGGCAATGACACCGGTCGGCTGAGCCCCAGCTCCCACCACCTCCCCCATCTATAATTGAGGTGATGCTTCCCAGACCACATTCCCAGATTTGGGGAGTTTCCTCCTGTGATGGTGGCTGCAGTGTGCTTGCACTCTCTTCTGGAGCACCTAGGGCTGGCGGGGGAGCCAGGGGAAGGGGGCCACTGCCCGTCAGAATGCCCCTGGGTGCTGGCCCCCGCCCCTGTCCAGCCACCCTGGCTGCCCTTCTTCAAAGGCTGTGCTCTGACCCAAGCCTGCTAATGGGTGCTCGGGTTTCTTCCGATGCCAGGCCCGATAGGGGCTTCTTGGAGCAGGCCACCTCACCGCACTCTCTGTGGGGGGGGGGGGGGGGCTGAGGCTTCTGGGAGTCAGTCACACCCCAGGCGGCTCTCCCTCCTCTCTGTGCCTCAGTGTCCTCCACCTGAGCCCGCCTCTTTCCCTGGGCTTTAAGGAGTGTTATCTTCAGGTGAGGTGGGAGGCAGGGAGACAGGTGCAGGTAGCTGTGGGGACGGTCACAGAAAGACGTTTGATTTGGCACACAGCTGGGCCTGGGGCGGCCCGCACCACTGGTCAGGGGTTTGTAGGCCCCTCACCTTCCTGTGTGAGACCCTGTGTGCTGGTCCCATCCTCAGGGGAGTGGGTAACACGATGGGCCCAGTACCTGAACAGCCCCACAAAGCAGCTGCTTCTGTTCTCATTTTATACGTGGGGACACTGAGGCACAGAGGTTAAGGGACTTGCCCAAGGTCACACAAGCAGAGAGGCCAGGCAGTGGCTCGAGTCCACGCTATCTCCCTCTCCCCCATGGATCTGCCCCCAGAACTAGGTCCTGCTCAGTGGGCACCCCTCTATGCCTGCGGGGGGTGGGGGTGGGGCTCTGCTGGCCACATGATGTGTCCAAGGGCAGGACGGGGCAGGGGATACGCTGGAGGTGGGTTCAGGTGGAGGACCCGGAGGCACAGAGAGGAGGGGCAGCTGCCCAGGGAGGAGTCACCGAGCCCAGGACTACTCTTGCAGGGACGCCCGGAAGGGGCCCAGAGGGAGGGGCCAGCCTCACACCCCTCGGTCAGGGAGGACTCGGCCGGGCTGGGGGGCACCCAGCAGCTCTGGCCTTAGAGTTCCACGCTGGGGATGATGCTGGAGGGAGTTTCCTCCTCTAAGGGGCAGGGCCTGGGGAGACCCCAGCTCCTCCCAGCTGTGTCCACTCCAAAGGGTTGAGTAGCCACGGGAGGTGGCCTGGGGGGGGGCCTGGACCCTGGCCTGCAGAAGGCTGAGGGCCAGGCAAGAAGTGCCACTGCTGTTACTGGAGGTGTCCCCTCAGGCGGTGGCAGTGAGGCTCCAAGGAACCACTGGATGGTCTGCACGCAGTGCCTCCCTCTCCCTGCACCCAGCCCTCTCCCAGTTCATTCTCAGCCCAGGGAGAAGTGGGGGCCGGGCCTGAACTCTCCCAGCCTTCAGCCCTCAGCTGTCGCTCCTGACTGCTGTTCCTGGCCTGGCCTAACGTTCGGTCCCTGTGAGGGCTGGGGAGGGCCTGCTGGCCAGCTGCCCTCACACGTGCCCTTCGAGCACGCTGTGGCCCAGGCCCCCCACATACAGCGCGTCCTGCACGCCACTCCCTTCTCCTCTCTGCCCTCAGCCCCAGGACCGCACCCCTCCAAGCCCGTGGATTGCCACCACCCCCCGTTAGTATCTTTGACGCTAGTTCTGCAAGTTAAAGCACAATGCACCGATCACCAGGATAAAAGGGTGGCCCCTGCGTCTGTCTGGAGGCCAAATCAAGGAACACCAGTGCGTCTGTTTGTCCTATAGATGTCTTTAAAGGCTTTGATTTCCCCTCATTAAGTTGGTTTCACCATCTCACTCTTTCCCGAGTATCCACAGCTCGGGTGGCAGGGTGGGGTGGCCTGGCCTGTGGGGCAGAGGCAGAGGAGCTGAGCGGGGGCTTCCTGGGCTTTGGAGAGGCCTGTGCTCATGGTTCCTGGCCCACCGTGTACTCTGCACAGGGCTCCCTCACCTGCCTGCACCTCCACACCCTGGGGAGTACGGACCCCAAGCTCAAGGGCTGAGGTCTAGGGACTCCTGGTGTGGGAATGACGGAGCAGGCTTGCCTCTGCCCTGACACCCTGCCCGGCACCCCATGACTCCCCAGAACCCCATGTGTGCCCCTCCTGGCAGAGCCCTCTCAGGACCTGGCTGCCTAGAGCACCCCCATGTCTCTCAAGGCCCAGGAGACCCCAGGGGCCACCCAGTCTGGCCTAGGGGCCTGACACCCTGTGGATCCCTCTGCCCCCCTGGGCTCTGAGTTCTGGTCCCTCCCCCAGCTCCACTCTGGGAAGGAACCCTGGCAATTCCCTTGATATTCCCCTTAGGAACAGAGGTCAGGGGACACTCCCAGTGAAATCACAGAGACCAGCAGAGAGAGCAGGCACCACAGGACATTTATTTGCAGCTGGCAAGTGCCAGGCCACCTGGGGTCAGGGCATGGATTGGCCCTCACATGGCTGCCGGCTGGGCAGCCGGGGAGACACTGGCCACCAGTAGGTGGGAGGGTGCCAGGGTGGAGGGACAGACCCTCTCGGCCCCAGCACTGGTGACACTGCCCCTGCATCCTCCAGGCTTCTCAATGGGGCTCAGTGCCAGGCCCGGGGGCCCGTGCCTCCAGAGTCATGGGGAGGGATGTACTAAAGGGGGTCGAGGCACATCTGGTTGGGCATTTGGCATCGCGGCCCAGCCTGGGGCCTGGGCAAGGTGGCCCCGGGGAAGGTCACTGGAACGTTCAGAGAGACTGGACCATGCGCTTGTGGGTGTCAAAAACGTAACGCTTGAAAGACAGGCTGAGGGCCACGTGCTGTGTGGGCTCGGGCCGCTCTGCCCCCTCCTCCTGCTTGGCTGCCTCCCCTCGTCCGGCCCGGCCCCGCTTCTTGAGGGTGGGCGTCAGGATCTTCTTGGACTCGGGGCTGAGGCCACCTGCAAGGCACAGAAAGAGAGCCTGTTAGCCTGCCGCTCCCTAGCCTGCCCCCTCACCTGCCCGGATGGGCACCCACCTGAAATAGCACATCTCCAAGTCCCCTTCTCCCAACTCTGCAACACCCTCACGCCCGCCGAAGCCGAGCCAGGACCCCCGTGCCACCTTGGCAGGCTCGCCCCCTTCTACCTCCTTCCCCAGCCAACGGACCCCTGAGGCCTATGGTCCACTCTGCCGCCTAAATCCCTGCATCCTGGCCCCTCCCCGCACCACGCTAGTCCACGGCAGGTCTGTCCAGCTTGGAGCTCAGCAGGGCTCCCTGCCTCCGTTTCCCAGTCCCTTGCCCCCCCATGCACTCTGCACTCAGGCTCCAGTGGGGATCAGCCCCACACTTGGTGGCCATGTCCTTCTCCTGCTCTACATGGTCCTGCTGTCTCCCAGAGCACTCACATTAAAACACATGCACTGAAGCTTGCCTTTGAGGCTCCCTGGGCTAGGAGTTCTCCAGCTGCCCCTGGGGATCCATTCTCTGCTCCTCTGTGTGCCTGGGAGGCTGGCCTCTGCAGAAGGCATATGGGCTCCTGTGGCCCTCTGGTTTCTGGTTGGGTCCAGCCAATGGGAGCCCCAGTGGATCAGAGGACAAGAGGGGAGAGCAAATGGGGTGACGATCCCTGCTCCCTAAGACTGGAGCTCCTGTCGGGGGTCCTTCCCCCTGGGCTCTTGCACACGCTGTCCCATGCAGGGTGGGGGTGGCCCCTACTCCTTCCCACCACATCTTACCGGCTCCTTTCAACTCCCCTCTGGCCACTCCCTCCATTGCATACAGTGTACAGACTTTATATTCACTCCCTCCGGACAAATGATTAAGTGGAAATCAGTTTCCTGCTGACAACCCTGACTCAGACCAACCCCAACTCTTCCGGCCCCTTCACCCACTGCTTTTGCGCTTTCCCTGCGGCCCTGAGGAACACACGACTGTCCCTGGGCTCCCCAGCGTCACACTTGTGGGCCTCTGCAAATGCTGTTCCCTCTGCCTGGGACGCCCTTCCCCTCCTTGCTAATGGGAAGAAACCCTGCTCATCCTTGAACAGCAGGCTTGCTCTGGGGCTCGTCTGTATGAAGAAACTGCTTGGTTGTACCATGGTGCGGCCTCTTCGGGGGCTGCTGGCCAGGACGAGCACTCGGCTGCCTCGAGCATAGGGGCCGAGGCTCTGGCTCACCCGAGGCTGTGGTCAGACCTCAGACTGGCCCGGCACAAGCAGAGCTCCCTGGGGCAGGCGTTCACCCTCTGAGGCCGCTCACGACCCCACTGGGGGAACCTGGGGGGAGCAGACTGGCAGGGCTGTTGGGGGGGTGAGCTGAGGGGGCACCGTGAGACTTGCATGGGGCAGGGAGGCCCAGCGGGCGGCAGCTCCTGGAGCGGCTACAGGGAGAGCTGGGTCCAACCCTTCTTCCCCTGGGGAGAGGCCAGTGGGGTGGAGTCCAGCCTACACTGTGCTTGCTAAAAGAGGGGTCCTGGCAGGCCTGTGTCCCCCAGAGAGGGCGCTTACTTCTAATAGGCACAGAGGGGCCGCATCAGCCAGTGGACCCAGAGGCCGGGTGTCTAGAGCTGGTGGGAAGTTGGGGGTAGGCACCAGGTGGAGGGCTCCCCTCCCTGCATGCCCCGGGGCGCCCTGATCTGCATCTGCCAGCACGTGAAGGGCATCCTCCTTTGCCCCAGTGCTGGCTGGGTGCCAGCTGTCTGCCTGAGACGAAAAGGCAGATGTGCAGCTCTGGAGGACCTTTGCACATCGTGTCTTAACCAGCTGGGGGCTCTGGGCGGCAGCGGTGGGTGGATTCTTCTGGCTTAGACCAGGCACTCACGCATGCTTGCTGAAGATGTCAGCAAGCCCTTCATCTTACAGATGAGAAGACAGAGGGCCCCATGGAGGGCTCCTCCAGGCCCCACAGAGGGTCCGGAAGAGCGAGGATTTGAACTCTGGGCTTGCTTCTGATGGCAAATGCTGGCCAGCCCGGCCCTCAGTGGGGGTACCCCTTAAGCAGACGCCTGAAAATGGTTGTGCAGGGGACCATCAGCTGTGGAGCATCCTGTACTGGCCCTGCAGTTCCCTGATGTTCAGAAAGGTGGCCAGGAGGCTGCTTGAAGGGACACGGTACAGTCTGTTGGGGAAGTTCTGCCTCCTCCATGAAGGACTCTGTCTCCCTGTCCACAGGCCTCTCAGAGCCTGCACCACCTGCATTGCCCAGGAAGGCTGGGACTTGTGGCCAATGCGAATGGGGCTCTGGGACGCTAGGAGCCTGTGGGGCCCCTAGCATGGGGAGCCACCCTCTGGCTGCGCAGCATGGTGTCTGATCACAGGCCCCACACCCAGCTGGTCTGCGTGCCTCTGGGATGGGGCGTGGGAATGGCCCCGGGCCAGGCCCCCAAGCAAGCACCAGGCCTGCAGGTATCTGCCTCCCTGAATCGGAGTCCTGGCCTTCCTTCTGCAAACAGAGAAGGTGGCTGGCACCAGACCCTGACAAATGGCATGGGCGGCCTGTCTCCCTGTGGTGCCAGGAGGTCTGATGGCTGAAGAGGCGCGGGGCTCCCCGGCGTCTGCGCCGGGCTAGGGAGACAGGCGTGGCCCAATCGGCGGTCCATCTCGCCCGCGCTGGCTCTCATTACACACGGTGCATACCTCGCACGGCCCAAAGCAGGCAGAGCCAGAAAATCTATCTGGCACAGGCAAACATGAGGCCGTTTAATTGCTCTACTGAGATGGTCAGGCTCCTTTACCTCTGCTCCGTTTGGGGTGGCCTGGACACAATGCCCAGAAAGCCTCCCCAACGTGGGCCTGTTCTCTGGTGCTGCCGAAGCTGTTGGATTTGCGGAAAACGTCGCTGGGAGCTGCTTCGTTTTGCAGTGGCTTTTTCCTCCCCTTAGCCAAACAGCCAAAGCAGGGAAATGAAGGGCAGGTCAGGGTGTCGGGGGTCGGAGCTGCTGCCCACCTAATCGCCGGGCTTCTCCCAACCTGCCCCTGTGTCTTTCAGTGAAAAACGCTCACAGGAGGCTCTAGGACTGGAGATGACAGCGGTGAACACGCAGACCAGGGCCTGGCCCCCACAGAGTTTACTAGTCCGAGAAGAGGCAGAGGGGAAACAAGCCAGCAAGATAATCCAGATAGCCACTGAGGCCATCAAGGAAGCAAAAGTGCTGTGTCACCAGGAGGGGAGGATGGCCAGGTCGCTTGCGCCCAGGGCAGGCTTTTCTGAGGAAGAGTTCCGAACGGGGACCAGGTGACAGGGACTGGCCGCACGCAGACCTGGGCAAGGGTCTGCATGCAAAGGGAGTCTGAGTGCTGGGTGGGAATGAGCGTGACGCTCGAGTATGGATGAGGACGTGTGGCTACATGCTGGTGGGGCTACAGGGTGACCGCAGCTTACCGAGTCCCCATAGTGCTCCCTGTGTGCCAGGCTTTTCGGGAGCCCAAATCAGGGAGGGTCCCAGGGACCTCTGGGGGCTCAGAGTGGTGAGGGATGTCCACCCGCCCAGCATCCACCAGGGCTCCCCACACTTCCTGTGCGCCCTGGGGATACAGAGGCAAGCAGGACGGTCCCACTCTCATGGAGCTACCGTCCTCTCTTAGGGACCTCCCCCTGAAGCACCCTCGAGAGGCCCCATGGGTTGGGTAGCCATGTGTCGCCCCTCCTGGGATGGCCCCTGACGTTGAGAGCATGTCTGGAGCTCCTGGCCTCTGACTTCTGCATCCCTCTTCTCCCACCCGAGCTGGCCTGCATTGTGTCTCTGAACTGTCCCCCTCACCTGACACACCAGGTGCATTCCCACCTCAGGGCCTTTGCATTCACTGGTTCCTCTGCTGGCAGATCCGCCCCAGGAGTTCCAGTGGCTCCCAGGCCCGCCTCCTTCTAATCGCTGTGCAAATGACACCTCCTGGTGAGGCCTTCTTGACCGCTATCATCCCCTCCTGCCCCAACCCCCCACCCAGTTATTTTTTTCCAATAGCTATTATCACCTTCTGACATACTGCTGTAAGTTCCTCATTTTGATGTCTGTTCTCTGCCCCTGCTGTATGCACGTCCTACCACGGCAGGGATTTTTGTCTCTGCATGCACCGCTGTAAGCCCAACACCTAGAACACTCCCTGGCTCACGGGGGGGGGGGGGGCTCAAAGAATACTACGAATGAAAAGTGCTGGATGAGACCCTCTGAGACCCTGCTGGGTGAGCACTGGCTACTAAGCTCCCCAAATGGTCACCGCATGGACCCAGCCACCTACTTCTAGGCATTCCGTCCCAATAAGCAACCTGAGATTTGTATACACAGATGTCACCACGTGTGCGGGCACTTGACCCCCACAGCCCAGTGTGGAAGAAACTGAGGCCCGGGAGAGTGACAGGCCCCAGGTTACACAGGTCTGGAGAGGCAGAGCTGGACTTGTGAGGCTACCCGATCCCAAGGTCTGTGTGCACCACGGAGGATGTGCGTTGGCCTGTGGAGTTACAAGGGTGCTGAGACCTGTGGGAGGGCAGTCAGGACGGGATTGGCATGCATCTGCTGCGGCAGAATATTCTGGGAGATGAAGTGACACCTGAGAAGAGTTCACAGTTACACAAAGGCAAACTTAAAAATTAACTGAAAAAAAAAAAAAGAAAAAGAAAACGCCACAGGAATACAAATTTGTTGGAACAGTTCTGCTCTAACTCTGGGATGCAGAAAGAAAGACTAGAAGACTATCCACTAGGCCGTCAGAGATCGGGGGTAAGTTACAGGCGATGCTCTTCTTTCTACTTTTCTCCACTTCCCGAGGTTAATACTGTGAGCCTGGGTGCTCACGGGGCCATCTCCTACGGGCCACTGGCATGGCCTCCTGCACCCAGGCCCAGAGGAAGCAGAGTGCGGCCCAGTGCAGTCTGGCTGCTGAATGCACGGCCACACGGGGAGGCAGCGGGGAGGGAGGAGGGCTCCAGGGGAGCGGGCAGGGGAGGAAGGGGAGACTGGGGAGGTGGCTGTCACCCCGGGCCAGGTCTCGTCTCCACGTCCTGGTTAAGACCGCCGTGGGCCAGGAAGCTCACTGCCATCCCTGGGCCAATGGCGTCGTCTCTGCAGTAATCCGGCCCCGTGAAGGATGAGCTGAGCACCACCTCAGGCCATGCTCATGGCTCCTTTGTGGCCACTGAAAGCCCAGGGTTTCTGACGCTGCTGCCGCATCAAGGGCAGTAACTGGAAGGCACAGGCTTAGGGTATCACTCTCTACAGCCTCCTGAGGGTCTGCTCCTTGCTCCCCAGCCTTGCTGCCCTGTCCCCCGGGGGGGCCTCCTCCCGGGTCCTGCTCCCCCCCGTGGAGGGGCTGCTCGGAGGCACATACGGAGCTCTGGGCTCCAACAGGACAAAGTCTATGGCCTTGCCTGGCATCCAAGACCCTGGGTCGTCAGGGTGTACCTCCCTCTACGCCTCACCCTCTGCTTCCTCTCACTCCCGTTCAGCTTACACTCCAGCCCGCAGAAATCAAGCAGGGCCTCCGACGACTTCCCTTTGTCTGGAACGCTCCTCCACGCCTTTCCTGTCTGGCTGACGCCTACTCTGCCACTGTCTCTGTCAGAAGGCTTTCCCTCACCTGCCCCAGCGGAGCAGATTCCCTCCTGGAACCCTACTTGGCATGATGTTTGCCTTTTTTTTTTTTTTTTTTTGGAGAGAGGGAGCACATGTGTGTGTGTGTGTGTGTGTACATGTGCACATGCGTAAAATGGGGGAGGGGCAGAGGGAGGAGGTGGTGAGAGAGAAAGAAAGAGGGAGAATCTTAAGCAGGCTCCATGCTCAGCATGGAGCCCGACACGGGCCTGAGATTACGACCTGAGCCGAAATCAAGAGTCGGACGGACATCTAACCAACTGGGCCACTCAGGCGCCCCAATGTTTGCTTTCTGCATCCATCCCCCGGGTGGCCTGTTGGGGGGACTGCCTCTTCGGTGCTGGGCACAGGGCCTGGCAGGCGGGCTCAGGGAGGGTGCGCCAGGTAAAGGCAAAGGGAAGGAGCAGTCTCGCCCAGGTGTGCAGGGCAGCGGAAGTGAGAGAAACACTTGCACAGAGCCTGTGCCTCCAGACTAGGAAATACCTGTCTGCAAGGTCATGGCCCAGGAAGCCCAGGCTCAGACAGCAGGCCTGCTCCATGTGAGCGGGAACGTGGCTCCCTACCTGGCAGGGTGGGCACAGAGCTAAATGAGCTCCGTGTGTGAAGTTCACACCGTGGCCGTTGCTCCACAGGGAGACCTCTCTGCTCCTTCTCCCCAGACCTCAGGATTCCCGGAGCTGGGCTGCCCGATCCATTCTCCAACAAGCCCAGCCTGGGATGCGGTGGGGGCGGGTCGGCCTGACCTCGGGGTGACGCTGCTAGCCGTGGCTTTCCTTGGGGACACTCTCCCAGGGCCGGGCTGGCCTTTCTCACCCAGTGCCAGCTACACACAAAGGCACAGTGGGCTGGAGGCTGCTGGGTCTTGGCTTGGGCCGGGGGTAATCAGGGAAGAATGCGGGAAACACAACAGTTTCCCAAGCCCTGGCCGCGGGTGCCGCCCTGACATGGCCATCAAAGGCCGGCAAATTGCCTCCAATTGCTGGCGTCGCTTTCATGTTGGGGGCCAGACTGGAAGAAGGGCCTCCACGCTGGTGGGCGGCCTGCACCCCCCAGTGGGAACTGAGCCCTTGCAAGCAGCTTGGGGTCAGCGGCCCCCTCGGTGGCCCCGTGGGGCTGCAGCCAACTCCAGCCGCCCCAGCTTCCCCTCCTAGAACAAGCAGCTTTGGAAAGAGCCGAAATGACAGGGCAGAAAGAGAGCCGGGGTAAGGGGTGGTGGCGGGGGGGGGGGGGCGGGGCGGAGGGGGGGAGCCCTTTTTAGGGTCAGTATCCTGGTGATGACAGAAGGGCTGGGGAGCTCAGAGGGACATGCCTGGCAAGCTGGGCTGGGCTGACATATGGGATGGCCGAGACGGATGGCCACAGAGGGCCTTGAATCCAGCCAGATCCTGAGTCTAGACTGGATGCTTGGCCTGGGAGCAAGAGGGGCTGCCCAAAGGAGGGGACCTCTGTCAGCGAGGTGACCCTGAGCAGCGAGGCTGAGGTCCTTCAAACAGCATGGCTGCACCGTTACCCAGTGGGATCCACCGTCAAACTTCACCTGAAGAAAGGCGTCTCTGCATGCCTGCCCTGTTAACGAGGCTGCCTTGCACAGGTCACAGGTGGTCACAGGAGGTACGCGTGGCACAGTGCCTGATGAGACCTCTGATGTGGCTAATGTGGTGGCTTGTGCAGGATGTGCTGCTGAGGGCAAGGCTGGAGGTCAGTCTAGCTGGGAGTGGGCTGCAGGGGGTGGGGAGGGCACAGAAACCGGAGGCGGACTCGGCCAGGGCGGTAGTGGCCATGAAACAGGGCGGTAGTGGCCATGAAACAGGGCGGGGCCCTGTTGTGTCCGATTGGCACAGGGCTGTTGCTGCCGCCCCATCCTGCAGGGACATCGAGGTGCAAGGACTTGCCCGCGGCCCTGCTGTAGCTGGTGGTGGAGCTGAGAATGGAACCCAGATCCCTCTGCTGGCCAGTGGCCCAGGATGGCGTGGGCCCTGTACAAGCTTAGCTCCGACAGCACCAGTGGAGAGGAGAGGCCCAAGGAGGACAGGCCTGGTTTTCAGCGCAAGGCCCAGAGGCGAGCTGGTGCTGGGAGGGCCTAGCGGGTTAGGGAGAGCCTGGCTGGCCACAGGAGCCAATAGGAAGGTTGCAGGGGAAGAGGAGAGAATGGCCGAGAGGGACAGCCCTTGGGGACACCAGTCGGCTGGCTCCCTTTGCTGGGGCCCCTGACCTCATCTGTGAGAGGTGCTGGTGACTGTGGAACCCTCCCGCCATCTCTTTGTCAGCCCTGGTTTTCCACATTTATCCTTGGGAGCGGAAGCCTTTAACGTGCTGCTTGGGGCTGGGAAAGCTGCCTGGTTTTCTCTCCTTTCTCTTCCTGCTATGGATCCCGTATGTAAACAAAGATGCAATTTGCTTTAAAAAGATAAGGTGATTAAGTTTTTATCAGACATGTACTCCGCTGTCCCTGCAACAAAGGGAATTAGGGGAAGGCGGGCGACAGAACAGGCCCTTTATTGGAACTGCGCTTTCTGAGGCTCTCGAGCGCACACTCGACGGGCTCCACGCAGCCCCTTTGATTGGGTGGAGGCGAGGCAACGGGCGCCCACACCCCCATTTTGATGTCTTAATGTTGCCTAATTCCTCCTTTAATTTATATTAAGCTTCTTAACAGCAATGATGAATTCTTCAAAAACAAAAAAGGACCCTTTGCACAAATCTTTCCCACACCGTGTAAATTGAAATTATAATGTAGTCAAGCCTTTGGAGATTGGGGGTGCGCGGGGAGGGAAAACCAGTGCATTATGTGGAAGGAAGGACTTTAAGGCAAAAACAAAGCCGTTCTGAAAAAGGCAATGACTTGGTCTCAAGAATCAGAAGCTCAGTTATTAGAGGGGCAGCCCAGGAGGAGGAAAGTTCCCTGTCATTCAGGGGGACAGTGAGGGGGCCACTGGGGTGGGGTTGGGGGCGTTCTGAACTACCCAACACCATCCACTGTTGGCTCCCACCTGTTCCTCACAGGGGCGGCCCAGCACTCACCTGGGGCAGGGCTTCATCCCCCTAAAGTGGCTGTGGGGGGGTCACTGAGGCTTATAGTCCCAGTAGCCAGGGGCTCCACATCCCATCCAGGTCATGCCTGGTATGCAGCCCAGAAGTTCAGGTAGGGTTCAAACCTCTGCTTGACTCTGAACAGCCCCAAGTGGGGAGCCCGCTCCTTCCCAAGTGGGGAGCATCTCTGATGGCTGGCCTTGTGCTCCATGGGGGCCCCTTCCCTCAGTGTCCCTCCAGGCCCTGGCGGAGGGCCTGGCACTAGGGCCTCAGGCACTGGCCTCTGGGCATAAGCCACCAGGCTGCTCTCCCACCAGCTCCTTCTGATCTGCCTGTCGCCGAAGAGATGTTTCCAGAACAAAATCCTGATCATCCCTCCCAGCTCAGAATCTTCCGCCATTCCTCAGGCAGGTGTCCAGATTCCTCCAGCTGGCTCCCCACCTTCACCACTCAACCCTACACAGCCCCCAACCCATCACAGGCCCTTTGCACTCACCCCTGCCTGGGAGCCCCATCACACCCATTCACAGGCCTCACAACTCACCCCTGCACAGGGCTCCCCACTCACCCTACCCTGGCTCTGTACTGGTGTTCCCTCATCTTGGGGTGACTCACAACACTCGTCTACCTGGCAAACCTCACTCCTTTGGTTTTTCAGCAAAAGTTTTAGCATCTTGGCTCGGCCTTCTCTGCTACCTTCCAGGCCTCTATCCTCCAAGGGGACCAAGGCTTTCCACAAGCGGACCACGTCTAGACCCTGTGTCCTCAGGAGACAAAGTGCGGCCTGCAGCCGTGGCCAGCAGCCCCAGGAAGGGGGACTACTGGTGACCTAAGCCTGCTCCCACTCTGCCTCGTCTGCCAGTGGGCTGGGCCCTGGCGGCTGGCTCTCTCCCAAGGATGACCGTCCCCAGGGGGTCAGGGCTCACCCACCTGACCGTCTGGTTCCTAATCACCCTCTCACTGCTGGACAGCCAAGTCAGGCCCTGTCAGTTCACAGGAGGCTTGGGGAGCAGGAGGCCGGGCAGCTGGGCTGCTAGAGGAGGCAGGAATGTGCACTGGCCCTTTCCTCCAACATGTCCCGTACGCCCAGATCTAGAGGCCGGCTCCTCAGCACCCAGGGGGCCTGGACCCCAGTCCCAACCCCTGGGCTCACATTCCCCATCAGCACAGGCGGTACAACCGCGTGGGTGTGCCAGGCACGGTCGAGGGGCAGGGGGGCTGCGGGTGTTGGTGGCTGCGACCCGGGGATGGAGCTGAGCTGCCTCGGAATGGCAATTTCCAGAAGGGGAGCCTAGACAGCAGTGTTCCCAGGGACTCCTTCTGGCTGGCCCTCTGGGCTGAGGTTTGAAGTCTCTAGGTGGGGAAGGCTGGCTGGAGCTTAGGGCCCAGGTCTGCCCTGGAGGGAGGGAGCAGAGGTGAGGCAGGCTTTGAAGGTCAGTGGCTGGGTAGGGGACTGGCTAGGTCGCTTTGCCTCTACTTCTGCCACCACTATCATAGGGACTGCTTAGCTAGTGTCCTTGTCAACATACCATCCAGCCAGGTGGGTTCAGACAGCATCTCATTCAAGCCTCCAGACATCCTATAAGTCACTTTGTAGGCAGGGAGGTGACTGCCCAAAGTCACACAACAGTAAATGGGGAGTAGCACTTTACATTCGAGCCTGTGGCTTTACACAGCTGTCTATCCTGCTGCAGGCCTGGGAGTCTGGCTATGGGCCTGGCCACCCCAGAGCCCTGCTGCTTCTCACTGGGAACAAAGCAGCAGGGACAGCAATGCCATGGGCAGAGGGGCCTAGGGGGCTACTACCCCTGAGGGTGGGGAGGAGATGGCAAAAGGCAAGGGTATTGACATGACTGGGGGACCACCCTGACTTGGGCAGCAGGCACCTCTCACCCGGCACTCCCAGGCCAGGGCAACCAGTGTGGGCTGGGCCAGGTGGGGGACCTTGTCTCCAGAGACTTCCAGGGATGAGGCCTCACGTGCCTCTATGTTCTGGATTCCAGAGGTGGGGGGGACACTGCTGGAGCTTGGCCACTGCCTAGGCAGACTCTGAGAGCGGTCTTAATGGCAGAGAGGGGGTCTGAAGTAGAAAGCCCATCTTGTGTGAGGCAGGCCTGGCCCAAATTGCCCCAAAGATGGGCTCTGGCCAGTTCTCGATAATGCTGAAAACACCACCAATGGTCACCCTAGCCAACGTTCACTGTGCCTTTCTTACGTCCTGATCGTACGGCTTCTCCACTCCACAACCGCTCCCTGGGGGTTGGCTCTATTTATACACAGAGGCACAGAGAGAGCCAGTACGTGCCCAAGGCCACACAGTGAAGATGTGGTAGGCTGAGCTCAAACTTGCAGTCTGGCTTCTGAGCTGGACTCTCCTCTGCTGCATTGTGTCAGAGGTGCACCGTGGGGCCACCCTCCGGCACTGGTCCTGGCCCCCAAGACCTCTGTCATGGGTGGACATGAGCTCGTTTCCCTGACTGTTACTCTGTGAGGGCAGAGACTAGATCCCAGAGCCTGGCTCAGCATCTGGCCAGGGAAGGATCAGACAAGCACTTTTCCGTGTCTCAACCTGCTCAAGGAAGGTACAGTATTCACTCCATCATTCAGAGACACTGAGGCCCAGGGATATGAAATGATTCGCCCGAGGTCACACAGTCAGTGGCAAACAAGGGCTCATCCATCCTCACTGCTACTCGAATCCCAAGTTCTTTTCCAGGTAGCTAGAGGAAAGGGGTCGTCACCCTTCTTCAGACGGCACTGCAGAACGCCACTGACAGTGAGCCATGCACACACACGTGCGCGCACACAAGCACACAAATCTCTGGACTGAGAACCCCCCGAACGGGCAGGATCCATTCCCTTCGGTAGGGTCTGTTTAGCAATCGGAACACAGTGGCCGCTGAGACAGTCTCAGGTAATCGCCGGAGGGCAGTGACCAGGCCAAGGAGCTTGCCTAGAGACAGGCTTCCGTGAGAGCTGTGCAGGCGGGGGCGGGCAGGGGATGGTGGGCAGAGACAGAGCTGAGTCCATGGCCCAGGACTGGACGCCAGGCCTTGTGAAATGGGGGCCTCACCGCCCTGCTCTGAGCTGTGGTGTCCTCCTCAGTCAGGATGAGGGATGACGGGAGTAAGGCTCACGGCAGTAGCTGCTTCCAGGAGACCAAATGCTGTTCCCGGACTCTCCCCAACCTGCCCCTCCACGCAAAGACAGTGATTCGCCTCTCCTGCAGGTGCCCTCCTGCATGGCCAGCGTCTGGAGGCCAGCTGTGGGGGAGGAGCACGCTTCCTGGTGGCCCCCACGGAGACTGTCCCCACCACCGAGGGAGCTGAATTTTAATGCTCCAAACACTCACTCCCTAAACGTGTACACTCTTTAACAGCAGTTAATCTTCAATTAAAATACCTAGAGCAGAAACTAAGATAACTGGTTTAAAAGGTAGAGCTTATTGACAATAAAAGTCTTCTTCATATTGCTTTTCTTTAGAAAAAAAATTCCACATATTAAAAATGTCATTTTTATGACTTGGAGGAAAAAAAAAAACCTCATCCAGAATAATGAAGGCGAACAAAGGCCCTGGGAGCAGCCATCTTCCAGGGTCCATATGTGGCGTCCTGATTACTGTATCAGCCCCGTTTGCAGAGTGGAGGGAGAGGCGGGCGGGCTGGCTGTCCTCTCCAGCCGACAGCGAAGGGCGGGCGGTGAGCTTCGCTGGTCCCTATCCACACTCCCGATTTGACAGCTGCAGGCTCCAATGGTTTTACCCCCTCCCTGACCTGTGAAGACTGCAGCTGGGGTGAGCACAGGAGTGCCCCCCCCCCCAGACACACGGGGCCGTGGGCACACGCACAGCCCTTCTCAGGCAGATCCCAGGCCCGGCCGGTGGCTCTCAGGCCCTGGGGAGGCTGGTTTGTGTGCGGGGCGGACCCACTCACTCGGCATGCCAGCCACCCGTCACCCTGCCAACTCCCAGCATGCTCTCTGAGGCTGGATGTACCATTACTGTGTGCACACAATGTCCATTTGATGGCTGTCTGCTGTGTGCACGGGGCACCAGACCCTGGGCTGGCTCCCGCCACCTGCACTCTCATGCCCACATGGCTGCGTGCGTCCCTAACGCCCAGCACAGGTACCTGCAAGTGGTGTCACTGCCCATCCCCTCCTGTATTTTACACCATAACTGCCTCTCGGATCACTGGCCAGCGCTACCAGCCCTGGGGTTCTCTGCAGGCATGGTGGGGATCAGGTACCCTCCTCTGGCTCAGTGCTACCCCACGTGGCTGCTGATGGGCTGATGTGGACCCTCGTCCACCGGGAGGTGTTCTCCTTCTTCCAAAACACCATCTGGGGCTCTGCCCTGGGCAGGATTTAATCACGTTGTGGCCACAGGGCACAGATCCTGCATTGTGGCCCAGTGGGGGGTTACTCTACATATGGGGAGGCTGCCCCTGAGTCTGGAAGAGTATACAGGCTTTGGCTTGGAGTTCCCCCATCCAGGTGTCCCTTCACCCTCAGGAGCCTGGGCTGCAGGGGGCCTGGGAAAGACTGGCCCAGGGCTGGAGACAGCACTAATGGATCTGAGCTGGTATCTGTGGGTGTCTCTGGGCCAGTATGAACACATGGGGGGTTCCTATCTTGGAAGTGCAGCACGTATATCAGAGAACAGCTGTCATTGTGGCCCATTTTCCAGGCTTGGCCCTGCACCACAGTCAGCCATGGGAGGGTCACCGGGTCAGGAGTTCTGGGCTCTGCAGGGTACTTGGAAGATGGCCCCGTAAATCTCAGTTTCCATGTCTGTGAAATGGGCCAAACAATCCCCTGCTCTATCAGGAGTGGAGAACAGCCCCTCGGAGAGGCTGTGAGCAGATGTGCATCAGACCTCTGGAGAGAGCCTAGCGTGGAAGGGGGGCCCCGCAGATGCACCCTGCCTCCCCCAGCCCTGGAAACAATGCTTTCTTCCTCTTTGTTTTATCAAGCAAAGTTTGTGGAAGCCTCAAACATCAGGTGCCTGTGCTCTTGGTAGTGAGCAGTGAGCTGTCACACCCTGCTTTGTGTACACGGATGCACGTCTGCCACGTGTGTGGCCCTGTGTGGGTGTGACAGCAGGGGCTGAGGGGGCCCGAGGCTGGCTCAGAGGAAGACCCTATCCTCTGAAGACCCTAACAGGCCAAGAGAAACCCAGGGGGCCGGGAGACAGCTAACACTGGCAGAGCCCAGGGGGAGAGGCTGGACCTGCCATCCCCTTCTCAGATCACGGCGCCCCCCCACACCAGCCAAGGGCACTCGGAGCCCCGTAGGGAGCGAGCCTGGGCCAGGTACCCACAGCATCCTGTATCACCCTCCAGCAACCAGTCAGGTGGGCATAGGGGTGGTCACCCGTGTGGCCGGGACAGTGAAACTGAACAGAATGGCCCAGGAACTCAGAGGGTGAGCACACAGCCATGCTGGGTGGGGCCCAGAGCTGGGCAAGGTTGCAGAGTAGTGGGCACACGGCCTAGCATCTCAAGGTTGGGGGCATTTTGGGGGTCATCTTGGGAGGCCGTGCCAACCCAGGAGGGGTGGGGGCTCTTTGGTCTCTCGGGAAGATGGAGGAAGCTGGTGCCCTGAGATCTGTACAGCTGGGGTCTGGAGACAACTTCGTTTCTGGATTTTTGGAAGCAACAAGCACACAAGCAGCCGCTGTCTCCCGAGATCAAAAGCGGCACAGGAGCTCGCCCAAGGCATGGAGTCCGTTCACTCATTTATTCAGTCACGGTTCCTGAGTGCCAACTTGGTGTCAGGCATTGCACTGGGTGCTGGGCCTGGCAGAGCTCATGTTCCAGCAGGGAGACAGGCCGCTCAACCGAGTGAAAATGTCAGGTGTCCGTGCTGACGGTGCCTCGCAAAAGCGCCGAGAGCTTTGCTGCTTTGCAGACAGGGGCCGGTGGTCTCCCTAGGGGCCAGGCACGAGGGCCAAATGAACGAACATTCTGGTCAGGTTCCGGAACCTGACGAAAGGTCTTCACCCGCTGCTCTTGCTTCTCTGGTGGTCAGAGTTCTAACCCCTCTAACGTCCCCAGATGCAGAGAGAGGGGGACAAAAAGGTCCTAGAGGCCCCTTGCGTCTGCGACCAGCGGTCAGGAATTCCATGTGCCACCGTGCCAATCCTGCCGCTCTCCTGTCCCTGATTGTGGCCTCCCCCTGCCAAGGGGTCAAATCAGAACTGTGCAGGCTCCCACGGAGGCTGCAGGCCCCAACCTCTGGCCCCAGCCTGGCAACTTTCCACACACACACATACACATGCCGTGGGCTTCACAGTGGTCCATCCGGGGCCACTTGTCTCTCTCTGTCCCCCGCCTCATTCCTACCTCTCTTACCACACCTCCTCCACAGAGCAAGGGGAAGTGGGAGACGGAGTGAAGGAGAGCCAGAGGCTTCCACACGACGGCACTGTGGGGCACACCTGAGCCCAGGATGGCGCACCCAGCTCTTACTGGGCAGGAGTTCGGGCCCCTGCACTGAACAAGCCCCGTGCATTTGTCTTCGTCATGACGTCGAAGTGCTAAGGCAATGTAAATCCTATCCGAGTTCTCTGAGGAGGCAGGAGAGCCCCCACTCCATGTTTTCACGAGGGAACTGACTCTCACGAGACATGGGTAGTTGTGAGGATACGAAGAAAATTTAGGCCCAGTGCCTTCTATGTATTTATTTTTTTCAAGTTTAGTTATTTCGAGAGAGAGACAGAGACAGAGACAGAGACAGTAGGGGAGGGGCAGAGAGAGAGGATTCCAAGCAGGCTCTGCTCTGCCAACGCAGAGCCCGGCGCAGGGCTCAAACTCACGAACCGTGAGACCACGCATGACCTCGGCCGAAACCAAGAGTTGCGCGCTTGACTGACTGACCCACCCAGGTGCCCCCAGGACCTTCTATTTTCAAGGGCAGTTATTGGGGGGGCAAGATACCTATTGTACCTGGCCTCCCTGACTCTAAGACCCCAACCCAGGTTTTCAGCACCTTGCTTGGGCCCACCCCCCTGAGCCACCCTACCCACCTGACTCGCAGCTCTGGCTGTTACAGCAGCAGGCCACCAATGGGGCAAAGAGGGTGGGACTGGATCCACATGGGCCGAGGCCTGATCACGAGCGTACTAGGTGCTTACTCTCAAGGTAGGCAGCTCACCTATTCTCTCATCTGTAAGACGGGCACAATCCCTATCCCACGGGGATGAACGCAAGCGAAGACGCGTGGTGTGGAGGAGGAGCTCCAGAAGTGCCCGGCTGGCTCTCCTTTCTGGCGGCCCTGATAACAAAGGCAAATGGCAGGGGCTCTGAGAAGTGCCTGGCCAGAGTCCTCATGGGACTCTGAACTCGGGATGCTGGCGGACTTGTCACAGCAGTGGGATGCTACGTGTGAAGGCTGACTCCCTGCCTGCCCGGTGCGTGGCGAGCCCTCCCCAAACACTGGCGGCTGGATTACTGCCCAGGTCAGCGGCCGTTACTTCAGGCACGCTGTGCGGTACCCCTGGTCACTCGGCCAGCTCACAGCCACCCCGGGTCAGATCAACTGGGCTCCAGATTCTGAGGGGGGACTTAGCCCGGACAAGCACCAGGCCCAAGGCTAGGCTCAGGCCATGTCAGACAGTTGGCGGGAGATGGGGCTCCTAGAGTTAATCCAACACTCCCCTCTCCTGAGGGAGAGCACGGCCCGCTCCCTGTCAGGGTGGGCCCGTGAAATCGCTGTGTCGAATGAAAACCAAAAGCCCTCCCGATCTTCCCGTAAGTGGGCCATGTGTATACGCTGGGGCCTCCTGTGACCGGGCAGCCAACCCCTTGCAGGAGTGTGGGGTTGGTTCCCAAGCTCCCGGGGTGAGGGATGGCTTTGCCACTGACCACCGTGTGACTCAGGATGGCCACGTGAGCTCGATGGGCTGGCTCGTCGTCTAGCAACTAGGGCCGAATGGAATATGCGTCCCAGATGGCTGGGAGGGTGCCAGGTAGGAACAGATGGTGGAGACCGCGTGTGGGTTCGATGCCCTCCGTGTCCCTGTTGGACAAGTATCAATCATCAGGTGGTGCTAACCCCCTTGCCACCAAAGCCCTGTGCTCCCTCTGTAGATTGGGTTACAAATGACCCCAGCCTGCAGCTCCTCCCCAGTGGACCATCTCTCCAGTCCACTCAGTCAATGGACATAGCAAATGGCCTTAGCCCTCAGCTCCTGCCAGCCCCCCACCCAGAAGGCCTTTCCCAGTCCCCTGCCCGGCTGACTTGGCCTCTAAGTGGCAGCTCAAGCTGACTGTCCTCTCTGGTTCTGCCTGCTTTGGGACGCGTCCCACTGTGCAGGATAGGCTCCCAAGCTCCTGAGGGTTCTGATCCCACAATACAGAAAAGGGCGGTGTCAAGTGGACTGGGGAGATCCTGAAGATTGTACCGCAGACCATCAGCCCGGGGGATCCTCTGCCTTAAATCAGAAAAGCAGACTGGATGCCCCCCTACCCCCTTCCACTTTGTTTTCTAGACTGGGTTTCAAGGCCCTGCTGAAAGGGCATGGGCACCTAGACATGGCAGGGCTGTCCTCTCTCAGCTAGACACACTAGCCATGCCACGTGAAAACACACAGTCAATGAGGAGAAGCCCGGGTGGGGGGGGCACTGCACTGCGGGGAGGCCAGGCCAGGCTGGTCCCTCACTGGAAAGCAGTGAGTCTGTGGTGGGTGCTCCCTCCAGCCCCTCTCACCTCTGGATGAGTTCCGAGCTCTTGGGCCCGGTCTGCCAGCCCCCAGGGTTCCAGTGAAGCCCACCTCTGGCTTCAGCCACACCACTGGGGCCCACCCAATATGCCCTGGGCCACCCTGTTGGCTTTTCCAGCTACGTTGTGAGGGCTGCTCCTCTGGACGCCTTCTGGAAAGACCCACTGCCCTTCTCAGTCTGCATCTGCCCGCATGCCTTTGCAGAGCCTTCCCTCTGGGCTGTGAGTTCCTCGAGAGGTAGGACGGTAAGGCACTCACCACCTAGCCCCAGGCCTGCGCAGGGTCTGGAACAGGCATTTACTCGACGTCTACCAGAGCGTGTTGATTTGGTTCCCTGTTCTCATGGGGCTTACAGGGGTCACACCCAGCAACCACTGGGGGAACAGACCATAACATCAGAAGCTAACAAGTGCTATAGCTTTGCTGCTTATGTTCTTGTCTGAATGTGCTCTTCCATTAGTCTGTTTAGCTACAGCAACCCTATGGGGAAGTCCTATGATTTCTCCTAACTTGGAAATGAGGCAACGGAGGTCCAGAGAGGCGAAGTCATCTGCCCAAGAACACACAGCTAAGTAAGTGGTGGAGCTGGAATCTTGACTGGCTTGGGCCTGAGAACCGTGCTCTCACCATTTGGCAACGGCACGCCTCTCACCTGCCAGGAAAGAGACAGCAGGGTGCGGTGAGTGTGAGGGCTGTGAGGTACCGACCGACGCAGGGAGACCACGGTGGGGGCCTCTGGGTGGTATTTTAAGCCGAGACCTGAAGGAGGTACACGAGGAAGCCATGGGAAGGAAAGAGGCGGGAGCTTGGAAGGAAGTGACTTGCTTGAAGCTGGTGTGGCGGGGCGGGGAGGGTGAGGAGTCTGGCAAGGCTGGCCTGCTGCTCAGGCCTAGAGGCTGTGAGCCGTGAGAAGCCACTGGGGCCGACGTCTGAATGAACGAATGACAGAGTGAATAAATGCATCGTGGCAAGTCAGAGAAGAGAGCTGTGGAAAGAAGGGGTCAACGGTGTCCTCTCCCAGATCCCTTCTTGGGGACAATGACCCCATCAAAGGTCACTGTGAGCTTACCCCCCACCTCCAGGGAGCACAATGATGCCCCCCCCGCCCCCTCCACAGGTAGGTGGGTGGGCTGTGGCTAAGCCCCTGAGGGGGGCCAGGCCCAAGCACTGGCAGCAGGAGCTGGAAAGCGGGAGGCTTCCAGGCCTGGCAGGAAGCCACCCAAGATACTGACCCTGTGCCCAGTGGGTCAGACTGGCAGATGCGGTGCAGAGGCTGGGAGTGCCGGGCCCCACTGAGGCTTTGAGAGGGGCTCCAGGGGTCCTAGGAGTGGGAGGGGCAGAGAGGAGTTCTGTCCTTGACAAAGGACCAGGGCTTTGCTCATTGTCCCCAAGTGACCCCTGTACTGGCGATTTCCAGTGCTGAGCATAACAGGGAGGGGAGAATGTGGGAGTGCCGGCCCAAATCACTGCTGCCAAGTTTCAGGGGCGTCCGGGTCCTGGGGAAATGGTTGGGTGGGCCTCTGTCCTCACAGACTGGGTGGACCCAGAGTCTCCTGCCTCCCAGATTACCTCGTTTCTATTTACCTCCCAGCCACCAGACCCACACACCCTACTTAAGCCTCCAGGTCTGTGATCCTGACCTTCCTCAGGCCCAATGCCTCTCCTAAGCCCGCCAAGACCACCTCTTCCAGGGAGTCCTCTGTGCTGTGTGGATGAGGCCTGCAAGCCCCTGGACAAGTGGCTGGTGCTGGGCGGCCTCAGGCCAGCTTCATGACTCTTGAGGACGATGGTCATCGCCACGGGGGTAGTGGAAAGGGTAAATGCGATGGTGGCATTGGGCAGGGCTTTCCTTTCAGCTCTGCTCGGCTGACAGGGAGGGTTTCAGTAGCGCCAGCAGGGCCCTGCCCGCCCAGGACCAAGCAGACGTGATTCAGGATGGCCCTCCTCTCCCACTCCGGGAGAGGTGACACCAGTGGAAGCCAGGGACCGTCTTAAATGCCAAACTGGCATTTAGTTTCCTCAGCTGGGGTAGACACGGCCCCACACGTTTGGCCACACGGCATCATCATTTCAGTCACTTGGAGGAGGATTTTTACTTGGTTTTCTTAAAGACTACAACAATGAGAACTGCTAGGATCCGGGGGCGTTTTTTATCCAAGGAAAACCCAAGCATGCATGGGGAAGAAGGGTCAGGGCCGCTGCCCGCTTCCCGAGGTGGAACCAGATCTGAACCAACCCCCTTGCAGTGCCCACGGTGCCGTGGCAAGGTCCAGAGTCGGGGAAGGAGGAAGGGGGCCCAGGAGAGCGGCTGGGCCACCCACGGGCCCCTGTGCCAGGCACCTGTGCTGTCATGCAGACGGCAGCGTAGGAGGCTCCGGGCGGCGTCTGCTCCCCCTCTGTCAGGGACGCGCCGCGGATGGCTGCAGAAGAGCACCCAGGGCCTGGCCCCTCTGCCCACAGCCCCCCACCCCTCCCCGAGCCCACTTCCCTCTGAAATCATGGTGCCACGTGCCATCACACAGCCCCTCCTGCCGGTCTCAGCTGTCACTAGATTCCAAATGCACCTGCCCACGTGGCTGGGGGAAATGTGGGCTGGGGGCTGCAGGGGACTGGTGGGCAGTGCCGGGCGGCTCCTTCACCCCTGGGGATGTGTGCAGAAGGGCTACAGCGCCCTGCTCTCCAGCTCATCTGGCACTCCTCTTCTCCCTGATCTAAATTCCACCTGCCCTCTAAAGCCCACCTGAGTCTCTCATCACCATCAAAACTCGTGGATGGTCCACCCAGGGTTTCCCAAGTGTCTCTTCCATGTCACTGCCTTTGCCACCACTTCTTTTACCTATTTCTTTAAATCAACTTATTAATTTAATTAGAAAATGTTATGGACTACCCACTACCTGCCTGTCAGTGCCAATTCCCCGGGCCTCGGTTTCCTTGCCTCCTGTCCATCTGTCCATCTGCGGGCCGGGGGGTTGGGAGCACTGGGCTCGAGGCCAGCCTCAGAGCTTGGCTGTGACTCTGCATGAGACTCTCATGTCTTATACATGAGACGCTCAAAGCCTATGACTTTGGTAGGAAGGGACTCAAAAGCCAACAAGGCAGTGCATGGGACACAGCCAACACCGGGGGGCTGATGTGTGCAGGGCTCACTGAGGAAGTCCTACACACTCCACATCTGGCTTTCTGTAGCTCAAATGTGGCCCCTGGAGGTGCTTTAAAAATTGTGGATCTGTTGCCAACGTTTAGAAATGTGGCCCCCAGGGCACCTGGGTGGCTCAGCTGGCTGAGTGTCGGCTCTTGATTTAGGCTCAAGTCATGATCCCAGGGTCATGGGATCGAGCCCCATGTCAAGCTCTGTGCTGTGTGTGGAGACTGCTTGGGATTCTCCCTCCCTCCCTCTCTCTCTCTCTCCCTCCCTCCCTCCACCCCTCCCCTGCTCACACACACACTCTCTCTCTCAAAATAAGTAAACTTTAGAAACAAACAAATAAATAAAAACATGGGCCCCCATTCCCAGGGCAACAAGTGGCCTGAGGTGAGCAGGGGCTGCTCCTTAGAGATGGCCTGGGTCCCCTGCCCTGTAATCAGTGCCCCCTACCGCAGACGCAGGGCTCGGCAGGGCTGCCTGCCTGGTCCTGGGGGCGTTCTAGTTTCCTGGGCCCATTCTACAGACCCTTGAACTAGGTCTTGTCTCAGGTCTGAACAGCCTTTCCATGGTGAACCCTGATGGCTGTCTGGAGAGCCTGGAGGAATCCAGACCGCGCACCACGCCCGGGGGTGGCCCAGGGAAATGCCAGAGGAGGGAGCTGGGGCTGGGGCAGATGCGATGGAAGCTGTGCCTTTGCCACCCAGGGCCCTTTCTCAGGTCTCTGAGCAACGTGGGGTTTGGAGAAGTCACAACGGTAGGAAGAGCTTACGCATTCAAACAAGACCCCATATGGGCTGCCAGGGAGCACAGGGGTGGCATGCGGGTGTTGGGAGGCCTGGGACCCTGCCTTGCCATTGCCACTGCGGTGTGCCCTCACTTTGGCCCTCGACCGTTTCCTCTGTGAAGCCCTCACCGGCCTGTGGGGGGAGGGGTAAGAAAATCCCCGGTGCGCTTGGTGCAGTGGATGCTGGGGAAACGGCAGCTGCATGAAGAAGTGGCATTCTGTTCTCTGGGCACGGCCCCTCAACACGCTCTTAACCTTGGACGCATCTCCTCGCCAGCATCAGGTGCATTCACGCCCTCTACTCTCTCCCAGCAAGCACCTGGTGATCCCCCTTACTGCCACAGCTACTTGATCACTGAGTCTGGTCTGTCTGCTGATTATCTTTCTCTGCCCCCTCCACCCAAGCCATCGTCCTGGACCCTCCGACCACACCCCTCACAAAGTGGCCCATGAGATTTTACTGGAGGCTTCATTGGGCTCCTGCCAAAGACTCTTCATGGACCCATCATCCCTCAGGAGGAGCCCTGACCTCCTCAGGCATCAAAGCATCCCATGCCCTGTCCAGCGCTTTGGGCAGCAAGAGTGTCCCCTCTCCCGAGCACGGCCATGGCTCCCTCTGCTTGGAAGTTCCTTCCCCAGAGTATTCATCCCACCTCCCAAGGCTGAGCTCAGTGCCACCTCCTCTGAGAAGGCTTCTCCCCCAGCTATCGCCTTTCTCTGGGCCCGCAGACAGAGGTGCCTGGGCCCTCCTTCCTGGGGCTCACACTCTCATCAGAGACAAAAGAGAAAAATGCCAGACTGAGAGTGGAAACCAGCCTCCACGGCATTTCTGAAATATTTGAATGACTCACTCACCTGCAAACGCAGGACATGTGACATACAATTCTGAATTTCTAGCTTGTCTTGAAAAGCTGGAGGACCTATCCTCACATTCCCAGCCTGCGGCAGTGGGGTGGGGCAGGCTGTGCTGCACCGTGGGCCCACCGGCTAGTCTGTGTCCCTCTGTTACCTGAGACTGGCTCCCCTCATTTCTGTGACCTGCCTGTCCCCTGTAGGCACCCAAACTGGCAATCCAGCGGGATAAGCCTCTGAGCCTGAGCCCCCCACCCCCGGCCCTGCAGCCTCAGAGCTTCTGGCCCAAGTACTGGCCGACGCCTGCTGGACAGGGCTCAGTCCAGGCTGCGGTGGCCCGAAGGGCACACGCCTTCTCGTGCTTGTTCTCACCCAGGAATCAGGTGTGATGGCCAGAGCTCAGGCTGCACACTCAGACTGCTAGGACCCGAACCCTGGTTTGGGCTCAGATAAGCTGTGTGGCTTTGTGCAAGACATCAGACTGTCTCTGTGCCTCAGTGCCCTCACCCCAACAGTGGGGACAGCACTAGACCTTACTTCACGGGGTTGTTGCAAGGCCTAGGTGAGTTAGAATGTAGAGCACTTAGAATTAGTGTCCAGCACAAAGCGAGGTCGGAGCAGTATTAGCCATTTTGATTCTTACACCACAAACTCTATCACCCTGGTGTCCACCATTCATTCAGCCCATAGCATAAATCTCAATTACTGAGTACTTACTGTGCACCTGACCCTGTTCTGGGTGTGGGGGACACAGCAATGTATAGGTTATGTTTGTAATGGGGACAGCCTTACAATGAGTAAATGAACGAAGGAGGACACTTCGGAGAGTTCTGTGAAAGAAATACAACAAAGCAAAGAGCGACGGCACCGGGTCCAGGGTGGGGGTGCTGTTTGGGAGAGGTGCTCAGGTAGGCCAATCTGAGGCCCAGATGCCAACATCTGAGGGGGGCGCCAGTGGGGGCTTCACGCGGGACCTCATGGGGCAGGAGGGAGGCTGGTGTGGCCGGGGGAGGTAGCTCTGCCCAGCTCGCCCTTGCCAGCCACGGCGGCTGCCCCTCTGAGGGAGGAAGCCGACGGTGCCCACCCACACCCTCTGCCAGCCACCTTTTGTGGATGGTCGTGAGCTGGGCCGAGTGCCTCCCACCCCTCCACCGCCCATGAGGCTGTGGGGCAGCAGGAGGGAGAGGGGTAGGGGTTATTTCTTCTTCCCTCTCTTTGCTCTTTTTTTCAGGTTCACCCTCGTACGGCTGTGAGGACACGGAGGGAGAAAGGGCAAGAGTTGAGAGTGGCGGGAATTTATGAGCTCAGAGTGCAGGCTGCCTTTGGCAGGGGTAGGGGGAAGGGGGCTCCTTTTGCCAAAACGATATTTAACTTTTTTTAAAGGCTGCTACAAAGCCATGATTAAGCTCAGGGCCCTAAAACAAGACCATAAAATCGAAAAATATTTATCTGGAAGGGTGGCAAGTCCAATAAAAGTTTTATGAATGTTTTATAACTGCCCTGTCAGGAAGCTGGCCTCTCACTCACCTCCCTTCTGTGAAAAAGAAACAACATACACACCCTGGCACAGCCTCACGCTCACTAACACAGATGCACACTCACTGGCACACGCTCATATCCGTGGACACAGAGACTGAGATGCACCTGCACACACGCACAGCCCACACGGTCCCCTGCTGGCCCGCGTGCTCTCAGGTGGGAGTGGGGCATGGGATAGGATGGCAGGCAGGGTGGCCTGTCTCTGGGCCTGCACCAGTGGGCAGGGACCTGCATCCCGCGGCCCAGCCAAGACCGCCAGCATCTCAGCTCTGGGCACGATGCCTCCTCCTCCGCCACGTGTTCTGGCTCTTGGCTACAGTGTCTGCCCTCGGCAGGCACAGGGCCTCGGGTCCAGCCTCCAGCTGGCACCCTATTTTCCCGGGAGACGCGCCTCAAGGTCCAGGCGTTTAAAGGGAGCTTTCCGCTTTGAGGCCTTAGATTTCTCTCCTGTAGCAGCCCAGAGGGCTTACCAGGAGGCCAAAGACTATCAGGGGCTTTATTCTTCATAACAATCCGCGGGCATGGGGGTTAGGACCCCCACTGAGAGAGGGAGACCCTGAGACTCGAGGGTGTTGCCAGAAGTCACCCAGGAAGAGGCCTCACAGACGTATGGTCAGGCCTGTCTCTAGTGCCTTCTCCTGTCCTGGGCTGTGGACAAAGTCCACACCAGGCCCTGGTGGGAGTGAGCCATGCCAACCACTCTCACCGCATCTCCCATGGCTCACTCCTGCCCGTCTGTTCACTGCCTTTCCTACCTTGGGGCCTTTACACAGCACACGAAAGATGAGCACACGGGTGGAGGAGGGCCAGCTATGCACCTGGCACTGACAGGTGCATCCAGATCCCAGCTCACCCCATTTGCACATACTTCCCGTCCTTTGGGTAAGGCGACAGGCTATGGATCTATGAAGTGGCCACCAAGAGGACTTAGGAGCCCACAGGGATCTGACTCCAAGTCACAGATGGGAAACGGCCTTTGGCAGAAATCAGACAGAGTGAACCAGGAGCTCAATTTCCAGTTAAGCACCCAGACTTCCCTTCACCTCCAAGAGCCGATGAGGAACCCCCAGTTCTCCCGGAGAGGCTGGAGGGATTCCCACAAAGTCCTGATATTTAGGGCCAATCCTGAGTTTCCAAGAACCCTGGGCTGAACACAAGCATCCGGGGAGAAAGTTCCTCCGAAAACCCAGGGACTGCCTTCTTCTCTGGCAGGAAATGGTGAGTGGGGTAAGGGTGGTGGGGTGAGGGTAGAGGAGAGGCCGGCAGGCCCTGGCCCTGCCCGTAGCTCTGCACATTCTAGGACCAGACGACCACGCTCCTGTGCCTGCCTACAGCAATGCTCTGACACTGCTCAGTGGAGGGCAAGAGTGGAAACGGCCCCCGTCTCAGACGGGTGACAGGCACACCAGCACGGTGCATTCAGACTTTGGGCTAACACACAGCAGTCACGCAAATGTCACCCGGAAATGCGGCCTAGAACAGCAAGAGTCCCATCCACACTTGGTTCAGTGTGAGACCGGATATGGAAACACTGAAACACGCAGGAACCGTCGACACTGTTTGGATGCAACGGTGTGTAGGCAGAGCACAAAGACGCACACGGACATGGGGTCCAGCCTAGGGGGGTGGATGTTGCCTTCAGGGAGAGTGGGGGAGTGGGGGTGGGAGGGCTTCCACTTTATTAGCAATCTTCTGTTCTCAACAAAAGAGAGGGGGACCGGAGCAGGTGACAGATGCTCACATCTCTTTGCTCTTGCTGGTTTCAGGACTGTCCATTCTGTTCTGTCTGGCCTAAGTGTTTCAGGCTTACAGATTTTATTTCTATTTTTAGAACATCGAATACTGATTACAAGGAGAAAGAGGTGCAGGGATGTGAGATGTGAAGTCGCCACAGCTGTGCTCTGGGTGGTCTCTGCCCCTGCCTAGGTACCTGCTCCTCCGGCCTTGGCTTCTTTATCTGCCCACGAGAGACCATGGCTGAGTCAAGCCGGGCCTTCGGCGCCTGCTACCACACGAGCCTCTACCCCCTTGCTGCCGACACACCCGGCCTGGGAGGCGCCAGTAGCCACAGGACCCTTTCTCATATGGGGGAAACAAAGTCGCAGAGCTGTGCAGCGGTGGGAGCCACAGGGACAGCTGATGAGGCTCAGTCTCGCTGGGGGTCAGGGCAGGGTTCCTGGAGGAAGCTCTATGACCCCAAAGAAGATACTTCCTCAGTCCTCAGTTTCCCTTTTGTTCATGGAGTTCCTTCTACATGGAGGGGTCCCTGGCCACAGGCCTCTGTGTGCTGCCAGGGCACATGCCCCAGACGAACTCTTCCCAGGGGCTCCTTTCTCACCGTGGCCACGGCAAGAAGCCCCTGGTACCACCCTGTGTGGACGACATGGGACCATGCCCAGGGTGAGGCTGGCCGGCAGATGGTTTCTGTCCACTGCGCTGTGTTTATGTTAATTGCAGATATTTTTAACGTATTGTGTTACTCCATCCATCTTTGTGAACGGTCCGTCTTGTAAAATTCTTTTAATGATGTTATTTTTCCTTGCCTATCTTCATCATCTACAATTATTTATAATATCATTGTCTTTGTTTCAAACACCGGGTATAAACATTGTTGTAACAGTCTTCGATGGGGTTCATATAATTTTTACAATTGCTTTGAAATGCTTCGATGGCCAAAGGGGGAGGAGGTTGGTCATTGGTTTGGGGGAAAAAAAGGCACCCCGAAGTGCTCTCTGCTCTCGGTGAGAGGTCCTCCTCCATCAGGATGGCTTCCAGGAGAGGCTGGCCCTTGTCAGGGGTGGTTCCTCCCAGAAAGCGGGGGGCTGGAAGCAGCTAGCTGGCTGCGGGGTTAGGTTTCAGAGCAGCCTTCCCCACAGACATGGGGCAAGATCCATAAAGGCCACCGTCGGGGTAAGACGCCAGTGAGGAAGACGGATGGCTTGTTTTCATTTTTATAGGGAGTTTCTGAAGCCTCTACTCTCACCCCTCACCTCTCCTCAACTCTCTTTTCTCCCAGCCAAGTGCTTTTCAGAGTCTGGAGCACAACACAGTGGAGTGCCTGAGACTAGGGCAGAGCCCACCCTCCCCTCGAGGTCGCTGGGGGCTGTCCATAGCTATCCCTGACAGAGTGGCTCTGGGCCCCCCTGTGGGATGAGTCAGCTCCACAAGGGGAGTCAGCTGTCAGTGGACCAGCAACCGGTCTGGAGCCCTGGGGACGCAGGGGGCTGCCGGAGCCTCCTGCCCTGTGCCTGCTCTGCCGTGCTTGCTGTGAACTGTCAGGGGCTCCCCAGCAGTCCGCCAGCCCCCTCGGAGCACCAGTACCCTCATCATCCCTGAGCGCATTTCAGACCCCGGCCTCCTCTGCCTAACATCCTCGGTGGCTCCCTAGTGCCTGGTGGTGAGCCCCGGGCAGCCCACCCCCCAGCCTCATACCAAATCTCCTTGCCTCCCTCTGTGCCTCCCAACTGGCCAGGTGTGCCGGCCTGCCTGCTTTCCTCAGGTGTGCAGAGCTCTGGGGATGTGCAGGTGCACAGATCTGACGTGGTTCCTGCCCTCAGGGGGCTCCCAGGCAGCTCTTGAGTCTAGCAAAGGGTAATTCATCCTTTAAGGCTTGGAGAAGCCCCCTGCCCCAAGTCCCCGGCTCCCTCCTGCGCTGTCTCAGACCACCTCCACGACCCTGGCCGGAGGACTGATGGAGCTGCCCACCCATGACGCAGCTGGCCTGCCTGGGGACTGAGCAGCTGAGGATAGAGCCTGGGCTCTGGCACTGAGGGATTTGTGTTGGGTGAAAGAGACCTTTGGACCAGAGATGCGGGAGCCACAGTCGATGAAGGGTTGTCTGTCTGGGTAGACTCCTGAGCAGGGCTTTGGGGAGACAGAGCTTACACTCTGGGTATCTGAGGGTCGGCATCTCAGAGGTACTCAGACCCCACGGTAGGAAGGCAAAGTGGGGAATTCTGGCAGATCCTTGTGAGCATGTCGGGCTGTGAACCACAGCCTCTACTCCACTCACCTTCTTTTCTAGACCTCTTGAAAGAAACTTAGATGTGGCAAGACAGTTACCAAAGAAACGCAAATGAAAACATCCAGATGCTGGTTTTCATGGGTCAAACTGAGCAAGGATCAACAACACAGGAGCAGCCCGTGCTGGCGAGGTGGCAAAAGAGCCGGTGCGCTCGCACAGGGCTGACAGCAGTATAAAATGACGGGCCACTTCTGAGATCACTTTGCCAGGAGCCTTGAAGAACATTTTAAATGTTTACCGGTCTTTTCTTTTTAAAAATCAGAGCAATTCAACTTCCGAGCATCCATCTGAAGAAAAACACCCTATATTAAGAGAGTGATTTATACGCAAAGATGTTCCCAGCCATGTTATTTATGATAGAGAAGTTGTCGACACCTGAATGTGTAACATAGTAGGCTGTGGTACGGCCAAGGGTGGGGGTGGGGGCGGGGACTGCCATCACAACACCATTAAGATGACGGTCACGGCAATGGTGACAACAGTGAGGTTTATCGTGCCCTTGAAGGGTGCCGGGCACTGTGCTGAGTGCAACACGTGCTTGTACATTTTACTGTGCACTCAGATCGCAGGGCACCCACATAGGGCATGCCTGTTATCCCCATTTTATGGATGAGGGGACCGAGGCTTGGAGAGGCCCAGTCACTTCCCCAAGATTATAGACCTGGTGAGTAAAGATGCTGGAATGTGGGCCAGGCTCTGGTCTGAGGTCAGGACGCAGGCTTTTAGTGCACTGCTCAGCCCCCCGAAGACTACGGGGTAACATACAACAACAAGAATAAAAGCTTGCATAATAATATTGATTGGAACACCGCACAAGATTGTGCACATCGTATCATCTCAATTACATAAAAAGCAGCCTTTGCAAAGAAAAGGCAGAGGAAACCAAGTGAAAATATTAATGATGGGTATGGGAGACCTGTTTCCCTCCTTGTTACTTTTCTTCAAATGTAAATTTCCCCGAATGAATATTACTGTTACTTTTGGGTTATAAAAAACAGGCTGTGATTTTGTTTCGAACCACCTAAAACATCTCATTTGGAAATAGCGCCTGCCCCCGTGTGTGAGACTGTGTGTCCCTGCTGGGACGAGAGGAGGCCAGTTGGGCAGTCTAGGGCCAGAACAATCACCTATACAGACCACAGTTCTAATGGGAAATTCTCTCCTGTTGCTCAAGAGTCACAAACATTGCCCAGTCGGAGACCCGGTTAGGCCACTGGCAGACTCTGATGCCTTACTGCTTTCCCACCTCACAAGTCAGCATGCCAGGGTTGATGAGAATAAACGACATTATCCTTGCGATCGGGCCAGTCACTGCGACTGGGGAGATGGAAGGTTTGCAACAGCCGAAAGGACATGGGTCTTTCAAAGGCCACCATGTATGCAGCTGACAAGACAGAGCTTAGTCGGGGCTTCCTGCATGGGGCCCTGGGGACCCAGGAAGCCTTGGCTGGGGATCTCAGCCTGGGGGAGGCACCCAGGGAGACAGGTGAGAGGCCAGAGCAGTCCAGGGGGCCCAGGGAAAGAGGCACCCAGGATGCTAAGGGAGTCCTACAAAGGGCATCTCATGCTGTCCTAAGGCTGAACAGAAAGAAGTGAGGCGGGGAGGGAAAGGCTGTTCCAGCACGAGGACAGCATCACTGGGCATGCCTGCTTGCAGTGACCACTTGTTTCTGCTGCTTGCAACAGGTCCTGATCTTCCCTGGGGAAGCAGGGTCTACCCTTGGTGCCAGGAGGAGCCATGACACAGGCTGGCCAGCGGGCGTGTGCACGCCTCCAGCCACAGTGCTGGTTTGGAATGGGAGTAGGGCTCCACTTTGGTGAGACTACTAGAAGAAAATCTCTCTCCCCTGACTAGACTTGCAGCAGGGAAGACCACTCAAGGGAAAGCCTGCCTGGGGACAGCCACCTGGGGGAGGGCAGGGCTGAACCTGAGGACACTGGGATGTAAGAGCTAAGCTGTGCCTAGAGCAGAGCACCGCTGCTGGACTTTTTCGGGCACATGGGTCAACGAGTCAAGGTTCCATTACCTGCAACGGCGACTTCAACTAGTACATTTCTCAGGCCCACCAGGGTGACCCAGGTGACCGTCTGGAGCAGCATGCTCGCTCACCCATTCCTTCAACAAGGAGCAATCGGCACGTGTAAAGACAAAGACACCCTCACCTCCCCCCCCCCCCCCCCCGAGTTGCTCCTTGCATAGCGGTGCACCAGGGTGGATGCGGCTGAGATCCAGAGTTGTCTGTGCGGAGAGGTGACGGTGGCATTGTAGGCGGGGATGGCGGACCGGAGAAGGGATCTGAGCTGAGCCCAGAGGACCCTGCACAAACGGTAGAATGAGGGATAGCCGCTGTGTGTCTACGAGGGGCAGATGGGCAGCATACGGCCAAGATGGGCAGGGCAGGAGTGGTGGAGAAGGCTGGCGGAAGGCAGAGTGGGAAGAAGCCAAGTGCCATGCGAATGAGCCTGGACTCTGGTCCAGACAAGAGGGCCAGTCACAGCAGCTTCCTGAGTGCCAGTGCCTGGCATACTCTCGTGACAAGCCAGGGGCTGCTCAGCAGGGGTTACAGAAGCCACAGAAGGCAGTGCTTACCCAACAGCCAGATGCTGGAAGAGGTCATCTGAAGAGTTAGTACATTTACCCATCTCCTGAGAAATACAAACATGAAACTTCACTAAAAGCAAATACTAAACTAACTGTCTTACCCGATGCTTGACTCCCCAGGTGAGTCAGAGGGGCCTCATGGCCCCCTGCCCCTGTGCAGAGGAAGGGAACTCAGAGTGACTGAACTTTGATAAGGATCCAGGCAGATCATATACATTTTCTCATTTCTCCATCACAACCCTGAATGGGGAGTGCTTCCCATTTTTATATAGGAAAGCTGAGGTCCAGGGCATTCCTTTACCCCAGGGGGGACTGAGCCCAAACTGGAACTTCTGGAATTCATCTTGGGCCCTGAGCTCAGGCCGGGTGGAGCAGGTGGACAGGAAGGTGAACTGTCAGAGGCAGGGAGCAGAGGGGGAAGAGCAAAGACCCTGGAGCCAAATGGCCTAGATTCCAATCCCAGTGCTGGGACTCATGGCTGTGTGATTGTGGGAATGTTCCTGTACCTCTCTGTGCTTCTGTTTCCTCAATGGTAAGATGGGAATTTCAATCACTGTATTTCAATAACTGTAATTATAAAACTCTGTGCTTCTGTTTCCCCACTGGTGAAATGGAAATTTCAATAACTATAATAGCATCTTCCTTCATATCGGTTGCAAAGATTAAATGACATCGTTATATGCAAAATACACTGGACGGCACACAGTACCAACTACATAAGTGTTTTCCACGCATACATTTAAAAATTCTCCCTCTGATACTGGATCACAGACACTGAAGGAACTCACGTGTCCCGGCCAGCTTCCGTCACGCCCTTATTCAGCATGTATGTATTGAGCCCCTACTCCTGCCAGGCACGGGGATGGGGTCTCCCCGAGTCTCCCCTCATCTGCTCATGCACACTAATCTATGGGACGGTCAGGAAGTGCCCACAGACAGAATGGCCCAAATCCAAAGCCCAGTGCCTGAGAAAGGCACGCAGAAGTTCAAAGATGACTTCAGATGTTAGCCCCAATGGGAAAAATCAGAAAACACGTGGGTCCCAAACGGGAGGGCGACAGGAAATTAAGTGCGGGACGGTTACACGGCCCAGCGCCACGTAGCCTTTGGGAGGGAGGTGTAGGGAGGCTGTGCACCAACACGAAGAGCTTCTTATGACAGACGACCCCAAGGGAAGACCCAGGGTGAGCCAGGGGAGTGGCGCTGTGCCATAGACAGCAATGCAGTCACTGACTGAATCTGGGCCGGGCCCTTCACACACATGGCCCATGCCACTCTTTCACTGGCCCTCCTGCACAGCCGACACACAAGCCCAGCGAGGCAGAGGAATGCTCCGGTGTCTCAGCTGTCAATGACAGGGGGTACTTAAAGTCTCACTCTCGACCCTGGGCTCTTTCTGCCCCCACCCAAATGACACCTGAAGAAATCCTGGATGGAGATGTAACCAAAAGTCCACTGGGGTGCCACTGGGTGAGCAGATTGTGGGTGGCATTTTTTTCTCCAGATTTCTAAGCCTTCTCCCTAATGAAACCATGCAACTTATATAAATGAGTGAGAACTGGTTTAGGATTGGCAGACGGCATCTGATGTTTCTGGTTACTCCCATCCAGAAGTGACCCATTCTGCCAGGAGAGCTGTCTGGAGAGGTACAGGTGGCGACCCCAACCTTTGAGCTACAAATAAATAAACATGGGGCCACAGGAGCTCAGCTAGGAGCCACGAGTCCCTGACTCACTAGCAGGCAGCAGCAGCCCCTTCAGCCCAGGGTTGGGCCCTATGTGAGCCACGAGTGGCTGCCTGGGGACAGGAGCTGCCTAAGCAAGCCAATGGCCATCTGCAGCTCACCAAGTGAGCTAGACTTGACTCAGGTGGTTGTGTGGCCTGGTGAGAGGGCCCCAGGGGAGAACGAGGGCAAGAGCGAGGTGAGCCCCAAGCCTACGCATTGGGTGCCGGGTTCTCTCCCTGCTCTGGCCTGCCTGGCTCTACACCCCCTGGAATTCTACACTCTGCTGTCTCCCAGTCCTCTTTTAGCATCAAGACCGGAGCTTTGCAGTCGGACAAAGTGGGGTCCAGACTTAGCTCCCGTCCAATGCCCAGCTCTGTGACCTGTGTAGGGCCTCATCGAGACATCTGTACCGTGGAGACCAAGTGAGACGCTGGCTACCAAATCCTCAGCCTTGAGATGGCTCTCCAAAGGCTCGTGTTGGTGCAGTGACCAGTGTTGCGGTCGCTATTCTCCTCGCCTTCCTCAGGAGCACCTGCTGACAGGGAGGAGCCCGGGGAAAGCTCAGCGGCTTGCTGGAGCAGCAGTCACAGCAGGGGCAGCAAGCTCTGGGCTAGCGCTGACCTCACAGACACAATTCTAAGCGCCTGCATGGATCACTTGCAGAAGCATGTGCTGGGCTGGCTCCCTTTTGTCCTGACCACGGTCCTTCCCAGGAGGGCTGGGTGTAGTGTGGCCGCCAAAGTCAGAGGGCCGTCCAAGTGTAAGACCCGGGGCGACTGATTTAACCTACAAGTAGTTCCCAAGTCCAAGGGCCATTGTAAGAACGAAATAGCATCGTTTACATAAAGCATCAGGACCAGAGTCTGGCACATAGCAAGGGCTGAAGACCGGCCAGCAGGAGAGGCTGTACCAGTCTGCGCCATGCTTGGCCCTCCGGTCGGTTTTTCTGCGCTCCAGCATTCGGCTGGGAAGGCCAGCCACACCCCCTTGTCAGTAACTGTAATTACCAAGGCTCTCTGAATATGTGTTAAGCGTTTCGGTTAATGTGGTGAGTTCAGAATCTGGGGAGCTGATGCACAGGTTAACTCTTGTTACTCACACGTGTCTCTGAAGGTCTCGAGGTTTGGGGTGCATGACCAACTGCCATGGCAGTCCAGGGCACTGGGGATTAACACACGACATCTGGCAGGACTGCCCAAGCCAAGATTGTTCCGTGATAGGATGTGGGGCTGGCTTCTGGTTTCTGGGACTTTCTTTCAGGTATTTAAGACTGCTGGTTGTCTGTTACATTAAGGCTTTCTGGAGAGACAGTACTGAGCCAATCACAAAAGTTCCCGTTAGCACTGCTTGAAACATTAAAGCAAATAACCAGTTTACCGTAATGATTTTATTTAGGCAGCATAAATGTATACGGAAAAAATGAAATTTTCCCTAAAACCACAAACTGGTAAGAAATCGGAGAGTTCTAGAGAGTGCTAAACAAAGAGAAGTACTTCTCAAAGAAGTTTCACTCAACCTGTAAGAATCCAGGTAAATAAAGGTGCTGTGTTTCTAGCACATGTCAGGCTGGAAAAAGCCTCTCCCTCCCCTCATGATTGCTGGGCCCAGATCTCAGGACCTCCCATCACCCCAGCACCCAGAGAACATTCCAGAAGACAAGGCCTAAGGGAAGAAATAGGCACAGCACTATAGTGTTGAGGCAGTGCAGGCGCCTGGGCTAAGTGGGTTGCGACTGGGGCCCATTCCTGAGGCCCATTCTGCTGGCCACGGGGGACTCTGAGGCAGCTGGGGTGGAGTCTGTTTGGGATGCCCCCTGCTCACCCCTCCTTATTCTGCACCCAGCAGGCATGGAGTCACTGCAGCTCATCCACCCTGCCCCTGCCCTGCTCTCCACACGCCCACTGCCCCAAGGCTTGGGGCCTTCGGTCTCACTCTCCAACCAGTTGCCTGGGAGAGCTTTCCCACCGTGTCCTTGGCCTATACACCACCCACTTCCTGGAAGGGTAGCATGGTATGCTACTGGCACCCAGTGAGCAGAGGCCAGGGATGCTGCTTAACATCCTAGAGCACACAGGACAGCCCCACCACAGGGAACGACCCGGCCCCAGACGTCAGCAGTGCCGAGGCCAAGGAACCCTGACCTGACAAAGGCTGGGTGCCAAGCGTGGGGTTCAGGGCCTCAGGCCTGGGATTGAAGGTGCACAGCAAGAAGGACCTCCAGGGGGCTCAACTGTGGTTGACTCCATGTAAGACCTCAGGGGGAAAAGTTCCACTGCTTTAAAAAACTCCTCCAAAACCACTATTTTAAACACGCTAAACTAAATGAATTCGTAACAGGGCACCTGAGTGGCTCAGTTGGCGAGGCATCTGACTCGGTTTCAGCTCTGGTCATGATCTTGTGGTTTTTGAGACTGAGCCCCACGCTGGTCCCTGAGCTGACCGTGCACAGCCTGCTTGATTCTCTCTTCTCTCTCTCTCTCCCTCCCTCTCAAAATAACTGACTAAATATTAAAAAAGTAAGTTAGCATCATATAATGCATTTAGAACAACATCCCACACATCAGAAGAAGCAACAAATATGCCACACTCCTTCCAGCCTCTGTGTGTTAGCATACCCTGTTCCCTCTGTCCTGAATGCTTTTCCTCCCTTTCTCTAGCTGGGAAAACCCCCGCACTTTCAAGCCAGCTCAAGACTCACTGTCTGTGGAACCTTCCATCCCACTCCCACCCACTCTGGAGTGGTCACCTCAACCTTCCTGTCCACCCATCATGATGCTTAATTTTCTGTAGTCATCTCTGCCATACTTGTTTCCCCCTGGGGAGGGGCAGAAACCAATTCTCTGTGTTCAAGGCTGATGCTAGTCACAGGAGAGGGCCACAGCTGGAGCAAAGGGAGGGGAGTGAGAGAGACAGACAGAGACAGAGGCAGACAAAGAGAGAGAGAGAGTTCTGCAGACTTTGGCAAGTAGCAGCTCCTCCCCGCAGGCCCTGGCTTAGCCTCCACAGGGCTATGGGAAAGAGCAGGACACCGCTGGATCGGGTCCCCTGCAGCCAGTTCTGCCTCACTGCTACCAGACCAGGGCCTTAACCTTGACTTCCAAAGGGACCTCCTGGTGCCCTTTCTTGCATGCGGGCCACAGCTCAGCAGCTGTGCGGCCCTGAGCCCCCTCCACACCAGCCATATTTGGGCCACGGGCTGACTTCATCTCTTCCTTGACCCTGCTAACCACCACCTTCACCAAAAATCACAACTACATCACGCATGGTGAGCAAACTGACGTCACATGCATCCTGGGTGGTGCACTAAGAAGGACACGAGAGGGCCTCTGTGGGGTTCCTTCCAAAAACGCACAACCTGAACTTAGTCATGAGGAAAGAGCAGACTGGCCCAAAGAGTGTATGTGGGAGACACCTGACCTGGACTCTTCAAAACCCGTAGGAGACACGACAACCAAATGCAGGGTGTGAATCCTCCGTCAGGGAGAAGTTTTGAAAGACAGTATCGGGACCACTGGGGTAGTCTGAAAGTGGACTGTGTCCTAGACGGACATCCAGTTTCTCAAGAGAGAATCATGTTGTGGCTATACGGGAGGAGGCCTTTGTTCTTGGGGGCATGCACTGAGGTATGCCGGTGTCACTGCTGTTCCACAGCTATCATTCAAATGGCCCAGCACTCACACAGCAGGCTAACATGACAACACGTTCACAACTGAAATCCAAGGGACTATGCGTGTTCAATAAACCAGTCTTCCAGCTTTTCCACGTGGTTGAAAGTATTCAGAAGGGTGGTCGGGAAAACCCTCGAAATAATCCTTCTTATAGACGAAGACACCGGGGCCCAGAAAGGTGACCACTCTAGCCAGGATTCCAACTCAGGTCTGGTCGCCTCCAAAGCTCTTGTTCTTTGAATGTACCCTGTTTCTACCTCCTAGAGGGGGCAGGAAATGCCAGGCATGCACAAACCCTAGCCCTGCCAGTGTCTTTCAGTAAAAGTCAATCTGGTCCTGGCAGGGGCTACTCTGGAGGCGGCCGGCTAAGAACTCTGATGAAATCCCAAGGACAGGTCACTGAGGTTGCCCAAGATTCCGTGCCAAACAGAGTCTACAGTTGCAACTGGGTGGGTGGGTGCGGAGAGCACATTTTAAAGGAAAAGAAAACCAGTTTCATTTCAAACCCCAGAGGGAGCACGCAACCTAATAGCCTATTGTGCGAGGGCTTATTTATGGGAACATGACAATACCCACAACCTCAGGACTTCTTGCGGCCCCTCCCTTTGGCACCAAGGCGAGGTTTCACTTTTTTTCTTTGCTGGCTTTCCAGAAGGCTCTCCACGAAACGGTGGCCGTGAGAACTGCCCACTTCTACCTGGGGACTCTGGGGTCTGCTGGGCAGGTCATCTAGCTCCTCCAAGCCTCAGTGTACCCTTCTGGGAAATGGGCTGGGGGCTGCAGGAGGATGAAGAGGCAGCACATCAAGGGCTTGGCCGCAACAGAGGCTAGACACGGTAACCCCACCGGAGAACTGGGGATTTCATGTAAAAACCTATATCCTCAGTCTCTCTTGAAAAATGGGAAGATCCGATCGCATGGTGGCCGTGCTGCAGCCCAGAACCACCCGTGTGGAGCTGAGTGGCGGCTGCCTGCTGGGATGTGGTAGCCTCAGCCTCAAAGCCCCCACGTGGAGGGGCCTGTGCTTCCGGGCCTGGGTGCCAGCACGCGGCAGGCAGATCAGGGCATCTTTGTACACCAGCCTAATCCTCACAGCCCCCCAAGATTGCATCGTTAACCCCATTTATCAACTGAAAATGGAGGCTCTGAAGGCAGTGAGCTGCCCCGGATGCTTCAGCTGACCTACTGCATCCAGGGATCACGGTCTACAACACAGACGGCTGATTCTGGAACCCTTCTTTCTTACAAATGAAATGCAGAAAACTTCATTGATTTTTGTTCATACTGGAGGCACTTCCCACACCATCCACCATGACCTGCTACAGCTGGAGAGGGGACCGGAGCCTGGGCTGCGTGGCACCATCCTGGCCCAGCCCGACGGCAGCAGGGCCACACTTGGACACTTTAAATTGCATGACATTTGCACCACAGGAAGTCCTTAGCCCAGCTCTCCCAGCCGAAGGTGGAAGGACCGTCAGGCATGCAAATGCAGGCAGCTGGAGGCGCAGGTCTGTTTCCAGAGCTTGCCTGAGCTGCCCGCCAGCTCCCATAGGGGCAGGCCCGTAGAAGAGCAGCTGGCATGGGGCTGCCTTGCCTTCCTGATGGGGGCAGGCTCCAGGACGAGGGGATCTTCCCATAGCGCTGGCTTTCTTGGGTACTTGATGGAGCCAGGGCATAACAAGGACATAAACAAGCACTTGGTCCCAAGTCCTCGATTTGGGGCCGAGGACTGGTCCATGGTGCTGCAGTTTTGCAGCGTCCTCGCAGGGGGGGAATCCACGCTGGGGGTCTGGGTGCATGCCTGTGCCAACGCTCAGGGCCAGCAGCAATGTCTGGGCAGCATGGGCTGAGGACCTATCCTTCTGCTGTGTGCAGACCTGTGCCCATTCTTCAGGACACGGTGAGAACGGGGCAGTGACACCCTAGGGAGGTGCCAAGAGCTGTGGCTGCCGTCTGGGAAAGCTGAGATGGGCTCACCTGGCACCCTGCCTCCCAGCACCTCCATCCACAGCCCTCTGCCCCATGTAGCAGTACTTTCTCACTGGACTTGGGCTTCCAGCTGTATTCCCTCCGAGCCATCTCCCCTCCCCCAGAGGGGAACCTTGGGACCTGCAGACTTGACTCCATGAGCCAGGGCTGGCCCGCGAGGCACTCTGTGACCCTGGCTTGTCACCCTTCCTGCTGCTCTCCCTGCTGCAATCCTCAAATGCGCCTGAAGACTCAGGTTTCTGAGCACAGCCTTCTTTCCTTGTGGTTGGCCTGGGGAAGTCCTCTGATGAAGTCAGGAGTCTGCTCCAGTATCCACCTCCTCCGGGAAGCCTTTCTAGATTCCCATGCACATGACACAGGTCTCACAGTCACTTGTGCACTGCAGCAGCCCTCTGCCTCCCTGCTTTCCCCGTGGCCTTCCTCAAACCATTCTCCAGAGGGATCGCTTTAAAAATGCAGATCAAATCGAGTCAGTCTTTCACTTAAGACCTTCCTCTGGTGGATTCCCACAGACCCAAACTCCTACCGTGGCTCCTGCCCATGTCTCTGATGCCATCTCCCTGCATCTGCTCAGCTTGCTCATATCCTTTGGGGGCAGTCCCCCCATGGCCCCATGGCACTTTGCAAACCCCTCTGAGAGGCACGCCTTGGCATCACCAGAGGGTCACTGCTGGTTCACTGCTGTCCATGTCTCCGACACACGGCTGTGAATGCAGCTCGGGGCCTTGGGAAGAGCATGTGGGTGGGGTGGGAGCTGCGTGGTGTGGGGCATGGCTCTTTGAGCCTCATCTGTGAGTTGGGGGTGACAATACTCCTTCCCAGGGTTGGTGGGAAGATAACTTTTCGTGTACTGCCTCAAGCCATCTTCTGCGATGGAAATCTGATGTTATGTCCTGCTACAGGCCCCCCCAACAATTCCTCTCTGCACTAGGGTAGAGATGAGCAGCCTCCTGGGCCTCGCCAGACCCCACATGGCGGCTCCCGCCCGTCCTCACTCCCATCACCCACCGGTTTCCTGGGCCATTACCCTCACAGGTGCCGATCTTTTCTGCCTCAGAGCTCCACTCGGGTACCTCCTTGCCTGGGACACTCCCCCTACTCTGCTCGAAGGACTCCTATTCATCCTCCAGGGCCTAGTATAATGCCACTGCCCCAGGAAGCCTTCCTAACCCCAGACGGAGTCAGTCTTGCTTTGTACTCTCAGAGCACCATGCACCTTCCCTGCACAGCCTGATGAGGTCTGCCAAATGGCAAACGCTTGGGAGATGCGTTCGTTTTCCCAACTGCTGTGGGCTGACTTGTGTGCCTCAGATTCACCTGTTGCAGTCCTAACGCCCTGCACCTCAGGATGTGACTGTATTTGGAGACAGGGCCTTCAAGGAGGTGACTAAGGTAAAATGAGGTCATATGGGGGCACCCTAATCCAATCTGGCCAGTGTCCTTATAAGAAAAGGGACTTATTGGGGTGCCTGGGTGGCTCAGTCAGTTGAGCGTCCAACTTCGGTTCAGGTCATGATCTCACAGTCTGTGAGTTTGAGCCCTGCATTGGGCTCTGTGTTCACGGCTCAGAGCCTGGAGCCTGCTTCGGATTCTGTGTCTCCCTCTCTCTCTCTGCCCTTCCCCTGCTCACTCTCACTCTCTCTCTCTCAAAAAAAAAAAAAAAAAAAAGAGAGAGAAAAAAGAAAAGGGACTTAGGACAGAGACATGCAAACAGGGACAGCCACTTGAAAGAGACAGGGAGAACACGGCCATCTGCAAGCCAAGGAGAGGGGCTGCTAAAGAAACCAGCCCTGCTGACATCTCGATCTTGGACTACCAGCCTCCAGAACGGAGGGGATAAGTGGTCCCGGTTTTGGCCACCCGGCCTATGGTTCTTGTACAGCAGCCACAGAAGACCCCCCACACTAACCATGCTGCAAACCCCATGAGAACAGGGGTCACGTGGGCTTTTGTCACTGTGGTCCTTCTAGAGCCTAGCCCAGGGATGACACATAAGAGGGGCTCAAACACTCATTGCTGAGTGGATGAATGACTGGCTATGAAATCCCAGAGCAGGTCCATGTCCTCTTGGAGCCTACGTGCCCAGAACACCCCGCACTGCTCCTGATACAGAGAAGGTACCAGTAGAGAACCAGACAAAGGTACAGTGAGCTTGTGCCAATGTCCACGTCCTGGCCAGCTGGCTGTCTCTGAGCCTGAACACTGGGGTGTGTTGTGGTTCAGTGTGTGCCCTGGCCACCACTGGGCTCAGCCCCAGCCACCTCCTCCTGCCACATGACCTCAGGAAAGCTGCTTGGGCTCCCTGCTGGTTTGGGTCCCTCCTCTGTGAAGTGTGGGTGCTGTCAGGCCTGCCTCCCTAGGCTGCCGGGAGGATGCAGCGGTCTGCCTATGTGAGGATGCACTCCCTGGTGCAAAGCGAGGGCTCCAGAGTGGCCACCATCTGTGCCACTGCTACCATTATCCCTGCTATGGGCCCTGCCTGCTGCTCGCTGCTTTCCTGGATGGCTGCTATCCCTGCCGTGGGTCCCCATGCTGCAGACTCCTAAGTCTGGCTGCTGGCCCATCTGGCTTCAGACAACATCCCTGAACACCTCTTAGAGGCCATGCATCTAGTGTTTCACCAATTACCTGCTCAGGCCAAGGGATTCTGTTCTCAATCAGAAGGGAAATGTATAATCCTTGCTTGTCACCAAATGCAAAGTGCCTTCCAGGATCAATCAAGGGGAGGGGTCCTGGTAGCAGAGCCCATCTCAGCTTGAGAGAGGTTAACTCTCCCTGTTCTGCCATGGGGCTGGGGCCCTCGGTGGACACGTGGGACCCCCAGTGAGGACAGGGGCCTGGTGGGTGAGAGCAACACACAACCCCGGCCACCATTCACAGAGACCCTTGTGATGGGTCAGCTACCGTGGGCAGGGATTAGTGGTCTAATCCCCATTCCCTTCTTGGAAATCAGAAGTTTTCCTTGGTCTTAGCACCAAGGGGCTGAAGCTCCAACTGGGGGTGGCCTGCCAAAATCAGAAGGGGCTGCCTGTCTCTGCAGGTCATGCCCTGTGCTGTGCCCAGGGACCTTCCGAGGAACTGGGCCTACAGCACCTGCAGCCCTGGCCTGGTCCACCTACCCTCCTGGGCCGACCGGGCATGGAGAGCCGGTGATGCAGAAGAGGTGGCGCTGCCCTGCCCAGTACTCAGCCTTCGATGGGGCACCCGGGGACTTTCCTTCCACAGCTAACATCCAGGACCTCCCTCCCCTCTGACACATTCCAGGACTTGGACAGGGCCTGGCACCTGAAGGGCCTGATAAACAGCCGATGAGAGACAGACAAATGGAGGTGCAGGGCTACCCCTGGAGTCCTGGGACACAAAGGGAGGTCGTTTCGGCATGTGGGTGCTCGGGCAGTCTGCCTGAATGGAGGCCTGGGAAAGAGCCCTGAAGGAAAGAGCTTCTGAGAAAAGAGCCAGCTGGTAGGGCCTCTGCACCCCTCGCTCCTGGTGGCCACTGTGCATCTCCCTGGGGGCTGAAGAGGCAGGAGGAGACTCTGGGCTCTTACTAGCTGCCAGGGCCTGTGATCAAGGGGCCTCAGTTTCCCCATCTGTGGACTGGGGAAGAAACAGAAGGACTCCATCCCTTCAGCCCTGGCCTCCTCTTGCACAAGTGCTCTGGGCAGTGCCAGAGAGGAGCACCAAGTGGTGGTCTGGAGTCACGTGCACCTCCAGAGGAGGGCTCTGGTTTGGGTCTGCAGAGTGGTCCAGACAAAGAGAGAGGAACGAGGCCCTGGGAAGAGGTGAGGGGAGTATTCCCACAGCCAGCGTATGGGTGCAAAAAATGGCGCCCAGAGCAGGCACTCCCCCATCCACAGCCCCTCCCACTGGCCACAGGGTTCTAGAGAACACCACACATCTGATTCCAGTTCTCTCCACTCACCTCCTTCTCCTCTTCCCTCTCAATCCCTGCCTGGACAGCAACCTCTCTGGGAAATTTGCCTTTTCCTTCCCTCAGCATGGCCACTCTCCCTGCCCTGTTTCCTGGCCATGTGCCCTTAGGGACACCCACCATGGTGACTGCAAACTGCTGGTCTGGGCTTCCGTCTCTTCCACAGGGACGTGCCGTGGGGCAGGACTCTGTCCAGTGGGTCTCTGCATCCCCAGCCCTGAGCCTCCCCTGAAGTTTGCAGAGCTAGGCAGACTGGTACCCTCTCTCAAATCCTCTTTAAAGCACCAGAACCCCCAAAGCCATGTCACAAGGAATTGCTGGGCCGAGGGGGGTCTGATGATGCTGGTGCCTGCCTGCTTTGGAGGAGTTTCTGGGGAGGCCCGCGGCATACTAGGCCCCAGGCTCTGTGGCCCCCACAGGCCCGAGTTCAACCGTTTGTTCATCCCAGTCCAGTCTGTCCCACTGAATTCCTTCATTTCATTCATTGTGCAAGCAGCATTTCTTATTCCGTGGAAAGCCAGCCCCTGTCGTGAATTGGGATGGTACACCAAAGACCCGAACACCTGTGGCTGGTTTCAGGGGACAGAAGCTGAAGCCAGCGTGGCTTAGGGACCCTCCTCGGAACACCCATTGGAGGCGAGCAGGCAGTGGTTCTCTAGAAGTGCCACCACCCTGCCGGGGGCCACACAGCAGCCCCCCCACCCCCCGTCCCATCTCTCAGGCCCTCTGCCCAAGGGCCCGCCCAGCAGAATGACTACGACAGACCCCTTCTCCCACACAGGGCCAGAGGGCCAGAGCTGTGCTTCCTCACCTCGCCACCAGCCCTGCATGGGAGGAGCCAAGGCTCAGGGGGCGTTGTGGGCAGTGGGCAGCAGAGGGGTGTTGTGGGTTCAATCCCAGCTCTGACGCTTCCTACGGAGCGACACTGGGCAAGCTGCATTGCTTATCCACCAAGCCTCAGTTTCCTCATCTGTGAATCGGTGACACTCCGATGCCATGGGTGCCAACCTTTCTGGGGGCTTCACAGGGCCCCCTCGGACAGTGGCCACGGCTCCTGGAGAGCAGTAAGCAGAAGTTCCTTCTGGGTTCTCACTACAAGTACAATGCCACGCATTTGTTTTTCTTTTCTCATCTGCCTAGGGTCCATTTGGTTGTGATTAGTAATAGTTGAAAGGGTATCAAAGATCACCTAAATCCGGTGACCCTAAATGCGAATTATTAGCAGGACCCGAGACCTCTGTTTTGGGGACTGAGGGAGAGCCTGGCTGCCCCAGTCCGGGTCGACTTCCTGACATGTACGAGGCGGGGTGGTCTCGGCGGGGCAGGTAGGGCAGGCCCGTGGAGAGGACAAGGCCCTCGCTGTGGCCGCCAGTGGTTGCGGTTCTCAATCGCTGCTGCTCTGGCTTTTCCAAGGCACGTGTCTGCTCAGAGCTCTGTGACTCGTGAGTTGTGCGGTCACTCGACTAGGGGCAGTGATGCACATCACACCAGCGGTACTTGGGGCCCAGGGCTCTGCAGTCACAAGGCCATAAGCTGCACGTGTACCGTGGGCCATCCCTGCCCGTACTGCTAGCACAAACCACACACACTCCTCCCCAGACTGGCGGGTCCAGGAGCACCCTGTGGGAGATGGGCCACCCAAAAAGCTTGCCACGTCCTACCAAGGTACACTTATCAACCTACTAGGCAATTGCCGGTGTCTGAGGCATTGTTTCAGGAGATAAAGTTGCGTGTGTATGTTTACCTCCTCCCCTAGAGTAAGTGGCTCATGGCTGTCATGAGGGACAGTGCCTTTCTCCCCTCACTTGACTCTTTTCTGGCAGAAGTCATTTACCCCGCAGAGTGGGGTATATGGGGTTGGGGGGGGCAGCTATGGTCCCAGCTTCCCCACCCGCCCCGGGCTGCCTCTCAGAGCCGGAGCTGGTGCTGGGACACTGGTACGGCGTGGAGGGCGGGAACAGCAGGACAGCACTCACCAGGGCGGGCCATGGCAGCCTGGGCCAGGCCGCCCAGCACAAGGGTCTCTCCCACCACGTGTGGGCCCCGTGGCGCCAGCTCTCCAAAGCCCTGGCACCTGTCTTGGGGCTGGTGGGGCAGGCAGGGACTGCCCACTGAGACCATGTTCAAGGTACTCTGCCCCTCTGCTCCCGAGGCCTACGTGGAGACAGAAGCAACCAGCCTGGCTCCACGAGGACGCACCGGGTACTGAAGCAGCACCTGGGAAGCACGGACACTACGGCACGGACAGGATCCTCAGCAGGGTCCTCATCTCTGCCCACAAAGCCCTCCACCTACTCTCTTTGCAGTAAGGTGACCCGGTGGGCTCCCAGCTCATCTCACAGGGCCTCTCAGCCTCCCAGGACTTACAATGAGGCCACTTTTTTGAAGGGAGCTGCATACATGTGGGGCTTTCTGACCTCGAGGCCTCCTCCAAGACCTGGGATAGCTCCTCAGGTGTCAGGATGGGACTGTCTCACTAGCCCCACAGATTTTGGGGAGCATTTCCCGGGGGAAGCAACAGGCCTAGTGTCAGGACCCTTTTCTCAGAGGCCGGTGTCTATGGCTCCGTAAAACACCGTTTCCATATTAGGGTTCGCCTTTGGCTTGTGAACTTGAGGACCAAGTGTCCATCTTGAAATTCAAGTAGGAGTTACAAGTCACCGTGGGCCAAACCCAGCCAAAAGGTAGGTTTTGTTTAGTTTGGACAGTTTAACATTTTTAGCCATAAGTTTTACATAAACATTAAATTAGATACAATTTGATTACTGGGCATATAGCAAGAGACCTGAGTGGCACAGCCCCCGCCACCCTGTCTCTTGCCTGCCACTTGGTCTGTTCAACACCTGCTTGGCCCTGTCAGGATCTGGCTTTGCCACCCGAGTTCAGAGGCCCCAGGGAGCAGGCGGGCCTGGAGGTCAGGGGCTGATGGGAAGACACCCAAAGATCTTCAGTCGGCCTCCCCCCACTGTGTTGCCCCGTGGAGCTAGCACCAAGGGCCATGGGCCACATTTGACCCCAGCCCCCCCACAACCTGTGGGCTGGGACAGCTCCCCTGGGCTGCTCCAGCTCTGGGAGGCTTGGGCTGTGCAGGGCCATGACCCCGGGCCTCCACGGCCGGCACTTCCAGCCTGCAGCCGGCAGCGCCCCTCCTCCTCCACCTGGCACTGGGTGTCTCGGGTTCGCTGAAGAGTCTTTCACAATTAATGAACTTCAAAAAGGTTAAAAGTAATTCTTCATGGGAGGAATCGGCAGGAAAAGACAAGCAGGAGGGGGGTGTGGAGTTGGGGGGGCGGGGATGAAGGAATCTGACCAGTTATATTTAATAAAAAGCTTAAAAGCCACAAACAGGAAGCAGACCTATTAAAAAGGCAACACTGATCTAACAAAGGAATGTGAACTTGAGTTGACTGAAGCCGCGGCACTGTGTCTCCCTCCCTGTACTCCCACCCCAGTACCCAGAGCCCCCAAACAAGCCTCCTCTTGTACTCTGGCCTGTTCTGAGAACACCCCAACTCGGAGTTTGCCTTGGGCTAGAGGAAGGGGGCTGAGGGGAAGGTCAGCATGACCCCCCAAAAAAGGAAACAGACGGTGCTGGCCTTCCCTCGTCTGGACCAGCAGGCCCCTGCCACCGGGGGAGGGGTGAGTGCTCCGGGGTGTGGTCCCCCCCAACTCCAGATAGCTCCCTTCCTGCCCTCCCAGTGCCCTGTACCCCTCCTTCCCAGTGAGCCCCCACAGGGACAGGCCCAAAGCCCTGGGAAGTGAGGTCTGGACCTTGGCCTGCCCGGCTCATGCCCTGTGTGTGTTTCTTGGAACCCAGAGCAGGACACTGTGGACCCTGGTTGGGCTCCACTGACCAGGAGCAATGGAGAGGACAGGACAGGAGCTTAAAGCCTGGTATCATGGTCACTTTGCCTGTCCCAGGGGAGTATGTCCAACCGTGACGGAGCTGAGCCCCACCCTGACGGAGACCTCAGGGTGCAAACAGCAGATCCGAGTGCCACAGGGAAGCAGGCCTCCGGTGCCCACTACTCTTCCTCATGCGAGGGCAAATCCCACACATGACCCTCTGGGCTCGAGGAAGGACTAGGGAGGCAAGGGCCCTTGGCCAGGCTCTCAGGAGAGCAAAGCGTGCTGACTTCACCTGGCGAGCTGCCGGGGAACTTGGCCAGGGCACCACCCCACCTGAAGATGTCACTCAAGAAGCTCTACACCAACATCGTGTTGCTGACTTGATCTGAACCTCCCCGTGGCTTTCCAACCCTCACAGAATAAAACTCAGAGCCCTGCAGATATGCAGGGTACAGCAACATGCTGACGCAAAGTCGGGGTTTCTCTGTAAAATCCTTCAACTCTGTTGCATGTCTGAAAACTGGTGTAACGTACTGCTGGGGAAGAAAAGTGACATCCCACACACCTCCCGGCTTATGCCAAACAAGCAGTCCTCACGTCAGGGCCTTCGTACATATCCCCTGTCTCTACGAACGTTCTTTCCCTTGGTGCCAGTGGGGCTCCCTCCTTCCCTTTGGTCAGGCCCCTACTCAACTGTTCTCGCCTCAGAGAGATCTTCCCTAATTGCCCTCTCCAGAGGCACACACAGTGATTCTCCCCCTCACCCTCCTTTATTTTTCTGTGAGGCACAGTCAATACTCATTGAGTGCATTCCCACCCACCCCCTCCCATGACTGTGGCAGCCTGCCGGGTGTGCAGCGGGACCTCAAGAATATGGGTGTGGGGTACGCACAGGAGTGATGGGATGGAGGGCCGAACTAAAGAAATCCAAGGGCTCTATTCCCAAGAGCAAATGCACACCCTTGATCCCGCCATGGACAAGCCCCAACTCAGGTTGCACAGAGCCTCCGCACCTACTGGTCTCCACGGGGCAAAAAAGGAGGTGGCAACTCACATTCTGGCTACTGGGGCAGCGTGCCAGGCCCCTGGTGGTCTCTCTCACCAACTTTTCCTTCAAAGCAACTGTCAGATCAGTACTGGTACCATACTTCACAGACAAGCCAGGTAATACATTCAAGGTCACCCCTATATGGTAACGGTGGAGCAGGCGCTCAGACTCAGACCTTGACCTTGGCTCTACCCAGAGGCTAACTCCACGCCAAACCCCTCCAGGACCCATCCCGGCTCTTCAGCCACAGGGGACCAAAGGCCATGAGACCAAGTGGGCTGGGCCCCGTGTATCAGCTCAGGCAGGCTGAACATCCTGAGCCAAGGGGCACTGTCCGTGCACCGTCTCTGCTGTCCCTCCATGCCTGCATGGTGCCTGCCAGTGGGAGGAAGTGACTGCACTCACCAGGGATGTGGATCTTGAACTTGCCGCTCTGGCCGAAGGCGCTGTCGATGACCCCCAGCTCCCCAGTGGACAGGTGCACCTTGAGGCCCACGAAGAGCTGTATGTTGGTCTCCTTTTTGAACAGGGAGCGGCCGATCACGCTGTGGTCGTCTATCACCTGTCCCCACACACCCGGCCCCGGAGAGACAATCAGTGTGTGCTGGAGGAGCCTGGGACTGCCGCTGCCCCTACCCGGCCCTGGGGTGATCTGTCTTGCCGACAAAGGAACGCACTGGAGTCACGTGGCAACCAGCCCTCATCACCACCACTGACCACCGCTGAGCTTCGGCTGCTGGCAAGCTGGCCGTGAGAGCTTTGTGTGGCTCACGCATAGCACACGGCAGCAATGGGAGGGAGGCACTGTTTCCCCACTTCACAGATGTAGAACTGGAGGCATAGCAGAGTTAGGCCATCCGTCCCAGGTCACAGAGCTCCCCGGGCAGACTGAGCTCAGAACCCACAACCTCCCTGCCCGTACCAGCCTCTGCATGGCCACTGTGCCCTGCCTGTCTCCAAGCACCTGTCTAATGATGGCTAGCGGCATTCTCCTCATGAAAGCTTGCTCAGACTCCCCAGGTCGAGAGGATGACATCCACACTTGAGTCTGCATCAAGGTTTTCTAGAACTTGCCTCACCCTATCTCCGGTTTCCCCTCCCACAAGGAGTGTCCGAGAACTTGGTCTCTGCCTCCCCATCCCGCTAAACACATATGCATTTCAGCCAAGGCTTTACTCACTCTGCTCAGGGCCCCTTCCTGGCCTGGCCCACATCTACCTACACCACACCCCACCGCCTCTTCTCTGTGATGCCCTCTTGCCCCAACCCCAGGAGAGGCCCCAGCTTCCCTGTCTCCCTGCTGGCCGTGGCCAGGCCCTGCGCTGCCCAGCCTGTGCCCCCTCACTCTTTGTGGAGGCCCAGGCCACAGAAGGGACACACACGTGCATGAAAAGCCAACCTAGTACAGCCCTGATTTCAGCAAGAGCTGTGTTCACCTTGAACCTCTCCCCGGGGGACTGAGTGCGGGGAAGGTTGAAGTGTCACTCTCCCCTCCTGTGGCCTCCCCTGCCCTTCCTGGCTCCTTTCCAGGGCCTGTGCCAGGAAGGTGCCAGGCCTCTGTGTAAAAGAGAGAAAGAGGGACATGTGTATGTGTGTGTGTGCATGTTGAAGACTAGACCCTCCCCCAGATGACCTCAAACGGGCTAACGAGCTGCTTCTTGAGATTTGCTGCTACTTCAGAGCAGGGCCCATGCTTGACCTGGCGTCCGGCATGCTGGGTCCCACACAGGTGCCACAGAGCAAATGGGGGAGGCTTCTTCTTGCTCTCCAGGCCCTGTGCACCGGCTTTGGTGCTTCTGGGGACCAGGGTTGAGTCTGAGCAGGCGTCAGCCCGGGCAGCAGCATGGAGGCTGGAGTGCTGCCAGCGGTGGGGCCTGCAGCCTCCACGTGTTCTCCTCCTGAGGCCGAGACTCATGGGGGACCCCCATGGGCCGGGCTGTCCTCAACCTCAGAAACCTCTCACTTCTGCCCAAGACACCAAGATTTGGCCAAGGGCCCCAGATGGATTGTTTTGAAAGGCAGAAACTGTCCCATTTACCCTAAAACCCTTTTAGAAAAACATATCCTATTCTATTTGATTCATAGCGCCAGATAAAAGGTACTTGAATTCCTCCTCTCCCCGGTGATGGATGAATCGGATACAAATAACGATAAGAATAATCATTTCCACTTGCACAGCCCTTTATAATTCACAAATCTCATTCCCACACATGAACTCCTCCTCGTCCTTCAGGACTCAGCCCCAGCAGAGCTCTCCCGTGGGCGGGCCTGCCGTGGGCTCTGCCCCGTTTGTGGGTACCACAGGGTGAACTGAACAGAGGTGGCTCCTGGGAGCTGCAGGACACGGGGAGCGAGGGTGAGCGGATGTCAGCAGTCCCAAATGCTTTCCCAGGCTTCGCGGCTCCCAGGACCTCTGCCTCCACACCCACCAGAGCGGCCTGTACGTAGAAGTCTGTTCCCAGCCTGCCCGGGGCCTGGGAGGCAGGGCTACCTATCATGTTCGGCAGCCAGGATGGTTAGCCGAACTGACTCTGGACTAGCCGTTCTGTGTGCCCCATGACTGAAGGTGCTCAGTGCCACCTCCTGTCCTAAGCTCGGCCTGCGCTACTCAGAGGCCACCAGTTGTTAGAAGAAAGTGCCTCAGAGCACCGCAGCCTGTAACAGAGGCATCAGGGGGCCCCACTGAGCCCCGGGGCACCCTTGTCTGCAAGGGGTTTTCATTCCTATTTCAGGGCAGTCAGAGGCGAGATCTGAGGGAACTGCAGTCACCAGGGCCAGTGGCACGGTGGAAGTTCAAAGCCAAGTATGCCGGGCCTTTGCAGAGCCCGTGCTGAAGACGCCCGCCGGGATGCCCCGGGGGGCACTCTGGGCAGGACGGGTGGGTCCCAGGCCCTTGCTAGCCCATGAGACAGGGCCAGCTGAGACCCAAGACCTGTCCTGGGCCCCGTGGCTGGGCGAGAAATGACACAGTCAGAGAAAAGGCACAGTCCTTGCACCAGGAGCTTACAACCTACCTAGAGAACCACCTTATAAAAGGCACCACAGGGCCCCAACAGGCAATCCAGGCAGAAAATTCACACCCAATTCCTAACAATGTTCGTCCTTTCTTCCTACAAATATTTACTGAGAGCCTACCATGTGCCAGGTGTGTCACCGAGGGCAAATCCAAGCTCCTGCCTCCAGGGGCTCATGTATATCCTTGTGGAGGGTAATTATATTCTTTCCTCCATCCCATTGCCTCTGGACGGCTCACTGGCTACAGGGTGTCCCTGTCTCTGGGCAGGGCCCTGGTGCCTGCAAGGGCCCCAGTCAAGCTTTTCGTGCCTATGTCCTCCCAGCACCCTGGCCCTTGCTCCTCTGTAAACCCTGGTCCTGTCTCTTGTCTTCGGAGCACAGATCACTCCCTAATATTATGCCATAGCTTTATCTGCTGTTTGTTTAACGTTTATTTATTTTGAGAGAGAGAGAGAGAGAGAGAGAGTGAGAGAGCAAGCAGGGGAGGGGCAGAGAGAGAGGAAGACAGAGAATCCCAAGCAGGCTCCACGCTCAGCTCAGCGCCTGACGCGGGGCTCGATATCCCGACCGTATCATGACCTGAGCCGGAATCAAGAGGTGGACGCGCAACTGACGGAGCCACCCAGGTGCCCCTGTCCGTTACTTGTTTCTTCCTCCCAAGCGGGACACAGGTCCGTGAGAGCAGAAACATGTCTCTCTTCTCCACAGCTGCGTTCTCTGCACATCAACAAGCCTTGCTATATGCTCCCCGAATGCCTGAGTCAATGTTAAACGTACCTAACTGTGGTTGTTGGTACGTCTGCAATGCTCAGTCCTGCCTGTGGTCTTTCATTTTTTAACACTTCATCCACGCATAACTGATCTATAAAAGCACGTACACATTTTATGTATGTAACCTGATGATTTTAGAGATATGTATACACCCATGAAAACATTACCACGACCAAGCCGATGAACATAATGAACATGTCTATCACCCCTCTCCCCCTCCCCTCAACCGTACCCACCCCAGACTTCCCCCAGTCCTCCCGGGCTCAGTTTGGACAAGCCTTCCTTCAGACAGCCTCCCCACACGGCAGGAACCTCCTGTCCTGAGGCCTGGCCGCTCTGTCTCATCACTGGCAGCTGGCCTGTCTGTGTCCCTCATGAGACAGACTGGGAGTTCTGCCCTGCAGGGCCCTGGCCCATGACAGGTCCCAGTAAATATGCACGTGATATGCAGGTGGGGAGGGAGATACCGCTGACAGAAGGGGACTCTTGGCTCTTTGGGCGCAAAAGTAGATCACTCAAGTGGACTTGCGGCTGGGGGTACGTTTCATTAGAGGGAGCCCACAGCCCCGCCTTGCACCTAGGTCCCCTTCCGCCCCAGTATAGGCCATCCCTCGCACCGGAACACAGCAGGCTCTCCAACGGGCCTGGTGGCGGGGCTTCGTGGTGACCAGGGCCCTGGGGTGGCAGGCATGCTACCTATTAGCAAAAAGGCATTTCACAAGACTTTTTATTGGGCCTTCTCCCCCGCCTCTTCCTTTCTTTGGGTTATAGAATATTAACTTAAAAAGCTAAATGCCACAGACACAGCGGAGGACCCATCTCCCACCCCCTCCCAAGCCTCGCAACGAGGGCAGACTAATTTTATTAACTTCAGGGGAACTTCAAAAAGCTTCAGGGCCTTCATGGCAGACTGCAACGACCCCAAAGTTGGTTTAAGTGCTACATAAACAAAAGCCTAGGGCCAGGGAAGCTGAGGGCTCCCGGCGCTTCTTGTTTATGTTCTCATCTGGCCGAGTGGGCCAGCGTGCGGGCTGGCGGGCCCTATAATCCTGCCGGTGTGTGGTGCCGGTCAGTTCACTGACCTACATTACCACAATATTTTTTTAAGCATCCGGGATAAGGTGAGGAGCGAATGGGCTTTTTCTGACCCTCCGAGGAGGGGCCCGAGGGGCTCCCTCTTGCTTGCTGCCTCGTGGTCTCCCTGGGCTGGAGTGGCAGTTTAGAAAGGATTCAAGTTCAAAGGCAGGGCCCTGGTCATTCCTGTTCTCTTGTTTTATGGCTTGGCCAGAAGGCATAATAGCACTGATTAGGTGTAATGTCCCTCCTACTAACTTCTGTGTCTTCAATTCCACTTGTAGGGGCCAGGCAGTGCGGGTGAGGAGGCCGGCCTTCAGCATATTGCCAGGAACACCTTGTGGTCTCAGAAAAGCTGACGCACCACCCCCCCCTCCCCGATGGTCCACACTATCATTTCCAGCAGCCTGAGTGGATCCTTCCAGGAGCTGGAAGATGGCCCAGTCTGGCACTATGGACACAAGCTGCCAGGACAGCGAGAGGAGCTGGCAGCAACCTCCTCTTCCCTCAGACTGTCCAGCCCTCTGCACCTCCTCTGTCCCCGACCCCAGCACCCTCAGCAGGTGAGAGCCACAAACTGTCCTTGGCCATGCTCTGGAAGAGACGCCTCCACACCATTAGTTATTCTTCCGAAAAGCCAAGTAGGGATTTAGCAAAGTGAAATGACTGGCCCAAAGTCACACATTCCAGCTTTCCCTGCTGTCACCTCCACGGCATGAGAGCAGAAGAGGTGGATGTTTGGCAGCAGTGAATGGGCCCGGCCATGGCATTCCCATTCTCTGGGCTCCCCCGAGCCATGCCATGATTGCCTGGGCCCAAGCTGGCAAATTCAGCCCTGGGGCAGCAGGGTAGCCCTACCCCTGCCTGTCCCAGCTCCTAAAAACTCCAAGCCACCGGAGAAGCCGACCCCAAGGACAGGGAGTAAAGACAGATGGAGCCTGGCCACTCCAGGCAGGGAGTGAGGTGGGGCCTGAGCACCTGTCAAAGGAAGATCTGCCAGCCCAGTGGACTCAGTGCCTTGGGAGGGAGGGCTGTGTGGCTGTGAGGTGCTTCTGGTCGGCTCTGGGGCCAACCCGGGGTGGAGGCTGCCAGGTCCAGAATGTACTGAAGGCCAGTGAGGCAAGCTGCTGACCCTCCAGGGATTCTCCAGGCTCCTCATCCATAAAATGAGGCTGGAGGGATGGTAAGCTTTCCTCTAGCTATGGTTATGAGGCCAAGAGGCCAGTTACCCTTCTGGTGAATTCCAATACAGGCCACATTTAGGAGCACGGGAGCACTGGAGACCAGAAGAGACAAAGAAAGAAGGTTAAGGGGATGGGGACCAGGCGAGGGAAGATGGGAGGAGGAGGTGCTCAGCTAGAAGCAACAGCTAAGAACAGACTCAAATGCTATTGTCCAACATGCTCTTGACTCTCTGCACAGAAGGGCCAATTCCAGAGAAAAGGCTGAGCTTCTGCTCGTGCAGTGGGCCGGAGCCTGGGCTCTGGAGCCAGCTTGCTTGGGCTCAAAGCCCTGGTCTTGTGGTCTTGGAGCCTCTGGCCCGTGGCCTAACCCCTACGGGCCTTAGCTGCTCATCCACAAAGTGAGGTAAGAGAGCTATGGCAGGTTTACACAGAGTTGGCACTGGCCTGGCCTCTGCCACCCCCACGCTCCCTGGGCAGGGTGTCTTCCTCCCTCAGGACCCTCCCCACTGCATGATACACAGGAAGGCAGGGGGGGCAGGTACGGGGCCTGTGTCCCCCGCCCCACTGGCTGCCACATGCAGATGCGAGCAGACATTGCTGACAGACCACGGCACTCTTCCATGGCCCCCTGCTGGTCACTGAGCCCCAGGCAGAAGGCTGTATTGGGAGCAGGCCGGGACAAAGCCTGTGTGAGGGTCTTGGCCCAGCAGCAGCTTGACTGCACCGGCTGCCCCAATTGGAAGAGGGGTGGTAGGGGAAGGCAGGAGCTGGCCGAAGTGCATCTCTGCATCCCCAGAATGTAAGCTCTCCAGATATTACTGGGGGTAGACGTGGTAAGAGGGGACTCACAAAAGTCTGCTGTAAGAAATCTCATGAAAAGTCTCGTTAGAGGGAGGGACGATAGCCTTTCCTGCTGGAGGCAGTGAGGCCGATATCTCTGGGGAGCTTCCGGGAGACCAGGGGTCATCATTTGTCCTGGGTGTTAAAGGGCAGGGGGGCTAGAGGACATGCCTTTTCTCGGCCCTGTCTGTCTTTGAAATATGTGTGTGTGCCCAGTGGTTGGCTCGTCTCCAAATTATAGACTCTTCCAGCTAAAGGAGAAAGACCTCAGAGATGAGACACCTGAACATCCAGCAGGGAAAAATCTTCAGAGGACAGTTGGAGGCTTTTCATTTTGAAATCAATCATCGTGACGTCAAACCAAAGGCAATGCATGTGGGACTTACTCCTTGGGAACAATGCTGAACCTGGGCCAGCACGGTTACAACACTAGCCCGAAGTGGGGACTTTCACTGTTTGCATGAATACTTCGCTTCGTTTATTAGCCGTCAGTCATCAGAGGGTGACTTCCCAAAGAGCACTCACTGGTTGCGTATGGAAGCCCAGGCCCTTGCTTACGTGCCGGGCAAGTCCCCACTGTCCCCAGCCCCTGTGCGGGAACCTGGCTGCCAGTGCACATAATTATGTCATTACATGTGTGTGTCTCTCGGGGCCCAGTTCCCAGGATGAGGCTTGGGAACTGCCCAAGTTCCGAAGCGACTATTCTAATTCAAATTGGAGAAGTGGCACCAAGAAAAGAAGGGCAGCCTGCCGTGCAGTGGGGACCCGAGTCGCTCGCTCCATTGGCTGTGAGGAGGGCTGAGGCAAGAGAAGGGGTTGGGAAGGTTTGAGTCCAGACTGCTTCTTTCAGCTCTGTGCCCATGACCTGGGGCAAGGGACTTCCCTGACCCTTAGTTTCTTCCTCTGAAAGGGCTGTTTTGGGGATTAGGGGTGTTGGTGTTGGCAGGGACAACTAAGACACATCCAGAGACCACAGATGGAGAGTTATCTAACCGGGAGCTGCTCTCGGGACTCTGGTTCTCTCCCTCTTACCCTCCACCTCACAATGAGGTCCTCGCTGAGGACAAGAGCCAGGGAAGGGATCTGCAAGGGATGAACTCAGAAGTTGCCTGGATCCCCGATGCAGTCCTCACATGGGGTGGTAATTCTCCCAGGGCACTTGACAGCCACCAGGATCGACAACTTCCCCAAGCGTCCCTGGGATGACGATGCTATTCTGGTACACCCATCCTTACTTGGCGTAAGAAACATCTCGCCCAAAAGATGCCTTTTCTTCCTCCCCAGTACAGGGCCATGGCCTGGTATGGTGGGGAGATGGGGGCCCTGGAGTGGCCCCCAAGGGAGGGCCACTCCTCCACCAGCCACGGTGGGACCCTGGGCAGACCACATCACTCCTCTGAGCCTTAAGTGTCCTCCCCTTTGAAAACAGGGTGAGCCTATCTGCCTCCAAAGTTGTTGTGAGAAGAGGCAAGATTTCTGACTGAAAGATTTGTGTGAGCGACAACCAACCTCACTGCAGTCCCCTGGTGCAAACCCAGGAAAGGAAAGCGGCCTTCAATTCATCTCCTTTTGTCAAGTGATTTGCAGAGGCCCAGTGAGGAGGCCCAGGGCAGGCGCCCCCAGGGTGCCCACCCAAGGAGGAACCTGCCCGCCTCTGCCCCACCTCTTGGGCCAGCAGGGCTGGCTTCCTCAGAACTAGGGCCTGCCCACCACTGGGCAGAGCACTTGCTTATCTGTAGAAGCCCTGCCACCCACTTCCCTGCACCCCCACTGAGCCTCCCTCTCTGTTTCTGTCCTCCATCACCCAGGCACTGATGCAGGTAAAGCTGTCTTTCCACAGCTCATAGGGAGGTACAAAGGCACCACTCCTAAAGGCAGCCGTATTTTCATGGAGGAAAAAGGAGACGCACATTTTAGTGAGCACTTGCTTCGTGCCAGGCCCCCCCTTGGCCCTTAGCACACGTGATCTCATCAACTCCACCACAGCTTCCTCATCTAAGAGACAGGTTCCGGGGGTGGGGTGGGGAGAGAATGTCCTGTCTATGGCCAAGCTGAGCCAGGCCAGTGCCAGCTCTTTCCACTGTGTCGAGCTGCCTTGACCCTGTGTCTATATTCAAGCAAAAAAGCAATCTTCAATCTGAGGAGGCTCACAGGCACCTCAATAGCCCAGCAAGATTCTCCACTATCAGATGCTGCCGTTTGGAAGGGAGGAGAGAGGCCAAGGGCTTGGGCCAGGGCCAAGGCCAGAACAACTAGGGCTGATCTTCACTATCTGATCTTCTCCCTGAGGAAAGAGCCCTCCTGACCTCTGGTTCAGGGGGAACCTCTGTTCTCTTGAGTGGCCTGGGAGCCAGTACAGTCTTCAGCCTGCTGGACAGGGGCCTAGCGGAGCAAGGGTTAGCAGAGTGGGCCAAGGGACCAGGTGGACCACAGCACCGCTTCCCTCGAGGGCGGGTCAGGAAGGACTGCAGGGAGCCTGGGCCGGCCGGCACCCCAGCCAGCACACTCTCCAGTGTCCTGGGCACATTGAACAAGCCATCAGCAGTACCGTGGGGTGAGCCAAGTGCCAGGAGGCAGCAGCACTTTAGACTTCAAAGCCAGCCAGTGCCCCTGGTGGCGTCTGTGTGTTTACACTTGGTTGGGCTGATGCCGCAGGCTCCTTGGCCCAGCCCTAAGGCCTCCCCCATCCAGCGCCAGGGTGCCAGAGCCAGGGTAGTCGGCATGCATGGCCTGATCCCACCACAGAAAAGGTGTGGGTATCAGCGTCTCGCCACCACCCGAGTTGGGAACCCAGGCATCTGTGCCTGAGGAAAGTCCAAGTAAATAGCAGCAAGGAGAGCCACTGCTTAACAATGGCCTAGTGTGCCAGGAACAGCACTCGGCATTTTATATGTACTCGTCTCCCCGCCTTCCACCAGCCCATGGAGTAGGGAGGATAGCCCCTATTTTTCCAGGAAGGGTGCTGAGGGTAAGAGACTCCCCCAAAGTCTCACACCCACTCAGGGCCGTTCAGCATCCCCTGGGGCCTTGGCTGGAGCCCGAGATCCCTGGGCCCTCAAGGCCTCAGCCCGCAGACATTGCCATACTTGGTTCTCCTCCCTCCTCTCCTCTAGTCCTGGTCTCAAGGAGGCACCCTCTTGGTCCTGTGTGGCTGCTTCCCCGACCTGCCACGTCCTGGGACCCCACTTCACAATTAGTAGCAGGCCAGCCGGGGTAGCTAAGGTGTAAGGTGGGCCCAAAGAGATTTCTGAGTAGGCAGTGGCAGGACCACCTTAGTTTCTCAGAGAGTGATGTGGGCGGAGGTGCACAGGCTGCTAGGGCAGGGAGGGAGGAGAGGAGGGCCCCTGGGGTGTGGCAGCAGTCGGAGGTGTGAAGTGGACCATGGCAGGGCAGGCCAAGTGCACAGCACTCCGCGTCCTCGGCACTGAGCCCTCGGTGGCCCCACCTTTTCCCATGCAATTGTTACAAATGAGGAAACAGGGCCCCAGAGAGTAAGTGGCTTCCGTCAGGCCAGACTACTCGACTCAACCTGGGGTGCCCAGGATCTGGGAATGCAGGCTAGGTGACAGGGGACAAGGTTGAGGACCTCATGTGGACACCTGTCTGTAGACTGCCCTGGCTGGCCCCACTCAAAGGATTTCTCCAGCACAATCTGAATGAAGCTTCAGCCTCCCCCAGGCCCCAACCTGCTGGTGGCTTTGGTGGTTGGCCCACATACACCTTGGAGCTGCCTTCTGTCCTCCAGCTGCCAGGCACCCTGGGCCAGAGGGCCCTGTTTCCGTGCCTCTGCAGAAACAGTGCCTGGCTCTGGGACCTCCACCTCCCAGTCTGACCAGTCACAAGGCACAGCTCAAAGGTCATTAACTCTTTGTAATTTTCCCGTACAAGACCACCTCCTCCCACCTTAGCAGAGTCCTTGCCCCTCTCCTGCTTCCTGCGGCCCTCTGTAGGCCCTCTGACCAGGCACATGTCTCCTCCATACAAAGGCCATGTTGCCTGTGACACTCAGCCTGGCTCACTGAGAGAGGAGCAGCTGGTTTAAATCCACACGTGGCTGGGATACAGGGACCTCTGGAGCATGGCCCAGGAGCTCCACCCCAGCTTAGAAACACCACCCTTTACTTTCACCAGATCTTTGCACACCTGCAAAGAAAGATTCTTTACCTAACCGTTTTCTTTAAATACCGACGCTTAAAAGAGAAACTTCACATGGTACCCTAGAGAGAAAATGAGAGTCGCCATAAATAGGAACCTAATGGTAAAGTAAATACAATTAAAAAAATGAATTGGATCCTAGTCACAGACTGTTGATACTGGAAGGATCTATCTTGGCCCTGTTTTCTGCTTGTTCAAAAAGCAGATCAGCATGTAAGAGATGGGTGTTAAAGTCACCTTCAAAGGAATCTAGGACTTTCTTTGCGATGTAATCAAGGGACCAACAAAACAAAACAAAACAAAACAAAACAAAACAAAAAACAAACCACACACACACATACACACACACACACACACACACACACACACACACACACACACACACACAAAAACAAAAAAACAAAAAAACAAAAAAAACCTGAAAAAGAACAAAGTGATTACTAACGGATTCTACATTGTAGAACAGTATGGGAAACAGCCTTAACCAAATGAACAGCAACCTACTGCTTGCCAATTTCCAAGCAGCAAATGTATGAAAGAATAAACAAATGAGCGCACACACACACACACACACACACACACACACACACACAACATATATCTATGTATCTATATCCATTCTTCATTTCTACTTTTAATGGTTCATGATTTCTACTTTTGAAAATCTACTACCGTCTTCTCTGTGGCCACAGGTACAACTAGAATCTAAGGCCCACAAGCACAGGGATTTGGCTCTTATTTACCGTTATACCCCCAGCCCTGAAAACAGCACAGGGTAAGTGTTCCACAAATGTTTTTTGAATGACTGTTGCTGAATGCCCAGTTTTGTAAATGTTCCACAGAAAAAAGGAGAAAGGGTATTTTCTCTGTCTGAGGGATATAAGGGTTTTTATCTATTTAGAAATCAAGTGTAGGAATTGTGTTACACCTCTGTGTCCTTCCTTACCTGTTGTTTAGCGGGCCTGTCCAATTCTGGAACCTGCATTCTAATGTGCCCCACTATAATTATCACTCCTTTTTTTTTTTTTTAACCAAGTTCTCCTTGAATTTCTAACAGATTTTGTTTTTATATGTTTGGCAGGTGCAAGTTTGTAACCATGCCTTTATCATTACATGGTATCTCTCTTTATCTTGGTAAGTATTTTTGTCTTAAATTCTAGCTTGTCTGAAATTAGCATTACCACTCATACTTTCTTTTTGTTCACAGTCTCCTGACATTTCTCTGTCCGTCCTTTTATTCCTAACCTTTGTTTACCATTGCATGTTTCCTATAAATAGCATATTACTGGGTTTTGTGTTTTAATCCAATCTATCATACTCTGTACTACAGAGGAGAATTTGGCCATTCACGTTTAGTGTAATGACTAACACTCTTATTCCTCCTGTTTTTGTCATTATTTATGAACAATGTTTTTGTTTCCTTCATTTTTGTTGGTTTAATCAAATTCATTCCAGATTTTCCTTTGTGTGTGTGGAAGTGCTACACTTTCCTGGTCCATTCATAGCTTCTTCCCCTTTCTCTGTGCTTATAATCTTATACATATTTCTATACTTTTACCTGAAAACAGGATACTAAGCATCTCCCTCACCACCATATACTCTAATTCCTTTCCCCAAGCCCTCCCCTGAGAAAGGCTAGGCCTTTAGAACACCTTCACTTCCCTTCTTCTCCCCTTCAGGTGAGACCTCTGGAGTGTTTCTAGTAACCTGAACTCCCTTGCTAGGACCTAATTCCTGAGGAATGCAGAGAGAGTAGAGTACTTGTGGTTGTAGATGGTGATTAGATTTTCCTTGCAGGATGCTCAATCTGTTTCAAGAGTCATATTTACCATTTAGACCAAGCGTGAACAGATAGCTAGAGGCCCAAATTCTGTCCAGTATCTGTTTTTGTACGGTCTTCAAGCTAAGAATGTTTTTTCTGTTTTCTAATGGATTGAAAAACATCAAAAGAAGAACATTTCATGACATATGAAAACTATAAGAAGTAAATTTCAATGTCCCTAAATAAACTTTTACTGGCCCCCTCACCACACCTACTTGTTCCTACCTTGGTGCAGCTGCTTGTGTGCCACAGTGGCAGAGTTGAGCAGTTGTGACAGAAACCTAGGAGCTGCTGGGTGCAGGAACTCTGGGATGGCTCCACATGGCTACATGTTTTATTTATTCATTTTTATTACCAGTGCATAGGCGCCATGTCACAACAGGACAAGTGGACTTCAAATGTCACACTTTCAACAATGCTCAGTGAGGTGTGGATTATTATTTTGTCGAATCACATGGCAAAGCTCTGTGTTTGTTACTGGCTGTGTTAATAAAATACAGCATATACTGACATCAGAATATTCCCAGCTCACAGAAAAAGAAAATGAGATGACTTCAAGCAGTACATCTCATCACAGCAGAATTTCTTCACGAAACGGCAACAGAGACAGAGAGAGAGAGAGAGACAGAGACAGAGAGACAGAGAGACAGAGAGGATATAAAGCTATAATCAAAGTAAGTTTCCAAGTGGCTCATTTGTTAGCCAAGCAAAGGAAAGCCATTTATTGGTGGTAAGTTAATTAAATTGTGTTTGATTGCAGCAACTAAAAAAAAGTATCCAGAGAAAACAAGCTTATTGAAGATGATTAGATTTGGGGCAAGACCAGTTGCTTGGTTGTGTCCTACAGGCCACAGACACTCAAAACAACAGTAATGAGTGCAGCCACATCTACAAGGGAGCCTGACCCATCCTTCGATGTGAGCAAGTGAAGCAGAGCACAGAAGGAAGAGAAAACCTGGGGAGGGCAGATGGCTGGCCCCTGTATGGGCCATACACTGTCCGCAGCATTGTGTATTTACTTCACTCTGTCACTTTCTTTCTAGAACTCACTACTACCTGAAGGCATCTAAGGTACTGTTCCTTGTCAAGTCTCTCCCATGAGAACAAGCACTCTGTCTTGCTGTACCCGCAGTGCGCGGCATACACAGGAGCTGAGGAAACATCTGAATATATGAATGAAGAGCGTGTTTTAGGCAATGAGCCCAGGACTGTATGCCTTAAGTCTGTCCAGGTGGAAAACGTTTATTCAACACACATCTATAGAGGGCTGGGCCTTCCTTGGTTGTAAACAGAGGATGTCTCAGAGGCCCAAGTCGAGCTCCCAGAAAGCTGACTGGGTTTTGCAGAGTAGACACAATGAGTTTGCCCAGCATCATGGAGCAAGGGCTCGGAATTGGTTCACCATAGTGGTGAAGAACCTGCCCAGGAGACTGGATTTAATCTTTTCAAGATGGCTTGGCCTCCTGGAGATGTCTTTGAACGGAGACATGCCTAGGGACGGGTGATAGCTGTGATGTGTCTAGGAATTTTTCAGAGGCAGGCAAGCACAGCTGGGAAAAGATCAGCACTGGGTACTCCCTGCCCTTGTCAACCACACCCAGCAGTCAGCTTGGCTCTTAGTTTCCTCCCCAAACATGCCACTTCCAGCAGTCCTGGGTGCCTCCTGACAGGGACCGGGGCGGCAGAGGGAGGGAGGTCTCTGTGCTTCAGAGAGGAACAGAAGTCCTGGGGAAAGGATTGGAATATCATTCTGGGACTTTAAGGGCTAAACTAATAACAATAAGACAGCAAACACAGAGTAGGAGCCAAGCACTGATCTCGGAACCTTCATCCACTCCCCCAGCTCACCTACATCTCACCCCATGGTGCAGTGCTGTGAAATTCTCCGGACACAGGGAAGTCTCATGACCAGCCCATGTTTCCACACTAGGAGGTGGTCAGGCTGGGACTGAAGCCCAGGCCTGCACATCTGACGGGTCTGCTGCAAGGCAAAGGCTGTGGCCAGCCAAGCTATCTGAAAATCTCTGTACACTCTGAGTCCTGCTCAAAGCAAACAGGGTCACCTCTTGGAATAAACCAGGCCTGCTGGTTAGCTACACGAGGAAATCTTCCTCCTTCCCCTGAGCTGGACTCAACTCTCGCATATGAAGCCACACGCTATTGTGGCTCTTTCAAAATGACCCTGAGAGGAAAACTGCTTGCTCCACAAATGAGTGAGGATGGTGAAAGAAAGTGGCTGCACAAGGCATACGGTGGTTATGTGGCATAGCCAGGGTTTGAGCACAGTCCGTGTGACTCCCAAGGTCAATGCCTTACCAACCTTACAAGGAAGGAAAGTCTCCCACCAAGGAGGCTCCAGTTTCTTAAGAGCACCCAAGCCTCTCAACTCACTGGACAAGAATCGACCTGACATGCTGGAAAGGTAAGGACGTGAAGGCCGGTAAGGGCTGGGATCCAATCCTGACTTTACCATCCTGTGACCTTGGGCAGGTCACTTCACCTCTCTTGAGCTAGCTTCTAGTGTGACTGCCTTTGTAGAGGCACCCTGGTGGCCTGAATTCAGAGTAGGAAGAAAATGTTTTTTCGAGTAACTTTTTGTTTTGTTTGAATTATGTTTCATCGTGCGCACATATTACTTTTCTCAATTAGTTACATATAATTTTAGGAGGAAGAAAGTGATCTGTTTAATACTTTTTTGCAAAAGTACATATAGGAAAAGTAATAACTTCCTCCTTGGATTTTTATAAGGATTTAAAATAATGTATGCAGCTAGTAATGGCACACAATAGGTGCTGCATAAATAGAGAAGGGATAATGTGGAGGGAAGCAGGGGGTGGGTGTATTCCTGGGCCCAGAAGGGAACCTGTGGCACAGAGGTCCCCAGCATCAGGACAGGTGTCCACTCAGCCAGAGCCTTAAGGGGGCTGGTAGGGGGAACCTGGGTGCCTGTTCCCTTACTTCCTTGCAGGAGCCTGGTCTCAGGTCCCCTCCACATACATCTACAGCCCCACCTGAAGCCAGCCCTGGTTGGAGGGAGCCTTTCCACTTAGGGTATCTTTGTGGGATCTGCTGACTGCAAGTCTAGGGCTCTTGTGCCTTCACTTCTGGCCTCCGTGGATTGAGCAGGAAAGGGTTGGTGGCCCCAGGGATGCCCCAAGTTGGTGGCATGGCCTGGGTCAACTCGCCTCCTGGGTCCTCCCCACTGCCCTTAGGAGGCAAGAGTCATTTGATAATATGTCCAAGCCCACACGTCTCATTCTCAAAGGAAGTAACGGCTCCTCCCCCACCAATGGGCCTCTGTGGGCAATTAGACCTGTGAGCTCGCCAAGTGGGGCATTACTCCATGACAGATACTTCCCCAGAGAATAATTACACTTCATAATACTGCTAATAAACAAAGCTAGACAAACGAGCGACGTGCACTTTATCACCTTTGTCTTCAATCAGCATCGCAGGGCTGGCCCAGGGCTGATGGAGCCCTTGAGTGGCCCCATGGTTGGTCCTTGACCCCTCCTGGTGGCCCTGGAGTTCAAGCTGCCACTGTACAGATGAGGAAACCAACATCCACAGAGGGACAGGCCCTGTCCAGAGAACAGCAGAGGGGGATGCAACACGGCTCCAGCTCCCAGACTCACACAGGGCAGCAACGCAGGGTGACCACACCTGCCTGGCAGAGTGGGCAAGGCTGGCCTTGAAGTGGGAGCCCTGAGTTAACAAAGCTGAGGATCCCGAGTTTCAGACCGATATGAGCAGGTAAGTAAGAAGCTTCTACTGATTCCCTCATCAGAGGGCAGGTCTTGATACAGGCAGGAGAAGAAGGGGCTGAGGTCAGAGGGCAGGTCTAGATACAGGGCCTGACCACCGGGAAGAAACCCAAGACAGGGAGTAGGGGAGTGGGGGTTTCCACTGTGACAGAGAGTGCCAGAGGAGAAAGAGATCTGGAAGATCTGGGGATCCGCAAGAAGGGAAAGAGACAGGTGGCAATGGAACCCCAACACTGTCTGGTGCCCAAGGCCCTGACACTTTCTCCTGAGTGCCTGCTTGGTAAGGATCAGACACCATGCTGGAGCCTAAGCTGACGTGGGCAGGGCTGCACCAGGAGGGGTGACCCTCACCTTGCTAAGAAATAGAACTGTAGGCCTGCTGAGAGCCTCAGGGTAGACCCCACTGGAGCCTAAGTCCCCAACACTGGGGCCTTATCACCACCACGCTCACCTGGCTCAGAGACAAGTCCCAGGACCACCCACAGCCACCCCTGCCCCACAGAGGTGCACATCCAGGGAGCAAGGTTTAGACATTCTTCACCCATGTCTTCAAGGCCCAGGAGGCAGGGATTCCCAGTGAGACCTACAGGGACAGACAAAGTGGGTGGGCAGGGCCCACCTGACAGGAGGTAATCTGAGGATTTCTGAACCCTTTCAGGCTCTAGGCCACCCTCATGAAAGGTCTGGGAACCATACTGGTTCACCCACATCTAAAGACCTGCCTCCAGTGATGGTGACAGGGACCCCAGGAAGCCAGCAGCCCGGGGCCTCCTGCCATGTCACCTTCCTGTACCTTTCCACCTCTTGCCCTCTGGTACCCCCCTTCCCCAACCCCACAGGCTGAGGACATGCTTGGCCAGGCCTGCCCCGCACTGACCAGCCGTGCTCTCTCCTTTGATACGATTGGCTTGGGGCAGACCCAGCAGCCACTCTGCCTGATGGAGGCTCAGCCCCCACTGAGGCCACGAGAGCCAGGGCCTGGTCATCAGGCTGTCAGGGGCAGGGCCCAGCGCCCTATCTGAAGTTCAGGGAGGCCACTGATACACTGGCTTCTGGCCCAGCTGAAGTGCTGCTGTCCGGACCCGGACTGAGTGAGGGCCAGGGCTGCCCTGCCCTCCTCTGCCAAAGTAGAGGGTAGGGGTGGCTGGTTGGGGGCAGGTGAGGTGGAGCTTGCCGACCTGAGTTCAGGCCCCGGCTCTATGACCATGGGCAGAGAGAACCCAGGCCACTTGACCACACGGGGCCTCAGCTTCCTTGTTCAAAAACCTCAGAAGTTGGGACCAGAAGGCCGCTAAGGTCTTCCTGCTTCTCATTATGGACCCCAACCATGCCCATCCTGGCCATCCAAGCCTGACAAGGAAGGGTGATGGGCAGATGGACTACTTACCCGCTCCACGAGGCCATGCTTGTGCTTGAGCTTATATACTTTCAGCCTGGGCAAGAAACTCTCGGCATAGTCCTTGTCCTCCAGCCCGTGGAGCAAGATGCCGTGGAAAGCCAGACGGCACGTGTTGGCATGAATGTCTGCATCTAGCCTTGAGCCGATCACCAGGCACAGCCGGGGACAGGTGACAGGCTTCTCAAACTCCACGAGGGCCCACTGCTGCCGAGGACAGTGGCCTCCCGTGGCCTGGCCCGTCTTCTTGTCAGCCTCGCCACTGTCTGTCACCTCTGGTGCCAAATCCTTGCTTAGGTACTGCTCCTGGAAGAGGTATTCTCGAGAGAAGTCAAAGGAGTCTAGCACAGGCTCATGGTCAAAGCTATCAGGGGCAGGGCTGAAGAACATCAAGCGGCCCATCACCGTCTCATGGCCCACTGTGATGTGGAACTTGGCCTTGGTCTGCAGGGGCCCCCGGAAGTACGGGATCTTCTCCACAGAGATGAGGGCTGCATGGACAGTGTGCAGGGACTCGGGGGCACACACCAGGCCACGCTCCAGCAGCTTGGGGTCAAACTGGGTGACACAGATGCCCAGTCGGTCTCCCTGCATAGCTGACGAGACGGGCATGTGAAACATCTGCATGGACTTCACCTTCTTCACCACCTGGTGTAGCAAAAGAGAAAGCTCATGAAACAAAGAGCCTTGAGGCAAGAGGGAGGGGCTCCAGCTGGAGAAGTCCCTGTCCCAGAGCTGCCAACACTCACCTGGCACCTGGCACCTGGCATGCCAGCCTAGGGGAGCACTGGGGCGGTCAGATTCCCCTTGGCCACAGCAAGCTCCACCCTGCAAACATGGGGCCCGGGTCCACACAGCACACTAGTCCAGCATGTGGGGGGTAGGCACAGCAGCCAAGTCCTGTGTTACTGTAGCTCCCTCCGTCATTTGAGTCCCCGCTCTGCCCCAGGCTCCATTCCAGCACTTTCTTGCCTTGAGCCCTCTATACAGGCTCACCACTGCATGCAGAACGCACCCCCCACCCCCCACCCAGGTCCTCAGCCTGCGAAGCCATGACCACCTGTCCTTGAAAATCTGGGCCAAACACCACTGCTCTGGTCTGCCCTGACCCCCAGCGGGCAGGATCTGTCCCTCTCCGGTGCTACCCCAGCCCCTCTGAGTCATACCCAGACTTCTCTGCAGTCAGGGCCCACTCTGCGCCAGCCTGCCTGCTAGCCTGTGGGCTTCTCCAGGGCAGGCCACTCCTCACTCCCTGGACACACAGTCACTGGGGGACCGCAGTGTGCCAGAGACCGTTCTAGGGGTATGAATAGAGTGAGAAACAACAACTAAACTATAAACACATCAAATGAACTAAGTCTATATTGACAGAATTAACATAAAAATCTTATGTGTAAATATAACAATAATTACATATGTATATAACATAATTACATATGTACATTATATATAGCATACTATACTATACATAGCATATGGCATATAATATAGTACATGTAGTATACCATATTAAATATATATGGTATATATAATACTATACTATACATATTACATACAGTACGCCACATTACATATAATATGTGTTCATATATAACATCTAGAGAAGGCCCAGGGTTGGGGAAAGGTCTGGCTTTTCGGAGCGGTGGTCAGGGAAAACTTCTGTACAGGTGATGTCTGAGCTATCACCTGATTATAAGAAGTTATGTGAAGGTCCAGGAAAAGATAGTTCTGCACAGAGGAGCTGATAAATGTACAGGCTGGGACAGAGGTTCCGTGAGTCTGAGAAATAAACAAAGAGGCAGGAGGGCTGTAGCAGGGAGGGCAGGGAGGGCAGGGAGGACAGGGAGGGGAGGCCGGGCAGGTCGGAAGTCACCGAGGAGTTTAGGCAAAGGAGTAACCTGATCTTATCTCTGTTTGGAAACCATCACACTAACTACTACACTGGGCAGATCTCTGCACCCACAGTTTGTAAATCAGGAACAGACGTAGGAAAGGCTCTAATAAACGTTCATGAAATCAATGGACATTCCTACTAAGAGCCACTGTCAGAGAGGAGATGAAATCACATTCACAGATTTCTGCTTAGTGCAGCAAAAAGATGGGTAATAGATTTCAGAAAACCTGCCATCAAAACTTGTTAAATTAAAGACACTGGCCTTTAGGTCTCAAGCATCCCCATCTACAAAGCCTGGGTATGCGGAACACTCTCTTTTTCCCTGGATAAAGGGAGAATGCTGAGCTGATACCGGGCGCAGGAGGCCAGGCCCTTTCCTGGAGAGCCATAATACTCAAGTGTTTGTTTAAAGATCATTAACTACCTAACCACGAGGTCAGGGAGCAGAGAAAGTGAGAAGTGCGGTGTCAAAAGCCACAGCCAAGATCAATCAAAGAGAAACATAAAACACCTCTAAAATGGTCTACAAGGGCGACGGGAAACTAAGATTTTCAGGAATGCATCTCAGAGTAACTGGAGAATATTATCTTACACTAAGCGTCTGCCCAGAGAGGCAGGCCCCGAATCGCAACTCTTCCCTTGAGGCCCGTGGCCGCCTGGTGAGCTGTCCTCTGGCCCCCACCCCACCCCGCTCCCTTCTCCAGGCCGCCTTTCTCAAACACATGTTGGATGATGCAATTCTTTGGCACCAACCTCTACACGGGCTCCCCTGCTCTGCACCACTGCTTTCAAACCTCTTGGGCGTAGCTGTAGTGAGCAGGACGATCCTTTGGTCAACTGAAATTCTATGGGAGGATCGGCCCCCTGGCCGCCGCCCCCCATCAGGTGAGCTGCTCAGGGTGGATAGGGGCTCCTGCACCTCCTGACGCCCTCTGTGCTGCCCTACCAAGGACTTCGGCTTGCCTGGCTTTCCCGCATGGCCTTCCCTGGAGCCTCCCGCAACGCGGCCTGCCTCGGCAGCTCTCTTCCTGCCCTATATTCTTCCAGCACCTCAAGCCCCAACCAGGGCAAGCTTGAGCAATTCCCTACATACAGAACCCCATTCCCTACATACAGAACGCAGGGCCCTGTATGCCTCTGCGTTTTGCCCGTGAGGCTCCTTCTCCCTGGGACTTCCTCCACCTGAAATTCCCATTCATCCCGAAACTCTGGCTCTCAGGGTACCTCCTGGCATGGCATCCCTGCCTGCTCCAGACTGAACTGGCTACTCTCCCTGGGTTGCTCTGAACCGGATGCACTGAGCTGTCATTGCTGCCTCATGGCTCTGCCAGTCTGTGCCTCTGTGTATCTACTGACTTAAATGACAATATAGTAAATACCTGTGGCCCCATCGTGCACCCTGAGAACTACAACATTACCAGTAAGTTCCATCTCCTTCTGTGCTCCTCCCCCACCTAGCTCTCCTGCCTGCCCACCAGCTGGAGGCAACCATTCTCTTGAATTTGGTGTGTGGCATTCCTTTCTTTATATATATATGTGTGTGTACATGATTGAGCAGAGACTCACTACATATGTAGTACATATGCCTAATCAATACTTTGCTTTGTTTTCTGAGTTTTTGAACTTCGGAGTTCGTGTCCGTGCTGCCTACACCTGCAGTTCATTTGTTGCTGATGCCGTCTGGCACAAGGCACGCACCGACCCCCATTCACTCTTCTATTGGTGTGCACATGGGTCGTTTCCAGGTTTTCGCGGGAAGAGGATGCAGTGAATGCCCTCTCACACAGGAATCCTGCCTGGTGCACAGTGCTAGGAGGGGTTCTGGAAGACACGGGCCCTGTACCAGAACTGCTGGGTCAGGGGCAACTGCTCGTGTCTCCTAGATAAATAAAGTATCAATGTACACTTCCACCACAGGCTGGAGACTCTCAATGGATATAGGTCTTCTCCAACATCTGGCACAGCCAGATTTCTTCATTTTTGCCTGTCACATTTTTTTTTTTTTTTTTTTTTTTTTTGCCTTTTAAATTCTGAAGCCAGGGGCCATGTTCCTACTGCTGCATCCTCAGTGCCTAGCACAGAGGGTGGCTGAAAATGCTGCTTATGGCAGACCCAGTTACACACCCAGCCCATTGGAAGAGAATGGCTGCATCTGATTCTGGAAGAGAAATGCCTCCCGTGGCAAAAACACACCTGGCAAAGCACGGAGCTGAGACTCCAGACTGGCCGGGGCCTGAGCGGGATCCTTGGGTTTATGACACTTCCTGTGACAGACGGCTCAGGGCCTTGTGCCACCCTGCCAGTCCCCACCCCCACCATCAAGCCCATCTGTAAGCAGGCTTTGTCACAGGCATGTTCTCTTTTCAACGGGGCTTGTGTTCTTAGGACCGAAATGATAAAGAATGCCTTAAGAGGGCACCGGGAACAGCAGAAAGACAAATAACTGTGCAAATCAAGATTTCAAGGGCCCAGACAGGAAACTGTGAAACCGATAAAGCTGGGGACAGGGTGGCATGGCACTACCATGGGCTCTCCTGGGTGCACGCAGACGGCATCGCCCACACAGACCTATCGCCAAGCCCACGTTTACAGGGTATCCTTTAAGAACGTAAGATCCCATCTAGGACACCAAAAAACACGGGAAAGTAGTTTTGCCAACTCAAGAAGGGGGAAAAAAACGGCCTTTCATTTTCTAGCCAACTCTGAGGGATTCCATCCATCCATTCAACAACTCACTCATATTTACTAATATCCAAGGGGAGTGGTGGCACACTGTGTGTGCATTCACTCAACACGTATTTATCAAGTTTCTCTCATGTAGCAGGCCCAGGCCCTGGAATGATACGGGGTGAGCAGAATGGACTCTGGAGTCTACCGTTGGGGGCGGGGGAGACGTTAATAAAATCATCAATTAATAAATTCAGAATTACAAAACCATGGAGAGGTGTTATGAGAGAGAATAGCTGGGGGATGTAATCCTTCCTGGGTCATCAGGGAGGGATTCCCTGAGGAGGTGGTACTAAAGCTGAGACCGGAGGGAAGAGAAGAAACCACCCATAGGGGATCCAGGCAGAGGGAGCAGCAGAGCAGGCCTGAGGCCCTGAGGGGGGAAAGAACATGGCCTGGTTGAGGGACTGAAAGGCAGTGGGCTGGCTGGCTGGCAGGGAACCGGCCAGGGGCAGCGGCATCGGGATGGAGACACAGGCCAGCCACCTTCACCGTGGGAAGGACAACAGAAGCCCCTGGTGGCAGTGGTGACCTGGGGTTGAGCATAAGAATAACACCTGCTATGCATACTTTGAAAAGGTCACTTTGGCTACACAGTGTGGAGAAGCCAGAAAGGACACAGGGAAACCAGCAAGGAAGCTACCCCAAGAGTTCTTTATGCAGTACATTGTGTGGGGATGTGCGGATAGACTGGACATGGGGACGATGGAGACACGCTCAGATGGACACTGAGGCTCCGGCTGGAGGAACAGCCCAACGCTGAGGTGGGGAGGGGCAGCTAAGTGACCTGTGCCCAGGAGAGGCCTGCGAGGCAGCTGAGCAAAGGCAGCAGGCCTTGGGTGAGCACAGAGGTCAGAGCTCCAGGAGACGTGGAGGCTGGGGACTAGGTGGAGGTCGGGGACTAGGAGAAGACGGCTCACACACCTAACTGCCTCTGGCCTTTTTCCACCTAGACGTCTGGTCATCTCAGAAACGGCAGCTCTGTGCTTCTGGCTGCTCGTGTGAAAACGGTGGGTTCTCCCTTGACTCCCCTTGTTCTCTCATACCCGTACCCAGCCATCGGGGGCTCTAGCAGGCCTCACCTTCCAAACAGGGCCAGCACCTAAGCCCCTCCCTCTGTAACCACTGCCCGTCCTGGTCTCGGGCCCACCTGGCTTTGGCTATTGCCCCTTTCCCTGCAGCCTGTTCTCCACAAAGCGGCTTAAATATAAGATATGACTCTGCAGTTTTACCTCTGAGCTCTCTAGTGGCTTCCCATTTTGCTCTGTAAAACTAATGTCTTCACTAGGACCCCAAGGCCATATAGTCAGCTCCTGTCATTTCTCTGACTTTATTAGCTAGGTTTCCACCCTCAGCCCCCATTGAAGCCACTTTAGTCACATGAGCCTTCCTACTTCTTGTTCCCGGAACACATCAAGCGTGCTCCTACCTCAGGGCCTTTGCACTTGCCAGTGCCTTTGACTGGGATGTTCTTCCCCATACACATTATTTCTCTTTTCCTTATTTCCTTCCCATCTGCTCAAATGTTTCTTTAAAAAAATTTTTTTTAATGTTTATTCATTTTTGAGAGAGACAGCAAGCAGGGGAGGGGCAGAGAGAGAGAGGGAGACACAGAATCAGAAGCAGGCTCCAGGCTCTGAACTGTCAGCACAGAGCCTGATGTAGGGCTCAAACTTGGAATGGCAAGATCATGACCTGAGCCAAAGTCAGATGCTTAACCAACGGAGCCACCCAGGTGCCCCTCTGTTCAGAAGTTTCTTTATCAGAGTCCATTTTTGGGGCACCTGGGCGGTTCAGTTGGTTAAGTGTCTGCCTTCGGCTCAGGTCACGATCTCACACTTTGTGACTTTGAGCTCCACATCGGGCTCGCTGCTGTCAGTGCAGAGCCTGCTTTAGATCCTCTGTCCCCCACTCTCTCTGCCCCTTCCCCACTTGTGCTCTCGGTCTCTCTCAAAGTAAATAAACTTTATCAGAGTCCATCCTTGACTCTGTAATAAGAACTCATTCCTCTCTATCTTCTTTTCTGTGTTTCACTGTGTTTCACTCATAGCACTCACCACTAGCTGACATATATATTTGTTTACTGACTGTCTCTCCCATGCTGGAATGTAACCTTCATGAGGGCGAGGGGTGTGTTTTTATTTTTTAATTTCTGTTTCTATCTCCAGTGCCCAGCGCAGTGCCTGATGTATGGAGGACCTCAACACATGTTTGTGGACGGAACGAATGGAGCCATGGATGGGCGCGGCATTGTCTCTGCCCTCAGGGAGCTCTGGTCTGGGTCTGGGGTGTAAACATCCACAAAGGCCCATGGAAGTACGCACCCACACTGTGGAGTAGGGCTAGCCCTGAGGCTGGCTAGGAGTTGGAGGTTCCAGACAACCCAGGGGGAGGAGCCTTCCAAGCCTCTCCCAGGGACTCAGGTTTCCCTGGCAGGGCACAGTTAGAATGGCGGCAGAGAAGGCAGGTGGCAGAGTGGGGAGGTCACTCTGTGTGGGACCACCGGTCAGGCCCATCCCCTGAGCTCGGCTCCCAGCAGGGACAGCGGCTGCTGAGTCTCTTCCCCTTGTCCTTCCCCTCTTTCCGGCCCCAAGCACTTCTGGGGAAGGGAGGATGGACCCAGGGAGAAAGGGAGGAAGGAATACATCAAGCAAGCAAACAATTTTTAAAACTCAAGTTCATGCTTGCTAAGCAGTTTGGTCCTTTCTGACTAACAAAGAGGCTTTGCCATCAACTGGGTCAAGTTATTCTTCATGAAAACCCTACGAGGCAGGTCAATATTTTTACATTCAATTTTATGGATGAAGAAACAGAGGTTTTTGATGTCTCCAAGGTCACAAAGCAAATCGGGTGAGACTTGGGACAATGAATGCGGGGACTGTAAGGCAGGCCTGACATCCCACGGCCCGGTCTCTGGATCAGATGAGCAGAAACTGTGCCTGGGTGGCTGGCGCTAGGGGCAGAGTGGCCCTGCCCTGCCAGGCTCCTCCAGGTCCAGAGGACCAACGATGTGGGTGCCCACGTGGTGGGAACCAGAAAGATGGCTCTAGGGAAGGGGCAGAGGGAAGACTCCACTGTGAGAGGGCCCTGCTTAGGTGTGGAAGGAAGCTGAGGGGAGGCCAGCCTGCCTGGGACTCGGGAGCGGTGGGGGCAGGGACAGGGACAGGGGCGGCCCCTTCCTCCCCCTGCCCAGGCCGTTGCAGCTGCCTTGGCCGTGGTCAGCAACAGCCTCCTCCTGGCCAAGCACAGAGGACAGCTTCAGACCTGACTTCTCAACACCTTTGTTCCTCCCTTAGCTGCCTTTGTGTCTGTGTCTGGGCAGATACCCCTTCTGGTCTTCTGAGCATCTGAAGTGTAGTTTTCCAGCCTCTGAGGACTCTGTAGGGAACTGTACTCAGAAGGATCTGGTTTCTGTTCTGGAGACTGCTAAAAACCTCCAATAGAAGTGACTCGAAGTAGAGATCATAAAGCATTCATCTCTGCTCTCCAGGACACCTTGCACGGAATAGTGGCACCTAACTAACATTGGACTTCATTGCTTTACTGCGTGATCTACATAGAAGTAAAGAAAAGAGACCCTCGACGTTGGTTGGATGTCTACATGTGACGACGCTTTACAGAGCTGGGTCCATATCATTCCCAGAGCAACCTTTAGGTGGCTAACAATGACCTCGTTTTACAGACAAGGTAACTGAGGTCCCAGGGGTTAAGACATTTATCCTCGGCATCCAGATACGCCCACCATGAAAGCCTAAATTCTTTCACTATATCATGCCATAAAAACCCATCTACTCCACCCCGGAAGTCGAAACGAAATACGATCACTGCAGTGAAGTTCCCTGGCAGCATTCCTTCTGTGGGGTAAGAAACGGAGAGGCCCGACACCATCATAATAAACTGCAAAGGAACAGCAGTGTTGAGGGTCCTCCTGGTGTTCTACGGAATCAACAGATGCTTCGAAGAAGTGGACAGTAGCCTGTGCCTAGCAGTCTTTCTGATGTGCAGAGATTCTGTAATAATGGCACTGGCTGTAATGAGATTGGACCGCTATTATCCATTTTTGTTCCACTAATGAGCCTGGAAGCTCCTGGCTGTGCCAAAGGCGAGGGTCGGGGCCTTGCAACTTCATCATTACTTAATAAAATGTAAATCGGAGAGGAAAAGAAACACGCAGGGTTTGACACTAATAAGCTTACAGCAGGATCAGTTACTTCAATTCAAAGAGGTTCAGACCGGAGGGGGAGAAATGAAATAAGCTTTTAAAGACCAGTCTAGGTTTGGCTCCATCAGACCTAACCAGTTTTGTTTAATAAGGTTTCAATTTGGCTGCTCTCATTTCTCCCTCTTCTTCGAGCTAGGCTGGGTACAGATAAGGCATCCCCCCACCCCGCCTAATGCATTAATTGCATCTCACACAAAAAGCCAAACTCGGGACTCTGCACAAGGAGAGAGCAGCGTGGGCCCCTGGGGGCTGCCGGCACCTCCCCTGCCTGGTGCAGATCCTGGCTCCCCTGGCACCACCGCCAGGACTGCGAGAGGAGAACGTCACATGGGTCCTGCGGACTCAGTTCTCACCCGCTTATTTTTCAGAGCAGCGAAAACCATTCAGAAAGGTACCGGGAATCAAATGACATCGTGACCACCTGTGTTCCCATTGCCTGGAACTGACCACTTAGATCTCGCCATTCCATCCCGACATCGAGCTGAAGACCTCTAGTCCCACTTCCCTCCTCAGCTCCGTATAGCAATTACTTCCATGAATTCTGCATGTGTCCTTCTATTTTATATACTTTGACCCGTGTGTGTATCCCTGAATAGTATATACGTTTATTAGTTCATACAAATGGTGCCATATTATTGCTTGACTCCTACCTGCCTCCTTCCTTCTGTATTCTATTTCTGGCATCTGTTCATCCTGGGAAATACAGATACGGAGAGAGCTGTGTATTTACCATATACTTATCTCAGCAGAGATACTGCTATCTCTGTACACATCTAGGTGATTCTTTTTGACGGCCGCGTGGTATGTCTTTTTAGGAAAACTCCACCCCGTATCCATGCCTTTATTGACGGACATGGGTTGCTATTCTCGTTGCTATAAATGATGCTGCAGTGACCATTCCTGCACACACGGACTTGTACACATATGCAGAGTTTCTCTAGCGTGGGTATCTGCGTGGAAGACTGGTGTGGGGGACACATTCCAGTTTCACCAGGTCTTACCGACTGCTTTCTGCAGTGGCCGGTTTCCACCCCCACCAGCAGTGCATACCCTCGCCCGCACTTGGTACTGCAGGCTTTTTAACTGTTTCCAGGCTGATGGATTAGGCCCGGCGTCCCATTGCTGTCCTAATGTGCGTTTCTAGAGCCGGGCTCCTCAGAGTCCCTGCTGCTGCTAGGTCACCCAAGATAAAGTGGTGAAGAGCCTGCCAGGCCCCGGGGGCTGTGTGGGCATGCCCCCGAGCCCACACAGCTCTGGAGGAAGGAGCGATGCATGGGAGGGGCAGGGAGGAGACGAGGTGGAGGAGATCTGCGGAGGCCCCTCCTCGCCGTCCTGGGCTCCCTGCCTTCTGAGCACCAGTGCCAGAAAACGCGGTACTCGCGGCACTCGACACACTTCTCCTCCCACCTGGCTGTGTCTCTGAGGAACTGTGCTGGCCGACCAGAGGTGGGGTCTGTTCTATGCAAAAAAAATTCCACTGAGGCCTCAACAAAAGACCAATTGTGCCCTGGAGAGAGAGAAGAGGGAGCAAAGGAGAACTTCCTCTCAGAGACCCCTACTAATAAGGAATGCCCCCTATGCGAAGGAAAAGAGGATCTTCAGGAGTCTGGGGACCCACAGGCCCCCAAAGGCCCAATTCGCCTGTCTGCATGTCTGTCTGCTCTGGCTCTCCCCCTCGCCCTGGACGCCCAGGCCAGGCTCCCACGCCCCGCAGTCAGCGCTGCCCAGGGCCCGCGTGCCTCGTCCCCACCCGCGTACCTCCCCCACCGAGAGCAGCTCAGGTCACCTGCTCGGGCCTCGGAGCACCCTACAGTGTTCCTCGCGGCACTCGCGGCACCTCGTCATATTGTCCGCTACGTGCCTGCGCACTCTGTTGTTTTCTGTGGGACTCCCACGCCACACGGACAGCTGCCCCTGCATAGGCCAGGTTTATTTTGCTCACCGCCGGTCCCCCACAGGGCGCCTGCCACACAGAGGGCAGCCAGGGAGGAAGGAATGGATTTGGTTTCCTACCACATGGCCCAGCAAAAGGCCCCTGTGCCTCCATGGCGACCTCCTCGCAAACAAACCCTGGTTATGAACCTCCCAGTCGCTGCAACAATGGAGAACCGTAAAAGTGACAAGGGGCCTGCCAGGAAGCTTTATGCTCCTCCTCCCAGCCACCCTCCACGCATTTGTCATCCCATAAAACTTTAAATTGAATTACACCAATGTTAGAGTCTTCTGTTTTCCATACAACTGGGGCTTTAATTGTTTTTAACGACATCCCTGGGCTTTTTGGGGGGTAAGGAATCCTTGGGAGGTAAGCCAAGGGAGCCAGCTCTGTCCTCGGGGCAGGGCCAGAAAAGCTGTCTGTGGAGCAGCGAGCATGACCACACCTGTGCGTGTGGGCCTGTGCAGAGCACCCAGGCGGGCTTGGGTCTCAAAAGGGTCGGTCCTAAGGCTCCCTTGTCTGACAGCCCTCTGAGTGTCCCCTCTCCCCCACGGCCCCTGCTCCTGGGTGGGCACACCAGGCCCTGTGCTCTAGCTCGGAGCTTTGGGCAAATTCCGTGACATTCCCAAGTTTCAGTTTCTTCACCGATAAAATGGGGGTAATACATCGTAGGCCACAGGGCTTCTGTGAAAGATTTAAGGAGTACCTAGTATCTAGCACCTAGTATCTAGTGGAGCACTTGGAATATGCCAGGTCTTCCATGAACATGGTGACCCAGCCCCAACTCACAGTCCAGACCTCAGCCTCTGGCTTCTTCCTCATCCTTCAAGTTCCCACGGCCCATTAGTGGCAAATCCTGGAATTCATCTGCCCCACACCCACAGTTTCTTTCCATTTCTGGGCCTCATTTCCCACTCAGACTCCCCCCAACAGCCACCTTCCCCACGTTTCTGCCTGGCCACCTGCCTAGTACAGAGCATGGGTCATACAATGGCCTCGCTCAAGCCTGCCCGGGCTCCAGGTGTCTCGCTCCCTCTCTGCCTGGCACTCAGCCCAGCCCTCTGCTCCCGCCTGGCCTCCTTCCGTGTCTAGGCCCCGGCTCACTCCGAGCCTCTGCTCCTGCTTAGTTATCCACCTTTCACAGGGGGCATTCTTCGGGGTCTGCTGTCAGTGTCATCACCTGCGTTCCCTCAACACACATTCTAGTAGCACCTGCTACCAGGCAGGCTTTCACTCAACACTGGGGACGTGGGGGAAGCCATGGCTCACTGGGGGCAGCAGACGTGTAAAGTACTATTTAGAACACAGTGTGCTGAGTGCCATGAGAGGGACTCGGGAGGCCTGCAGAGAGGAGGTGACATCTGAGTCGGATTTTGAAGGGTGATGCCTGCAAATGAGATCAGGAGAGAGGGGACGGCATGGGGAGGGGGTTGTGAGGAGAGTGCTAGGAGGTGCTGGCAGGCTTGGGCAGAGTTCTATGGGGTGGGGCTCAGAACGAGATGAAGGTAATGCCGGGGTAGGGCTCTGAGGGCCAGGAGGCCCCTCTTTCCATCTGTGTGTCTTGTCCTGATGGGCAGGGTCTGCCGATACAGAAGGGATTCAGGAAGAGCTTGTGGAACTGAGTTCCAGGAAAAACAAGGCTGGGCTTCTCACTCCCGGATACCTACCAGGGAGAAACCCGTGCACGTGTGCGCAAGATAAGACGGTCACTGCGGCACAGGTAATATCCACAGAGACTGGGCAGAGGCCCGAGAGCCCATCAACGGCACGTGGCAATGGACAATATGAAATGTCCACACTCACACACACTGGCCAGGCTCCGTATGTAGTGACAAGGTGAGGCCAATACTGGGCCGAAACAGAAAAAGTGCAAGATCCACATGACATGATATGCTTACAAAATGGCATTACGTACTTTTACATAAATATACGTGTACTGCATAAAGAAGGGTTTAAAGGATACACTCAAAGGAATTAACAGGGGGCCTCCTCTACATGGGAGGCCAGGATGAGGTATGATAGAACGGGCCCTTTTTCCCCCTTAACTGAAAAGTTTCACTTTTGTTACATGGAGGCATTCATAAATTGGTTGTATAATTAAAAATTAATTCTTTAAAAATAAAAGACAGACATTCTAGTCAATTAAATTTAATAGAATCAGGTTCCAATCAATTCACTCAATGAAGACTGACAGTCTACTCTGAGCCAGACTCTGTGAGGGTGCTGGGCCAAGAGAAGCAAAAAGGGATGTGGATGGGGTGGGAGGGGCAGCAGGAGGAGGAGACACGCTCCCCAGCCTCCCTGCTGAGTTCTGTAACCGCAGACTTGAGTCTCCATTTCCCCAGCAACACCCTGAAGCCACCGCCGCGGGATGAGGAGACAGAAGGCCCCCTAACTAAAGTCTGGCCCAACCTACATTCTCCACATGGGGAGACTGAGGGGACTCTGGCAGAGGCCTCTGGCACAGAATGGAAGACTCTTGTCATTGTCCCTAAAACCTGTGGAAACAGCCATGCCACCTGCCAGGATGGGGAGGACAAAAGAGATGGCCCAAGGCTCTGAGTTCCTACAAAATAAAAGGGAAGAGTGGCACAATGTGAGACGCAGCCACTCAGAACAACCCCAGCTCTGTGCAGCATCCAGCCGGAGGACTGGCTAGCAGGAGGGGCAGCCCTGGGCCAGGCAGAGAGCCAGGTGCTCTGAAGACACTACACTGTTTTGTCCCCAACCCAAGGGGATGGACCCACCTTAACTCCACCTAGGTGCATGATAGGAAGCACCTGTTTTTCACGCAGTGGCCTAGAGACAAAGACATGCGCCCGTGACCACAACCCTCATGGCCACAACCCTCACGGCCACTTGAGATCGCACTGGTCCAAGCCTTTCTGAAAGGGCTCATTGCTTCTACGTTTTAGGTCTAAGAATCCCACCCCTTAGGAAACTCTGAGAAGGGCAAGGATGAGTTACTAAAATATTCACTTCACTCTTCTTTATTGTTAACCACAAGACGGTGACAACCTCGCACCCCAGCAATAGACGGACGGCTAAATACACAGCAGATGAGATGTCATGTAAGTAATCAAATACATGAAGCAATTTTATCAGCATGGAAATATACTCTATAATACCGGACAACTAATCAAGGCATAAAAATATTGAAAATACTATCCTAACTATAAATAGCAATGGCCTCTGGGCAATGGGTTTCTCGGTGAGTTTGTTTTCCAATTTCCTTATACTTCATAAAAACTTCTGAAGTGATCACATATAGCTTTGATTTAGGAGGAAAGGCTTTTAAAAACCTAAGTTGAAAGAAAAAGGAAGACCATCCCACCGGGCTGCAGCGATGTGTTGTCTCTGCAGAAGGACCATCAGATTCCTTCCCCAGCCAAAAGCCCCTGCCTGGGAAGCCTGTGTCAGGCGGGCGTGCTGCCGGCCACTCTGTGTGTTCCTGCCCATCCTCATAGTTACCCCACCAGGTAGGTGCTGTCACCACCATCTGTCAGGTGAGGAAACAGAGTCCTTAACCTGCCGAAGGCCCCTCGGCTGGAAAATGGTGAACCGAGGCTGCAAACCCAGCCATAATGCTGGTCCTGGAGTGCGCACTCGGTGGCCTATACTTCAGGCTACGACTGAGCACAGAGGCCCAGCCCCAAATCTGCAGCGAGGTGGGGAAGCAGTCAAAAATGGCTCGGTGTCATCAGAGAGAAGAATGAGGGCCTTGCCTCTCCTGTCCCCAGGAGTAGTACGGGTGGCAGCAGTGGTGGGTGGGCCCAGGCCCACTTGGGGGACCGAAGAATCCCACCTCCAGACAGAGCGCGAGGCTGGTGGGGAACGTCTAGGGCTGGGCCTTGCCTGTAATAAGGGAAACTGCACCTGACTGGCCTTTGTCGCCTTCCATCATGAAGCCACCTTCTAATTACAAAAGAAAAACCGAAGTAAGGCCCTGGGAGACAGAGGCGGCCTCACGTTTGGAAGTCTTGAAACAGTAATAGGAAGGGCACCCTGTGCCGAGGATTTTTTCCTCCTTCTTTCCATTTTCTGTACGTTATTCTGTGTTTTCCAAGTCTGTCGTTTTCCGAGTCTTTAGTATTAGACTGAAAAAAAAAACCCAACTTTGAAGGCAAACACCAGTATCTCATTTTTAAGCTCAAATATATCATTGGGAATTGATTCCACCAACAACAATGAAGGTCCTACTATGTGCCAGGCCATCCAAGGCACTGGGCCTACAGCTCTGTACCACTTATGGGCCACCAGGGCAGGGAGCTCACATTCAGGCAGGGTAGGATGGAATGGGTCAGAAGCTGGATATCAGAAAATAAAAGAGCGGCTTCCCCCCTCTCGACCCCTCTTCTTTGGGTTTTCTTAGGGAAAGCTCTCAGTTCCACAGTGGAGTCTGGAGCCCGCTGACCCAGAGGAAACCTGCGTTTTCCACCCGGAGCCCTCAAGGACAACGTCCACTCCTCAGGGGGGCCTCTTGCCAAGATGCCAGGGCGCCGAGGTGCCCACAGTTCCCCAAAGACAACGTGATGTGCGTCTGCCCTTTCCCTGTGGCAGAGGAGAATAAATGCCTAAAGTCATCTGCTAGAAGCACAGAATTTCTTGGAAGCCCCAAGTTTTATACGTTAATATAAACATTTTTTGTGTGTTTTATGCCATAATAGATCCATGGTTGTTTTAAATATGAAGTTTGGAATTAACTGCCCTTGTGAAAACTGATCTGCCAGCTGGGGGCACATGGTGGCATTTACCCCGGCCCCCTGGCCCCAAAGCAAGGAAGGCGGAAGGAGGGGTGCACTCAACTGAAGGGCAACAAGCACTCACGGGGCCTGGGGCAGGATGCAGACCAGCCGAGAGAGGCTCTTGCACACCACTGCCCATCTCCCCGGCTCACTCACTGGCTGCCAGCCCAGGAGCGCATTCGGATGGAGTGGGGAGCCCACTGCCCTCCAGCACCTAACCTCTGCTGGACTGAGCGCCCGCACGCCACCGAGGGAGGTGCTAGTATCCAGAGGTACGCGTGCCATCCAACCCTGCCTCTCCTGCCGCACCGAAGGAACACTGGCTGTCCCAACACTCGCTGACCTACTGAGGGGGGAGCTGGCATCCGACCTGGCAACCGCCCAAGGGATTTTTGAGGGGAATGCTGGTCTCTGTGGTGTTTGCCCCGGGGCTGGCCTCGGAAGGTAGTCCCGTGCCAAGATGCGGCTCCAGTGTGGCAGGAAGCGCTCCAGCTTCAGAGTGAAACGTGCTGGCCAGATCTGCCGCGTCCCAGCCAGCCGGGGGGGAGAGCCTGGCCTCTTTACCCTCTGAGCCTCAGCCTCCTTGTTTGTGAGGAGGAGAGGACAGCACCTGAAAGGCTGTGGCAAACTGTTTGGTGGCAAAACGATGTGAGTGAAGCCCAAAACGATGTGAGTGAAGCCCACTCAGGAAAGACTGATGATGGGAGGAGAGAAATGAAACGACCTGGCGTTGGGGGAGTGGGGCAAGCAGCAGAAGGCTGCATCTGGAAAGCACACTGTCTCCAGCGCTTCAGACGACACAGGTCAAAGGCCCTTCCTCCCAGGCTAAGCCCTAAAATCCCCAAGTCACCGGCTCGTGTTGCGGAACAACCCCCACCGCTGCCAGAAAACCAGGGAGCCCAGCACAGGGAAGGCCCCTCGCTCTGCTGTGCCCAGCCCTTAAGGCACCACCCTGGATGGGGGGCTCCGGGAGAAGCTGGGTGGCCAAGAGACTTGCAGGAGGCGTGGCTGCTGGCAGCAGTTTCCATTTCCATATGCGAGAGAGCCCTCCAAAGGTGCTGGCAAAGCTTGGGGCTGACGACTGTCTTCCTGGATATCTGGAGAGGTTTATCTAACGCGAACTACAACCAAGTGCAGACAACCAACATGGAGCTGAGACAAGCCCTTTCCCAAAAGCCATTATGAATTTCTAAGTACCTGCCCAGAAAGGAGGTTGGGGGATAATAATATTAAACACTATCTGACAGTTCCGGAGCCGTTGTTAAGGTTAATGAAAATCAGTTTAAACGTGTAAACGAGAACTTCGAGGGGGGAAACGTCAAAGGAACGAGTTGCCCCAGGGTGGGACAGCAAAGCAGCACCCTCCCACCTGGAGAGTCAGAGGGAGCTTCCCACAGGGTGACAGCCGCATGCCAGCAGAGACAGACAGGAGGCACCGCACAGAGGTGGCGTGCAGGACGGAAGTGGAGTCCCGACCACTCCTGCTCTGCCAGCTCCGGACCTGAGCTCCCCACCGCTCCCAGCGTCTCCATAGCACAGTGCCTAGTGTCCCGGATCCAAACCGCCCACCCCCAGGGCTGGGGTGAGGTGACCCGCTGGACCCAACTGCTCCATCAGCTTGGCTGTTGCTCTCTGTGTCCGAATGGCCCGGGATCTGCACACATTCTGGTAACATGCTAACCGATGCACCGCCAGCCAAGGGGAGCGGTCACGTGCGGCTGACAGGTAGCCTTCTTCTCAGTGTCTCTCAGGCCCCTCACCCTCCTCTACCTGGCTAATTCCTCCCTCTCCTGGCTCAGCTGAAGCCTCTAGGTTGCCTCCCAAGTTCCAGGGTCCCAGGTTCCAGGGCCCCCTGCCCCAATTCCTGTCACCATCACCATCACCAGCATCCCACTCCCACCCTCACCACGGCTGTAATTTAGTGAGCACCTGCTGTGTGTCCCAGATAGTGTTCTAACGAGTTGACATATATCAACCTACTTCATCCTCATGAAATCCCTGAGAGGTAGGTCCTACTGTGACCCACACTGCATGGGGGTTCAAGCTTAAGGGCTCTAGGTCACCCAGCTTAGCCGTGGTGGAACCGGAATCCCAGGGGGCCTGGGACGTTGCTGTTGGTAATAACTGCTAAATGATCGTGAGACTGAGGGCAGGCGACCGAACCTCCACCTAACGCAGCAGCTGCAGAAGTGGTGTTGGAGTCAGATTTCCCAGGTTCAAATCCTACATACTGGCCGTGTGACCTTGGGCAAGGGATCTTACGTCTGTGTTTCCTTAAATGGGCAACACATCTACCTCGTGGGGCAGCGGTGAGCATTACATTGACACGGTCCGCGTGAAACGGTGAGTGTGGTGGCATCGTGAAAAACAGAAATTGTTCAATAACGATCAGTCACTGACACTACTCCTACTACTACTGCACCATCAGCAGAGTGGAGATGAGCATCCCGACTTCACTTGGATGGTGACGAAATCAAAAGAGGTGAGATGTGGGGGGCGCCCGCCAATGCCTGGCATAAAGGATCTGAAGGAACAGCATGAAGAAAGGCTCTCTGCTCTGCTCCCTCCAGGCCTGTGGACCAGGGCTCGCAAACTTTTCTGGGAAAGGCCAGATAGTAAATAGTTCAGGCTTTGCATGCCCTATAATCTCTGCGGCAACTACTCAAGTCTGCCATTCTGGGACAAAAGCAGCCATCGACAAAAAAGCTTTACTTCGAAAACAGATGGCAGGCCGCAGTTTGCTGACCCTGCCATGCACTGAGGCCTAGGCTACTCTGAGCCAAATAGCTGAGCACGGAAACCCAGCCCTGTACCTGCAGCAGCCATAGATCTGTGCCGCCAGGCACTGAAGGCACTGACGGGTGCAAGCGGCAGAGCAGGGCCACAAGACAGGCATTCGCTCAGCGGTCATTTTCTGAGCACCTACTCTGTGCCCAGTGCACGGGACAGAATATGTCACAGTCCCTGCAGCAGAGGGGCTAGCAGCCCAGTCCAGGAACACAGCCATAAAAATAGAACACGGTGTGACATTGAGGTTCAGTCTCCTCATCTGCAACCTGGACACAAGAATAATACCAAATCTTGTAAAGCAGAATGAGAAAAATGCATGGGAAGCCCCTGGTTGGGTGCTGGAGTGATTATTATTCTTACCCGTCTCCTAGGAAGCAGAAGGAGAGGGCAATCCACTTGAGATGACTTTCAGAAGCTTAAGGGCATAAGCTTTGTGCAAAGTCTGTTTGGGGTAGAACGGGTAACACACAGGCCAATGTGAGTCATGTTCTATCGCAAATAAAAATCGGCCCATGAATATACATAATCCCCAAGGTAATTCTCCCAATCTCGCAACGGTAATGGAGCCACCCTCGCTCACTGAGGCATGAATATTTACCGTCCTCTGGCTTTACTGCTCTCGATCTGGGTTCAATTTTGCAAATTAAAATGAGGGCTGTGTGGATAGAGAGATTACAGGAGAGCCTCCTGAAGCCTGCTGTCCCTGGTGAGGGAGCCGGGCAGGGTAAGCCAGCTCTTGCCCGCTGGCCTGGGCCTTCTGCCTTGAGGGTCAGAAGCAAGAGAAAATGGGACGAGGGGTGGCAGGGGGGTCAGGACCTAGGAAAACAGAGTGGGAACAGGAATGTCACTTAAAATGGAAACCTGTTTCAGGCGGGAAAGGTGGGAAAACACCCCAGGCGTTTCTTTTTGACGGTTGAGGGGGGTTTCCGAGTAGCCAAAAGAGCAGCAACTTTATAATCAGACAGACCTAGCTTCAAACCCCGTCCAGGACTTGAACCTGGGGCACGTCATCTCACTTCTCTGGGCCTCAGCATCTCTCTCTGTAAAAAGGTTGGTTAAATACTGCCTTCCTCCCGTGGCTGATGTGAGAATCGAGATGTCTGTGCAAGGTGCCTGGCTCTGAGCTCTTCCTCGGTGGCCTCAGGCCCGCAGCTCCTCAGGTATCTGCTGCCTGTCAGAACACGCGCCGTGCAGGATGGCACATGGGATGCGGGTCGAGACCTCATGGGCAAGGACCAGAAAGGCTTAGCAGGGGCATTGATGCCGGCCAAGGAGGTGACACTGACTCTCACCCAGGGCAATTCTGGCACAACATCCAACCCCCAGACTGACTGCAGTCTAGCTGGGCTTAACTAGATGCCTGCAGTGAGGCCAAAGAAGAGCCAACATTTCCAACTGGGCCTCGCTGGTCGAGGGAGCAAGAACAAAGCATCCCGTGACTTTTGCTGTCCTGGGCGAGAGGGCAAGGTGGGGGGCGGGGGGGGGGGGGAGGACATCAAGTGGCAGAGCGGGGCTGCGGGTGCTGTGACAGGTAGCTAGGGGAAGCTGCTGGCCTCCTACAAACGCGGGACACCTGTCTGCCCGCCACAAAACCTGGTTCCCTGGAAACCAAAAGCCAGAGATAGAAAGAGTCACTTAATCTGGCTCAGCTAATCTCAGGGCTCTCAAAAACCAACTGGCACAAAACCTGGGCGAAATTCAGTCCAAAAAACCTTTGCAAAGGACAAAACTACCACTTCTTGAGCGCCTATTGTATTTCGGGTATCAGACGAGGCCCTTCTTTTTCTGTCTTTAAAAAAAATATATTTTTTTAACATTTATGTTTGAGAGACACAGAGACAGAGTGTGAGTGGGGGAGGGGCAAGGGAGAGCAAGGGAGATGCAGAATCCGAAGCAGGCTCCAGGCTCTGAGCAAACTGTCAGCACGGAGCCTAACGCAGAGGGCTCGAACTCACGAACCGTGAGATCATGACCTGAGCCAAGGTCAGATGCTCAACCGACTGAGCCACCCAGGCGCCCCTGGATGAGGCCCTTCTTAAGCATGCCCTTGACTCACAACAGTCCATGGGGGAGGGATTCCCATGCAGCCTTAATGATCAAGGAGCCTAGGGCTCATGGACTTTCGCCTTTAGCCACACAACCAGAAGGTGCTGGGGCCAGGCGGGGCACACGAGAAGCCCGTCGCATGCCCGACACTACACCACATCCAAGGATCCAAGGATCCAAGGATGAACCGGACAGAACCCTCCATCCCCTGGAGCTTCCCCCCACCTGACGACCTGCTCCTGTGCATCATGCGGCAAGGGCTGTCCCGGAGTGGCAAGGAAGGTTTGAGGAAGGAACCACTCGGCAGGGAACCTGGAGCGGAAATCCAGAGAGGAAGTGACGTCTGCGCTGGGTCTTGAGGATGGGGGTGGGGAAGCACACAGGTCAGGAGAGAGTGAGAGCACACGAGGAAGCATGGCTGCAGCTGGCAGTACAGAGCCCCAGAGCTCACGCCAAGTTGCTGGAGCTTTCTCCTGGGGGCAGGAGAAGGCCATGAGATGCCGTCATGCAGAGGGGAGATGTGATGAAGTATAAAAGTCAGAAAGACCCCAGGGGTAGCACATGTGGACAAATGGCTGACGGGGAAAAGACCGAGGGCACGCGGAGCAGATGGAGGAACTGTGGCGGGCAGACAGAACGCCGGCTCCGGGGGGTGGGACCTCGGTCTTGTTTGCCAATTACATTCAGAGTGCTGTGTGTCTGGCACACAACAGGCACCAAGTAAATGTCTGCTGAGCGAATGAAGAACAGAATGAGAATCTGAAGTCAGACAAGAGCCCGGGCCACGAGCCTGGACAATGGGAGCACACCTAGCGGAGTGTGCAGGGGGGTAAGGCGCACTGCCTCTCGGGCCTGGCAGTGGTCGGTGTGCCCGGCCCTCGTGCCCTTCGCCAGCGGGGCACACCATCTGCAGGGCTCGCACGGTGCTAGCAAGGCCTGGGACCAAAGGGTTACTAGCCGCGCCCGGAAAACCCTAACCCCCAGCCTGACTAAACGTCTTCTATTTTTCTTTCTGCTTTCTTTAAGACCCCAGATGTGTTCTTGCACATCAAAAGAGAGCAACTTATAAAGTTAAACTAAATCAAGGGCTTTTGTTCTGAGGCATCGTTGCTGAACTAATTATTCCTGTATGTTGTTTAATGAAATAGTGGTGCCATATATTAAACCAGTTAACAGGATGAGCACATGAGTTACAAGGAAGGTCGGGGCTGGGATTATAAATTTAACTTTTTCTTAAGAAGAGATGAAACAAACCACTCAACTCCCCGCTGTCGTATGTCACGGGAGGGGAAAATGATGGCACCACGCAGCGCCGAGGGAGGGCCGTGCCCTGGTTCACGGATGCTGGCGGCACCGAGCCGGGCGGTGGGTGGAGGGCCTCAGCCTTCTGGCTCCCAGCCCTGGTTCCTCAGCACCCAACCTCTGGGCAGGCTCAGCGCTCACTCCTCATCCCCCGCGTTCCCTCGGTCTCGTGACCTCCAGGCCCACGTGACACCGTGCACACAGGCTGACCGGCCGACCCAACAGCCATCCAGAAAGTCAGAAATAGCCCTCACAGCTCTGTACACACAGAGGGGCTGTGCAGCAGTTCCCGGAGCCAGAAACACCCGGAACAGTCCGCAAGTCAATCGTGAGGGATGGCTCAACAGCATGGCACCACCCTTTTGTGCATCAAAACGCAGGACACAAAGACAGAAGCCACATGTGAAGATGCCACTACATATTAGGTGAAAATACTAACATAACAGTGCATGTAAGAGAAGCCCACTTTGGCTTTTCATTCTTAAATATGCGTATGAGCTTGTGTGTGTGTGTGTCTGTGTGTGTGTGTGTGTGTGTGCGTACTGTACATACGTAAAGAGGGGTATGGAGCATGCTCTTAACGCTGGCAATGCTGGGGAGCAGAATTTCAGGGAACTTTAACTTTCAACTAGAGGTGACGGTGTATTAACTTTCCACGAGTATGTATCTATCGTAATTGAATAAAACAATAAATAAACATCATTCTTCAAAAAGTAAAACCACAAACAAGCAGCAATACCCCTGTGTCAGAGGCTGGAGTCAAGTTGATCCAGAAGGGCTTTCCTCTCCCGGCAATGCAAGAAGCATTATGATGAAGATGTACTTCATGGGTTACTTGCATACGTAAAATTAATATAGAATAATTTAAGAAAGAAAACACTTAAAACATAAAAATAATATCAGGCAACCGATAAAAATGGCAACTAACCAAGAGCTCTCAAATATATGACCCATATTTGCGAAAGAGTAGTGCTAAAATGCATCAGAAAGAGTGACATGACATTACGTAAAAATTAAGTACTGTGATCTCTGCTATGCAAATATAGAGCATATAATCACAGGAAGGTGAATTAAAGGAAATTCACATAAAAATGATCGTTAGAATTATGGTCAATTTTTTTCCCTTAGTTTTTTTTTGCATTTTCCCCATTAGGCATGTATTGCTTTTATAATCTGAAAAAAAGAGGTCAACAACTAAGAAGAAGAAAAAGTGCTGAAAAAGCGTGTACCAGTCAGGGCCCATAGTCCCAGCCGCCCTGGCAGTAGAGGGGACCCTGCAGGTCCCAGGTGAGTGTAGGGGCTCCTAGAAATGGAGCCTCACCCTCTACGGCGCTAACGCTGTGCAGGGACCTCAGGCCAACAAGGACTTCCGCCAAAGGATTAATTGGCTGCAGCGTGTGGTACCATTGGCAGACTGACTCTCCTCCTCCAAAGCCCACGTCCTGCCTTCTGGAAGCACAGAGCAGAGGCTGCAGGAGGAACCCGAGCGTGGCCCTCAGCTCCGGCCCTGCTCACTACGACTTGCCAGCCATGTGACCCTGAGTAAGGGCCCCTGCTTCCTGAATGTAAACCGGATGAAGGTCCCCTCTCCCCATGACTGTAGACAAATTTAACTGCCATCTTCAGTGGGAAGACCCTGGCACACAGATAAACCTAAGCACTTGTATTTTCTGTAGAGAGTAAGGGCGGTGCACACGCAGCATGTACGACACACCTGACCCTGGACTAAGTGGGGCTCTACACGCACGAACGCATCACTCCCCACACCCATGAGTAGGTACTGGTCTCATTCCTGGTGGACAGCTGAGAAGAGAGGGAAGAGGGAGGGGTAAGGGTCCCTTCCCGAGTCACACAGCTAGGGAACGGTTGCATGTTGTCCAGAATCGACAACGTACCAGGTGCTTCATGTGGGTGTCCTCACGGCAATGTTGTGATGCAGAACTGATGTACGAGCGGGGGACGAGACCTACAGGGGCTGTGTGACTGGACCAAGCCCACACGGCCAAGAAATGGTAAGCCCGAGACTTCAACCAGGAGCTGCGAGTCCAAAGCTGACACTCACCCCAAAGCAGACCACCTTCCCGGGGACCTATATCTCCTTGCAGAAGGGCTTAGAATTCTTACGATGCATTCATCGTAGAGCAAGAACACTGTCTTCTTAGTCTTCATTTATAAAGAGACACAGCTAAATGGTGAAGAGAAAAGGGAAGGGAAGAGCACATGTGAAGAGGGCCCCTCCCATCGGCCTGTCACGCAACTAGGAGGTGCTGGGAGACGAAGCCTCACCCATCAGCAGCTCTGCCTGTTGTCTGCACCTCCAGAAGCAGGTCAGGACCCAAGGTGAGGCAGCGGCCTGCCGCAAGGATGGTGGCCCACCCATCTCTCAACTGTTCCTCATTAGCTGGAACATTCCACTTTTCAACAACCAAGGACGCCTCTGTCTTTCCTTGGAGGGTGAGGGCGGACCCTGTTCCAAACACTGGTATTTCTCCTGGTGGGTGCTCACACCAAACAAAAGCTCCCCTATCTCAGCACGGTCTGGTGACACAAGGGCGGCAGGCTCTCTCTATCCTGTCCTCTGCACGTGGAAGTGGCCAGCAGATGGGCAGGGCCGACGTTCTGGAGAAAAGAGCCTAGCCTGAGAAGGGGCCCCGAGCCCAGGGAGCCGGTGCAGACTCAGGCTCTGAGGACGGCTGGGAGGCCCTGCCCGTCTGAGGTCCACGGCTGACGCGGGACTCAGGCACAGAGTGTGCCCTTTCGCACTGTGGCGCCTTCATCTCAGAGGGAAAAGGACTGTGATAGCATCTCTTTCACAAGGTTGTCTGGCGTTAAATTTTTTTTTTTTAATGTTTATTTATTTTTGAGAGAGAGAGAGACAGAGCATGAGCAGGGGAGAGGCAGAGAGAGGGAGACACAGAATCTGAAACAGGCTCCAGACTCCGAGCTGTCAGTACAGAGCCCGATGAGGGGCTCAAACTCACAAACCGCAAGATCATGACCTGAGCCGAAGTCGGACGCTTAACCGACTGAGCCACCCAGGTGCCCTGGCATTAAGGCAGAAGGAAGACCCAGAAATAGCTCTGGACCTGCCATGGAGCTGGGTTCTCTCCTCCTTCTGAGGGGAAAGGGTTCTGATCCTCTTCTGACTGCCTTTCGGACTCTGCGCTTTGCAGTATGACAGCCCCAGGACGAGGCCAGGGGGTACGGGCGGGAACCCTGGCTGCCGCAGATGCTATGCAAGAACAACACGTTGCAGTCCCTGTGTGCTGAACGTTGCCCACGGGCCCACTGTTGAAAACTGCAGAAAGATCACATTTCTGTAAAAATAACTACATTGTTAATGAATGAAGGGACCATACAATTAAAGAGAATCTCGTGGTTAATCCTTTTCTAAAACATATTACCATCCTCTCATGAGACTTTGGTCTGAATCCAAATTTTAATTTTTAACATTGTCTTAGAGGGAGATCTCCTACATTATCCATAACCTTGGTTCATTTATTTTTCCAGTTGGTTCACTTTGTTGTGTAGTTTGTGTCCTTACCTAGACTCCTTTAAATACATACAAAAGTTTTACTGAGTGGGCTGTTCCCCACAGAGATTGCTTTATTTAACAGAAGGCCTCCCCCGGGGCAATGCCAAAGTCAAAGGGTGCTGCTGAAGGCGGCCAGAGGCGGGGGTGGGGGCGCGGGTAGACCCAGGGAGCACAGAGAGCCTGCATGCCTGATCCTGGCAGCACCTTTCCAGACTGTGAGTTGAGAATTCAGAGGGGTCAAAACCAACTGTTCTTGTTTTAAGTGAAAAAGGAACCGAACAGAATGGAGTATGGGGCAATGCAAAAGAAACCAGGAGGCGAATGTGTTGCTTTGTAAAACTTGCATGTTCTCTGCCTGTATGTGTCCGGCATCAGGATGTGAAATCTACCGCTGCTGTGGATTATGGGGGAAACGAGCGGGCAGACACTGCACTACTGTGTGCTCCTTACAAAGAAACCAGCAGCGTCCCTTGCCCTCTGGCTCCAGTTCCCTGCCTGCAGATGTGTGAGCGGGGGAGGAGGGGGTGGGCGCCAGGCCACAAGTGTGCTAAGAGGCAGTCTCCCAGCTCTGATGACTTTGTACAATTTTAGGAACTCTCAAGGTCAAGGTGAAAGCCCCAACCCCACTGGGATGGAGGTGAATGGTAGCAGCATCCCTTCGGTGGCCTCCAGTTCAACCCTGCGTCTCCAAGCACAGGGGGGAGGCTTTGGAGCTAAGAGGCGGCAGGAAGCAGTTCTATATGGCCCCTTCCTTACAACGAAAGAAGAGAAAACATAGGAAATCCTGCAACTTTCTCCTGTCTTTAATTAAATACACAACTCTGCTGAGTCCTAATTTCCTAACCTTGCCGAGAGGCTCATCATAGACCATGCCACAGGAACGTTCTCAACGGTGCCTCAGATGGTCTCAAAACGTTGTGGCCAAAGGGCATCCAGACGATAATGGTGACACCTGCTTTTCTTCCTGGAAAGTGCAGATACCGCGCGCTGCCTTTGGTTCTGTTATGACTTCATTAAGCTGCACAAGGTGTATGTGGTTGGAAAAACAACTGCTCCTTTGTGTTGCTTTTCAGTTTCCTTCTCTAAATGTGTCTATTTTAAATGGGTCAGTGGATGTTGAAGCTAGGAAAAGATGGCATTTGAATAAGATCCCAGAATGTGGCATCCAGCATCTCAGCAGGCCAAGCCAGGCTAGGCCGGGAGAGCCAGAATAGGGAAGAGAGACCCTGGAGACGGTGCCAAGTGCCACATGCCCAGGTGCCTCCTGGGAAGCATCTCTGCTCTCCTCGAGTGGAAGAGGGGGTCCCAGAAGCTCCCCAGCTAGAGGAGGCCACGCTGCTCTGGCCAGGAAGAGCACTCTCAGGTGATTTGGATTTATACCTCACTCCCCAGGCAATCTGCCTTTCCCAGTTTTTCTCTAAGTTCTACCACAGATCCTCAAATAGCGGCTTTGAATCTTTACATATAAAATCAAAATGACCTACAGACAGAACTAATGGTCTTTTGGCAACTAAAAATCCAAATTTAAATCCTGGTTCTCCTACTTACTAGTTGTATGATCCTGGACAAGTTTCCTCCTTGAGCCTCAGTTTCCCCATCTGAAAAATGGAGAAGGTACCTCTGGCAGAGCACCCAAGGGTCTGCTCAGTGTGTCATCTGCATGGAGCCAGCAAGCCCTCAGCAAACCACAACTGCCTGCCTCCCCAGCCCTGTGTGTTGCCCCTCTCCTCCAAGAAGGTCTCGGCCCCTTGACATCTTGCCTCGAGGCTTTCTCTACCACCCTGGATCCGTCCCTCTTCTAACTGACCCAGCCTTAAGGGGCTGCTCTCAAACACGTCCCCATGGTCAGCCCCCCTGGGCTGTCTTTCCCGCAAGGACCCATGGCTCAGTGCTGCCCACACCCCTGCCCAGCTGTGGTGCCCTGTGCAAATCCGTGTCCCCGCACGGGTTCTCACCCTTTCTGGACACACCATTCACAGATCACCTGCACTTGGATGGACCCTGATCCCCGAAAAAGGAAACTCACCCAAACACATTCATCTTCCCTCAAAGGTCCTACCTGGCCTTTCCTGTGAACAAGGACGGTTGCACCAAATTCTATCTGTGGCCCCCACTCCCGCTCCATCCTGGAATTCTGGTCTCTCCAAGACTCGTGTTAGGAACACCCAACAGTAAGCAACATGCTGCTTTATCATCCTCCTGTGACCAGTCCGCTTCAATCCTCAGTTGATTTTCATGAAGAATCAATAAGAGAACAAGTAAATGTTCCCTTTCATACTCTTATGGTCAAAGCCAGTCTATTCAGATGAGATACTGTGTGCAGGCTTCTAGTTGGCTATTCAGCACACAGTAGGCCCTGAAGCAGTGCTAGCTGAAACACCTCACTTTCCAGCTCAAAAGAACAGAATCACTGTCATGCGGGCAAAGCCTGGCCTTTGAGGAGACTGGCCCTGACACTCAAGTGCTGTGCAATTTAATGGCACTGGCCTCAACTGCTTCATCTGCTGGGAGGGGATAAGAATACTGACTCCCTGGGGCGTCTCAGTGACTCGGTCAGTTAACTGTCCAACTTTGGCTCAGGTCATGATCTCAAGGTTGGTGGGGTCAAGCCCCACATCGGGCTCTGTGCTGACAGCTCAGAGCCTGGAGTCTGCTTCGGATTCCGTGTCTCCCTTTCTCTCTGCCCCTTCCCGTTCATGTGGTCTGTCTGTCTCTCTCTTAAAAATAAAATAAACATTAAAAAAAAAATCTTTGTTTAAAGCCTAGTTTAGCCCATGGCATACAGTGGGAACTCAATAAAAGCTGTGTCTTTTCTCAACTGACACCTTCCGCCCACCTCCCCACATTTCCCCACTTAGTCTGGTGCACACACTAAGCCCAGAGTAAACCTAGCCCCAGAGAGGCTGAGGTCAGAGGCTTGGCCCCTTTCTGGATGGGCGGCCTGGCTCTTGCAGCCTTGAACGGGCAGGAACCTGAACCACCAGGCACCATGCAATATAGGCAGAGCTGGGCCCAAGTTTGGCATGTGGCCTCTTCTCTGAGGCCAGCCCATGGCCTGAATGGCAGAGACCTGGGCTCACTGCTGAGAGTTCCACTTCTCCAATTGTACTTATCTGCATGTGCACAGCACGTCTGGAAATTGCTGTAAGTTCAAACTCCTTGGCCCATTTACTCTTAGCCACACAGCTCAAGTGGCAAGACAGATTACTGGTGAGCGCAGGGTACCACTGGGACCACACACGGTCTGGGCCTCATAATTTAGGACTGAGGAGAAATGCTGATCTCACAAAATACCAGCAAGTCAGTACTCCTCCCTGCCACAGAGAGCACACTGAAATCCTCCTCATTGTTCCCCAAACGGAACCAGCTCAGGGCCCAACCGTGCAAACAGCATCATCTCTGCTTCCCAGGGAATGTCCCAAGAGACCCAGCGATGGCCCCGTGCACACAGCTGGAAATGGTGAGGCTGGGCTGCTCCCCTGCTTCGTGTGAGTCAAGTACCTATCTCAGAGCCGAGTACTGATACCCCATGGTTCAGTCTAAATACACCTCCCTATCTGTCCTTGTTGCAAATAAGACAGCTCAGTGAGTTCCTGGCCCCGTTCATCCAGCCAACATTCACTGAAGGCTGCTTGGAGCCAGGCCACAGGGGAAGAGAGACAAAGTGAACATGGGCTGTGGCTCAGGATGCTCTGTAAAGGCTTTTCAGATACCAAGCTGGGCTTGCGGGAGCCAGGCCTTACCTCTCGGGAGCTCCTCGTGTTAGCTGGGCCCCTCGAGTCCCTCCTCCTCACTGACAGCCTGAGGCATCACCTGCCACAATGAGAAGATCTAAAAAGAGCCCCCCACATCCCTGCTCCCCCCTCCCAGGAACCAAGCCCTTTCCTCCACATTCAGCACAGTGGCCTTGGCCCCAGGAAACACGGACTCTGAACTGGGTGTCCTTTTTCTCCAAGTCTCTGGCTCCATCTGCTGTCTCTGAATGTCACAAGGAGCTGAGGCTGGAAGCAATGTCCAGAGGGTGCCTGTAAGCCTTGAGGATGGCTTGTGGAGGGCCAAGGCCAGGGTAAGAATGGCCCTGAGTGTGGCCAGGCCCCCACACCCAGTGCAAGGCTGCCCTCGTTCTCGGAGGATGGGGCGGAGCAGGAGGGTGCTGGTGAGAAGACTGTTTGCTTGACCCTTGAGCCCACCGCAGTCTGGTTTCAATTAAGTACAAAAATGAGCCTAGTTACTAGGTTACCCTACTTGCCACAACTCGTCTGAAAAGCCAGAAATCATGTCACACAGAGTGACCTGGGGTTTCATCCACGGTGCTACAGTGGCTATATGGGAGAAAGAATGTGGGCTTGGAATTAGAAAGCCCTAGATTGGGGATGAATCATAGTTCAAACACATCCATTGTGCAACTTTGGAAAATTCACCTTCCTGAGTCCTACTCTTCTCAGCTGTCAAAGGGAATAAGAAGTACCTATAAAGGATAGCATTATGCGAATTAAGGGAGATAATGTATGTACAGTAAATAGCACGAACCTTATCTTAGTCAAATCTTTTGCAGAAAAAAAAAACTACCCATTTTACAGATGGGGAAACTAAGGTTCAAAGAGCTCTGTAGGACTTTAAAATTCCATATTGATTTTAAAAAGTCCATTATGTATTATAAATCAGAATCACATCTAAACCAAAATGAACCAGAAGGTTAAAAGTGAAAAAAGATAAAGAACAAAAAGAAAACTGGATCAACAAATTGAAATCTAACAACCCGAAATTCTAGGCAGAAAGGTTAAATGAGTCAAAGGGGGCACTGATGATTAATGAAGGTTTAATTCACAATAAGGATATGAGTCATAGATATTCACATACCAAAACACAGAGCAGCAAAATACATAAAGCATAAATTGCAGGGAAGGAGACAAAACTCAAAAAACAACCAATTCACTCCTGTGAGCCTCTGATGGCTCCAGCAAGGAAAGTAAGTAAGAATATTAGAGGATCTGAACAAAATAAGAAACCAGCTTGAACTAAGATCTACATACATAGGATATACAAGAGGTGTGTATGTGTGTGTGTGTGTGTGTGTGTGTGCGCGTGCGCGTGTGTTCACCTCAAACTTTATATCCTGATAACAGAGTAAGTCTTTTTAAAAGCCCCTGGAACATTTACAAAATCATATATTAAGCCATGAAGGAAAACTCAATAAACTCCAAACAGTTGACATGATACAGGCCACATTCTCCCCCCACGGTGCAATAAAAACTCTAAATGCACAACAAAACTAATAGGAAAAAAACCAACTTGGAAATGAAGAAGAGTTTACCATTACACAACTCTTGAGTCAAAGGAGGACTTAAAACGGAAGTGGCAGACTATCTAGCAAGTAACAACAAAATTAATAGTGGAACACAACAAGAACAGTGCTTGGGGACAGTCACAACCTTACACGCCTAGAGAACTACGCGAGAGCAGTACACTTAGCTTCTAAGTCAGGAGGCTAGAAGAACAATGAACCCAAGGAGAGAAGTACAGAGCAAAAGTAAGAGCACAAATTATTCAATAAAAAAAGAGAATAGTGGGATTGATAAATGCAACAGCAAGTTCTTAAAAATGGTAAAAAATAATTACACAGAATTAGAAATAAAAAAAAACAGGAAGTGACCATATATAAAAAAATAGCATGGAGGTCATTTGCAACACTCAATGCAAATACATTTGACAACAGAACTTAAATAGAGAATTTTCTAGGAAAGTGTGTTTCCCAAAACTGTCCCCGGAGGAGGTGGAGGTCTAAAAGAACATGGAGGAAAAACATTAAAGTTACCGAAGTGCTTAATTCCAAGGCAGTACCAAGTTCAGATGGTATCAGAGACAAATTCTTAAACTGCAGTTTAAGATTCCAAATGGTCTAAGGAACAGATAACTATTTAAAATGTTTAAAAAGATTCAAGAAGGAAAGCTTCCAAATTCCTTCTGGGAAGGCAGTATACTGACACCCACACTTGATGTGACAAAAGCAGATGTTTCAATCCCAAATATCCATGTAAACAGCTGAAATACCAGTAAATACAATTCAGTGGTATATTAAAAGAATCGTCTGCTACAACTCAGGAGGACACATCCTAGAATGCAATACTGGAGAGCCGGGGAATGTAAAACAGCATGTTAACGGTCAAAAGACAAAAACCCTGAATCTTTCCAAAAGATGCCATAAAGGATTGTGACAAAATTCAAGGGCAGCTCTTGACTTAAGAAGATAAGAGTAAGTGGATATTTTCCTTTATACGAGAAAAGAGATACATGAGAGCAAAAGCTAGCATCTTGCTTAAGGATAAAACGTTAGCCACATTTTCATTAAAATTATAAACAAAAGGATGTCTGTCATTTAACATGACGCTGAAACTACTAAGCAATGTAATAAGACAAGAGAAGGAAACTGGAGGTCTAAATAATGAAAAGGAAAAATGGAATTAATTATAAAGCTAGAAAACTGAAGAGAATAAATGGAAAAAAATAAGGGAAACAATATTGAAGTCTGTTTCAGTAAAGTGGTGGGTTACAGTATTAATATTAAAAAATCAACAGCTTTCCTATAGAGACAAATTAAAATTACAATAAAGAAAAGATCCCACTGATAATAGCAGCCAGAAAGATGAAATGCCTAGGTAAAAACTGAAGAAATGTGCAGGATCTATTTGAAGAGAACTCAAAAACTTGAAGTAAATGAGAAGACATACAGTGCTCTCAGATAGGAAGAGTCAAGATTTTAAAGATGTAAACTCTTTTTGAATTAATCTATAGTCAACTCAATTCCAATTATAATATCAAAAATTACCTTTTGGCAATTAAAAAGGATATTAAAGTTCATCTGAAAAATAAACACGCAATAATAGCTACAAAGATGCTAAGAGAAAGCAAAAGGGGAAATGGGAGTGGGGGAGAGGCAAGTCTAGCCCTACCAGCTACAAATATATTATTATGAAGCTATAACAATCAGAAAGACAGCAAAGAAACAGGTTGGGACAGGAGGAAAAAGTGAGCAAATCAACAGAACAACAACAACAACAACACTGAGATGGATTTAAATAGCTAGTAACAAAGGTAACACTTCAAATGGGGGGGCAAAAGGATTATCAACAAAGGGTGCTGGCATTACCAGCTGACTGGTGGGGGAAAATAAAGCGAGATACTACCTTCCTTCCTCCTTGTACCAAAAAAAAGTCAGATTAAATGTAAGCATATGGATGGATGAGAAAAATTTCAGATGCAAGCATGGGTGAATTATAAGCTTGGAGGCCATTCTAAGCAGGACAAAAAACACAGAAGTCATGTAAGTCCCATGAAACAGCCTATAGAAATGTGTAAAACTTCTAAATAGGGGGGAAAAAAGCCAAATAAAAAGATTAACAAAGGGGTAGGGACTAGTTATTTACAACACAACTAACATGGGACTAATTTCCTCATTGTACAGACTTTATGTAAAGTAATGTGAAAAAGAAAGCCCACTACAAAAATGGACTAGAGTAGAAATAGGGAACTTACGGACAATGAAGCTCAAATGGCCAATAGACACATGTGGAGATAGCCTCATTCATAAATGAAAGAAACAAAAATCAAGCTATCAGGAAATACTGCTACCTTACTTACCAGGTCAGGTAAGAATTAAAGTAACTGATAATATTTCATCTGGGCAGAGTGCTGGGGATATGGGCAACCTCACACATTACCGTAGGACTGTAAGCTGGCACTACCTTTCTGAAGAGAAATTAGGCAATATTTATCAAACTACAAGTGCAGAGCTACAGATCATTTGATCTAGTAATCACATTGCTAAGGATTTATCCATGGATATATTCACACAAGGCCATCAAGATAAACAAAATAGGATGTTTATGCAGCATCACTTGCAATTTTTTTTTAAAAGGCAACAAACAGACCAGGGCTCAATAGTGGTCAAATAAAATACGGTACGTCTACATGACACAATATATACAAAACATTTAAAAGTAAGAAACATGTACATGTTGACAAATATCTCTAAGAGTGTAATATTAAATTAAAAAGCATTTTTTTCTGAGTATAACTTTAAGATTCTATTTTTAAGTAATCTCTACACCCAACATGGGGCTTGAACTCACAACCCTGAGATCAAGAGTTGCATGCACCATAAACTGAGCCAGCCAGGCGCCCTTCTGAGTATAATTCTTAAAGGACTTTTACATATATATACACAGCTATGTATATAGTGGTTTATGCATAAATTTTTTTCTGGGAAAATTTTAGAAAAATAGTTAACACTGGTTATAGGAGTGGGTCTGGGGTGAAATGGGGAGACTTTCACCCTTTATTAGTAACTCTCGTGCTGTTTGAAGTTTCAACCACATACATGATTTATCTTTGTAGAAAACTCAAGGATTATCTGAGGAATGTGATTTGGCCCATTTCTTTTCTGTATAAAAAACTAATAAATGTTTTTAGGTATTCTGCTTATAAGCCAAACCTTTTTAATTTTAATTTTTAAAATGTTTATTTATTTATTTTGAGAGAGAAAGAGCGTGCATGCACAAGGGCGCAGGGGAGGAGCAGAGAGAGGGAGAGAGAATGTCAAGCAGGCTCCACGCTGTCAGTGCAGAACCCAATGCAGGGCTGGATCCCGCGAACTGTGAGATCACGACCTGAGCTGAAATCAAGAGTAGGACGCTTAACTGACTGAGCCAGCCACCCAGGCACCCTATGTCAAACCTTTTTAAAATAATTATTTCAGGACTTTTATTGTTTTTAATTTCATGTTGGAAATCAGGGCACTAAATCAGTCTGTCTATATGGCTGACCTCTCCTGCTATCAGTGTCACCAGATGGGGGGTAATAACCCACCTTATCCCTTTTCCCTCCTTCATGAATATGACCACTGGTTTTGTTATGCTTTGAAACCAGGCACACATTTACAGCTAAATGAACACTAATGTTATATGTGATAACAAAAATAAAATATTATTAAAATAGCATCTTTCTACCACAAAAGGAACAGAGAGTCATATCGCTGTGTATACCTTCCGCCCCCACTCCCAGCCCTCTGCCTTTGGACCAGGATGATAAATGTCATGCCAAGAAAGTTATCATTATAACCAATCCACTAGGAAATGGAGGGAAATGATTTTAATTTTGACAACTAAATGAGCTTTGACAAATGACTTAACTAACACTCTAACCAACTTGCCCTGATAAAAATCTGGCAGTTTTTCCACTTCGATGAGAAAAATTCATCTTTGCTCCATTACGTAAATGTTAGCAGCCACCCAGGCCCGTCAGCAGCCTGCTCCCACACAGGCCCACGGGGCCACTTTCCCAACGGAGTCCTCTGCTGCGCGCTCTTCCCCCGTGGGCCACTCCCCGGGGACCATGGTGGCCTCTCCCCCTGCTCTTTCAGCATGAAAGGACTGAGTCTGAAGTCCCTCCAGGCACCAGGCACTGCTCCTGCCCTGCTCCCAACCCACCAAGTTCTGCTGCCCTCCGGCCTGCAAAGTGAACTGCCACAGCCCAAGGAGAGAAGCAGGTTGTCTCGAGGGAAATGAAGGACAGGGAGAGACAAGAAAGGGGCCGCACAGGACACCGGACTGGTGGGGTGAACAGAGGCGGGTAGTCTGGGTTCACAGGTCTGGAATCCAACACCTGTCCCCACTTTCCATTCTGATGACTCCTGGGGATGACCCCCCGAGGGCCAGAGTGGGGCTGCTTGTGACTGGCAGCTGTGAAGCCCGACCAATTCACCACCTCACATGTCAGCTGTGCCGAGCCCAAGGCTAGGAGGAGCTCCCAGCCGAGGTGGGACGGGGTTTCACGGAGGAAGCAAGATGTGTGCCAAGCCCTCACTGCCGGGCGGGAGCTTGCTAGGCAGATGGGAGGACCGGGACGAGGGTGTACGCCAGGCACAGCTGGAGGCCAGGGCACTGGACACAGATGGAGCGGGATGCCACCCAGCCGCACACCCTTCCAGTACGGCCAGCAAGTCTCCAAGGTTCCTCCGGCTGCTCCAACTCGGCCAAGTCCATTTCAAAGCACGCCCTGGGATGGGACACCACACACATCACATGGTCTGGCCTGGTGGCCAGAAGGTAGGCTCCTTGGACACATCTCAGCAACCCTTAGGGGCAAACGATCCCATTTCGACCTGTGCAGATTGAGAGTTGTTTCTCCATCTGCAGATCTGGTTTGGGAGAACCAGGTATGGAATTTTACATTCATGCCTATTTAGCTATAACAGTCAAGGGCAGAAACCTAGAATCAGCTTAAATATCCAAAGAGAAAATAACTTATAGTGTGTGCAATATTTCACTGCTTTTAGGAAGGATGAAGGATAGTGCCATGAATTAACAAAGAAAAAAAACGCCTCAGCATAGAACAATCAATATGGTACAGTCCAACTTCTTTAAAAAATTATATATTTGTTTATACATGCATAGAAAACGTCTGGAAGAGTGAATTTTCAAATTATCGGACTTCTTTGGAAAGGTATTAAAAGGGGCTTTGACTTTTCACATGGCATTAGGATTACTCAACATACTCGGCATATGTGTACGTACAGGCATGCACATGTGTGCACACACACAGCTTTAAGGCAGCATGGCACACGGGTTTGAATCCCAGCTCCTTCCATTTACTAGTTGAAACTTTGGGCCAGCACTGGGCCAAATAGGAAATAGGACCTACTTTCTCTCCCATAAAATAGGACTCTGTCAGTTCTTTATGATGCAGTTGTAAGGGATTAATGTGAATTTATGTACATTGCCTCATATATAGCAGGCACTCCAGAAATGACAGCTGTTTCTGTGACTGTTAATATTACTGCTGTGGCTGGCAGAATAATGCCCCCCTGGTGTCCAGGTCCTAATCCCTGGAACTTGTGGTATGTTATGGTACATAACAAGGGGGAATTAAGGTTGTAGATGGCATTAAAGTTGCTAATCACCTGACCTTAAAATGGGGAGATTATCTGGGATTATCTGGGTGGGCCCAATGTGACCACAAGGTCTTTAAATAGGGAAGAGGGGGGCAGAAGAGTCAGAACCAGAGAGATGGCATCAGAAGAAAGGCTCAATTGGCCACTGCAGGCTTTGAAGACCGAGGAGGGGGCCACCAGCCAAGGAATGAGGGCAGCCTCTAGAAGCTGGAAAAGTCAGGAAAATGGATTCTCCCTCGGAGCCTCCAGAAAGGAACGCGGCCCTGACATGCTGATTTTAGCCCTGTGAGACCCATTTCAGAATTCTGACCTTGACAACTATGGGAGAAAAAAAACCTGTGTTGTTTTAAGCTACTAAATTAGTGGTAGCACAGACCTAGTGGTAATTTGTTAGAGCAGCAATAGGAACAAGGGCAGGGAACTAACACAACAGCCATGAAAAATATATTCATAATATAGTTCATCCCGGTAGCCTTTGATAACCCTCCCAGCCTATCAAGATCCAGGAGTGAGATAAAAAGCCAACCTGCACACAGTGCTGGAGTCAAGAACAGGAGATGAAAAACACAGAAAGTCAAGATGGGGGAAATTCTCAGACAGGGAGAAAGGCAGCTGTGGAAGTGGCCAGAACATCTGTCCCACCAGGGGTCTCTAGGCCAGCTCTAGTGCACCCAGACTCAGGAGACAACAATGAGCTGGGGGTCTACTCTTTTGGGGAGCTGACCCCCACCAGGGAGTGCCACCAGGGAGGACAACCCTGCCTTGGCCCCGACCCCAAACCACGGAAAGCCATGGGGCTTGTGTGGTGGAAAACAGCACAGAGCCAGGGTCCAGGCCCCACAGCAGTGGGCCCACAGGAACCACAGGGGGCTCAGGCCACATCTCCAGCATCCACAGGGGGCCCAAAATATACATCTTTTCTGATTTAATCCTCACATTGACTATGTGAAAAGGGTGGGAGGACAGGTCATGTCTGTGGGGCAGGCATTACAAGCTCTGTCTTAGAGATGAGGAAAGTGAAACTCACAGAGATGAAAGGACCACACTACATAGTGACCCGGCAGCCGGGCCTTGACGGGAAACCAGGTCTGTGCTACTGGCCCCATTACTTTTCTCAAAGCCCACCCAGATTGTTGTGTGTTCATGAACATGTCTTCTTAGGGCACTAAGTAAATAGTTCCCGAGCAATATGATGTGCTAGAAAACAGGGGTGACCTGGCTTGGCACGGGGAGCAAGAAGAGCTGATCCAGGCATGTGCCCCTCTGCCCCAAGGGTAAGGTGATTTTCCAGAAGGCTACGTAAGCCCCCCTGGCCAAACACTACTCTAAACTGGAGGATGCCCATTCCCTGCATGAGGGTACACACGAAGGCACCTTCCCCTTCTGCCCCAGGGCTCCCGACTCACTCCTGGGCTCCAGGCAAGGCATGTCCCTCCAGCATCTGGCAAGCGCTAGGAGAAATTAGCAGGGTTGGCGGGAGCTCATGGATGAGGGTTTCTAGGGTACTGAGACCAGAACCTGCTTTGAATCCAACATCTGGGAGAGTTGAAGGGACTAACTCCACAGAACTGGCTGGAAATAACCTCATTTTATATCTTTTTATCTTATATATTTATGTGTTGATATTTTCAATGATTTGAAAAAGTATTATTTTACAGCATGGGAGAGTTATGAAGAAGGAAGCTCGCAACCAGAGCCCAGAATCCAGGGTAGTCCTGTGAAGTCCTGTGACGAGGACATCAGAGGAATCAGAGTGAGGCCGGAAAGAAGCTTTGGGGTGCACGGAGTAACTATGAACACAGATTGCCTTGTGAGGCCATGCCTACTATGCCACGCTTTGCAACATGAGCTGCTTGCCTCCCTAAGGCAGCCCCTAGCCACCGGAAGCTCGGAAGGCTCCTTTGGTCTCTCCTCCCATTAAAGACGCCAGAGCAGAGAGCTTACTCCAAAAACAAAGATGGAGGCAGTGGTAGAGCCAAGCCTCCAGAAAGGAGCTCCATGAGGGGTTTTTCCCCTAAAATAATTCTCCAGAAAGTTATTATCAAACCTAATGGTAATCAGAAAGGAAAGCATATATCCTGAGCAGCTACTACATGCTAGACTTCCAATTTATTATCTAAGTGAGTCCCCACAAGCCACCCCTCCCTTGGGACAACTGAGGGCTTTCACAGGGTATCTCTGACCGCCCCTCCCAGACCCTATTGCAAACGGTCAGGCCCAAGATGGCACGCTCTTATTCCTGCGTGCTGCTTCTCCCCAGTGTGCACTTCTGGTCTCCCAGGAGGAGTGTGCTCCTGGAGGACAAAGGCCAGCACCAAGCTGCTGATTCACCAGTGGGTCACCAACACCTCGGGTATCGTACCTGTATTTCTCTTGAACAGAAAAGACTGCAGAAGCTTTGCCAAACCTCTGGGCTCTGAGAGATCCTGTCACCTGGCTGCTACGCACCATGAGGTGCAGCTTTGAGGACCAGAGGCACTGGAGGCTACAGTTCCCCCACCCCACTGGAGGCCTTCCAGCCAGTATATACAGAGTGCTGCCTCTAAGCCAGGCCACCTCTCAGGCCTCCCAGGGGCACTGAGGCCAAGGGATCACTGCAGCAAGGCAACAGTCGGGTGCTAGAGCAACACAGAGGGCGGAAGCGTGCAGGTTCAGGGAGCAGGAGAGTGGAGGAGGAGAACTTCAAGCCGCTCCCTGAAGTGCCTGCACCCATGCTCCCTGTGGGGAAAGGGAATATAAACACAGAGGAAATGCAGTCCTTGTGTATGAAAGGAAGGCGGGGGGCAAAGACTAGCCGGCCTTGAATCCTGGACTTTGGGGTGAGGGAAAGAGGAGATGAGGAGGGTTTACGATGGCCAAGTCAGGGTCAGAGGGGCATTTTGTGGTGTTGGCTGCACGGAATGGTCAGCTCACACTCCCTCCTTCCTCTTGCCTCTGCCCCACCTTTCTCCTTACTGAGAAGCAGGAGGTCTGATCCTGTCAGTTGCATTCTAGGATCCTATGTGGACTATACCTCCCAGGGTCGGGACTTTTGGGGGCTTTCTTGAGTCAGCACATCCACCTGTGCCCACTATGCCTCGGCTGAGGGTAATGAGGTATGATGTGACCGTCAAAGGGGACACAACCATCTCATGCTCTGCCAGGACCCTGTCCCCCAGAAGCAGCCAGGCTAGCTCAGTCCTAGGGACCAGGGCCAATCTCACCTCTGTCTGTCCTCCTCTTGTGGGCTGGCAGGGTGAGCTCCATCAAGGGGGAAATGCTGAGCCTGCCCCACAGGCCGATGCACTTATGAGAAGTACTGGGGCTGGAGGGTCCAAGCCCCCACACTGGAAATGCTCCCCCCGCCCTCCAACACTGTGTATTAAAAACATCCACAGTTCTTGTGTGGAAGCTCCCTCTTTGGGCTGCTTTCCCCTCTTCCCCACTCCCATACTTTCCACGGCACACCCTGTGGGCAGGAGGACGGCTGGGCAGAGGAAGGTTTGAGAACTTCTGGGCTCCCACCATGGCACTGAGACCCTCTCATCACTGAGGAAGGCAGGGCCCACCTCAAGCGGTCCCTGCCGCATCCTGGGACTCTGCTGGTTAACACTGTGACTCTGGACAGGAAGCAGCCTTGAGCCATGTGACTTCTCCTAAGCTTGGGTCCTTCTCTACCTTTGCAGCCCAATCCCAGCCCCAAGGAAGATTAAGGAAAAAGAAAAAAAGAAAAAAAAAAAGAAAGACCAGGGACTGTAGGAAGGCCATGTTATGCAGTTTGGAATTGTTTATTTTGTAAACAAACCAACGGCAATAAATTATGCTGAACTTTTAATAAGATGCACATCATATTAGGTCTGTATTTTTGCCAAAAAAGAAAAAAAAAGGTAGGGGGAAGTAGAGAGAGAAAAATGCCTTGAAGTAAAGATCACAAAAGGGGTTTCCTGTTATGAGATACGGATGCATTTCCTTGACCAAAACCAGACTGATCAAAATGCCAAATCAAGAATTATGAAAACTGCAAACAGGTGACAGATGTGAACTCGCTTCCTCTGCTGCCCAGACCCTAGGAGGCAGCCTGGGGGTCACCCTAGCTCCGGCAGTTGGCAAGCGCCCTGCCATCACTGAAGGCGGCACTGAGGGGCTGCCTCGCGGGTGCCAGTATCAAGGAGACAGCATCTTGGGGTGCCTGGAATCAGTGGCAACCTTTCGAATGGGCCCCCTTTTGTTTTACTTGAGTCTGGGTGACCGTATGAAACAAATACCCCCGACGGAGCACATTCCAGTACAGGACCAACACCACACACGCTGTAGCCAGCAAAATGCCCTGCCCTGGCCTGCTGCTGGCCTGACCACAGCTGCCCTCCCGGCATCCCAGGAGCAGCCCTCCCTGTTGAACACGGCACAGTCCTGGAGACGCAGGCAAGAGGCTGGCTGACTTCTGGCCGAAATGGTGGCAAGCTGCAGTGGAGGGATTGTTTGTTTCTGTTTTTGTTTTGTAACAATTACAATTCAAACAAAGCGTCAAATATCCAAGCATAGTCTTCGCTATTCTATTCTTCTGGGTCTCTGCATAGGCTTCTCCCTCTGATGAGAATGCCCTTTCCTCACTTTTCCCACCTAGCAAACTCCTGTTTACCTTTTAGGAGCAGGTCACATGTCACTTTCTTCTGAGCACCCTCCACATTTTCAAGAAAGCCAACCAGTCCCTCCTTTGGCATCCCCCCTCAGAGCATGCTCCCAACGTTCAGATTCGGTATCTCTTGGCACTCTCTCTTCCACAGATCATGAGCTCTGACAATAGAGCCAGTGTCTAGTTTAGATCTAGGTCCTTGCCACTCAGCCCAGGGGAGGCACTCAGCACAATGTGCTAAGACTCTCACCTTCTGTGCCTAGCAGAGCACTGACCTGTCATTGCTAGGGGCCCAACATCTGACCTTTTTTTAATGTTTGGACATGACCAGGCTGAATACACTTTTCCCCTCTAGGTTCCCCAGCCTAGAACAAAAAGATACAGGTCTTCCTGTATGCACTTCAAATGCCAGGTCCCAGTGGGGTCAGCCAACTCTATTCCTGGTAAACTTCGTGGGGGGATGGAGAGAATGACCTCCTACCCAGGTCAAGGGGGACCCCTTGACCAGGAGGACCGTCTGCTCACCAGGCATCAGGGTCAAGACCCCGGCAGCAAGACACGGATGGCTCTCCATTTCAACATCCCCGCGAGCACCAGCCAGTCAGTCTACTGGAGCCCTGGCCCTGTGCTGGCTGTCTCTTCTGGGACCCCTGGGCCAAGGATACAGCCACATGTAGGGAGCAGCCTTTCACCAATAGCAGAACAAACACTATAGCTCAAATCGGGGGACCGGGAACCTGTGTGCACGTAAGCTTTCCTACATCCTCTGAGTACTGGTACTACTAAAAATATCTACCATTTACAAAACCATGAACTACGAAAGGCATTTTATACATGTTTCATTTAATCCTCCTAACAAGTCCACATGGAAGGTATTCCCATCACTGTTTTAGGAAAATTAACTGAGGCTCAGAAAGGTGGAATCATTTGCTCAAGGTCATCAAGCCAGAAAGTGACAGAAATAGCATTCTAAGGCAGCACTTTCTGACTCTAAAGCTTGGGTACTTAAAACTTGGGTGATCCTAAAAGCAAAGTTTGAAAAGGTGGCAGCAAATACAGATGTCTAGTAGAGGCAGACAGACACAGAACTAGAGGAGGAAAGAGAGATGTCCCCACAGGAACCCTTTCTACTCTGAGCTGGTCCCTTGCACATCTACAACTTCCTTCTCCCAGGACACCAGCACCTGCCTCACCTGCCTATCCACATTCCCAGAGTCATCATATAGGCCATAAAGGAATTATCAACTTCAAGAGACTAAAACCATAAAATATTTGTTCTCTCACCACAGTGGAATGAAAGCATAAGTCAACATCAAAAAATTAGAAAATCCCCAATGTTTGGAAATTAAGCAACACATTTATAAATAACTCATGGGTCAAACAAGGAACTACAATTTTGAAAAGTTTGAAAAAAAATGGAAATAGTTTTAACCAAATGGCAACTAAAAATATGGCATATTATTGGGATGAAACTAAAGTAGTACTTATAGGAAAACTGATAGCTCTAAATTACATATTAAAAAAAGAAAAGGGTTGATAATCAAGGATCTAAGCTTTCATCTTAAGAAGCTAAAGAACTGCACAGTAAATCCAAGGAAAGTAGAAAAAAGAAAATAAGATGGAAGAGAAATCGGCAGAATAGAAGCAAATGAATAATAAAGAAAATCAACATAGCCAAAAGTTGGTTATTTGAAAATATTAGTAAAATTGATAAATACCTAGCAAAACTGGTCAGGAAAAAGAGAAAGAAAAAACCCACAAATCATCATATCAGAAATAAAATGGGGACATCACTACAGATTCCAAAAAATATAAAAGGATAGTAAGAGGATCTTATTAATCATTTTAAGCCAATAAATAGATAAAAATAGGTTAATTCCTTATAAAAACATAACAACAAAACTGATAAAAGAAGAAACAAAAATATATATGACTATATATATATATATATATATATATATATATATATATAACTATATATATTTGATATAACTAAATATTTGACAACTATATCCAGCAATATAAATCCATCAATATAAAAAAAGAATAATTTTCACAACCAATTAAGATTAATTTGAGGAATGCAAGGTGGGTCTGATATTCAAAAATTAATAAATATTAACTCACCACATTAATAGAATAGAGGGGAAAAATCATATAATTGTCTCAGTAGAAGCAGAAAGGGCATTTTACAAACTTCAACACTTATGTGTGATAAAAACTTTCAGCAAACTAGGAATAGAAAGGAACTTCCTCAATCTGATAAAGAATATGCATGAAAAAAACCATGGCTAACATAAACTGGTGGAATAGTAAACACTTTCCCTTAACATCAGGAAGAAGACAAAGATAATCTGTTCTCTCAACTTCTATTGAACATTCTACTAGTTCCTAAGCAAGTAAATTAAAGTAAGGGAAACAAAATGGCAAAAAAGATAGGGAAAAAAGTTTTTCTAGCTGACATGATTGTTTACTAGATCTAGTGATTTTAGCAAGGTTGCAGGATACATGATCAAAATACATAAACCAATTTTATTTCTATACTGTAGCAACAAAGAATTGGAAAACAAGAAAATATCATTTTCAATAGCATCAAATAAAATACTTAGTAATAAACTTAATAAAAGACCTGCAAAACTTTGCACTTAACACTAAAAAAAACTGCTGACAGAAAAGAAACACCTAAATCAATGGAAGGATATACCATGTTCATGGATTGGAACAGCTCATATTTATATGATTTCAATTGTCCCTAAAGTGTTCCATAGGTTCCATACAATGCCAATTAAAATTCCAATACACATTTTTTTTTAAAAAGAAATTGAGTTGATTTGAAGATTTATAAGGATGCAAAGGACCTAAAAGGGCCAAGAAAATATTTTAAAGAAGAAAGGAAAGACTCAGACTACATGACTTCAAAATTCACTGTAAAGCTACAGTAATCAAGACAGTATAAGACTGGAATAAAAGTAGACAGTTCAAGAGTACAGAACAGCATCCAGAAATAGACCCACTCATATTCAGATGGTAAAATAATTAAACATATGAAAAAACCCACAAAATTCATCACATAATAAAAAAATAATAATCTGGGATGGAACACAGACCTAAACATAAAAGCTAAAACTATAATGCTTCTAGATGAAAACATAGGAAGGCAAAGACACTCTGGAGTAGGCAAAGACAAAAGTTTCTCTTTTTTTTAAGTTTATTTATTTTGGGAGATAGCACGTGCGTGCATACATGTGCACGCACGAAAATGGGGGGAGGGCCAGAGAGAGAGGATCCCAAGCAGGCTCCACACTGTCAGCACGGAGCCCAATGCAGGGCTCAAACTCATGAACCGTGGGACCATGACCTGAGCTGAGATCAAGAGTCAGACGCTTACCTGACTGAATCACCTAGGTACCCCAAAGACAAAGATTTCTTAGGGCAAAAAAAGCACAAGCCATAAATGAAGTACCAATAGCTGAAGTTCATCAAAATGGAAAACCTTCAAAAGACACCATTAAGAAAATGGAAAGGCAAGCTGCAGACGGGGAGAAATGATCTCACATGTTTTCTGACAAAGGTCGCACATCCCAAATTTATAAGAACTCCTACAGATCAACTGTAAACAGCCCAATATAAAAATGTTTCAAAGAATTGAACGATGATTTCAAAATGATAATCAAGTGGCCAATAAACACATTAACAAACAAGCAACATATTTATTCTACTATATGGGTGGCCCCACAGTAATGCAGCAAAAGGATGGACAAAAGGGTGGTGCAGAGGGGTGAGCAAAGGTTCCCAAATGTAGCCCCAAGGCAGGATCCAGGCTGTGGACAGATTTTGTTTGATGCACACTGTGTGACAAAAAAACCTTGAGCCTGTATCTAAATATGGGACACTTCACATGAAGATCTAGATTTCCAGCTTCTCTTTAAAATGGCAAGACGTGGCTATGCCAGCTCTATATTCCCCTACAGAGCTGAGTGGTGAGCAGTGTCTCTTGGGTGCACCAAGGTCTCTGTTACATACACAGGGCACAGAAATGCAATTCCTCTTGTGTGCTGCTTCCCTCCATTTGGCCTCTGCCAGGCCCCAAAGGGCACCTGAGTGTGTGATCCACTCTAGAACCTGTATCTTGGAAAGACTCTGGAAAGCAGTGAGACTGTGCAGGATGCAGAAAAAAAACGTGTGACAGGGCCTCCAGGTGTTTGTAAACTGGTTCTACAGGGGGACACCCACTTGGAACTCATCCAGGGGCCAGCACTGAGCCATCAGAGAGAAGCTCTAAGAAGCTAACTGGTGGTACCAAGAGAAAGTGGCAACATTTCTTAGAGAGGCCCAACTGGTTAAGACTCAGCTGTCTCAGGAGGGAAAATGTGTGGGGCATGGATTGAGGAGTACTTACCCTGCACTAGTAAGGAAGCTAGCCCACATCCCTGTCACCACCACTACCCCCCCACTTCCAGACTCTGACTTCTGTCCTCTCATCTCTGTAGGTTACTACTCCAATTGAAAAGACCACCAAAGGACAATCACAATCACCTTCCCTTGAGAGTCCCATGCCCAAAGCACAAAAGGACCCAAGAGGAACTGTAAATGTTTCAGATAGGAGATCCCTTGACTACAAATAACTTACTAAGCCTTTGAAGAATGCCTGAGCTGTCTGCACTAGCCTAGTCTGACAGTGCAGATCTTAGGGTCTCCTTACAGAAACCCGGCTTACTACAATGATGGGGCAGAACAGTTTCATTTGGAGACTTCTGGTGAAATAAACACTTGTACCTGAGAAGAATAACGTAGAGGCTTCCCATCCAACCCCAACATACCAGCAGACCGCCATATCCTATGAGCCAATGGCCACAGTGGGCCCCAAATCCCAGGGCCCAGGGGTGCACATATGTTCAACAAGAGATTCCTGATCCCTGCTCTGGGCCTGTCCCTATCCTAGGATCCCAAGGATGAGTCACCTCAGTGACTACAACCCCAGGCCACAGCCCCCTCGTTTGCAGATCACTGTCAATGGAGGTAGGACTCAGTCTTTTGCTCTAGCATATATAACTTATATATGAACATACACATTCTTTCTACCTAGAAGATAGTGAAAAGGGCCCTGGATGTAGAGTTAAGAGACCCAGACTCAGGCACCTCTATGATCTGAGCAAAAACATCATTCATCAGAGCCTCAATTTTTGTCTTTGGAGAATCTGCTAAAGCCATCTCCCAAGGATCCTGTGAAAATGTTTTACAAACCAAAAACCACCAAACCCAAAGTAATTGCAAAAAGCACCTGCACCATGAATTTACACACTAAGACAAGAAATAGAAAGTCCGCAAAAGGTCTGAAGCAACGGATGTGTCCATCACTAGAAGGCCAGTATGAACGAAGGGGCATCCGTACATACTATCACAATGGCAGTGGCAAAAAAAAAAAAAAAAAAAAAAGGGAAATCCAGCTGTTTTCACATGCAAGTATCTTTCAAGACACTTTTTGTGGGGAGGAAAAAAAGCAAGGTACAAAACAATGTATATTATGGTATCGTTAATTTAAAGAAAAAACAGGGGGTAGGGAATGTACACGGATATGCTTGAATGTGCATGGACTATTTCTGGAAAGAAATGATACAAGGGTGGAAAACATTCCTTACGTCTTTTGTACAGCTTGGATTTTTTCCTATCATGAGAACGTTATTACCTAATTTTTTTTAGCAATTAAACATTAAGTCAAATACTGTAATTACTGAATCCCCATCTGGGTATAACCCAAGAGGGAACCCATCCCCCCCTGGTCCCTGGATGCCTCTGGCCCATGGGCTGACTTTCCCAGAGAGCGACTGACTCCCCAGCCTAGTCCCAGGCAGGCCAACCACTGGGGTTTCCTCCCTCAGCCGTCCGCGCCATTCCTTCCTCCTTCTGTCTACAACTGGCCTTGCTTTCCACAGCAATCATTCCGGGGTGTGCTGGGGTCTTAAGGAAGCCAAGGCTAGGAGGTAGGGCGGTGCAGCTGTTAACCAGCTTCTGCCCTTCCCCAGCCTCCTCCATGTCTCCCAGTGAATGCAATTTGCCTGCTGGGACCAGGCCTTCCCAGGGCTCCCTGATTCCACTCCTGGTCTCAGTCCTTCCTCACACGGCATCCTGCCTCGGGGCAACCTTCCACGGCAGCCCCTGGACAGGCCGACCTGCCTGCTCCCCTTTGCGTCACTAAGAGCTTCTCCTCCCAACCTCCTCTCCTTCCCAGCCTGCCTGCAATTCGTGCTCCGGGGTGAAGGCAGACGTTTCACCATTTTATCTGCCAAATTAGCTTTCAGGGTTTGCTCCTCAAAATATCTGCAAGAACAGCAACCTTTCTCTGCCACAGATGGGGCTCGGGAACCTGCAGGCGACCAGTCAAAACAACCCCCGGGGCATGGACTCACAATCTAGTAGAAGTCGCACAGGTGTACAGAGCCTGAATGCAGAAGTGGATGGTGGGTATCAGGTCTGTCGGCGTTGAGGGGAGGTTACCAACAAGCAAGGAGGAAAGGCTAGAATGACCCCTGCGTACTCGCTTAGCGGCAGAGATGCCAGCATCAACTCATGTGTAGCCTGACATAGATACGGACCGATCGTGACCTCTGCATCTGCAATTGTAGACACACATGCACGGGTTAGCATACACACACACACCTCCACGCTCTGTCTGCTGAGAGGCCCTAGAAACAATGACATCCTAGCAGCAACAAACACAGCCAGCTCCAGACTTTGGTCTCTGATACCATTCTCCAGGAAAAGGAATGGGACTCCTTCAGAGAAGTGGTGGGTTCCAGGGTTAGGACAGGAGTAGCACAAGATGAGCCTGGAACATCTTGTAGTGCCAGAAAGTAAGGAAGTACTCAAAAGGCTAAAGGATGGGGGCATGTCAAGGGACACGGGAGCCAGCCTGGAGGAGCTCCCGGTGGCCAAGGCTGGAACAATTCAAGCAGCAAAATAATATAGTGCTGGATTATAACCCAGAGCATAAAATACATATCCATGGCCTACGCGGATAAAAATAAATACTGAATCTATAAAAGGTGAGAAGAGACAAGTCTCCTATAAAGAATTCCAAATAATTTGCATAGATACTCTGCCCTCAAGGAGGTGGAGGCTCACTTCCCCCCCCCAAACTTGATCAAGACACTGGTTCTGCCCCCAAAAGAACTTCCAGTGGGTACATGGGGGTGGAGACAGACACCAAACAGGGAGCCAATGAGTGTGCAGGAGCCTTAAGAGAAGGGTGCAAAATGCTCTGGGAATGTCCCTCAAGAGAAAGAGCAGATAAATGAACTAGAGTTGAGTCATAACAGAACACTGCACAGCAGGAGAAATTCATGAGCTAAAACCATACCTATCAGCAAATATAAACCTCAATATCACAGTGTTGGAAGAAAAGGCAAGCCTGGAGTGGGACACACAGAGGACCTTACCATTTGTACATAGCTTTAAAACAAATGAAAAAATGTTATATATTATTTGTGAATACAAACATGTGGGGGGGGGAAGTATTTCTATCAAATTCCAGATAAAAAAAGAATATAAAAGAATATAACTGGCAGAGTGAACTCATGAATCCATGGCTATTGTCAAGTTCCCCTTTTAAATAAATTAAAAAAAACTTTTAAGTGTGTTGGCTAAACGAATATGGAGTATATGACAGTACAGGTAATACACATATTTGGGAACAATCAGGAAAAGGGTGACAAGAGGCCGAGTGCCAGGTACTTTCCGGGACGATGTGAACCAGCCCTAAGGCCAGACAGGAGCTGGCTAAGCGTGCACGTGCCGGGACAGCTGGGTTGAGGTCCACAGGCTTGCATGTGAAAGGAAACCACAGCTGAACTATTGAGAATGCACTACAGATTCAGAGGGAGTGGGTAAGCACACGGGTTAGGGACAGGGTGGGGACTATTGCCGATCCAGCAAGGAATACAAGGAGGAAGTGGACATTGGGATGGGTGGAGGGAGGAGGGGGGCAGGCAGGAGGAAAGGGAAGGAGAGGGGAGAGAAGAAGGGGGAGGAGGGAAGGGAGGAGGGAAGGGAGGAGGGAAGGGAGGAGGGGAGGAGGACACAACGGCATCCAAGTCCTTGCTCTCCCTCTCCCCTCATACTGCTCTGGCCAGTCCTTCTATTTCACAGGCCTGTCCCCTTCTGCTCAGTCATGACATGTCAGTTCTTAAAAAAGCAAGGCCTGCTCCTCTTCTTAAGCTCTCCAGCTAATATCATCCTGTCCGCAGCTTCAGTGACTAGTAATCAAGGATGACTCCCGGGGCGCCTGGGTGGCTTGGTCGGTTAAGCGTCCGACTTCGGCTCAGGTCATGATCTCATGGTCCGTGAGTTCGAGCCCTGCGTCAGGCTCTGTGCTGACAGCTCAGAGCCTGGAGCCTGCTTCAGATTCTGTGTCTCACTCTCTCTCTGCTCCTCCCCCGTTCATGCTCTGTCTCTCTCTGTCTCAAAAATAAATAACGTTAAAAAAAAATTAAAAAAAAAATATGACTCCTGCCCTGTACAACATTAACTGGGCACCACGTTCTCCTTGCCAATGTCCCTGGCACCGCAGCCTGCACGCCAGGTACACCTTCCTCCATACCTGGTCTCCCTGCACCCTCAGCGCCACCACCCATCTTATCCACTGGTCCTCTTCAGCCCTCCCCCTTCCTCTTGCCTGACCCGGTGCATAATGAAGCCTTACTGTATGCTGGATACATCTCAACCCCGGCCTGTTCTCTCTCCCAGCAGTACCCTAACCCAAACCAATGTCATCCCTCGCCTCCCCACACCCACTCTGGCCTCTAATCAGACCTCTAGCTAGCCGGGGTGGTTACTACTGCCCCCCCACCCCCACCCCTTCCTTGCTGCTTAAAATCCTTCAGGGCTTCCTCTTGCTCTCTAGGCAAAGACAAATGGGAAGAGGGTTTCCTCATCATTAGGCAACCTGAAGAGCACCAGAAGCCCATTCGGACCCTCTGCCCACAGCCTAGCTGGCCTCTGAGAGGGCCCTGTAACAGGGAAGGTTCCGGATCCCTGGAGACTGGTGACTGCCAGGACCCCTCCCACCGGACAGGCCACCACAGCCTCCAGGGCCTGCTTGCATGGAGCTATTTAGAGGAGCAAACAGACCATACATTTCAACAGCTCCAATCTTGTAATATCAAGTGGTTCATCAAAATGAGCTGAGTCATCAAAAAAAAAGATGAAATTATATGCAGTATTCTAGGAAGAATTGTGTAGTTCGAGGAACGAAGGGAGTATAAAACACATTTTAGAAAGATTCCCAAACTCAGATAAAACATAATTACTTTTGTGCTTTACCGTCAGCTTCATGACTATATGATCTCTACTTATTGAAAAGGAGTGATGTCCAGGTTGTGTGGGAATGGAGGGGGGTGGAGGATGCACAGCAACATATAAATGTGACTCCATGGATGTCATACTGTATCCATGCGTCTGTGGATTCACCAGAGCTTCGGGAGGGGTGCTGACAAAGGGTATCAGCGCTTCTCTCCAGTGGGTGGGACTGGAGGTCATTTTTACATCCTTTTCAGTAGTGTTGAATTTTTAATGATAAGCATTTTTTTTTTTTTTCATCTGAAGAAAAGGTTAAAATGTGAGTTTCCCTTTCCCATCGGGAGGGAATGAAGCTTTCTCCAAATCCCCCAATAGGGACACCTTCGTTGGTCCAAGACTGGAAACGGAACAGGTGTTCCTGCAGGCCAGGGGTGATGGCAGTACCACACAGTTGTCTCTGGCCTAAGGTAGACCACCCACGTGCAGCAGAGCCCCCCACGGGCTGCCGGCCAGGCCTCTGATGGTGGCAGCACCTGAGTCCTGGGGATCGGGCACTCGCGCAGCACCGCCGGGAAGGAGGGGCTGGCCATTGGTTCCGGCTCCGAGAAAGGTAACCTGGAGCTGCTGGCAGCTCCCACAAGGAGAGTCTGCCTGAGGGCAAAACCGTATGGAGCACAGCGTCAGTCAAGAAACGGGAGGAGATTTAAGCCTTCAAGTACCAGAGGAGCCTTGCTTCAAGGGGGAACGCCCTGACTTGTCAGTGATGTAGACAAATAGATTCTCTTCTTCTGTGTGTACTCACCTGAGTTGGCCTCCGTCACCGGTAACCAAGCACGAACGAGCTAGTATGCCCACCCCTCCGGGCACAGTGTCCCATTCCAGGGACATGCTGAGCTGGACTAGTACTCCCAAGCTGCCAGCCTGGGGTAGAAAAGAGGTTAACCTTCACCGCCGTCCCTCTGTGTGCCTCCCAGGTACGATGGGGCCCAGGGAACAAGGAAGGGTTAGCTGCAGGAAGGGCTTTCTGAGTAGCCCTGTGTACACACAGCAGGTCCCAATGGAGACGGAGAGATGTATTTTCAGAAGAAATTCACTGCAGGTGTTCTGGCAGGAAACATCCAACTGCATCCGCAAGAGAAGGCCACTCACTCAAACAGGAACCACAAGTACAGAGCTCCACATTCCATTCCCTCTCCCTTGCTGACTGCAGACAGACCTGCCTGCTCTCCAGAGCCATCACTCACATCCGGCACAGAGTCCCCATGGTGCGTCTGGGAGGTGGGGTGAGTTGGCCCCAGAGTGGGAAGCCTTGGCCCAGAGCAGGCAGGTCCACAGACAGCCATGGCGGAAACAAGGTTCCACTCAAGCCAGCCTGATCCCAAAGCTACATCAGCCACCAGGCTGCTTCTCCCAAGGGGTAGCAGACCCTAGTTTCTCTGCATCTGACTTCCTGCCATTGCTAGCACCTAGAAGCTGAAAATCTTCAAGCTCAAGTCTCCAGGGAAAGAGGCGACTTCCCCTAACCCTGCGCACAACCATGCATATTCTTGCGTCCTAGACTACTCTCCACAGATGCTGCGTGTGCATGTATGCGCGTGTCCTGGCGAGCAGCTCAAGCGCGTGTCAACATGTGGGTCTGCTTTCAATTGTGCTGGAACAATTCTACCTGATAAACAAAAACAGATCCAAAATAACCTTTGGCAAGCAGCATATTTTTAAAAGAAAGAGAAGGTCCGAATGAACTGGCAAGAGTAATGCTTAAGCAAACAAACTTGGTCAAGCCAAACATCCATGGTGCACATCAAAAAGCCCCTCAAAGGGCTCCCTGTGAACCGAGGCCGGCAGCTGGGAAGGAGGCTGGAGCTGATGCACTTATGGCCTGGAACCGGACAGGCCATCCACTTCCCACCACTGGTCACTGGCATTTCATTCAGGTCATAGGATCAGACCACGAGTCAGGGCCAGGAGGCCAGAACCCTGCTCGCAGCAGGAAAGGGCAGAGCCCCCACCATCCCCTCCAGCCAGGCGCCCTTGCTCCAGACAGCCAGCTCCAATGGGCCCTGCAGGGCAGGTGACAGTGAGAGCAAGCGGGCAGCATGGGGCTCTGTGCCATGGGAGACTCTTAGAGTCCCCGCTCGGTGAGACGGCCAAGTTCCCAAGGCTTTTGCTGTCGAAATCCATTCAGACCCAAGGGCCAAGACAGAACCGGGTCTGCAACTGCCTGCTTCGGACTCCACTCCACCGCCGACTGAACAGGACTCACGGCTTCCCACCCATCCACCGAGGATCACAGAGCTGGAGTCACCAACCCAGAGCCCCACAGCAAGGGCTGAGGCACAAAGGCTGGTGCTAGGCCCACAGGAGGACACCCAATCGCCTTTCACAGAAGGCGATTTCACCCCTTCACCCAATCACCTGTCCCTGGACGGCTTCACAAGCTGGGCCACCGAGACCTCCAAGGGTAGAGGGCTCCATGCTGCTAGTCCCGGGCTCTGGGCCACCAACTCTGACCTTCGGCAAGAAGGTCCCCTCAGCAAGACACAGAGGACGAGTGCGCACTCCTCTCCATCCTGGTGTTTCCACAGTGAAAACGCCCCAAGAGCTTCCTGTCGCCAGGTCCAAACCCCTTCACTGCCCGGCTTCCTGAGGTTCTAGAACCTCCAAAGGGGCCGTTCTCTTCACTGTCTCCCCCAACCCCTGAAGTACATGGCTTACGTCTGCCCACAAAGTGTGTTTCTGGGGCCCTGCTCTTACCACAGCTGTGCTGGAGTCAGCCACAGAACCCAAGCCACATGACACCAAACCCGTCCTCTCTCAAGGTCCCACAGGCTCAGCCAACACAAAGGATGACCGGGGAGGTCTGTGGAGCTTGAGACCACGCAGTGCTGGCAGGGGCAAGGGCACTCCCAGGGACCCCCACAGGAGCTGAAGAAAGCTGGGCTCAACTCAGGGGGCTCAAATCCAAAGACGCTGTAAACCGTAAGTTACAGGCTCACAGAAGAGGCACATGGGCCAGATCTGTGCCGCGGAGCGCACATTCTGCTGGGGCCAGGTCTATGTTGAAGACGTGTGAGCCTGGACGAGACGACTTGACTTCTCTGGGCCTTGGTTTGTCCTCACCTGTTCAATGGGGGAGTAAATGCCTCTTTCCTGGGGTCACGGAGAAGCAAGAGAAAAAAGAAGCTGCTATGGCAACGAAGAAAGAGCAAGCTTTTGATACCTGGAAGCTTATCACCGTTATCGCCGCAAAGGCCCGCCTGCCGAGGCTGAGGCCAAGCGGGTGACTGCAAGTGGTGGATCCGGTCTCCCCGGACACGGTCAGGGAAGATGGCCACAGCTGTAAAAGGGACAAGAGTATCCGTATATGCTGAAGTGCAAGAGGCAACCAGGCAGCGGGAGATAAAGATCACCAAGCAAGGACTTTTATGCATCTCTGAGAGGGGAATGTGGAGAGCGCAGAGTGGGGTGGGGGGCTGAAGGCCGGGAGAAATGGGCTAGAACAGCCAGAGTCGGGGTGAGGCGGGGACTATGGCACCTGCTGGGCGCACTGGGCAGGCACAAGGGGCGAGGGGCGGGGTGCCGGGAGCTGGACCGAGGCCATCCACGAGGAGGGCCCAGGTGACCACCAGCCCTGCCCCCTCGCTCGGGCTGCCGGAGGAAGAGGTGGTCTTCCTGAGCAGCAGAGCCAGGCCTCCCTGGGGAGGATGGCTCTCCCAGTCCCAAGCGGGGTGAGGGCACAAGGGAGGTGAGAGAGAAGCAGGGAAGGGCAGAACGAAAGTTGCTCTTTCTCTGCTTCTTTGCATTTTTTTCTTTCATAAAAGCCACACACGAAACAGATGAACACAAGCTCGTGGTAAAAGATTCGAACACCAATTACAGACTTAGACATGAAAGCTCTCTTTCAGCCCCCTAAATTCCACTTTCCCTCACTCCCCCAAGACGTAACCACTATTCACAGTTTGCTGTGTCTCCTTTCAGATCTTTTGACGCATCTAGATACAAACATATGTACATATGTACACCGTTTTCCTACATAAATGAGACCAATCACACATATTGTTCCGAGACTTGCTTTTCACTTAACAATATACGCATCCCATTTATTTACAAAACGTTTATTAAGGACGGAGAAACAGATGGACCAGAATCTCCAGCCTCGTGGATCTGACGGTTCTAGTGGCAGCCTTGCCACCTACATTGACGTCACCTTTCTCAATGGCTGTGTTGTGCCGCCCGGTTTGTATTAACCAGCCTGTCACTGCACACGGACTCCGGTTCCATCTGCTCGCAGCATAAACATCGCTGCAGCAGACACCCCCACGCACGTCTCCTTGGGCTGCCACACTCGGAACAGGCAGAGAAAACAGACCCAGTAACCGGTCCTCCCAGGAAGCAAGAAAGAAGGACGCTTCCTAAACCCCACTCATAACCAGAGGGGCGCCTGGGAGGCTCAGTCAGTTAAGCATCCGACTCTTGATTTTGGCTCAGGTCATGACCCCACGGTTTGTGAGGTTTGTGAGACCCCCCTGCATCTGGCTCTGCACTGTGTCAGCATGGAGCCTGCCTGGAAGTCTCTCTCCCTCTCTCTCTCTCTCTCTCCCTGCCCCTACCTCCCTCTCTTTCTCCCTTTTTCTCAGAATAAAAAAATAAACTTCAAGAAATTTTTAAAAAACACTCACAACCAGAGATACTGTTACAGGCATAGGGTCCCCTGGTCCCCCAGCCGACTGTGCCCGGGGAATGCAGAGAGGGGTGCCCAACCAGCTCTCAACCCCAGGAACACATGAGTTCACATCCCGGCTCCTACTAGCCATGCAACCCTGGGCAGGTCACACCTCCCCTCTGACTCTGTGGCCACCTCTTTCTTGAGAAAATGTCCCCCACATGCTCACCCCACTCAGGGTCCCACAGAAGGAAGTGGTGTGTCCAAGGACGGATCCCTAAGGGGTGCAGGCCAGTCAGAGCCCAGGCCAGGGCCGAGGGACTGAAAATGTCAGGAGACACTTTTGGCCGGCCTGGCTGGGGAGGAGGTGCTGCTGTCATCTCGTGGGTACAGGCCAGGGATGCTGCTAAACATCTTACAAGGCACGGGACTGAGAAACGTGAGTGTGCTCAGGTGGGGAGCCCACTGGCGGCCCAGCAGCCGAAGGGTTAAGCAGCCCACTGCCCAGGCCGCCTTCCTGCCCGCCCGCCTGCCGGCAAGGACTGCATTAAGCCGGGCCAGGAGATGGGCCGCTGCCTTCTGGTTCGCATTAGCGGCGCTCTGCTTGGCAATGTTCCCTCTGGCGGGCTGCCTTCCCTCCCTGCCCCAACCACTCTCCGCCCCAACTCAAAAGAAAATACCAGGATCCACATATAAAACCCGCGCACTCCCCGCCTGTCTCTTACCCCGTCTTGAATAAAACAAGCTCTTAAACTCCTGACCTTCCGCCCAGTCACCCCGTTTGTTTTGTGGCGGCAGCATCTCGGAGGCTGGGGGGCACGGCGCTGCCCTCCTCGCTGCGGGGCACTTTGCACACCGGGCTGGCACTGGGGCAGGCCAGGGCAGCTCCTCCGGAGGCTGGCCCCGGTGCCTGTGATCTTAAAAAAGGCAACTGTGCCCACAAATACCCTCCCCTCGATCCCCAAATGCCAAAGCCTGAGCTACTCAGGCCCTCACCTTTCAGAGTGGGGAAGGCTCCCAAGCTGAGAACAAGAGGAGGGTTGGGAGCATTTAAACATCAGAAATAAAACCTTAGAAGAAACAGCGAAAGCCCGCTTTTTAACTTTTCTTATCTTTCCTCACCAGAGGCCCCAGCAGCAAAGGTCGGGTACAGTAAGAGCTCACAAACTCAAGTGTCTTCTCCCAAACTTCTCTGAGCTGCAGCCCCATGTATCAGTTTGCCTCCTAGACCTGCGCGCCAACTGGAGGCCCCCAAACACCTCAAACTTATTAAAGCCCACCGCATACTCCCCTCTTGGCCTCCACCCTCACCCTCGGACCTTCCAGGGCTCCCCGCTCGCTAACGGCTCCACCGCCCGGCCTGCTGCTCCAGCCAGAGGTCTGGGAGTTGTCTTGGCCATGTCTCTCCCCTCCACTTTCCCCATATCTACTCCATCGCCAAGTCTTGTTAATTCCACCTCCTGAACATCCCTAGGTCCTACTGTGCCGCCACCAGGTTGGCCCAAACGACCTCAATCTGCCTGCACTGCTGCAGCAGCCCCCTTCCTAACTGGGCCCCAGAAAGGTACCGCGGCCACGCCGAACCCGTCCTCCATACTGTCTGCCTCTCTGACACACAATAAATACATACGCACACATGTGATGTATACACACTCCACCCTTCAAAACCATCTGCGTTATTAAAGTAGATAAAATCTTTAATAGACTGCAATCTCTAGACCCTATGTGGTCTGCTCCCACCTACCTCTATCGCACGTCTTACTCCGGGGCTCTGTTTGCTGAGCTCCAACTAAAACGCCTCGTTTGCAGGTCTTTGAACGCACTAAGTTATCTCCCACCACAGGAGGTGGCTTTGCCCTGGCGGTCCCTCTTCCTGGAACACTTGGTACACCCACGCCTCAGCTCTTTTCCTAGATCAGTCCTCCTCCGCCTTCAGATCCGGGAAAGTCTGCTCTGACCCTTGGCCTCAGTTGGTACCTTTGCTCTCCGCTCTCAGGGAGCTCTACCGGGTCCCAAGGAGGCCCTACCTTGGGCCAAAACTCTACCGGTGTGTGTATGTAGGGAAAGAGTATGCTGTGCGGCCCACAGAGGCAGTTATGCAGACCGGGGACTCATCCTCATCTGCACACCCGTTTGTGTCTTCACCAACGCCGGTGACTACTAGCAAAGCCAAGGAGGTGGTGGTGCGGTCTGATGGGGGCAGGGGCCGCAGCTGCGCCACAGTCGGCCCCGTCCCACAAAGGCTGGCTCAGACTCGCCGAGTTACCCTGGCCCAGCATCATCTCATTTAAATACTTCGGAAAAGACAACAAGAAAAAAAAAGAGAAAACCCTGAATGGCTGGAATTTATTTTTAAACACGGACATGTTATAATCAGGCGTTTTAGCAAAACTTCAAACAAAAGCAGGCGAGTGCCTTTATTTTAATAAGACATCTCACTTGCCCTTTCCCTATGATGATTACAAGTTGAAGCCTGTGAACAATTAAAGCAAAGTTTATGGTATTTTTATTATTGTTTTATTTCTCAAAAGAAGGAATTAGAAATATTCAGTTTAAGTGGTGCATTGGCTTTATGCACACTCAGGAAACACTCAACTTTCCTTTAACAAGAAAAATAAAAACAAAAAGGTCCCAGCAGAGCCCCAGAAGGCTGCCAGGGCAGTTAGGGACTCACCACAAGCTGAAGGTTGGCCTGCCTCTCCATGAGGTGCCAAGTCAGAGGGGCTGGTGGGGGCTGGGAGAGGCACCCTGGCCAGCCCGGCAATGGTTCCTTCAGCCGAGGGAAAGGAAGCCTAGTGAACCGTGTGTTCACAGTCAAACCCAGACCCTGGCCATGGCCTCCGAGGCCCTCGATGATCTCCTCCCCTCTATCTCTCTACCCTCCCCCCTACCTCCCTCCTCTCCATCACAGGGGCTGCATGATGTTGCCACTGTGCTCTTCCCCCAGAGCTCTGACAGTCCAGATCCTTTGTGTCCAGAGTTTTCCTGACCTAAAGCAGCCCCCAACCCCTGCTGTTCTCAGTCACGTCACCATAAGGTAAATCAGGACATTTTTTTTGCCCATACCCCCTACCGTTAGAAGGTAAACTCTGTGACAACAGAAATATGACCTGCCTTGTTCACCCTCGACCCCTATGACCTGGTCTAGCACCTGGCGCACAGTAGGTAGTCAATGATACGTGCTGAGTGGACACCCTGGCCACTTTATGTGAGGTCTTTATCCCCTCCTACTTCTCAGAGTGACCCTGCAAAGCAGGCGCTGTGATCCATACCTCCCTGCTGTGCAGGTGAGGAAGCCGAGGCAGAGGGAGGTGGCTACACAGCACATGGCAAGTCAGGGATGTGAGCCAGGTCTGTCCAACTCCAGACCCCCAATTCCTGGACGTTAATTCCCTGGTTCCTGTGGACTGGGATTTAGCAAACTAGAGTCGAGCTGAGAATTTCTAACAAGCATCCTCAGTGATTCCGAATGGCCCACCCTCACCCCCAGCTGAGTATGAGAAGTAACGGATCAGATACCGCTAGGCCCTGAATTCCTGTCAAGGGGAGGAAAGCCAGGAACAGAAGCTCCACGAGGGATTTATTCCAAACACTGCACAAAGGGCCTGGGACCGAGCCTGGGGTCCAAAACCAGGAGGGTGTGGAGAGCAAGAAGGAGCCCAGACAAACCAGAACACGGGGCCCAGAGCAGAGGAGCAGGGCACCAGAACCGCCAGAAGACTTCTCTCACGAGAAGCCTAATTCCTGGGTGCAGCGGTGCCTCCCCAACAGGACAAGGTGTACTCTCGAGCCACGTGGGACTTTACCATAGGACATGACGCTGCTAGAGCCTCTTCTAGACATGGCCTTCGGAACACCCTCCCTATGTCCGAAGCCCAGCCCTCCTAGCGATCTTCGGAAGATCGCCAAAACCACGTGCCGCCCAGTCTTCTTCCCAGACTCTGCCACGATGAACGTCACGCTTCCCACGGACGTATCAGCATGCTCTCACCTCTGGGTTTCACCACATGCTACTCTTTTGCTTGGGATGGCCTGGCAAAGCTCCCCGCCGTCCTCTGAGCTTCAGCTTCAGTACGCCCCATCCGAGGAGCGGGGCTGAAAGTTCCCCCCAGGGTATTCGCCGGGTGTTCTCACTTAATACCTTTCCCACACGGGGAGACAGCTGCCTGCCGGCCCACCACCCCTATGCCACCTACTCCCACAGCAGGCTCCCCAAGGGTCAGCCCGGGCTTTGACAGCTTTCAGCGCCCAACTCAACGAGAGAGGCACCGACAGTGCTGTGAGAAGGCTGCACTCAGGGCTGGCTTCGCGGGTGTGCAATCTCCCTGGTTAAACAGAACCTGTATGGCCATGCTTCCTGCTTGAACCAGAACTTGCTTCCGGGCAGAAAGAAGGCAATGGACCTCAGGCCAAAGATCAAACACTCTTCCCTGGGGCAGGTGGCACCCATGTTTGCACTGGGCACAGCCTAGCACCAGTCAACTGGCTGCTGACTGAGCGTTTTCTGCAGCGAGACTGCTTCCAGCTAGTGCTCTAATCCTGGCTGGGCTCCCACTTCCTGACGGAGGAAGCCCCCTTTGGGCCCCCAGTGTTCTAGGTCCTGCCTTCTCGGCCTCGCTGCCAGCTCACATTTTCCACCCCCTCGATGACAGGCCTGCACGTCATACTAGCCACGGCCCACAGCCGAGGAGGGAATTGCAGCACCCCCGGGAGTCTCAGTAAGCCCGCATTCATGTCTGTGCCAGTTCCCCTGGGCTGAGTGGGTGCCTCCCCGTGACACTCACCTGACTGCGGTGGGGTCAAGAGCACTGGGAAAGCAGCTGCCCGAGGCCCATGGGAGGAAGGGCTGCAGTGTGAGAACGATTCTTACTTCTCTGTGAAGGTGGCCTGGCAGGAAAGAGGGGAGGGACCTACCCCTGGTCACACAGCTGGGCATCACACCCAGGACCCCAGACCCTGGTCCCCTGCCTGGAGTGTGGGCAGGGACTGCCCTGGCATGGTGCCTAGGCCACAACATAGCACTCATTAGTGTTCTTTCTAATTGAATCACAGCCCCTTCCAGGACACAATAAACTGATTTAATTTGACTCGGAAGCTTTTATACGTTTGAGGGGTTTTCACACAACGACTTGCAGGGCACAGCAGGTCCCCTGGCTACTCTGGGGGTCTTGTGAGGCCACCATGGTCTGGGACACACACTTTCCTCAGGAGAGGTCTGGAAGCCAGCCACGCTCCCCTCCGACCCCACATTTGCCACTTCTGTGTCTGCTTGCCACCCGGCAACCTGCGGGTGCCACCTGGCCACCAGGGCTCTACCTGTAGGGTGCTGGCCAAGGCATGAGGGACACTAGGTTTCACGTGGTGGTAACAATAGGCGATGATTACTGAGCATGTCCTAGAACCTAAGCACCATCGAAAGATGCCGTATAACCCATCTAATTCTTACAGTGACTCTCTGACGTAGGTAACATTACCCCCACCTTACAGAGGGGGAAGCTGGAGCACAGACAGGTGAGGCGGCTTCCTTGTGGTCACAGAGCAGGTGTGTGGCATGCAAACCCAGGCAGAGTGGTGCTCAACGCCCTTCTCTCCACCTCCCTGCTATACTACACGTCGGCTGTGAAGGGAAGGGCACGTGTGGGCAGTGGGGATGCCTGCATTCAGGCTTCGGGTGGGCAGGCGAGAGGCTGGCTCCCAAGATGCCCATCCAGCCTAGTGAGAGCTGTAGTAGCAGGAAGCTGCAGGGGGGCAGTGCCCACTCTTGCCCTCAGGGGAAGCAGCTGGTCGGATTAGGACAGGTTTTATTTGTGGCCTCAGGGTCCCGAAAAAGGGCTAGGAGGGCTGCAGGTCAACCTGAGCCCAACCTGCCCACACAGTTGTGAGCACAAGGCTCAGAACATACACCGAGCACACCCAGATGAGCTGGCAGCTTCACAAAGGGGGCCCGCCTTTGCAGTGGGGCAGAACTAAGCTGGGGTGGGCTGGACAGCCACTCCGGGCTCTTGCCCTTTCTTCAGAGGGTACCGCTGGGGTTGTAGCAGCCATTTCTCCCCCACTCCAATCGGGGCCTGAGAGAGCCAGGGTCAGCTCTGCAGAGGACGGTGGGGCATGCTCAGACCACCCAGGATCAGATGCAGCCCACTGTGGTTGGTCCGGGCCCCTCCAGGCACCAGAAGCTAGCTGTGGCCCCTGCCCGCACAGCTGTTCTCGGGACAGGCCCAGGACCTCCAGCTCCTGGACGGAGGGTCCCGTGGAGTTATGAAGAAGGATAAGGCAGAATGAAGCAGCACCTCTAAAGTCAGTTCCAGGATCTTCTTGTCTGAGAGTCCCTGGGTCATCTCCATAACGACTTCATCTGATGTGAGAGGGACAGGGTCGAGCTGGCCTTAGTGGCCTCCTCATGCCTGCGCAGGGAGCTGGAGTGAGCACACATCGGAGAGCCTGGCTGCCAGAATTTGACTCCAGAGTCCTCCACTGATTAGCTTATAGAAGATTTCTGTCTCTGTGTCTCTGTTCCATGCCTACCAAATGGGGGACAACAGCACCTCCCCCAGGGCCGCTGGAAGCACAGAATGAACACCTCCAGAGGTCTTAGGCCCACGCCTGGGACACAGCACCGCTCAAAGACAGCCAACAAACCATCCTACAGTGCTGCCTGCGCTGAGGCTCCTTCCCCATGCCGGCCCAATACCCTGCTGTGTTGCGGAACTCACACTTCTAGAAGCCATCTGAGGCTAAACTAAGAGAAGCTGGACCTCGACGAGGCCAGACGTGGCGGCCTTCTTCATCCAGCCACCAGCGTCTGAGTGATCAGGACCCAGTATGGGCGGTGGGTGTCAGCACCATCTCTGTAGATGGACACATGAGCGTGATGAAATCCATTCTCAGAAATAAAGGAAGACAAACACACAAGAACAAAAGAGAGGGCTTCTGGGAGAAGAAACTGCAGCCTTATCCAGGGGCTGAGGCAGAACGGCACTCAGTTCCCTTGGGACTGAGGGGAGGACAAGCCAGAGGGAGCCCACAGGAAAAGGCCTGTAGGGAGGCGGTATCCTGCAGCCTGCTAGATCTTTACCATGCTGGGCACACGCCTCTGACAACAGCACCTACACAGAAAAACCTTCCTGAGCTCCCTGCCTGCTCTGAGATCAATCTCTGTCCTCGCCTGTCGCCTGTCCTTCCTTCTCAGGGCCTCGCTGGGGAGACAACAGGATATTACAACTCAGCTGCAGATGTGATTCTGATCCCCAGGCCAGAAGGAAGGCGGGGCACAGGCAAAGGTCTCACCGCGCCAAGGTGCTCAGGGTTGAGGGGGGTGGTGTGCAGGCTATGCTAAGCTCAGGGACCCCACCCCTGAGTCACTGCACTCTGTGGGCCAAGTAACAATGCACGGTAAATGGGAGGAAAGACAAGATTCTGAGTGGCACGTGATAACAATGACGGCGATCCCCATGTGCAGGTCTGGTTACAAGCACAGTACGTAAATGTCCTTGAATCTTCACAAGTAGCTCAGGAGAAAACAGGCCCCAGGAGGTGATGTAACTTCCCGAGCAAATAAGTGAGGGGAAGGGACTCAAGCTCAGCCCCTCTGTGTCCCAGGCCGGGCTGTCAAGGCAGCCATACGCAGGAACCAACACCAAGTATGTGGATGTCTCTCAGTTTTGCCTGCCCGGCGTCTATCTCCTAGATCAGTACCCCAACTTCTTTGGGAACCATTCTTCCCAGTAGTCCCCACCCCTGCTCCAGGGGTGGGTGAATGTGAAATCCAGCTCACCCAGCAAATTGTTGCACTCGTCCTGGCCTTGGGGCTGAGCTCCTGGTCCAGCCAGCCAAGCATATCCCATTCTATAACTGCAGACGAGTCTGACTGAACAGAAAGGAAATGTCATTTCTCTCCTAACACCAAGTGCTGAGGTAGGGCAGACTCAGGCACTCGTCAGGGCCCTGCTTTGGGCTGTTTTCCTCTGGCATCTTTCTGCATGCCTCCTCCTCAAACTTACCCCTCAAGTCCAAAGGTCACATGGCCCTCCCTGCTTCAACGTCCAGTAGCAGGAGAAACCCCCCAAGAGACCTCCCTTCCCATCTCACTGGCCAAATCTGGCTCACCAGTCACTGGCAGGGGAGGCGCATCCTCACGTACCAGACATCTTCTGGGTAGAATGGACTTGGGGAGCTAATCCCAAGGCCACAGGCCACTACATCCTAGACTTGAGGGGGAGGAACTAGAAAGCCGGGGTGCAGGGACTAGGCCTGGGAGAGTGGCCCACACAGAACAGGTCTGGAGGGAGGTACCAGCCCCACCTGGCTTAGTAATGGAACCAGCCTGTCCCCTTCACATCAGGCCAGTCTGAGCTGGATTTCTGTCACTTGCCACCAGGGCCCTAACTAACACACGGAGCACAAGAGATATGGTGTTGCTCTGGGATGAGAAACTGAGGCGGAGTGAGAGAGGTGAGTCACACACACAGAAAGGCAGATACCATGACTTCATTCCTGTGTGGAATCCAAAAAATGAATGAACGAACAAACAGAGACAGACTCATAAATACAGAGAACAAACGTGGTTTGGGCAGCAGGGAGGTGGTGAAAAAAACCAGAAAGCAACCGAGGCTGGAGAGGTGACAAAGGGGAGGCTACAGCCAGGTCTCTGCCACACAGAGCACTTCAGATTTCATCCTGGAGACGAGGGGCCCACCAGCAGATAAGTGGGACCAAGCACGGCTCTACAAAGACCTCGCCATCTGTCCCTCTGTCAGCAGGGAGAGGCTGGGATGGAGGGCTGGCACCTGAGCAGGGGAGGGCTGCAGTCCCAGCGGGAGATAGGGGAAGCTTGAGGGCAAGGGCCTGATGGCAGAGACCACCCCCCCCCCCCACTCGCCACCCTGAGACAGGACACCAAGTGAAAGTTGATCTGACACAGGCACCTGATCAACGCCTGCCTCTGCCTCTGCCCCCTCTCCCCTGGCTTTTCCAAACTGTTCCCCATTTCCTTCCTTCCCCTTTCTCCTTCCCTGTCCCCCTCTGCTCCATTAGCTCCACGTCCCTGGCACATGTGACATCCAGGTACAGAGAACGGACTCCCAGGAGTTTCCACCCCGAGGCCAACAACCATGAAAACATCAAACTCACAAAAAGCATTCCTTCTTTATAGATCTTCTGAAACATGAAATGATCAAGGATGACGATCAGGCTTTACATTTTTGATAAAAGACACAGAAACAGAGGGAGCTCAGTCTTAAGAGCTGATGTGCACAGGTGGCTCGGGAAGCCGCTCTGTAGCCCTGGGCCCCTGGTTTATAACCGAAAATGAGCTGGCACTGGGACACAGGAATACCTCGCGCTACTCACTAGTGAGGCATCAAGACTCGAGCCTCAAAAAGAAGACTGCCGGTATAGGAAGCAGCCAGCTGCCCGACTCTAGGCTTCTCCATCTGGATCCACGAGGTTGGGGAGCAGCCGCTGCAAACCCAGCCATCCACAGTCGTTCACTATCTATTCTGAATCAAAATCCTACTACAAAACAAATCATTTATTTGCTTTATGGGTGTTCCCTACTGTTTTTTTTTTTTTCATCAACTAGTTTCTGGGGCCTCCTCTGACCCTAGCCCTAGGACAGGTGCTAAGAGCACAGAGAAGGACAGGACCCAGTCTCTGCCCTCCAGGAGATGAGTGTGGTGGGAGACGCAGGCACAGAGACAGACACAGTGCCAGGCAGTGCCTAAGTGCTGACCCAGAGCACCCATGGGAGGCAGCGGCTAACAATCCAGAGGAAGGGAAGAGGTCACGTGCTCCAGGGTAGGGGGACAGCCCACCAAGGCTTCTGGGTGAAAAACAAGGACAAGGGGAGGAGGGTTGCTAGGAGTAGGGGCAGGGCAGGTCGGGCAGAGGATGCGGCTGTGGGCTTGCTGATGGGAGAAAATGCATCTTTCCAGATGCCACGGCTTTCTCTTCTCACCTTGCGATCAACCCCCAAGAGTGGAGGCAAAGGTCAGAGTAACAATGTCTAGTAGTATTTGATAATTTTTTTTTCCTTTCTGGAGGTGTTCATAAAGGAAAAAATAAGTCTGAATATGAACTCAATTTAGAGAAATATGCTATCAAATTCTGAACTTTCCTCTAACAGTTTTACCAACTAAATAGGCATCTTTATATACCTAATAATGTTTGTCACCATTATGAGAAAACTGACGTGAGGGCAGTGACGCGTATTTCCATCTCAACGACTCATTCAGCAGCCCTGAAAAGAACTGTTTCCTTGCAACCTGGGAAGTGCCCTGCCATTTCCTCCTCCCGTACCCCACAAGAGAAATTCCACAGGAAAGTAACGCTGAATGGCAACAATAAAGACAAGAATTATCACCTAAAACCCACGTGCCTACTCGGTGCTAGGAACCTTCCACCCGCCATCCCCAGTGGGCACCGCACCATAGTGCCCCTCTTCCAGAGGCCCCAGACTGAGGCAAGACTTGAGTTTGTGAAGAATCAGCGAGACAGAGAGAGGCCAAGAACTTGCCTCTGAACTCCCAGACGTCTCTCTCTCTCTCTCTCTCTCTCTCTCTCTCTCCATGGTGTGTGGCTCTGACAGTTTCTGACGCTACAACTCTGACAGCCAATACCCATTGGAAACATCACTAGCCGAAAATCCCAGGATCAGATGCGACCAGAGGGATTTCCCAGGCCAAAAAGCCTTGAGGAGAAGGCTGGCGAATCTCAAGATGGCTGGTGTTTACGCCATTCTGGGCTCTAAGTGGGATTTGGTTTTTCTCCTTCATTCCCGTTCCCCAACATTTCCTCAATTGGCTAATGGGCCCCAGCTGGGAATGGACACAGGCAGCAGAGACAGGGGCCAGGGTCTGACTGGCTCCAGCGGGCCAGCCCTGGCCAAGAGGGGAATGCGACTGTTTATTTGGAATGGCTGTGCCCTGCCTCTGAGGGAGTTCAAGCGGTCAGATGTGTCCAAGTTGATTAGTGAAATCTGACAAGGATGTCACCAGGTTTGGGAGGAGGGCCATCTAATTTAAAGCCCCCACCCTGCAATATCCCCAGTGCCCAATAGGCACCGGCCACTAATTATGGTTAGTGGAAAGTGGGGGGTGAGAGGGGGTCAGGAGCTCTAGACCTCAGGAGCTTCTGAAATGTGTTTTTATAGGCTCCGTGGCCCAGGAGAGGCCTCAGTGGGGTACCCGGCTCACCTACAAAGCTGCTCTGGAGGTTGGAGGGTCCTGCCCTTCCCCAAGGAGGAAACGCCACTGGTACCTACCGTCTCCTTGGGGTCTCCAGGGGCAGTGGGTATAGTGGACAGAGCCTGGTCTTTGGAGCCAGACAAATGGCTTCAAATGCCGGCTCTGCTGTCTGGTTGCAAAACAAAGCCCTGGGCCTAGGTTTTCTCATCTGTTGGGTGGGAACTACAGGAAAGGAAGGAAGGAACAGAGCTAGCCATCAGTATGCAGCGGTACTGACTCTATGTTAACCTGTAAAGTCTTCTACTGCCAACACACACTCAGTTCTCATGGCAACACCTGCCATTCCTCATGCCAAAGTCCAAGCTCAGTGGAGTTAAGAGGCCTGCCCATAACTGCAAAGGACTTCAGACTTGTTCTGACTTCAGTCCTTTCCATCTAAAATCCGTATTCATTTCCTAGGGCTGTCCTAACCAACTACCAAACTTGGTAGTGTTAAACAACAGAAATTTATTCTCTCGCAGTTCTGTTGGCCAGAAGTCCAAAATCAGCGTGTCAGTGGGTTTGGTCCCCTCTGGAGTCTCTCAGAGAGAAGTCCTTCCCTACCTTTCTCTTAGTGTCTGGTGGCTTCAGGCAACCACTGGCATTCCTTGGCTTGGGGCCACATAACTCCAGTCTTGGCCTCTAGCCTCATTCGCCCTTCCCTCTGTCAATCTGTGTCACTGGACACACACCGTTGGGTAAAGAGCCCACCCTAACAGGGATGACCTCATCTTGAGAACCTTACCTTAATTACATCTGCAAAGACTTTGTTCCAAGTAAGGTCATTTCTGAGCTTCTAGGTGGATATGGCTTTTGTGGTCCACAGTTCTACAAACCACTACAGTCCGCCCCACCCTCCAGTCCCCAAAACTTCATTCACATGTGTAAAATACATTCACCCCATCCCAACATCCCCGAATTCGCACCTCACTAGACCATACTCTAAGTCCAAAATCTCTTGTAAGTATCACCCGCTCAAAAATATCATTTAACCCCTCTAATCAGGCATGGGTTATACTGATATGATCCATCCTGGGGCCAAATGCCTCTCCATCTACAGATGTGTGAAACTAAAAGACAAGTTTTCTGCTTTTAAAATATAGGCACAGGGAAAAAATGAAAGGAACATAGAGGTCACTGGACCCAAGTAAATTTGAAACCCAATAGAGCAAATTCCTTTAGCTTTCCTGGCCTGAAAGTAACCCTCTGTGGCTTGGTCCTCCACCCTCCGGGCCCACAGAGGCTCCACAGGCCCCTGCCTTTAGGCTTGTTCTCTGGCCTCTGCCTTTGTGTCCACAGCTCTGCCCCTGGAGTCATTCTTCCCTTTTCTTTTTTTTTTTTTTCTTTTTTTTTTTTAATTTTTTTTTTCAACGTTTATTTTTGGGACAGAGAGAGACAGAGCATGAATGGGAGAGGGGCAGAGAGAGAGGGAGACACAGAATCGGAAACAGGCTCCAGGCTCTGAGCCATCAGCCCAGAGACCGACGCGGGGCTCGAACTCACGGACCGCGAGATCGTGACCTGGCTGAAGTCGGACGCTTAACCGACTGCGCCACCCAGGCGCCCCCATTCTTCCCTTTTCTTAAAGGATAACATGAGTTAGTAGAGTAATTCTATCAGTCCATTTCCTACAATTAGAATACTAGAAGTCCAAATGCTCTATTTTTTTTTTTTTAAAACATTTCACCAGGTCTGTCCCTTTCAGTCCACACTGCCAGTGTTTTTGCGATATAACATTCTCAAAAACCTTGCGTGTCTCCCATGTATATCAAGGGGATCTCCACCATTAAACAAGAAGGTTCTCTATAGATTCTTCCTGGAGAAGCCTGTCTCTAGTCCTGGCTTCTGCTAAGATGTTTGATTGGATCCACGAGTCACATACCCAATCTCCACAGCAAAGGCTGTCTAGCCTCACCGCTGGCCTTTCTCCAGAGCATGCTTTCTCAAAGCCAATTTCCTACTTTTAGCATCCTTTGGAATCTGAAGAGGCAGAGAATCTCCCAAATCATCAAGCGCAGGCTTCTTTTTGCTAACAGTTCCATCTCCAATTCACTCCTTTCCTCTCACATTTTACTAGACACAGCAAAGGAGAAACCAGGCTGCATGTTCCATGCTTTGGTTGGAAAATTCCTCAGCCAAATATCCGAGTTCACTACTTACAAATTATGCTTTCCCTGACTAGCAACTTAGACAAGAACACGACAATAGAGGGTTGAAAAGTAGGCTGGGGAAAATGGGTGAAGAAAAGCAAGAGAATTAAATTTATATTTGCCAGGCACTTTCCTTGTGTCCAAGTACTACAGATCAGTAACTGGGACCTTGATAGGCAAGCTCCATTTTCATCAGGATGAAAAAGTAGCCAAAGACCTCAGAACATGTCCCCACTCAAACATCTCTGCCTAACGTGGCTGACTATTTCTGCCTCGGCCCTCCCCAGGTCCACACTTTTGGTCAAACATGGCAGCCACTGACCCTGTCATCAAGCACCTGTTCCTCCCTCAGGTACTGCACTGCAAAGTCTATGTCCCACAGCAAGTTCTTCTGACACCTCCTTCCTGCTCCCAGCTGCTCTCTCAGGCTGCAAACAGGTCTTCTCCCAAGGAAGAAGGGATACTGGATCAGGGTGGCCCCTTGGGGTCTGCCTCAGGGAAGACCCAGAAGGCAAAGAAATTTAGCATTTGACTCATTCTCTGTTCCAGCTAAGAATTAACACACAGCACCATAATAATCTAAACTGTGTTAAATATAAGTTTGGTTTATTTTCATAATTTTGTGCTTTATTTTTCTAAGATTTACACTTTTAGTCCCTGGCGCAACATGGATTTGATTTAAGTGGTATTTATCCAGGACTAATGGTGTTCAGGGGAGGAGCTACAACAGCCAGTGGAGGAGGGGATTATGACCTTAGGACTCGGGTCCTATGTCAGGGGAGGCCCTAGGCCTCGGAAGGGCAGGGCCTTGTCCTTCAACTCCTGCTGCTGCCCCAGGGAGCCCTGGAACCTGGCCAGTCTCAGGCCTATAAAGGAAGCTTTTCTTTTGGTTGGTCCTCCCTGGTCAGGAGGCTCTTCCCTAATAACCTCAGCCCTGCAGGAGGAAAGCAACAGCCACAGCACCATAAAATGAGTGAAGGGGGTAATTTAAACCTGAGATTTCCTTTACCTGGGGAAGCCCTGGTCATTCCTGTCATTCCTGAAATACCCCTCTCCTACATCCTCCCAGGCTGTCCTAGACCAGAAAAGGCCAACACAACAGATAGGTGCCCCTTGCCCTCCCCTTCCTCAGGGCAGACACTATAATCATGGTTCTCCCCCCCAAAAGGGTGATGGTATATTTTACATGTCAACTAGGCTGAGCCACTGTACTGAGGTATTTGGTCAAGCACTATTCTGGATATTTCTGTGAGGTTTTTTTTTTTCTTTAATTTTTTAATGTTTATTTAGTTTTGAGAGAGAAAGAGCATGAGCAGGGGAGGGAAAGAAAGAGAGAGGAAGACACAGAGTCTAATGCAGGCTCCAGGCTCCAAGCTGTCAACACAGAGCCCAACACGGGGCTTGAACCCACAAACCATGAGATCATGACCTGAGCTGAAGTTGGGCGCTTAACTGACTGAGCCACCCAGGTACCCCAATGTGAGGGTTTTGGGGGGATGAGATTAACGCTAAGACTTTGAGTTAAATAATTAATTAATTAAAAAAAAAAAGACTTTGAGTAAAGCAGATTACTCTCCATAATGTGGGTAGACTCTGTCCAATCAGTTAAAGGCCTGAACAGAAAGACTGACCTTCTTAGAAGAAGAAAAAATGCTGCCAGTGAACAGCCTTCAGACTTGAACTGCAACTCTTCCCTGGGTCTCCATCTTTGCTGGCTTATCCTGCAGATTTTGGACCTGCTGGGCCTCATAACCATGTGAGCCAACTCCTTAAAACACACCCCTTTCTCTCTGTATATGTATATACCCACATCTTTTTGGTTCTGTTTTTCTGGAGGACCCTGACTAACACATCTAGTGATCCAGACAACCACAGAATCTGTCTCAACACAGCCCTCCAGGAACCACTCCCAGTTAGCAAGCAAAGTGAACTCACTGACCTAGGGCTGTGCACATCCAGAAGCTGGTATTGTCCCTGGCTTAGTACACGGGGCCAAGTGCATGCCTCCGTGTCCCTGCACTCCAGGCTCTTCTGAGAACTAGACAACCACTCTGGACCCCAGGTTTCCTCAAAGGCTTTTCCTAGTTCTAACCAGGCCTTGTTCCCCACCCTTTATACCCCCTGAAGAGAAGGGTGGTTGAGGAGGCTCTAAGTTGTTCTTCTCCAGTAAACTAAAACCGTAAGAAAAGCCCACTGAAGATGGGAACTATCAAGGCCATTGAACACCTTTTACATCAGACCAGGCTGGTAGTTACCAGGAGGTGGGGGGCGATAGGGAGATACCCAGCTATCCATCCCTCTCACAGGTCTTCGGAGGGATAACATGGCACCTACTAGTGGTCACTGGGAGTATAAAACTCATCTGGATATCTTCCAGATTTTATGACTCTGAGTGACACAAGATTCTAATTGTGTTTAACTTGAAATCCTTGTAGCTAAGCAAAAAGTACCCAGAAATAAGTGCACATGTACTCGCCACCCTGACGTACGGAGCTGGTAGAAAAGGAGGGTGTACACCCAGCACCCTCACTTGTTGACAGGTGATCCTGGGCCCGCCACACCTTCTAGAGCTTCCGTTTCTTTATCTACACAGAACACCCACTCAGGAGGCTCATCACGGCACGTCACAGGCCTCCAGTAAATGGGTATTGTTCTGAGGATGAGGGAGAGTGGTGGCTCCAGAATCCAGGCAGGGCAGTACAGAAGACAGAGCAGAGAAGAGCCAGAAGGCCAGCCCCAGGGATCTGGCCCAGGGGCTCAGCCACCGGAGAGGCAAAGGGACTGTCGCTCTCCCTTGCCGCTAGAGAGACAGGCCAAAAGGAAGGCCAAGGTAAGACTGACCTTGAGGGCAGGAATCTCCACACTGTCGCCGAGGCTGATGGAGCCTGAGAGGATGGTCCCTGTCATCACAGTGCCTTGGCCTCTGATGGAGAAACAGTGGTCCACAGACATGAGGAATGGTCCCGAGGGGTCCCTCGTCGGGATGGGAATCTGGGACGTCAGGAGCTAGAAAAGAGATGCTGCTGCCACACCCTGCTAGGGAGAGGAGCTGAGTGGGGCAGGGCAGAGGAGGGAAGAGGGAGTAGCCAGGAACGGGGCAAGCTGGCCCAGATCAGAAACGGACCACTTCCTGATTACACTCCAAACTCCTGCTGTGCTCTCAGCTCCTCTCGGTTCAAAGGAACTTCTCTCTCCTCTCATTGGGATAATGAACAGCCTCCTAACAGGCCGACCCCCAGGCCCTCGCCTGCACTGCAGCACAGGGACCTGCTGCAGGACAGCCCTGGACTCGTCAGTCCAAGCCTTGTGCTTTCCTAGCCTTCCGAGCCTGCGGAATTTAAGATGTGTCATCATCTAGCCCCTAGGTACCATGGAAGCCTCGTCCCCCACCACTTGCCCTCTCACAGCAGGCACCAGCCGCTGGCAGGCCCTGGAAGTGTACCAGCTAGCTTCACCTCCCTTCTCCAGGGGCACATCACCTCTGGGAAGGCTTTCCTACCCTTTCCGTATGGCTCCCTTCCCCAGCCCATCGTCAACCAGTTAACATACCACTGTGATCATTTGTTTATTTGTCTCCCTCCTAGAGCCCTGAGTCCTTCCAAGTATCTGTAGCAGCTGGCACGGTGCCCAAGAGAGGGACACGTGTCCAAAGGATGCAGGATAGCAGGGCTGCCACCACGTGTGGTAGGGAAGGAGGGGGTGAATGCTGTTTCTTTAAGCCCCGGCAGAGACAGAGGGACCACCTAATGTCTGCCAAGGCCCGGTGTTGCCCCCTCAATTTGTGGTTCTGAGTTTTCTTCTCCGCTGACACTTTCCACCAGCTTTGACCTCAGCCAGCCCCTTTTCCTCATGCTATCTATGTGCTCAGAAATGTCAGAGCTAATTCCTTATAAACAAATGGAAATAAAGGCTGCATCATTCCTTTTATTTTGCTGCTTTCTCCTTTCATCAGGGAAGAGACTCTCAAAAAGTATTCGGTAGTGAAGGTTCTAAACTCTCAGCCTTGTGATAACAATTCTGGAAAAAGACTAAAGATTCAAAACAGGCTTTGCCTGATATTTATGCAGAGGCTTCTTAAAGGAATAGACAAACATCTTTCATAGCAACATGGGCGAATTCTGCTTTAATAAAAATGACTGTCCCAGGCTCCCAGACCAGTGCTCCCTGAAGCTGACGAAAAAATAACAAAAGCGTCACCCAGAAAAGGTTTGCTTTGCAGAGTCAGCCAGATCAGCACCTTGTTATCATAGAAATGGTGGCAGTGTACTCGGTCACATTTGATCTTGGCTCTGTGGGTCCAGATACAGGTGGACCCCAAAGACACCCAACAACCGACCTGGGACTAAATGCCAGCTCCACCACATACTTGCTGTGAGACCTTGGGCAAGTTACTTGACTTCCCTGAGTCTGACACTTTCCTTGGTAAGATGCAGATAACTTAAGCCTCCCAGGGCCACTGTGAAAGCTAATGATCATTGTGAAAAGGTTAATGATCACTTAACCTTCATACCAAGTCTAAAGGGAAGTGGTGCTGGGATTTTCCCTACTTAAAACTGAGGGAATACAGGCAAGAGACAGCAGGTGGTAGGCCCAGCACGCAGCCCCAGAGTCGAGGTACCTCGCCACTCCGCCCCTCTTAGTGAGGGGACACTGAGGTCCCCCTTCTCACCGCCATCCTTCCAGCAGCATCACCACCACCCCACCTTCCCCAACCTGCCCTCTGGCTACCCTGGACACCCCACGGTGGCTGGGCTCCCTCCCTTTATCTACCACTGAGCCTGGACACAGAGCCTGTGCCTCAGAAGCTCCACTATTTGGTGGAGACCATGAGGACCTGAGCTGCACTGTCCATCTCCATCAGCCAGTGGGACACACTGGGGGACAGGCACAGTCTGCAGGCCTGGAATGGATGACATGGCCCAGAGCTCCAGGAGGCAGAAGCTGCTGTGTCCGGGTGGGGGTGTTCAGCAAGAGAAAGGAAAAAGAAAGACTTACAAGAGTGTGGACAGCTGGGCAGGACTTTGAACGAGATGGGGGTGGGGGCTCTGCTTCTCTTTTGGTTTAACTCTTGCAGGGAGGTGAGGGAGGATATACTAAGGTGCTCATGTACCTGGGGGAGGGGTGGTGGTAGTTAAAGGAACCAGCTCAGAGTCGTCTTGCTGGGGTGCCTCCTCTCTCTCTCCCCGTCAGACCAAGTAGGACACAAAGGGACCTGCCTGAGTGGGACTGGGGCCAGAGGCCAGCCTGGATTCAAGTACCTCAATGAGCTCTGAGATGCCCTGTGGAGCTTCTGTTTCGGGGGCCTCTGGTCCCCCAGGCTTGGCCGCCACGGATATAATCGGTGCACCTCGGAACCTGAAATGGAAAAACAAGCCCCGCCAAGTTACAGAGATCACCAGCACGGACACAGCACATCTGTGGAGTACCTGGCAGAGCACCAAGCACTTCGGATAGCCTCTCCTTCCATCCTTTGGAAAGCATCAAGGAAGAGTACCATCATTTTCCCACTCGGCAGGTGAGGAAACAGAGGCCCCACAAGAAAACCTTTGGATTGGACGATAGAATTTAAAAGGGCGCTCTTAGGTTTTAACCACCACGTTCAGAACCCATCCTGAGGAGTCAGCAGTGACCCCTGGCCCCCAGGACGCTGAATAAAAGACCCTCTTGAAGACGACCAGGAAATACATCCTAGTTTCCTGCAGAGACTCGGGAAATACTGGTTACCAAAAAGTCCCTGAAGATGCATCTGGAAACACACTTCCACTATCCCAGTGTCTAATGGGGGGGTGTTCCTGCCTGGGCCCTCCTGAAGAGCCTCTCCTTCTTTAAGAAGAGATTCTTACTGTGAGTAGACATTTATCTTTCCCAGTGATTTTTAAAAAATGGAAAAGAGAACATATACAACCCATAATCCTGCCATTGTGGTGTGCTTTCTTCCAACCTTGGTTTTTCCATGCGTTGCCAGGCATTTTTTTTTCTTATATTTTGGTTACAGCATACATAAAATTTCACATCCTTCTAGCTGTTATTTGCCATTATAGCATAACAAATTTTCTGTTGGATGATAGCAACAACAGCGATAACAACTCACTTGGCTGAGCCACACATATTGCCTGGACACCTTCACTGACAGCTCACAGCACCACTATGGAACTGTCACCATTTAAAAAAATTTTTTTGATGTTTATTTATTTTTGTGTGTGTGACAGAGAGAGAGAGTGCGAGTGGGGGAGGAGCAGAGAGAGGGAGACACAGAATCCGAAGCAGGCTCCAGGCTCCGAGCTGTCAGCACAGAGCCCGACACGGGGCTCGAACTCACGGACCGCGAGATCATGACCTGAGCTGAAGTCGGATGCTTAACCTACTGAGCCACCCAGGCACCCCGGAACTGTCACCATTTTATAGATGAGAAATTGAGGCTTAGAGGGGCAAATTAATTTGCTCCAAGTCATTGGAGCAAACTCCAATCCAGCCCATGTGGCCCTAGAATCAAGACTCACAGCTTCCATGTTATAATTCCACCATCCAGGCCTCCTCTTTCTTTCCTAACGGCTGCATAATAGTGTTACCCAGAATTTACACGCTTTCCCCCACCAATGTCACTGATTTAGAACATTTCAAATTTTTCACTATTATAAGTAACACTGATAAAACATGTTGGTGAATGTGAGTGGGTTTTCTCCCCCTTGCTTTGGGGTTCATTCATAAGAAAGAAGTCTAAGACTCAATATACATTGAAAAATCAGCAAGATGGTAGAATAAAGACATTCAACAAGTCTCTCCTCCATAAAAGCAAAAAAAGAACAGTGGCAAAAATCATCAGAAGTAACTTTTCCAGAATTCTAGAAATTAACCAAAGGTTTGCAGCAATCTGTGGAATGTTTATTCAAGAAAAATGGCTGAACCTTGGTAAGAATAACAGAGCTTTGTGGCAGGGCACCTGGGTGGCTCAGTCAGTTGAGCGTCCAACTCTTGGTTTCGATTCAGGTCATGATCTCACAGTTCATGGGATCAAGCCCCAGGTCAGGCTGTGTGCTGACAGCATGGAACCTGCTTGGTATTCTCTCTCCCTCTCTCTCTCTCTGCCCCTTCCCCACTTGCACGTGCTCTCTCTCTCAAAATAAATAAATAAACATTTTTTTAAAAAGAGCTTTGTGGCATTTTAACTTGCTTTATTCCCATCCACCCCTCCCCAACTTCGCACTAGCCCTAATAGCCAACATCTGCAATCAGAATGGAAGCCAGCAGCCTGACAGCAGGTTGCAGAGTGGGTTTGAGTTCCATCAAAGCCCCTTTCCCAGAGAAGTATCATTATTTTTCCAATCTGGTAGCTCCCTGGAAGACTCTATTTACAAGGCTATCTTTATTTGACCTGCTTTGGAGTTTGCCCAGTGTGAACAGCATTTTCCTCGAGGGCATTTGTTGAAAACAATTAGAGGCAGCTGCTTGAGGCAGAGGATAACAGTTTGGGCAAACTGGTCATAGAAGGAAAAGCTGGGAGCTCCCATGGGAGGTCTGGAGCTTTCCTGGTAGTCTATAAGGCTATTTGATGGCAAAAAGCTATGGGCATGCCTGGGCACTGTCAGGAAAGATATGAGAAGGCCCTAAACTCTCACCTTTGGCTGATCATAAGATTCTATGCAAGCAGGAAGTGAAGGCCAAGGCAGAGTTGTCAAATGCCTACCTGAGCACTGAAAGCATGACCCAATAGAAATCCTTGGCAGGGGCCCCTGAGTGGCTCAGTCAGTTAAGCGTCCGACTTCTGCTAAGGTCATGATCTTTCAGTCAGTGGGTTCAAGCCCCACGTTGGGCTCTGTGCTGACAGCTCAGAGCCTGGAGCCTGCTTTGGGTTCTGTGTCTCCTTCTCTCTGCCCCTCCCCCCGCTTGCACTCTATCTCTCTCTCACACACACACAAATAAATAAACATTAAGAAAAAATTTTTTTAATCCTTGGCAAAGACTGGGAGACTTACTGATTCTAGCCTTAATGAAAATCTCTGTCTAATCATTAGCTGACCAGTAAGCTAACTGAGCAGAGACTTCAGCGGTCACACATGACTGTACAGAATTACTTCACAAAAGTCACTAACAAAATAATAGCAACAAACTCTGAAAGTGTGGGTGAAGAGAATCTGACATCCAGAACTGCCACATTATATTATTCTATATGTCCAGTGTTCAACAAAAAAATAACAATACAACAAAGAAACAAAAGTATGGTCCATCCACAAAGAAAAAAAGGAGTTAATAAAAATTGTTCATGAGAAAGCCCTACTAGACAAAAACTGAAAATCAGCTATTTTAAATATATTCAAGAAACAAAGGAAACCATGTCTAAAGAGCTAAAGGAAAGAATGAAGATAATGAGTCACCAAATAGGAAATATCGAAAAAGAGTTAGAAATTACAAAAAAGAACCAAATAGAAATTCTGAAATGGAATAATTTGAGCAGGCAGAAGAATCAACAAACTTGAGAATAGGTCAATAGAGGTTATGCAATCTGAGGAAAACTAAGAAAAAAGAGAGAAGAGAAATGAACATGGCCTCAACGATACAGGAGACATCATCAAGTACATCAACATATGCATATTGAGAAGTTCAAAAATAAAGGACAGAGATGGGGCAGAAAGATCTGAATAAACTTCAAAAACTTTGGAAGTTTTTGAAGGACATCTACAAAGCTCAGCAAATTCCAAGTGGGAAAAACTCAGAGATGTGATCTAGACACACCATAATCAAGCTGTCAGAGCCAATGACAAGGAGAAAGCAACCAGAGAGAAGTGGCTCATTCAGTACAAGGCATCCTCAATAAGATTAACAGCTGTTCTTTCATCAGAAACCAGGGCAGCCAATCCCAAATACCTAAACAACAATAACAACACCCCCCAAAATCTATCATAGAGCAGACACTTGATAAGTATTTATTAAATAAATGAATAAATGAACAAGTTAAAAAAAGAAAAGAAAAAAAAAGAAATCATGGCAGCTTAGAAGGTAATGCAGATGCCATATTCAAAATGCTGGAAGTTAAGAAAAAAAAAAGTCAACCAAGTCTTATGTTTCCAGCAAAAGAAACCTGCTTCAAAAATGAAGGAGATGTAGAATTACCATATGGCCCAGAGATTTCTATGTATAAACTCAAAAGAATGGGAGGCAGGTACTCAAACAAATACTTGTGCATGTATGTTCATAAAAGCACTATTCACAAAAGCCAAAATGTGGAAACAGCCTAAGTGCCCATCAATGCTAAGTGAATGAAGCCAGATGTAAGAGGTGACATATTGCGTGATTTTTATGAAATATCCAGAATAGGCAAATTCAGAGAGACAGAAAACAGACTGGTGGTTTCCAGGGCTGAGGGAATAGGAAACAGCTGCTTAATGGGTACAGTGTTTTTGAAATCAGATAATGGTGATGGTTGTGTAATTCTATACACAATAAAAGGGTGAATTTTATGGTATGTGATTTATCTCAATTAAAAAGAAAAAAACATACATTGAAAGGTTTGCTACCCTTTTCACTACCACAGTGAACATCTGGTATGTCTATTTCACTAAACATACATCAAAAGCTCATTATTTTTTATACATACCTCATTTTAATTTGTATTTCCTTAGTAAGCCAGATAATGTTGAACATCTTCCATCTGTTTACATACTAAGTGTACTTTCAGGGGACATTTCCATACCACTTCTGGTTCTGGTCTTTGCCTCCTCCAGTAGATGCACCCTTACCTTCCCCCACGTCTAAAAATTTCTCCAAAGTGCCTCTTTGTATGCAATCCAGTGTCCAGCACAGTGGGGGTGAAGGGAAGGGAAGGGGTCAAGTACCCACAGTCCCAGCACCTGTGCTAGAAGCTCTGCACTCCTCATGTTATCAACCCCATGAGGTGGCTGTGATTCCTCCTCCTCCAGTATTACAGAAGGGGGTCCTAAGCTGGCAAGGTTCTGTCATTTGCTCTAGGTCACACAGCTAATGAGTGGTGGGGCTATGATTAAAAGGTAACTCTGGGGGCGCCTGGGTGGCTCAGTCGGTTGAGCGGCCGACTTCGGCTCAGGTCACGATCTTGCACTCTGTGAGTTCGAGCCCCGCGTCGGGCTCTGTGCTGACAGCTCAGAGCCTGGAGCCTGTTTCAGATTCTGTGTCTCCCTCTCTCTGACCCTCCCCCGTTCATGCTCTGTCTCTCCCTGTCTCAAAAATAAATAAACGTTAAAAAAAAAATTTTAAAAGGTAACTCTGGGTTTACCATCCCCCTGAGAATATCAAGAGAACAGTGTTCCATCTGCCTGGGTTAGAGGTAGGGCTGTGTGCCTTTTCTCAAATCCATGAGAATTTGGAAAGTGGCTGATCTTCAAAGATCAGGGAACATAACATATTTAAGTCCTATAAATGGAGTAACAAAATCCTTGCCCTTCAGTAAATTTTATTCTCAAACCAATGAAAGAAAGATGATAATAACTATAATGACAGTACTTAATATTCTCAGTTTGCTATCACCTTCAGATAAAGACATAAATTTACTGGATCCTTAAAACAACCCTCGGAGGTAGGAAGAATTGTTAACATTCCCATAACGTTATTTGAGCACTATGTGAGTGGCATAATGCTTGGCTAAAAGCCTTCATACACATCACCCCATTTAACCCTCGATGGTAATGAAAGGAGGGGTAAAAGTGGCATTTTAGAGATGAGGAAACTGAGGCACAGAGAGGTTAAATGATTGCTAAAGAGTTGTAAGTGAAGTAAATGGCACAGGCAAAAAGCCCTGTTCTAGAGTAGTGTCCTTCCCACTGTGTTGGACATTCTAAGGGTGACCCCCACCATCCCTCCCCTGGGAATGACTACTGTGTCAGATGTCACCACGGCTCCCTTGAAACAGAAGAACAGAAGATGGAGTCCGGTGCCCCCACCCACCAGGACAGGGCTGGGCTGCTCTGCTCCATTCCCTTCTGCCTCTATTTCAGTGTCACCTTCACACGGGTCACTGGTCCTAATGCCCTCTTCACAAGGTTCGTCAAATTGACGTACCACCTAAGCTATTACTTTCTCAGTTTTTTTTCCTTTAAAACAGTTCACGTTCCTCCTTAAATACATTTATTGAAAAACATGACTCTGTTACTATCTACATGGAAAACCAGTATCATCTGCAACAAAGAAAAGGCACAGGAGAGGCCCTCCCACCACCAGCCACAAGGACAGCCATTGGCGGATGGGTCTTCACTCCCTCTGCTCTGCAAAACCCGTGCCTAAAGCCTAGTGCACTAGGTGCCCACACCCAGGAGACGGCTTGAGTTTCGAAGCCCCGCTCGAGAGTCTAGTCCACCCCACACTTTTGCCTTCACCACCTGACCTTTAAGTTGAACAGGAGACACAGTGGTTATGGCATAAACTTGGTAATGCCAGCTGTGTTATTTTAATTTAATTTAGTATCATAAAACAACAGTGTGAAAAATAGCTGTTTCTATGAGAGCTAAATAGAATTATTTAGAAAGATGAAATACAGGCAGATCTCTTTACAACCTGGTGCCAAATTAAGTGCGAATAAGAAAATGATAAAAGACTTCAGAGGAGGCTGTGAAAACACAGAAAAATTCACTCACGCTGCTGTGCAAATCGGGCTTCGCTTTTAGGAGACCCAAACTACAGACGGTGCATTTGGGAATGGCTTATATGCAAGAGAACTCAGGGTGCCAGTCAGTGGGCTCAAACTAGAAGAAAAGATGGGGCGGGCAAAACATTTTCCAGCAAGTGACAGATATAACAAGGTCATGAGTTACTGGGGCAAGGACTTTGGCCACAGGAAGCCATGTGATGCTGATACTCACAACAGAACTGAAGCCATTTGTTTCGTTTTCTCCAGGTTATTTAACTGGAGAACACCTCTACCACACTGGTAGAACTATTCTAACTTATGCTACCAAGAGAAACAATCACACACACACACTCACACACACACACACACACACACACACACACAAGCATGCTGCACCTGGATATTAAAAAAAAAAAAAAAAGCGCCAAAATGACAACCCCAGCTGCCTAAGGTACTGCAGCTGGACTCGCAAATTACAACTTTTTAATGCTGGCAAAGCAACAAACCCTAGAGCTTTTAAAAACATAAATTCTGACCAAGAAGAACATCCAGAATATAGCTTCCTTTCCTGAATTCAGACCAAAAGAATGAATGGTAACATGAATCAGGAGTGCTAACTTGTGTGATACTGAAATTACAGATAGTGCAGAAATCACACATGCCTAAACAAAACAGCACGAAGAAGAGGAGATGGGCCTGAATTCAGGATGCAAAATTGCCCGCAAAGCCAAGATGACTCCGATGAGCCTGGATTAGCCGCTAATGGAGAAGGAGAGGCACGATGCTGAAAGCCTTTTATGTTTCCCTGGAGCAACTTATGTTATTGATATTATAAGAATGCACGGATATACTCTAAGTTAAAATATTATGTAAGGTTTGAATGTGCCATTTTTTATGATTCTCTGCTTTAAGGGACGTTTGATTAATCACCCACAGTTCCCTTCAGGGGACAAGAAATCTACTACTGCAGCTACAAAAATAAATAAAGAAAACAAAAGAAGGCTATTAAATCCTAGCTAGATACTATTCCTTGCTGAAGGTTCTGAGCCTGGTTAGAAAGTTAGGGAAGCACTAAAGACATACTAGGACCAAGCTGAGACATTTTCTTGAACTTAACCGATGAAATTTAAAGATAACTGAAAAAGAATTAACTTTCTAAGATAACTCCATGCATTTCCCCCCACTCCCAATTTTTTTTATAGTGGTAAAATAAATACCCATAACAAAAAAAATACACGTAACCAAAAAAACACATAAAAATACACATAACAAAATACACATAACAAAAATACACACCTTAACCATATTTAAGTGTGCAGTTCAGTGGTATAAAATACATCTGTAATGTTGTGCAGCCATCACCACCATCCATCTCCACAGCTCTTTTTTCTTGTAAAACTGAAACTCCATACCGATTAAACAATAACCCCATCCTCCCATCCCTCAGCTCCTGGCAACAGTACTCTGGTTCTATGATTCTAATTATCTCATGTAAATGGAATCATGCAGTATTTGCCTTCTTGTGACTGCCTTATTTCATGTAGCAAAATATCGTTGAGGTTCATCTATGTTGTGGCATGTATTAGAATTTCCTCCAGTTTTAGGGATAAATAATATTCCATTGTATGTATTCCACCATTTGCTTATCCATTCTTCCATCAACGGACACCTGGTTTGCTTCCACCTTTTGGCTATCGTGAATGATGTTATTATGAACATCTCTCGGGGACCCGGTTTTCAATTCTTTTGAGTATATACCCAGAAGAAGAATTGGTGCATGGTAATTCTATTTTTAGATTTTTTAAAGTTTTTACTTAAATTCCAGTTAGTTAACATTACTATTTTTTGATTTTTGAGGAACCTCCATACCATTATCCATGTCGGCTGCAGCATTTTACATTCCCACCAACAGTGCACAATGGCTCCAATTATCCACATTTCGTCAACACTTACCTCCTTGTTTTTGACAACTGCAATCCAAATAGGTGTGAACTGGTATCTCACTGCAGTTTTATTTGCAATTCCCTAATGATTAGTGACGCTGGCATTTTTTTTTTTTTTCATGTACTCATTGGCCATTTGTGTATCTTCTTTGGAGAAATGTCTATTCAAGTCTTTCCCATTTTTGAATCAGGTCATTTGTTTTTTGTTCTTCAGTTTTAGGAGTTACTATATATACTTATTATCAGATATATAGATTTACAAATATTTTCTCCCATTCTGTAGGTGGTCTTTTTATTCTGCTGATACGGTCTTTTGATGCACAAATTTAAAAAAATTTTTCTTCTGAGAGTTTTAAGTCCTACATTTGGTTCTTTGATCCCTTTTGAGCTAATGTTTGTATATGATGTTAGATATCATATTTGCATGTGGATATCCATCCAATTTTCCCAGCAGCATTTGTTGAAAGACTGTCCTTCCCCCATTGAATGGTCTTGGCCCCCTTGTCAACCCTCCTTTGACCATATATGCAAGAGTTTATTTCTGGGCTCTCTACTCTATTCCATTGGTGTATATGTCTGCCTTATGCCAGTACCATACTGCTTTGATTACTGTAGCACTGTAGTAAGATTTGAAATCATGAAGTGTGAACTGTCTAGTTTTGTTCATCTTTTTCAAGAATGTTTTGGCTATTTGGGGAATTTTCAGACCCCATATGAATTTCAGTACAGGTTTTTTTATTTTTGCAAAAAACTTGATTGGGATTTTGATAGGGATTATGTTGAATCTGTAAATTGCTTGGGGTAGCACTGACATGTTGACAGTAATAAGTCTTCCAATCCATGAACATGAAATGTGTTTCCATTTATTTATGTCTTTTTAAATTTCTTTCAGCAATGTCTTCATTAGTCTTCATTATATAAGTCTTTTGTCTCCTTTGTTAATTCCTAAGTATTTTATTATTTTGGATGCTACTACAAATGGAATTCTTTTCATAATTTGATTTTCAGATTATTCATTGTTAATATATAGAAATCCAACTGATTTTTACACATTGGCTTTGTATCCTGCTACTCTGCTGAATTCATTTATAAGCTTAATGAGGTTTTCCACATATAAGATCATATCATCCATGAAGGGATAATTTTACTTCTTCCTTTCCAACTTGGATGCTTTTATTTACTTTTCTTGCCTAATTGCTCTGGCTAGAACTTCCAGTACTGTTTTGAATAGAAGGGGTAAAAAGTGGTAACATCTGTCTTGTTCCTGATCTTAAAGGAAAAACTTTAGCCTTCTACAACTTCATATGATGTTTGTTGTACGTTTTTCACATATGGCTTTTATTATTTTGAGGTACTTTCCTTCTCTTCCTGGTTTGTTGATTGTTTTTAGCATGAAAGGGTATTGAATTTTGTCAAATGCTTTTTCCCTATCAATTGATGACCATGTGGTATTTTACATTAAATGGTTTTTGTATGTTAAACCATCCTTGCATTCCAGGAATAAGCCCCACTTAGTTGCGGTATATAATCCTTTTAGTATGCTGCTAAATTCAGTTTGCTAGCATTCTGCTGAGGATTTTTACATCAATATTCATAAGGGATTTGGGTCTGCAGTTTTCTTCTCTTTTAGTATCTTTGTCTGACTTTGGTATCAAGGTAGTGCTGACCTCAAAGAATGAGCTAGAAAGTGTTCTCTCCTCTTCGATTTGTTTGGAAAAGTTTAAGAATTGGTGTTAGCTCTTCTCTAACTGTTGGGATTTGCCAATTAATCAGATCCAGAGTTTTTCTTTGTTAGGAGATTTTTGATTGCTGATTCAATATCCTTCAAACAGGTCTATTCAGATTGTCTATGTATTTATGATTTGGTCTTGGTAGATTTTATTTTTCCAGGACTTTGTCCATTTCATCAAGGTTGTCCAATTTTAGTTTCTATAGACTTAATAGTAATATTCCCATTTTCATTTCTGATTTTAATAATTTGAGTCTTCTCTCTTTTTTTCTTAGTCCATCTAGCTTGTCAGTTTGGTTGATCTTTTCGAAACCAACTTCTGGTTTCCTTTTCTCTATTGTTTTTCTTTTCCTATTTCATTTTTCTCTTCTCTAATCTTTTATTATTAACTTCTTTGTGCTATCCTTAAGTTTAGTTTGTTCTTTTTCTGGTTCCTTAAGTTGTAAAGTTAGGTTGCTAATTTCAAATCATTCTTATTTTTTAATGTTAGAATTTATAACTATAAATTTCCCACTCATCACTGCTTTTACTGCATTCCATAATAGTATGTTTTGGTTATCATTCATCTCCAAGTATTTCTAATTTGCCTTATGATTTCTTCCTTGATCCATTGGTTGTTTACATATATTAATTTCCACAAATCTGTGAGTTTTCCAATCTTACCTCTGTTATTGATTTCTACCTTTATCCTGTTGTGGTCAGAAGATATTTAGTAGGAGATCTGACTTTTTAAATCTATTGAGACTTAATTTGGCACGGCCTGTCCTGGAAAATGTCCCATGTGCATGTGGGAAGAATGTTGGATCAAGTGTTTTGTATATGGCTGTTAGGCTAGTTGGTTTGTTGTGTTAAGTCCTCTATTTCCTTCCTTATCTTCTGTCTGGTTCCTCTATCTATCATTGTAATCTCTAACTATTGTTCTAGAACTAGGTCTATTTCAATTCTGTCAGTTTTTACTTCATATATTTTGAGGGTCTGTCATTAGGTATGTAATATGCTTATAACTGTTATTTCTTCTTGCTGTATTGGAACTTCTATTAATATATAATATCCTTCTTTATCTCTCATAATTTTTTTTTATTGAAAGTCTATTTTGTCTAATATAAACATAGCCATCCCTGGTCTTTTTTGATTATCATTTGCATGGAATATCTTTTTTCATCCATTCACTTTCAATTGATTTGTGTCTTTGGATCTAAAGTGAGCCTCTAGTAGAGCACCTATAGTTAGACCATGTGTTTTTGTCTATTCTGCCACTGCCTCCCCTTTAATTGGTGAACTTAATCCATTTACATCTAAAGAAACTACTAATAAGGAGGGAATTCTGTCATTATGCTATTTGTTCCCTATGTGGCATAGAGCTTTTATGGTCTCTTATTTCTTGCATTAGTATCTTTTTTGGTGTTTAGTTGTTGTTGTTGTTGTTGTTGTTGTTGTTGTGAAACAGTTAACTTTCCTTCCCGTTTCTTTTTATATATATTCTATAGCTTTGTGTGTGTGTGTGTGTGTGTGTGTGTGTGTGTGTGTGTGTGTGTGGCTGGCTAACGTGGAGATTATATTTAGCATCCTAAAGTTATAATATTCTAATGTGAACTTATAGCAGCTTAACTTCAATAACATACAAAAACTCTGTTCCTATACAGCTCTGACCCCATCTTTTTCTGTTGTTCATGCCACAAAATGACATCTTTATACACTATGTGCCCCAAATCAACTAATATTCTTTTAAATACATTAGTCTCTTAAATCATCTAGAAAACAAAATGTAGAGTTAAGGACCAAAGTTACAATACTACTATCTTTCAGACAAATCATTGTTTTATTCTTTTATCTTTATTAGTCTCTTAAATCATATAGAAAAAACATGGAATCACAAACCTCACCATAATACCAGCTTTTATAATTGCCCACGTGAGACTGGATCTCACTATAGAGCTTCAAGTTACTACCTAGTATCTTTTCATTTCACTGTGCAGGACTCTGGAGCATCTCTGCATGGCAGGTATAGTAGTAACAAACTCCCTCAGCTTTTGTTTATCTAAGAATGTCTTAATTTCTCCCTCAGTTCTCAAGGCAGTTTTTCTAGATATACAATTCTTCACTGACAGTGTTTTTTTTTTCCTTTAACACTTTGAATGTATGGGCCTACTACCTTCCAGCCTCCACAGACTGTGCTGAGAAATCTGTTTATTATCTTATTAAGGATCCCTTGTGTGTGGCAAGTCACTTCTTGTTGCTTTCCAGATCTTCTTTTTGTCTTTGACTTTTGCCAAGTTGCATGATTATATGTCTCAGTGTGAGTCTCTTAAAGTTCATTTTACTTGGAGTTGATTGAGCTTCTTGGATGTTTATATTAATGTCTTTCCTAAAATTTGGGATTTTCAAATATCCTCTCTGCTTGCTTGCTTGCTTGCTTGCTTCCTTCCTTGACTCCCACAATGTATATGTTCATCCACTTGATGGCATCCTACAGGTCCTTTAGGCTCTGTTTACTTTTCTTCAATTTTTTTCTTTCTGTTCCTCAGACTGGGTAATTTCTATTGTCCTATCTTCAAGTCTGCCAATTCTTTCTTCTGCCTGCTCAAATTTGCTTTTTAAATCTCTCTAGTGATTTTTTTTTTTCCTTTCAGTTATTGTACTTTTCAGATCCAGGATTTCTTTAGTTCCTTTTTAGATTAAAATTTTTTGGTTAATATTTCCATTTTGTTCATACATTACTTTCTTGACTTTCTCCACATTCTCCTCTACTTTTTTTGACTGTTTTTAAGATAGTTAAAGTCTTTGTCTAGTATATCTACCATCAGGTCTTTTTCCAGGACACTTTCTATTGATTCTTTTTCCTTTGGGCCATACTTTCCTGCTTCTTCTTATGCCTTATGATTTTTTTGTTGGGAGCTGGAAATTTGAGTCAAATAAGATGGTTAACTCTATAAATCAGATTCTTCCCCTTCCCTGCAGTTTCCTCTTTTTTGTTGTTGTTCTTGGGGTTTTTTGTTTTTCTTTTTATTATTGAAGGCTGTCTCTATGCTGTCTCAGCCTGAAGTATAAACTTAGAAGTCTTCTTAGGTCTTATCTGAGCCCTTTCCCTGGGCATGTGGTTACTCTGTAATTTCCTTCCATATGTTTGCAGTTGTTTCTGAATGTTCTAGTCTTTAATGTCTGACTTCTGAAAGAGGAAAAAGAAAAAAATGAAGGGGGAACCAAAAAAAGGGGGGGCGCTGGTCCTTCAAATCCTTCAGAAGTCACTTCTGCTGGGGAGAGGGGTCTTGTAATAGTGGAGGGAGGTATAAAAATAATGGCTGCCTGTCTGTCTGTCTGCACCTCTGTGATCAGAAGCAGCAATCAGTGATCAGAGCACAGATCTCTGATATTTGGAGGACAGGGTCATTTTTGCCCACTCTGGTTCCTGCAAGCTGTGTGCAAGCTGCTCTAGAAACACCTGCACAGACACCTGCCATGAGACTGAGGGATGGGGATGGATAGCTGCTATTGTGTCAAGAGCTAAAATTAACTGAAATTAAGCCTTCCCCTTGCAAGCCTTCCCCTTGCAAGCCTTCAATAGACTCCAGAGTTCCAAAATGGTTCTATAAGACAGATTCTGCCAGTGTAATTGTTGTGCAGATAGGGAAATGGATTCCTGGTGCTCCTACTCTTCCATCTTTCCAGAATCTTCTCCATACATTTGTGCCACATCCAAGTACAATCTCAGACATCTTTTGCCTAACATACAGTGTAAGACCTTTACTGTGAATAATATGGCTTTCTTCATCTTCCTCAAGACCCTTGGCCATTTCTTCACATTTCTCTACTGTGGCACCCAATGGGAAGCAGGACAAAGGACCCAGTTCAAGAACAGGCAAAAGAAGGCAAGAGTCCAAGAAAAAAAATCTACTGCTACCTGGTCTCCCTGTCATGTCTGAAGGTATCCTCTGTCTGACCACCCTCATCCCCAATCCTCCCTTCACCAACCCCTCCAATGCTGTCTCTAGACTCATGCCTGCTGCCCATTTTCTGTATCACCAGATTTCTCTTCTCTTGTGGGAGAGGAAATCCTTTTGCTTGACACCATTCACTCTTTCCCCACTCACATTTCAAAATCAACACCACTTCTGTTTACTCACCAGGAGCTTAAGCTTGATTTCCTTACAACATCATTTCTGTCTCTGCTTTCAAGCTGAGGGACATTTACTAAGCATCTCCTCTGTGCTGGCCTTCATGAAGGTTGCACAATAAACAAAGGGCTCCCCAAGCAATGGGTCAAGAGGGTCTGGGGCACCAACTCTGACTTCAAGAGGGATGGGGGAGGGGTCACAGAAGAGAACTAAGTTCCTAAAGGACAAGAGCAACTCCAGTGGTCAAGTCAATGTTCTTCCCTCAGACTCTCTCTATGACATCTGACCGAGATGACCATCAGCCAGCTGGCTCCCTTCCCTCTTCACCCACAATCCCAAGGCTTTATTTCCATGGCCTTCCATCTAGGGCCTTTACCTCCTCAAGAGGCCTTCTTCCTTCCCTAGCCACTGCAAGTCTCTCCCAAGAGTACCCTGAGAGTCCAGCTCTTTTCCCCCTGGACTGCTATCCTCCAGGTGTTCCCCATACTCTGATGACCTGTGCCAAGGCTTCTCTGTGGATGGTTCCCAAATCTGTGTCTTCAGGTAAGGCCCCTTTCCCGCACTGTAACCATGTACCATCACCTGCCAGCAACACTTTCCCAATACCACATTCCCTGGTTTCTGATCACAGGACAACATTCCCTGGTCTCTGAAGCCATCACTGGCTGCATGGTCATCACTGTCTTCCTCAGTCACTGCATTTGATCAGTTCTTCTCTTGGGATCTGGCTCCAATCCATCCCCTGATGTTCATTCTCAACAAGTTCCACTTTGGGTCAGGCCCTTACCATCCCAGGACAAATACTTTCCAAAGTCTGTGCACAGCCCTATACCAGGCACTGACCATGGCTGTGATGATCTTCCACCTACACCACTCTGAAGTATCAGCCTTCTCCCCTACACACTTTCAGGGGCTCCATGACTATCCCAGGATGAAGCCCAGCATCCAGGCTGGCCCACAAGGCCCTCTATGGTCTGCCCCAACCTTCTCATACTGACCCAACTCATCAAACCCCTGGAAATACAGGTAAAAACTCAAGCCTCTGCCTAGTGCCAAACTCTACTCCGACTGCTGCCCCCACTCCCCTCCTTTCCTCTGCCTATCCAAACCTAACCCTGGTGACAGGCAACCTGAGGCAAGGCACAGAGAATGGGACTTTGAGCAAGAAACCTAGGACCCTAGGAATACCGATCCGAATCTGACTCTGCCTCCATGTCCCTGTCTTATAGGAAACAGCATGACCTACGCTGCAGGGTTGTCTCCCACTGCAAACAAGTTCATGTGTGGAAAGTACTGTGGGGAGTCTGGAACCAGTCCTTGGAATCAGGGCAGCCTCTAGCCGCCTACATCCCTTCTGAGGGGTCAATGCCCTGACCTGCATCACATATTGTGAAACTCGTCCCTGCTTGGTTATCACTTGCACTTCTAGAACCAATTCAAATTCCTGACTTCCAGGCCAGAAGCAAAGTCTCCTTCTCAGAAGCCCCCCATGATATTCTGGAGAAGCCAATTCAGCTCTCCTCTTGAACTGCTGGGCAAATCTCCCACTGTTACTTCCTCCACAAGTTGGTCTTTCCTGTTCAAGTACACAGTACATGTCTTAGAATGTGGGAGGCTTGGTTCAATTGGTCTTTGACTCTATGCCCACTGGGTCTGGCCTGCTTGGGCAGGCAAGCCCTTTAAAAAACTAGATTTTTAAAAATGTTTATTTATTTTTCAGAGAGAGGGAGAGCAAGTGGGGGAGGGGCAGAGAGAGAGGGAGATAGAGGATGTGAAGCAGGCTCTGTGCTGTCAGTGCAGAGCCCAACGTGGGACTTGAACTCACAAACTGTGAGATCATGACTTGAGCTGAAATCGGACGCTTAACCAACTGAGCCACCCAGGTACCCCAGATTTTTTTTTTAAAGAATAAAGGAAGTAACTCTGACAAGCAGGAGTTACCTAGAGAGTAAGTTAAACAATCTCTGGAGCCACTGGCTGCCCAAAGGTCAGTGTGACAAAATGATGCAAGTTCACAGGGGAGATTCCAAACAGGGCCTGCGACCCACTCACCCAACAACCCCAGAACAGCTCAGACGGGCCGTGCTACCCCGCAAAAATGGCAAGATGGAGATATCAGCCTTGGGAAGGCCAACACCCAGAGCTGACTGTGAAAGAAGAGACACTGGAGAGGGAGGGATGGAGGGAAAAGAATGAAAAAGAAAAGAATAGTGAGGGGAGAGAGGGAAGCAATAAAAACACCAACGAAGAGAGACAGAGAAAGAAAGAAAGAAACACAAGAGAAAAAGAAAGAAAAGGAAAGGAAAGGAGCAGACACCCTGCTCTGTGCCAGCACCATGCTACGTGCTCTCGTGTGATCCCAACACCCCATGAGCAGGGGGCCTCTGATGTGTATTCAGAGAAGCCAAGTGACTTGCCTGAGGCTGCCAGGGGGCACAGGGAATAAGTGGCTGGTCTGTAGGAGTCCAGAGTCCAGGCCTCTCCCATGACAGAGGAGAGGAAGTGTCCATTCTCAGTCCGTAGGGAGGGCTCCAGCCACGGCAATCAGTGACCCAGGACCCAACCACAAGCCAGGGCCCAGTACATGTGCATCATCTCTGCTTACACTCCATGAGCCTGAGGCCCAGAGGGACAGGGAAGGGTAAAAGCGTGCACTGAGAATTCCAGCGATTAACCATAAAGCTTTCGGAAATTCAATTATTTTTTATCCAAACCCTTTTGGGCAATGTATCGTAACAAAACATAAAGGCGTGTTGGGCTGAGTATCTGGCCCTTTCCCAGGCTCAAGAGAAGCTGGCCTTGCTGATTTCCTGAATATGCCACACACTGGGGATCCTGGCTTCTGGAGGCAGAAGTAGAGTTCAGCAGCCCCTTGGGGGAAAAGAGGCCCCTCCCGCCCTGGGTTTCAGATCCAGACTGGTGTCTGGGTTCTAGAAGCACAAGAGGCTCCAACCAGAGATGTCAGGATGAGCCCTGAGCCCAGCCCCACAGCTCAGCGGTGCAGGCAGGGGCTGACCTGGAGCACATTCAAGGGCTTCTCCTGTTCCCAGCACCCACCACCTCCTCCAGACTCCCCGCACAGCTGTGGTGCATCACGCTTCCAACCAAGCCCAGACATGCTGACTATGCACGCAGGCTGACCTTCGACAACACACGAAAACGATCTGAGATAAGTTAAAATGTGTGTGTGTATGCGCGTGTGTGTGTAACTTGTGTAAAAGACATAAACAATAGACTACAGGTTTCCCCACTATCTGAAAATAGAGCGTTCCTATGAAATGTTCAGTGAGGCAAAATGGCATAAAGAAGCAATTACCATTCGTTTATATGGAGAAATTAGCGTTCCCAGACCCAAAAAATAACTTCTCCTAGGCTCTTCTGATACCTTAGGACACATCTTACTAACAGATGCACAAGATAAATCGACATAAAGCACAGATGCTCACAGACACAGTTCAAAGCTCTGGCGGCTGGATGCTGAGTGCAGTCCCGGGGAAAGGGACTTGGTGGGGCTGCTCTCGCTGTCTGGGGTGCATGCACACTGCCTCTATAATGACGCTCTGCAAAGCAGACACTGAACACTATTGTCGCTTTTCACCTTTTTTCGTAACAACAAAAATCCTCTCCAGATTTCTTTTGGTTAGCGAAAACAAGAACTAATAAGGTAGGTCTTTCATAACAGCAAAGTGGTGCTATGCAATCTTTGAAAAGCAGGGGATACTTGTATAAGTTTTAGGTCTGGAATAGTAAAAGTCAAAATAACCAGCATTTATTATACTTTGTTTTTTTTCTGACCAGTCAACCCAGATACAAAACCTCCCTCCTGGGGTAACTGATGATCGGACTGGGTATGGGAAATCCCTAACATAGCGCCAGGCACACAGTAGGTGCTCCACACCTTACAGCTGTGATTGCTAAGACCCTACTGTGTGCCGGGCCCCACGTCAAACGCTCCCTCACAACAAATGCTGAACTTAACAGTGCCCATTTTACAAAAGAAGAAATACAAACTCAGATGAAGTGAGTTGCCTAAGACCACACAGCTAGTTGGCCACAAAGCCAGTATGAAAGGCACACCTTGTAAGTCAGCTCGGCAGCAGCCCAATCACTTGGGATTTGGCAATGCACCCAATCCCAGGGAGGGAGGCAGGGCCAAGGGAGCCCCGGGTGGGTTTAGCAGATGGCCTTGGCTACAACAGAAACAAAGAAATAGAAAGTGTTTAAAAAGTAGGAGGAAACACAGAGGCAGCCGGAGTGAAAGATGCATCAAGGATGCTGTCAGATGATAACATTTAGTGGAAAAATAAACAGAAAAGCCTAGAACACAGAACAGTGTCAATGTTGTGATAACAACTACCTCAAATTATGTACATGTGGGAAAGAATGACAGGGATCCTAGGGAAAGAACACTTTAATTTGATGCATTGGAGAGATTGTGGGTACGTTTTTATCTTCTATTTTGATTTCTGTTAACATTGATAAATGCTTATGCAAGAGTAATTTTAAATGCTTTCAAAGATAAAGAAATCACAAAGAAAAACAATCAAACAGTTTGACTACATAAAAATTAGAAACTTCTGCATGTCAAAAAAAAAAAGCAACTAACATGGAAAGACAACCAACAAATGCTGAAGGCTTATTTGTAGCAAATACGATAGGCAAAGGGTTAATTAATAACAACATCTTTGTTAATATTAAACACTCCTGAAAATCAAAAACATAGCATTAAAATCGCTAGAAGCAAACAGACAACATATATGGGCATAGCACATAGCACATAGCACAAAAGCACAACTGTTTAGTACATGTAAGGAGAAATGTTCAATGTCCCCAATAATTACAGATTCACACATTAAAACAAGAGTAACATACCACTTCTGTCCTACTAAGTTTCAAATATATGTTAAAATTAGAAACCAAAGGTAGCTGCCAACACCTGTGTAAACACTTTTGGAAAAGAATACGGCACTACACAACAAGTTTGAAAGGATTCATGCCCCTCAGTCCAGTAATCTCACACCTGGAAATGTCTCAAGAGGAAAAAAAATGAGAATACAGAAAAAGTTTAAGGATGGTCAAAAATGTTCACCCCAGGATTACTTCCTTATAAGAAGGAAACCTTATGCCAATCTAAAGGGCCAACAAGGAAGTGATGGTTACATGAAGAAGTGCTACACAGATGTTAAGTAACACAGGTAGAAATCCAAGATGCAAATACCTCATCTGTTTCAAAGGGAGAAGTGAATTCAGCAAAGTTGCAGGGTACAAGATCAACACACAAAAATCAGTGTGTTTCTATACTCTAGCAAATAACAATCTGAAAAGGAAATTAAGAAAGCAATTCCATTTATAATGGCATTTAAGAGAATTAAATGCTTAGGAATAAATCTAACCAAGGATGTGAAAGACCTGTAGACTGAAAACTACAAAACACTGATGAGAGAAACTAAAGATCTAAACAAATGGAAAGGCATCGTGTTCATAGACTGGAAGACTTCATTACCACTGTTTAGATGTTCGTGCTACCCAAAGCGATCTACAGATTCAAGGCGATCCCTATCAACGTTCCAACAACCACTTTTTGCAGAAATGGAAAAGCAGATCCTCCAAATTGCAAGGGGCCTCAAATAGCCAAAATAATCTTGGAGAAGAAGCATAAAAACGTTGGAGAACTCAACTTCCTGACTTTGAAACTTACTACAAAGGTAAACAAAGTGGTGTGGTACTGGCATAAGAACAGACACACAGACCAATGGAAGAGAACAGAGAACCCAGAAGTAAGCCCACACATGTATGATCAATTTAGTTTTGACAAGGGTAAAAGGGGAAAGGACAATCCTTTCAACAAACGGTGCTGGGAAAACTGGATAGCCACATGCCAATAATAAAGTTGGGCCCTTAACTTACACCATACATAAACTTACACCATATATACAAATTTACTAGAAGTAGATGAATGACCTAAACTTAAGAGCTAACACTACAAAATTCTTAAGAAAAAATTTGGGGAAAATCTTCATGACATTGGATTTGGCAACAATTTCATGGATATGACACCAAAAACACAGGCAACAAAAGAAAAATCAATATATTAGATTTTATAAAAGTTAAAAACTTTTTTTAAATTTTTTAAAATTTACATCCAAATTAGTTAGCATATAGTGAAACAATGATTTCAGGAGTAGATCCCTTAATGCCCCTTACCCATTTAGCCCACCCCCCCTCCCATAACCCCTCCAGCAACCCTCAGTTTGTTCTCCATATTTATGAGTCTCTTCTGTTTTGTCCCCCTCTCTGTTTTTATATCATTTTTGTTTCCCTTCCCTTATGTTCATGTGCCTCCAAGGACAGTATGAAGAAAGTGAAAAGTCAACCTACAGAATAGGAGAAAACATTTGCACATCATATATGTGACAAGGGATTAATATCCAGAATACATAAAGAACTGCTACAATTCAACAACAACAAAAACCCAACAAAACAACAACAAAAACCTGATAGAAAATGGGCAAAAGACCTAAATAGACATTTCTCCAAAGAAGATACATGAAAGGCCAACAGGTACACGAAAAGATGCTCATCATCACTAGTCATTAAGAAAATGTAAGTTAAAACCATAATGAGATATCACTATCATTTCATACGTGTTACTATGGCCACCACCAAAAAGACAACAGATAACAAATGCTGGTGAGGATGTGGAGAAAGGGGAACGCTTGTGCACCATGGGTGGGAGTATCAACTGGTGCAGCCACTATGGAAAACAGTATGGAGGAGCTGCAAAAAATTAAAAATGGAACTACCATATGATCCACTTCTGGGAATATATCCAAAGGAAATGAAAACACTGACTTGGAAAGATATCTGCACCCTCATGTTCACTGCAGCATTATTTACAGTAGCCAAGACATGGAAACAGCCTAAGTGTCCATAGATGGATGAATGGATAAAGAAGTTGTGGTGTGTATGTATGTATGTATGTATGTACGTGTGTGTGTGTGTGTGTGTGCGTGTGTGTGTGTATTTGAATATCACTTATCCATAAAAAATCCTACCATATGCTATAACATGGATGGACCTCAAAGGCATTATGCTAAACGAAAGAAGTCAGAGAAAGGCAAATACTGTGTGTTATTCGCAGAATCTAAAAAAAACAAAAACAAAAACAAAAACACGAGAAACACAACTCAGAAAGAGATCAGACTTGTGGTCACCAGAGGCAGAAGGTTGGGAAAGAGAGAATTGGAGAAGGTGGTCAAAAGATACAAACCTGCAGTTGTAGCATAAGTCCTAGAAACATGATGTACAATGTGATGACTGTGGCTAACACTACCATCTGATATGCAGGAAAGGTGTTGAGAGAGTAGATCATAAGAAATCTCATCACAAGAACATTTTTTTCCTTTTTTTCTTTCCTTCTTTTCTTTGTATTGTATCTATATAGGAGGATGGATGTTAGCTGAACTGACTGCTAATCATTTCACAGTATGTGTAAATCAAACCATCATGGTGTATGCCTTAAACTTATATATTGATATATGTCAACTATTTCTCAATAATACAGGTGGTGGTGGGGGAACCAGCAAAAGGGGATAGGGGAAGCCGAAATGAGATACCACTTCATAGCTACTAGGATAACTATTTAAAAAAAAAAGAAGAAGAAGAAAAATGACAGGTGTTGGTGAGGATGTGGAGAAATTAGAGCCCTAACACATTGTTGGCAGGAATGTAAAATGGTGCAGCCACTGTGGAAAACTGTTTGGTGGTTCCTCAAAACGTTAATCATAAAACTACCATATGATCCAGCAATTCCACTCCTAGGTATAGACCCAAAGGAATTGAAAGCAAGGACTTGAATAGATATTTGTAAACCAATGTTCATACAGCATTATTCACAATAGCCAAAGGAAATAAGACAAGTGATTATCCATGATGAATGGAAAAACAAAATATGGTACATACACACAATAGAAAATTATTCAGCTATAAAGGAGTGACATTCTGACACCTGCTACAACAAGGATGGGCCCTGAAAGCATTATGCCAATGGAAATAAGCCAGACACAGAAAGCGGAATATATGACTCCATTTATAGAAGGTACTTGCAATAGGCAAATTCAAAGAAACAGAAAGCAGAATAAAGGCTATGGGGGGGAAGGGGAGGAGAGAAGGGGGAGTTACTGTTTAAAGGATACAGAGTTTCTGTTGGGAATCCCGAAAAAGTTTTAGGTATAGACAGTGGTGATGGGGACACAGCTTTGTGAATGTATTTGATGCCAATGAACTGTATATTTGCAAATGGGTAAAATAATAATTTTATGGGTATTTTAGTATGCATATTTTACCACAATTAAAAAAATGTGGACGAAAGGGGGGTGGTAATATTATACACAGTGAAAAGATAGGAATGAAATAAACCAAAATGTCAGCAGTTATTTTGAAAAAAGAAATCTTTGGGTGGTCTCCTCTTTCTTTTAATCATTTTTCTCCGTTTTCTAATTTTAATTACTCTTTGGATGGAAAAAATACGTTATGTTTTTAACAGGTTTTATATTTTCAGTTTTGATATGTACATAATTCATCAGCCCAAATTTTTCCTTTTTAGGTAGAAAGTTTCTTCACATATGGGCCAGCATTTACAAAGGATTTACTTCACAAGGGACCATAAGGAAAGGAGATGGTCACTTAAGATGACTTAAAGTTCTCTGCTGCACAGAGGTAAAAGCTTATGTTCTCTTACAACCTGGCCTGGCCACCGGCCCTGGAGCCCACTAGCTACAACCCATCAGGGTGGCAATCCTTTCTTTTATGGGAGTTTCTCCCCCCGCCCTCCAGGCACTGAATGAGGAGAGGAGAGGTTTCAGGTGGACAACTGCCTCTGGATATGATACAGTCCATAATTTGACCTTCAAACAATAAATTAAAATAGGAATAATAACTTAAACATGAAGGTGAGAATCTGCCTTAAATTTAACTGATCGAAATAGCTAATATTAATTTACCCTTAATGGTAACCCAAACCCTTCCCAGAAGGTCCCGTTTATATACAAATGATACTGACATTGTACTGGGTCTTCATGCAGGACTCCAAAGGACCTGTTCTCCCCTTTCTGACAAGTAAATAAAATGGCAGGGAGATCAAATAACTCACTAAAAAGAAGATATAATTTTTTATCTTCCTTTTTACAGTCTCATATCCACTTCCGTTGGGAATAACAAAGTCTGAATTCTTATGCAACACTTATCTAAATGTGTCGATTTTATCGGATTGATGAATTTTGCTAACAAAAGGCAGTGCTAGGAAATCTTTTATGACATATTTGGCCCATTCACAGGGCTGGAGCTTTAATTTAACCAACTTGAGAATTCTGAGGGAGAGCTGCAGGTGTTGGATCTGAAAAAAAAAATCATAAATGGGAAGGCATATCAATCTTTATGACGGGGAAACAAAAACACTCTCTACTTGCTTGCCCTCCACAGGCAGGAGAAGGAGAGGTGGCAGCAGCAGGATATTGTCTCGGGCTGCATAGCAAAGAGGAAGCATCGCTGTCTCCCAGTGACCGCTATTTAGTATTGATCAAAAGGCGCTGGCCCAGAGAGGAAGAGAGGAATTGATAAAACAATGAGGTTTGCCAACACTGTGTTCTCAACAAGGACATTTTCTCATTCTCTTGACCACACCAGAGTAAGTCACTCCTGTGGCCGCCTGAGCGACCCGGCGGCTTTCTGTCCCACGGCCCCACAGCACCGCTACCTCTCTGCCCTCATGGATCTGTCCTCAAGGACCGTAAGCGTAGCCAATCACTTGACAAGGCCTGTTGCTTCTCCTGTCAAAGGTCTCCCCGAGTCACCCCTCCCCTCCCTCCACAGCCTTAACTCGGAGGACACTTCTCTCCCTGAGAACACCACCAAATTGCCTCTCCCTCTCTGTTCTCGGCTCCCCCTGGATCCTCATCGCTGAGCCATCCCTTCTGCCTGCCACCAGTCAGCTCTGCATGGGAGAACTTCTCAGCCACTTCTTGCACAAACTCTTTAAGGACTCCTTACTTTCTGCAAGACGAAATCGTAAACTCGCTGGCATGAGATATTACAAAGGTCCTTTGTGATCTCGCCTTTCCCAGTCTCCCCTCCAACAGCAAAGTCTGCCCATCCATCTACCCAATTTTACAAGCTTCTGTGATAGAAACATCCAGTCATCCACCAAAACTCATCTCCGCCTTCAGATAACCGAGTTGCAGCTAAGCAGATGGTGAGGGGATGTGTTTCCTGGCCTGACACCGAGGCATGACCAACATGAACGGGCAGGACTGAGGCCTCACCCACAGAATCTGTGGCAAGGGTGTGTGCCTCTTCCAGTCCGGCGTTCCTTATACACTGGACCCTCCTGTGAACGTGAATGCAGCACTGTCCGTGCCTGGCTTTGACCACACGGACAGGGACACACCCTAAGTGGAAGCAGGACGGAGGACACCGGGGTTTCTGAATGCTGTACAGAGAAGAAACCCCCTTGTGCTCACGTTAGGAAATTACCTGGAAAATCAGCTTCTAGTCTCTTTACGCTTCTGTATTTTTTGGTCTCTTGCAACAGCATCTTAGTCTTTACTCTTGCCGTGCGCAAGGGCCAGGTGAGATCCCGCTTACTAGGACCCACAGCTGACACCCGCCTGCCCAACCTGTGTTAATGAAATGAAGCATGCCCCAGAGCCAGCTTAGACACGTGGACACTCCTCTCATTAGCAAACCTACTTGGTGTTCTCTAGGGTCTTCTGCATTTTCTTTGTCATTTTATCAATCGCTGCCTGTCTCTTCCCTTCAGCTAAGAGGTCTATTTTGTTCAGCACCACGACCAGCTTCTGGCAGGCGATCTGCCCAATCACAAGGCACTCCGCGGACTGGGTCTGCATCCCTTTGGTCACATCGATGACCAGCATCATCAGATCAATGATCTGGGCCCCTGCAAGGAGAGAAAGACAAGGTTAGAAAGGGAAATGGGGGAGAGGACTCTGTAGAAAGTTGCCCAATTCCTGAGCTTCAGCAGAACCAGCCAAATTCAAGTATGAAGATAAAGGTGGGTGGATGACCACCACACACCTCCTAGCCCCGGCCATGGGGGACGGACTCGGACCAACACGATTTCACTGAATCCTCACGACCACCATGAGGGACTGGCGTGTTACCTCATCTGGAGAGGAAGAAACTGAGGCCCGCAAAATACAGAGAGCCCACCAAGAGCCACGGCCAGCACGCAGTAGGGCTGGGGACCCCAAAACACCCTTTTACTGCATCAATCCCTTCATTTTATTCCCATCTTAGACCTGGCAAATGCCTAGAGATCTGCCCTTGACAAGACAGCAGATGGAAGGAATGGAAAACTACCAGGGAGGTGGGGGCTCGTCTCCTCTATGGCTCCTGGGTCTTCTCCTCACGGTAGTTGGGTTTAGTCATGATCCTCCCACGCATGGCTGCATCACATCTACTCGCTTCTTTTGCCCTCTCCATTCCAGGTGGTAGGCTCCTGTCCTTTCAAGGAGGTAAGAGCAATCCAAGGTTCAACTACATCAATGCTGAGCACCGCCAGCATGTACGTGTGTGTATTTCTATATGTGTGTGTGCGTGCGCATGTGTGTGCATTCCACACGTATGCATGCATGCCTGGCTGGGAGCATGCCCTAAATACACAGCCACACCTGAGCTGAACAACAGCAGAGGGAGGAATTACAGAGGAGTCCATGAGGGGAAACCACCCTGAGCCATGTTAGGAATACTCAAGTTAGCCAATGAAGGGAATGTGTCCTTTTTAATGGGATTTGAAGTAGTTTTACCAACAAAGGGGGCGGGAAGTTATTTTGGGGGATACAGAAATATGCAGCTATTTCCCCCTTTGCCCCAGGAGGGATTTCCAAGGCCCAACTATCGTTGTGGTGAAACGGAGGAGGACTGCTCTGTGGGTGACTCTCATGACCCAAGATCATTCCTGGGGAGCGAGGGAAGGCGAGGAGGAGGGCAGTTTTCTCTGCTGGCACATTTACTGTGTGCGCTATCAACCCCTTAATCTCCACGACCAGTGTTTCAGACGAAGGTGGACTCACGGGGTACTTGCTTTGGCACTAAGGGCCACCAGACACCGGGGAGCCTGGCTGCACTGCTGAAGGATTCTTTCCTGGTCACCACTGATGTGCGCAGCTCCTCCAGCCTCCCCCCAGGAGAAACAATAGGCGTCTCCGGCTCTAGGCAGGCCTCAAAATGTCCCAGCTATCCTCCCTGGCCCTTCTGTCTGCCCTCCCAAGCCCCCTCTTCCACCTCACCCAGTCCCAGGGACTCCGTGCTGCTGTGGTCCAAGGGGCCCGGAGGGGCAGGCTGGTGCTCACAGCAGCCAGCACTGGCATCTCCCTTGTCCCACCGGGCAGCATGTGGGGACGCGGCAGGGGATGACGCTGGTTCTATCACCCACACCTTTTAAACAATGGAGGCCTAAAAACCTCACCATCTGACAGACTCCCTCTCTTATCTATCGAATCACCAGCTCCCCTCTGGGATGCATCTCTGCTGCAGCCTCAACCCCCATGGCGCATGGCAGGCCCATGTCAGCTGCTCCCTAGCGGGAAGAGACCTGTTCTTTGCCTCAGACTTGTCCCTCTGAAATCCATCCTCCAAACAGCCTCCCAGAAGGAGCTTCCTAAAACTCTATGACTAATTCATACACTGAGTCAGGGAGGGGGGTAAATCGGTATTTCTATGAAAGTCAATCGGAAAACAGCTATCAGAATTCACAGCATATTTGACCCAGCCAAGCCCACACACATGTGCAGCCTCCCATAGTGTAAGCAGGCTTGTTGTAGCTACAGTTGGAAACCATGTAAATGCCCATCACCGGGGGGCATGTTAAAAACAAAGAATGTTGGGGCGCCTGGGTGGCGCAGTCGGTTAAGTGTCCGACTTCAGCCAGGTCACGATCTCGCGGTCCGTGAGTTCGAGCCCCGCGTCGGGCTCTGGGCTGATGGCTCAGAGCCTGGAGCCTGTTTCCGGTTCTGTGTCTCCCTCTCTCTCTGCCCCTCCCCCATTCATGCTCTGTCTCTCTCTGTCCAAAAATAAATAAACGTTGAAAAAAAAAATTAAAAAAAAAAAAAAAAAAAACAAAGAATGTTACACCCACTCCAGGAGAATACTATCCCACCATTAAAAGGAATGAAGAAGCTCTTTGTGTATCACTATGGAACAGTCCCCAAGGTAGAGCGAGTGAGAAGAACAAAGGGCAGAGCGATGTAATCTGTGTCAAAAGCGGGGGGCGGGGGGAGGGAAGGTTTGTGTGTATGGGTGCTGTATGGGAGGAAGTGTTTGCTCCTCTGCACATAAAACATGTCTGAAGGAATGCAAAAGAAACAACTAACTTTTGGTTGTTTGTCGGGAGAGCCAGGTGGCAGATGTGGGATGGGGTAGGAAGGAAACCAGACTGCGTGTTCTTCTGTACCTTTTACACAGGTGTGCAGTACCCATTCAGAAATAAATAAAATGATGTGACGTACATAAATAGATAATGAACTAAACGCTGATCTGCTGTTCCCCTGCTAAGAGCCCTCGCTGTCTTCTAACTGAATGGGAACTCCGTGCTGTGGCTTTGGGCCCCCTCTTCTACCTCACGGTCCTGGCACGTCCTCCTTGCGCTGCGCACCAGGGTGCACCTCACGGAGCCCTCCCTGCCCTGCCCCAGGGCACATGTGTGTGCGCACATGCACGCCCCCACTCAAAGCCTGAGCCCAGCTCTCCCCAGAAGAGGTGACTTCTCCCCAAGCAAACCTGTCATCAGTCACAGGGCTGTGTGGCGAGGTGTTGAGGCAGGATAGGACAAAGCCCACAGGTGAGCAGAAGGAGGAGTGCCTGGGGTTCCCAGCCTATGAGCCGTTCTCCAGGAAGACTGGAGAGCCATCTTCACATGAAATGGTCCCAAGCGCCTGACCAGGTGACCCCCAACTGTAGTGGGCAAAGCTGTGCCCACAAAGCCAAGGCTACGCTATCCCAAGGATGTCTCAAGGACTTTTCCAGAGTACTTCCAACTGCCCTGGCTCCCTCTAGGACCTAAACATCATCCCCTCCCTTACCCAAACTACCATGGACCTCCCTGTACGGATGAGGAGGTGTTTGGTAACTGCCCTTGGTCACTCAGCAAATAGGTGCTAAAGGAGAGATCTGAACGCTGCTGTCTGTCCTCACCTATGTGCCATGTGGCCTGTCCTTCCACATGGGGACCCATCCCCTCTCCAGCCTCTTCTCTTACTCGTCCTATTCCTCGCCCACCTCCTCATTTTTACACTGAGAATCAAGGTACACTCCACGATAATTCTCACCCTTCCCGGCCTGGCTTTTGCTCCTGCCCCTCTACCTATACTTCACTCACCCCTGGCCCTTCCTCCCCAACTACCCCAATGCTCAGAGCTTACAGATCACAGGTCGGGCTTTCAATCTGGATTTACAGGACCCAGCGGGCACAGCATGGGCAATCTTTCATGGACTGAACTGAGCTAATGATAGCTTGCCCACCCCCCCCACTCTATTCACTAGGACTCTGTTCCTTTTCTCAGAGATTCAGTTCCCCATTGGTATATAAAACTACCCAGGAGCACCTCGTCTTGGCCCAGTGGCTGGAGGGGAAGAACTCGTATATTCTACGTATTTAGCCCATCTCACTTATGATGCCTGTTGGGATCCTGGGGATAGAGATGAAACTGGCCTGACAGAGCCAGAAAGACAGGTGCAGATGAGACCCAAACACAGACTGGTCAGGATTTCCTCTGCAGCCTTAATCCAGTGTCCACAAGCCGCCTTTGTTGCAGGGAGCACAGAGCTCCATTCCAAAAGGCCAGGCTCTTGAGCAGACCCGCTGCCAACATCAGGCACTTCTAAGGAGACCAGAGGTCACAGCGACGTGACAGGCCCCACTGAGAACCAGGGGTCATCATCAGGCAACTGCCCGCTGCCCAGCAGCGGCTCTCAGTTACTCCCGTTGCTTCATCAAACTTTTGATCAGGCGACAGGAAGTGACATAACTGGCCCGTCTTGTCTTTTTCAAGATCCCCAGTACTTCCACAGAATGAATCAAGCAGTGTCCTTCCCAATTCCCACGAACCCAGGGTAGGAAACCATTCTGAGACAAGAGGGGCACAGCGAGCGAGTGGGCGGGAAACACAAGTCAGGAACTTGCAGCTTACAAATGACCCTCTATATTTTTCAGTCTATCAGAGTTTTTCATCTAGTTGTTCTGACTATAGATCCCTTTAAAGGTTTGCAGAATAATTATAACAGGGTTCAAGTTTCTCGGTACTTTTATAAGTTACAATTTCCAATTCTGTAGAGGATACATCTTAATCATTTCAAAAACAAAAATAAAGAAAAACTTACAAAGGTCGGCATTTAACAAAGTGTAAGTTATCTGTGAGATGTAATTTTCCTTCTGGGACTGAAGGCGGAAAACATGCGTGTGCAGAAAAAAAATGTTTCAGCCAGAGAAACTGAACATAAAACTTTAAACATTTTAGCAGCCTCAAAATCAGGTATTTAATCAAAACGTGATTTTTTTTAATCAAAAGCTATGAACATCCTAAAAAGAAGAGAATAGTATTAAATTTAAAATAAAGAAAAATGTATTTTTAACTAGTGACTTATTAAATATTCAATAAACAACGTAAACACACTGTCATCAACAATATAAAAGTGCAGTGGCAATTTATGTCCTATTATTATTCCAACCCATTCGCCGGATACATCAGACCTCCGTGGGCCTCAGCTTCCTGGTCTCCATGAGGACAAGGGTGAGCCCAGCCAGCGGGCTGCAGTGAAGGTTAAAAGAGATAACACCCGGAGCGGGTTCAGAACAACACGTCGGCCATAGGAAATCCTCCATAACGTTAGCTGCTGTGATTGTTTTTCCTTCTACAACTCCTACTGTGGCAAGCACGTTTGCTTCTTGTCTTAACTTTGCCATGTGGGGATCACAGAATCACAGACAGCAAAACAAAAGCTCAGAGAGGTGAAGTGACCAAGTCAAGTCAGGAGCAAGGGCTCAGTTGGAGCGATGTGAACATGGGCCCCCGGACCCCTTTCTCCCACAGCACCCTGTGTCCCTGGGCTGCGATCCTGCGCCCAGAGTGAAACGCTCACCCCGTGCGTGGGTGGGGACTTGTGCACCAGCCCCTGTGGGTGCTGCAGAATGGCAAAGCAAGTGTCAGAAGTCCCCCATGGAGCGTGGGGCAGGAGGAGGGGCTGCAGCTCTACAATCCCAAGGTGCCGTCAGTATTGCTGTTATTTGTATTCATTTATTCAATATATTGCTTGTTTCCCCATTTTCCAGCCAAGAAGACTGAGGCTCGGGCAGGTTAAATACTTGCCCCAGGCTATCTAGCTAGGGTGAGAAGCCAGCATCGTTTTGACACCAACACAGGCTCACCTGTCCTGGCCCCGCCTCTTGGCCAGGAGGCATCGAGACTTTCATCACACTGGAGCCCGTGATTCCTCTCAAGGAGAGTCCCCCCGCGTGTGTGTCCATTTTGTGCATTTCAGTTTTCCTCCCTCTGTATCCTTTCCCCCAAAGTACAGTGGCCTGGGAACCCCCTCTCAGATTCCTACTGGCACAGGAGAGTGTACAACTGAGCACCAGGGATGTCCGTCCTGCCCTCCTCAGCACAGAATCAGAGGGTTTGGAAATGGAAGGGGTTTGGTAAAGAAGGTCCATGTGCAGGTGGGGAGCCAAGGGCCATGAGCGGGAGGAAGAGGTGAGCGCTGGGCTCGGAGGCACCCAACCGGGCATTCAAACCACAGCACCCCTGGGGGCCTCCATTTCCTCATCTGTAAATCAGAATCTAAACAAAGATGCCCACTGCAAGAGGTTGGGGCGGGGGTAGGGGGCATGGAATCAAAGGGAAGGCCAGCCGGGCACTCAGTAAGCGGAGCTACATTTAGGGCTGTTGGTGCCGAGCCAAGCTCTCAGCCCAGCCTCACATTCAGAGGCTGCTGTTCCCACCTGTCCAGGATGCCCCCAGGCAAACACATGTGGACAAAGAACTGAGGTTACTGACCAACTTGGGGGGGGGAGGGGAGTGGAGAAGGAAAAGCTTGCAGAGTGGCCAGACGTGCACCCACCTGGGCACAGGCGCATGTCCAACTTGCACACACTGCCCGCCAGCCCCACTCCTCACTCTCCTTGCTAGCTTTCTTCAGGACCTGCCTCCCTCACAATTCCCATGCTGCTGGCCAGGCCCAGAGCCTCCAGTGGGGGGACAGAAAGCCAAAGGAGACTCCAGTCACTGGAGGAAGTTCCGAGGACCATGCCCCTTGCTCCTATCAGATGACCATTTTCGTGAACACCTTCAGACAGAGGGAAATTTCTTAATGCTATTTACCCTCTCTGAGCTCTAGTTCCTCATCTGTAAAACAGGGATGATCACCCCACTGTGATTTCGACTGACCTGGTTGAAAATCTCAGAAACGGACATAGGACAGAGCCCAGAGGGACGGCATACTTGTACGTGGGGCATGTGAGCAAAAGAAAGCCTTGGAGGGGGTGCTGCCCTTTAGCGGGAAGAAAGCTGCAGGAGCATGGAAGGCCACCTCACGTGCCCTAGAAGGCATGCTATGGAGAGCAGCAGGGCAGGGAGGCAGGGAGCCTGAGGGGCTGGCCCCAAGCCAAGGCACAGCTTCACCCCTGCCGGCTGTGCAGCCTCAGGCACGCACGCATGTGAGTACACCTCTTGACCTCTCGGAGCCTGGGATTCCTCCCCTATATCCTGCTGATGTCAGAGACAACACCTTAAGGTGCAGGGAGGGCATCGAGCACAGCACGTGGCCCATACTAAGAGCTCAAGAAACACAAGCTACTATCAGTATTGGGACTTGTATCATGAAGCCCATCACAGTAAAAGCTCAAAAGGGGCCATCTCCTTCCCTGTGGCTCACATGTCCACAAAGTCCCCATGCCCTTCCCAGGCAGAGAAGAGACAGTATCAACAACAGCATGGAACAAATACTAACGATACCTCCCGCGATCCAGCAGTATCCACAAGGCCCCTCACAGGGGATGAGTGGCAGACCACAGCCTGGAGCACTGCATCCACCAAGGGGCAGGAAGCCCTTACTGTTTTAACCCGGTCTGCAAAGGTAGGCTCCCCCACAAACATCCTGCCAAATCCCACCAGACCAGCAGGGAGACACCTGAGCAAGAGAACTTGGGTGGGCAGGACTGGACATCTTCAACAAGTCGTCAAGGTTCCACAGCCCATTCACACAGCCTCCCTCACTCCTGTTCTCTAGGAAAATGATATGCTTCACCGAATGAACTAGAAGAACAAGCTTCGGGTGTTCCAAATACTGTAGGTAGCAAGCAGGAGTGGAGCTGACCTAGTAGCCAGCGGAACCAGCGTAATTCTTGACTGACAAGAAAGCCAACCAGAGCAGCCACAATCCAAGTGACTGCTACCATGGCTTGGGGGCTGGATCAGTGCCAGGCCCCGGGCTGAGGACCATTCGCATCCCTGATTTCAAACCGACAAAGATACACCAGGCTCTAGAAAGGACACTGTTTAGCCTGCATGGTGCTTCTGGGAATATGAATGCACTGGGAAACACTTACAGTTCGAGAGGTCACATAAAATCCTTATGAATCAGCAGATATGGCAACACTGGGCCTGTGCCCAACGTGGCTGAGGAGCAGCTGCCCCCTGGAGAGCGGCTATCTTTCCCAATTTTACCTTGGTCTCCACAACTCCCTACTGCCCTGTACCTGGCATTTATGCCATCAGCCTGGCTCCTAACAGGCAAATGGGCTCATGACTCCAGCTTGACGTGTGTTAGCTCTGACCCTCACCACGTCCCACGAGGAGGAGGCTCTCCCATTCGAATCACGAGAAATCCGAGGTCTGGTCACACAACAGTAGCCAGCAGAGGCGGGGCTAGAACTCAGGGCTGGCTGACTTAAACATGTCTTCCTTTTCTATTGCCAGCTGCCTCTTGGCCAGGGTCCCGCATGGCCGAGTCTCCAGGGAACCCTACGGTACCCCAGGGAGGAGGCGGGCAAGGCCCTGGGGATGGGAAGAGGAAGGAGAGCGCACAAGGTGTGCAAAGGCAAACTGCCAGCGTCCTTTAGGACACGTCCAAAACCAGAGGTACGGTCCTTCAGGAGGGAACGAAAGGAAGCATTCATCAGCACCTAAAGAAACCCGGGAGGAGAACAATGGGAGCCATGTTAGCAGTGGAGGAACAGGGGAAAGAACAAAGAGAGCCCGTGTAAGAGACCCAGGAAAAAAATAAACAGCTGCGGACAAGATAGCAGACAAATAGAGGCGCTGGAGCCCCGCCAAACGGAGGAAAAGCCAAAAAACAATAAACGCTGGAGACTCGCGGCCAAACACCCACAGAGCTGAGAGAGGGCAGTGGTGCAGAATAGGACGCACCGGCCGCAGATCCTGGGTGAGTCGCCTTCCTGTCCACATCTGTCGATGGGAAAAGCACACACCTGGGACACAGGGACAGCGGGTGGCCGTCTAGATAAAACTAAGGTTGAGTCTCCACCTCATACATCACACCAAAATAAATGCCAAAGGACCAAAGCTTTCAGCATAAAGATATAAAACCATAAAAGTCCTGGAAGAAAATATGTGAGAGAATTTTTTTATAATATTAAAAGTAAAAAAAAAAAACCAAAAAACCAAACCAAACCAAACCAAACAAACAAAAAAACAACTTAGGTAAGATACAAAACCCGGAAACACGTAAAAGAAAAAAAATGAAAGACTGACAAATTCAGCAACATAAAAATCAGACATTCCTGCATGGACAAAAATATGATAAAGGCCAACACGACCAGGGACACGCTACCCACAAAGGGCTACTCTCCTTAATAGTTAAAAAGCTTCTTCAAGTGGATAATAAAAAGAGCAACAATCCAATCAAAAACGGCAACTGTATCTACACATAGCTCACACTAAGCACATTCACGGAGTGCTTCCTACTTGCCAGCCCCCTAAGCTGGTGCTTGGCACCCTGGAGATGAGGACAGATGACGGTCCCTACCCCTTACAAGAGGGACTCACCGTCCAGTGAAATAAGGCTAAAAGTAAACAATACATCTAAGACGTGAGTTTCACAGAAGGGGGGAAGATGGTTAAGTATCCTGGGGAAAAAGAGAGCAGGAAAAAAGGCTCAGGAATGTACAGGAGGCAGGCGGGTTACAATTTTAATTCAGGCTGTCAGGGTGGGCCTTCCTGAGAAGGAGACATTTGAGCCAGGACTTGGAGGAGAGGAGCTGGCAGTTAACCAGGGGAAGGGCATTCCAGGCAGACAGAGGGGCTGGTACAAAGACCCCGTGGGGTGTCAAGGTGTCTGGGTGTCCAAGGACCAGTGAAGAGAGATGGGTGGCTGGAGGGAAGTCAGGAAACAGGGCAAAGAAAATAAATACAAAGAGTTCAGACATATAATAAGATGCCCTACCTCACCAATAACAAGAAAATGGAAACTGAAATGACCCCAAGATTCTAGCTTTCACCTGGTGGGTTGACAAAATCATACCACAATAAAAGGGCCAGATGAGTAGTAAGGTCTTGCCCTGCCAGGCACTACTGACTGACTCCTGGAGCTCTCCAGACGACCTTCCATCACTACTCCCATTGAGAGGTGAGATTAGGTCACACGACTGGGAAGTGAGGGCTAGAATTCATTGTCAAGCTCTGCCAGCTTCAGGGTCACGTCATCCCTCAAAACACTGACGACACCCTGCCACTAAGAGTGTGGGGAGACAGGCGGTCCCGTCCATCTGGGACGTGTGTTGACAAGACCTCTTCTGAGGCCATTCTGGCAACAGCCATCCAAAGTGTGGATGCACAATACCCTGGGACCTGGCAACATCCCACATGCAAATGAGGTACATACAAGGCCACTGTTGCAACGTGTCTGCAGTAACCCAAACGTGGGGCCAGCCTAGCTGCCCATCGGGAGGGAGGCAGTTATGTACATCACAGTATATCCACATAACAAAACAGTATACAGCTACTAAGAAGCACAGAGCAGCGCTATGCCCTGAGTGGGAGTCTCACCAAGGCAGCGTGCACAGTACCCTGCCATTTCTATAGGCTGTGCATTAGCACATATATGCCTGAAATCACTGTCCTTGTAATTTTTAGAAGAAACTGGTCACAGTCATTTGTCCCTGGGGAAGTAAACCAGGTAAGCAGGGACCCGGATCCAAGGGAGATCTACTTTTTACTGTCTATGCTTTCGTACCTTTTAATCTTGGTTTTCATTTTTTTTAAGTAGGCTCCACGCCCAGTGCGGAGCCCAACGCAGGGCTTGAACTCACAACCTTGAGATCAACACCTGAGCTGAGATCAAGAGTTGGACACCGGCTGCGCCATCCAGGTGCCCCTGCATTTGTACCTTTTAAATTTCAAACCACAGGGGGTCCTGGGTGGCTCGGTCGGTTAAGTGTTGGACTTCAGCTCAGGTCATGATCTCGTGGTTCCTAGGTTCGAGCCCTGCATCGGGCTTTGTGTTGACAGCTGGGAGCCTGGAGCTTGCTTCAGGTTCTGTGTCGTCCTCTCTCTCTCGGTCCCTCTCCTGTTCGTGCTCGCTTCCTCTCTCTCTCTCTCTCTCTCTCTCTCTCTCTCTCAAAAATAAACATTAAAAAAAATTAAATTTCAAACAACATGCATATATTACTGGTTCAAAATCAATTTGTTTTTAAAAATTTTAAGTTAAAAAAAAAAAACTACCTACCTACCTAAGTAAAAGGACCAAAAAAAAGTACAGAAAAACGAAAACACTGCTATTAAATTCTAGCCAGACACAGTTGCTGCCATAGGTACATAGCTCACAATGTTAAGAGAAGTGTTAAAACTCCAGACACCAGAGATATTCTCCTTAATGGAATCAGAGGATTTAAAGAATCCCAAAAACAGAACTCTCTTGCAGTGGTTAATGTTTCTTAGTGCTGTACCTACACACACATAAAAGCATCTCAGACACCATCCCTGGCATGCATCTCTCCAGCTTGGAAACTCCCCTAGTAAAGAGCCTGGACTTGGATCCTGCAAGTTATGACAATCCGACGACAGGGGCAGGGGCATAAGAGAGAAGGAGGTAGAACCCATCATGTCTGTTTAGAGGTCATAGACATGTTCTGTGAATGACATTTTGTCCTTCCGCAAGACCGATGTAAGAACCACAGACCTGTCCTCATCCCACTCGGTGATGGTCAGGCGCGCTGGAGAGAGATCCCCATGTCTGGGTGCATCAAAATCAGACAAGGCATTTGGAGATGGTCCTGAGGATCACTAAAGAGTGGAGGGTATATGGCAGTTTTCTGTACCATTACAACCGTTCTGTAGGTTGGAAATTATCTCAAAATGAAAAAGATAAACAAAACAATGACTGAAGCATCAGGAAATTGGGGAAACAGGGAAAGAAAATGAACATTCAGTGAGTGCCCAGGAATGTACCATGCACACTATTTCAATCAGTCTTCACTACAGCCCAAGAAGGAGGAGTTTATTTAATTATGCACACTTTATAAATGGAGAAACTGAGGCTTGGAGAGACCTAAAGTGACTCTCCCACAGTCACACAGCTAGCAAACTGGAGGTATGAATTCAAACCCAGAGCAGTGTGCTACCAAACACTGTGTGGCCACAACAAGGTCAAGGGAATCAGAAGCTGCCAAGTTCAGAAGTTGAGACCACATGTTCCTCATTGGAGGAAAAGACAAAGGAAGCGATCTTAAACAGAAGCATGAAGGAACTCAGGTAGATCTATAAGAGAACTTCCTGAGCGGCAGGGCTAGTAAAGATGTACATGACATCTTTATACAATCAAAGGGCTCTTTGCTGGAGGTCTTGGGAACAGTTGCGTCCTGCTACAGGGAGGGAGGATGAATTACACCAGGGCTCCCCATCCGTGCACTACCTCCGATCTCTGCCATGCCTGTGGATGCTGCTTCTGCTGTTATTTACTTAATGTGGGTTAAGTCATTTTTTTGAACTCAAATCCATTTATATTTAAAAGAACTTGACTCGACAATAAATGCATTAAACTTGCCATAAGTAGAAGTTAACCATAAAGATGAATAAAATGAGACACAAAGCGATGTGATGCGATGTTATTACATGCTAACGAGATAATGCTGGCTGTGGAAGCCCTGAACCTGAGGCCTGCTCTCTGTGAAAAGAGGATCGGCAAGAGCTAGTATAAGACATCCTAGCACTAACGTGAGTCTCTCTCCGACAGGCGGGAGGGACAGGATGAGAACTGGAAAAGGCACGACCTTCCAACCCTGTCAAGCAGGAGTGTCAATCATGGGCCAGGCACCGCCTTGTACCACACCACCAGGCGTGTGGCCCACCCTTAGGAGGCCCTGGAGTAAACACCATTCGCACTGCCCACCTCATGAGAGGGGCAGAGGCAGGGTCAGGCATCGCAGCCAGAGCAGAGGGGTCCACACTCCCTCGGGTCAAAGGGCCAAAGGGGGTGCCAGCCTCTCTGCCTCCTTTCCTGATAGAGGCAGACGCATGGGTTCTGCAGGGCCACGACTCCCAACTTAATAGAAAGTTTTGCCTGTTTGCTTCTTTAAGCTACTGTGTCATAGTCTATCTGGGGTAATCTTTTTAGCTGACTTTGCACAACAGTACAACTCCTGTTCTAGAGCAGTGAAAAGGAGCAGAAAATGGAATTTGAAATGTAGAAATAAAATAATTGTGGGCCATGAGCTATAATTTGATTTCATGCTTTACAAGGAAATGAAAGAAGGCTTCCTTAAAATGTATGGTTTCTGCTCCCCCTCCTCCGTAAGCCCCCTCCCCCCGCCTTTTAACCATTTTAGGATTTCCTCTAGCACCGAAGAGAAAATAGGATTGTGGAAAATGTTCAGTTCTCAAGTGTCACTGCCACTCAGGGGCAAGCTCGATTTTAATGTGAACTTCCCATTCTGGGTAAGAGGAAATTCTTCAATTAATAAACCGGGTGTGCGGAGGCCAGTCTTTAAGGTTTAATCAATTTCATCTGTACTTAGGATAAAAAGACTGACTATTCTACTTTTTTCCCCCCTCGTTTTCCTTCTTTAAAAAAATAATAAAATGAATGTTTTATTTTAAATTCTTTGAGGTTCGTATCTCCTGTTTCAGGAAATATTGTCTATTTCATGCGGTGAGTATGAAAACTCCCCCCTCCTTTTTTACTTTTGCTAAGAATCTTTTTTCAAAAATAACGAAATTATCCTCTGCCCTCATATACTATAACAGCTTGGGAGATGATACGAATTATACAGGATTCTGGCAGACACCTTGGGGTCGGTGGGCGGGGGGAGGGAAACAGAGACAAATCACCAAATATGGATGCAAGAGCTTCTTCTGGACAGTAAGAGGTGGACATGGGAATGTAAATTATGAGGAAAACCCGTCCTAAGGCGGCCGAGGCCAACTTCACAGTCAGTGATGTCTGGGAGGCCCAACACAAACCTCCCCAAGAAAGAGACCCTGCCCCGTGGGTCATCCTGTCTCTCTCAGGTCTCTCAGCCAGGGGTGGGCACAGGAGGGTGGCTCAGAATCTCAGAATCAAACCAGGGACCTCCCAACAGCAGCACAGAATAAATATTCAGATTTGGTGATCGACCAGGAACAACAGGACTTTACGAGGGATGAAGAGTTCCTGAGTCCTCCTTAAGCGGTCACTCGACACTCTGGGTCCGCTCAGGTGCCGGGGCAGAAGTTACAGTCAGGTCCCGCAGTGGAGAGTTCAAGAGCACAAGCTTTGCAGAGGGGCAACTCAGATTTAAGTCTGAATCTCTGCTTGCCTTACCAGCTGCTATGTCTTTCACATCCCACCTAAATTCTCTGGGCCTGTTTCTTCACCTGTGAAATGGAGATAAAACCAGTGCTAATCTTTTAAGAAGCTATGTACCTCACACAGTGCTTGGAACAAAGAAGGCACCTGATCCACAGGAACGGGAGGACCCAGCATTACGGGGACCTGTATCCCAGTGTATCCCAAGTCTTCCCAATGCTTTGATCAAGGTGCCCTGGGGAAAATGCTACTTGTTTTTTGTTTTTTGGGTTTTTTTAGGCTTATTTACTTATTGAGAGAGAGAGAGAAAGAGAGAGAGAGGGAGGGAGACTGTGAATGGGGGAGGAGTAGAGAGAGAAGGAAAAGAGAGAGTATCCCTGACTCAGGCCTTGATCTCACGAACCGTGAGATCATGACCTGAGCCAAAATCAAGAGTCAGTCAGCCACTTAACTGACTAAGCCACCCAGGCACCCTGAAAATGCTTTTTAAGTCAATATTTTCACGAAAAGTCTATAATCCTAGGGCCCTGTCGATGTGATTTCCAATGTGAAAATGTGCAACAGAGGCTCACGGTTCCTAACAGAGCCTACCAGTCATCGAAGGTCTAAACTTTGCAGGCCATAGACCCAGGCAACAGCCCAGCTACACATGAGAAACCTGCGGCTCAGAAAGTAAACTAAGAGCTCACTAAGTGTGAGAGAGGAGGGCAAGGAGCAGGGGAGAGAAGACAGGAGAAGGAGACGGAGGCAAAAAAGGAAGGGAGTTAGGGGCGCCCGGGTGGCTCAGTCAGTTAAGCGTCTGACGTCAGCTCAGGTCATGATCTCACGGTTGGTGAGTTCGAGCCCCGTGTCAGGCTCTGTGCTGATAGCTCGGAGCCTGGAGCCTGCTTCCGATTCTGTGTCTCCCTCTCCCTCTGCCCCTTCCCCACTCACACTCTGTCTCTGTCTCTCAAAAATGAATAAACCTTAAGAAAAAAATTTTTAATTAATTTTTTTAAAAAGGGGAGGGAGGAGCAGAGATAGTGCAAGCCTATGGCTAGCTGGGTGATGGTGGAGCCAGAGCCGAACTTGGGTCTGCCTGATCTGAGGCCCATTTCTGTTCCACCAGGCCTCCTTCCTGAAGTGGCACCCGTGAGGATTTCTCTTAAAGACAGCCCCCTGTGACCCCAAGGGAAACTCTGCAGGAAGCTTTACCAGGTGGCTTTCCATCCCCAGGAGCAAGCGGTCCCTGGGTCTTACATCACACACATCTCCTGTTCCTACGAGAGCTGTGAGAAGAAACACACGTCTCAAGGTGCAGCTCAAGGTGAGAACGCCAAATGTCAGGGAAGGGCGTGGGGGGGCAGGGGGGAGACACACATAGGCTTTGCAGGGAACATGATGGATCCCACTTCAGCCTCCCCCACCTACATGCCTAGTGAGACCCGCCCAAGGCCTTTACCTCTCTGAGCCTCCGTCTCTCCCACCTGCAACATGGGGATTATTCACAGGGCAGCGTGGGGCTCACAGATCATGAATGCAAACCTCATAACTCAGGGCCCGGAACATAGCAGGTGCTTAACTACGGAAGTGATAATGATCAGTGTTCTTGGGGGTGAGTTCTCATTCTCACAAATTCTAGCACTGGACAAAGGCCCACCTGAAATGGAGACCGTGAGGAGCAGTGTCCCCAAACGTCAAAGCCCACAAGGCTTGGTGGGCACCTGAAAGTGAGTGACATGGGCTAGGTGCAAGATAAGGTGTCAGTCCAGAGGGGACAGAAACGCCTGTGCCCCAGCTGGAAGGGACAGTTTCTCCTCAGCCCCAGCCCATGTGGCCAGACAGGAATGTTGGGCCTGGAGTTGCCCGATCTTCCGATTTTTCAAGAGAAGCCAAAAATCTGGACTATTATATGAAATTTGCCAATTTTTAAATGTTGACAACCAATTCAAAAAATGTTTAAACCGTGTGGCCCAAACAAAACATGGCCATGGGCCAAAACTGGCCCGCAGCTCCCCAGTATGAGACCTATGGAGTGCATTTTCTCCAGAAAGGAAAGTTGGAAGAAACAATAAACATCCAGCTTCTTTGTTACCTTTTTGAATCAGAAAAGCACTCAGAATCAGTCTGCTGAGCTGGGAGGTTTCACAGCCCCACGGCCAATGGCCTCTGTGTCCCACATTTGGCCTTGATGGGGGTGGGGAAGGTGGACACCAGGAAGGGTTCATCCTGGAAGAAAAGGGCGGTGTGACCTTTGGTGTCACCAGGCCCTAGAGGACCAGAGCAGGGGACAAGAGACAACGGGCTTGGGGTCAAACCTCGGCTTGAACCTGGCCCCCACTGGGCCACAGGGCAAGGACGGTTCCTCTACAACCTCAGCCCCTCCAGGCTGGACAAGGGACAGTGCTGGCATCCCCACACCCCGACATTCTGACTAGACCCTTGCCTACTGCAACCCTCACACACAGCAACACCATATAAACATGGGGACAACAGAAATAGCACCCACTTCAGCATCAAAGCAGTTCACACCGTCTGACCTGTTATTTTCTCTCTGGTGGAGTTTCTTTGTATGGTTTCAAGCACCCCATACTGAGTCTCAAAATACCCCCAGTGAGTAGAAAGTCTGAGAAAAACTTAACGCAATGATTTTCCTGGAAGAACGGAGCAGGAAAACCTCAGAGACACCAGCTGGAATTTCCTGCAGGGCAGAAGTTATCCTGAGTCTCTGGTATAAGCTCTTTCCTTAAAAATTGAACGTTGTCTTCAGAGCCAACTCTTAACGAGGTGCTTCTTATGAGTGAGGCACTCTTGTAAGTGCTGTGTATGATTGATTAGCTCATTTAATTCAGTCCTAGGATGTAGGTGCTTTTAGCAACACCCCCTTTTTGCAGATGAACACATCAAGGCACAGAGTGTAAATCACTTGCCCTAACTCAAAGTGGCAGACACAGGCACTCTGAGCCCAGAGTCCTGGTTTCTTTAAAAAAAAAATTTTTTTTTTAATGTTTATTTATTTTTGAGACAGAGAGAGACAGAGCATGAAGGGGGAGGGGCAGAGAGAGAGGGAGACACAGAATTCGAAACAGGGTCCGGGCTCCGAGGTGTCAGCACAGAGCCCGATGCAGGGCTCGAACTCACGGACCGTGAGATCATGACCTGAGCCAAAGTTGGATGCTTAACCGACTAAGCCACCGAGGCGCCCTGAGTCCTGGTTTCTAAAGGCTCTGTGTTACCCTGCATGGTGAAGGCAGTGGGAAAACCAGTACTCCCACTGAGGAACAGAGAGGAGGGCAAAGGGTTGGGCCCCTACCTCCAGCAGCATACCTCCCAGCCCCATCCAGAACTCCCTACACCTCCTCACATTCCCTGCTGCGGCCATGTTCTTGCCCACCCCAGCAACTTGGCAAGAAGACAGGGGCCTGAAGCACTCTTTTCACCCCGTCCCATCTCCTGGCACTTCAGCTTTCCGATTTCAGCTCAGACGCCACCTCCCAGGTATTTTCCCAACTCTCTTGGGTCTGGATGAGGTGGCCCTGTCTGGGGTTCCATGGTGCCCACACCGCCCAGAAGAGCCCTGTCCTGCAATTCACTGGCTTCCCTACAGGCTCAGCCACCGGAACAGGGACCGGGCTGGCTTCTTCCCACAGAATCCCTCATACCCAGCAGCACACAGCAGGTGCTCAACAAATATTTACGGAGTAAAAAGAACTGGGAGGCCAGAGAGGACTGAGCCTTCTAAATTACTTACAATGTCCCCTCTATTAGCAATTAATAGATTCTTCTCTACTCTTCAGCAGTGACATTCTAGCGCACTCCAAAAAAGTATGTGTGCTTTTGCTCAGAAACAGAAAGAGAAGGAAGAAAAGCTGAGTGACGGAAGCAACTGTGCCAAGGCCAGGACTGCATGCCATGAAGATCAGGCAGCCTGGGTCCCAGGGGCCACCAAGGGCTGCATTCACTTGGAGAAGACCCAAGCAAACCCCAAGCGGGGGAGGACAGGTCCTCACACATCCACTTTACAAATGAAGAAACTGAGGCTCAGAGTGGTAACGAGTCGTCCACTGCCGCCAAAGGCAGTTGTTCTGGGGAACAATGGTTGTCGCTGTGGCCACAGACAAACGGGCCCTTGTAGAAATGGGTCCTGGGGCCCCAGAGAGCCCCTCCTCTGAAGCACAGAAACCAAGGCAAGGCATTCCAGACTAACCCCGGGCAGAAGGTGCTGGAAGGGCAAGGCCCATCCGCAGCTCTACCGAATGAAACACTGAGTTTGAGGAGTCATGAGCCTGAGAGAGTGGACTTAGGAAACTGTTTACTGGGGAAACAGGAGGAAAAAAGAAGAAAAGAAGGGGGGAAATCGACCATAAAAAGTAAGTAAAATCAGCAGAATTCCTTCATGAAAAGGGTGGAATTAGCATATGGCCTCAGCTGCCAAGTGAGGCCATTGAAGCAAGCAATGTAAATGAGTTCAAGATACAATTAGACATTTTTCTGGACGCAGACAGAGGGGACTGAAGAAGGCATGGCAGGTCACATTTCAGATGGAGCAGCAGGAACACATTTCACTGCAGAGCCCACCATGTGACAGCCCTGAGCGAGCGGCTGCAGGGACGGGGCACAGAGGCCAGGCCGGGCTAACGTCCCAGGCAAGAGTGCCCACACCAGGGGGTGGGGAGGGGCGGTGGTGCTGTCCATCCCCACTACCGATGTCCCAAGGTGCCTCATACAGGACCTGCGAACCAGCCACCCGTTTATTTTAGTGAAATAAGAGTTCACTGCCATTCCACTCCACACACCTGTATGCGGTTCCCTGGACTGGGTCCCAGTCCCTGCCCTCAAGGAGCTCACAGTCTGATAGGGGAGGCACACACAAGCCTGAATAACAACAGAGGGAAGTACATCCAAGTAAGACGAGGAGTTTCTGCTAAGCAAGCACAGAAGGGGAATTTAGCAACTGGAGGGAGGGAGGAGTCCGGAAAGCCAAGGGGAGAGGCCGTTCCGGGCAGAGGACACAGCAGGACGCTACGGAAGCCCCAGCTGCCAGTGTCTCACAGAGGATGCTGAGCACGCAGTTCCCCCAGGATCTTTGGGGAGAGGGCCAAATCACCTCAAGCTTCGTGAAAAAGGACGGGATGACCAGAGGCGCCAACCGCTGGCCCATGGACCAGATATGACTCAACGGCAACAGCTGTTCCCAATCTTCTCCAGAGTGCAGCACATGTGGCCCACCCAAGGAACAGACAAGTCCGGGTCCTCGTGAGGGACACAATTTATTAGGCCCTCTCTAGCCCAATTGGTCCTGATGTCCTCCTTTATGTGGCTCGCCGCATGGGCTGTCTTGCTTTGTCAAGCTCCCGGGCCCCAGTTCCCTTCTAGGTGAAATACATGTTTACTGCAGTCACTCCAAAAGGACCACAGACATTTCCTTTGTGTCCTCAGCGCACTCGATGGTGAAGAGCATTTCCATGGCCCCTGCGCTCCAGCCCCAACCCTGAGCAGGGTTCTGCCCCCTGCATATCCTAACAGTCAGAACAACCTCTGCCCACCTCTTGCGTCAAAGAACTGGGTCTCTGGATATGAAACCAGAAATGATGTACACCAGTCTGAGAAGAAAATGAGGTACTTCCTCGTCTAGCCCAGCACCCAGTCCATGAAGTGGCCTCACACCGCACCAGGTGGAGTGACAGCACACAGGGCAAATGCACGGCACCGTCCTTCTGTTCTTCTCTCCAGAGCCCCATAAAAACTGGGCCCCTGGCCACCAGACCACCTTGTACAACAGCAAGGGAGAGAGAAAAGGGCTGTAGGAGGTGCTCAGCAACGGGGGGCAGGGGAGGGCAATGGCTGGTGCTGACTCTCCCTGTCTGGCAGAGAGAAACGGGATTATGCTCACATTTATCATCAACCACTCTGCCTGGCACATGCTGGGGACACTTTTACCTATATTCGCATAGTTCACAACAACCCTTCAAGGTGAGCCCAGTAATTCCATCTTCCAAAGGCAGAAGCTGGATCAGAGAGGTCAATGAACATGCCCAAACACACAGTGAATGAACAGCAAAGCCAAGACCCCAGAGGCCATGCCATGCTCCTCCCTGTAGCCATGTGTCCTCATTTTAGGGGGCCTTGTGACAGCCACTGTTCCTGCCCCAGGAGGAGGGCCTCAAGAGTAGACACAAAACCAAAGAAGAAACTACACTGGCCAGGGCTGGTGCTGGAACTGCCTCACCATGGCAATGAGCTCCATCTTTTTTTTTTTTTTAAGTTTATTTATTTTGAGAGAGACAGAGACAGTGTGTGTGGAGGAGGGGCGGAGAGAGAGGAGAGAGAGAGAATCCCAAGCTGGCTCTGCGTGGGGCTCAAACCCAGAAAGCTGTGAGATCATGACCTGAGCTGAAACCAAGAGTCGGACGCTTAACAGACTGAGCCGCCTGGGCACCCTGCATCGCTTACCATTCTTGAAAGAAGAGATACATACTGCAAATGATTTCACTAAAACTAAGGAAAAAACCATGGAACAAACAACCAAAACCAGGAAGGCAACTCAGAGCAGGGCTTCATTCTGGAAGTCAGAAGCTTGAGAAATTCAGGCTTCAGTATGTTTATTGAGATACGAAGTCACTACTGGTTAAAACAATACTAGCTCTAAAGAAAAATAAGCTGTCGACTTATGCAAATTTTAAAAATCAGAGAGAGGGGCGCCTGGGTGGCGCAGTCGGTTAAGCGTCCGACTTCAGCCAGGTCACGATCTCGCAGTCCGTGAGTTCGAGCCCCGCGTCAGGCTCTGGGCTGATGGCTCAGAGCCTGGAGCCTGTTTCTGATTCTGTGTCTCCCTCTCTCTCTCTGCCCCTCCCCCGTTCATGCTCTGTCTCTCTCTGTCCCAAAAATAAATAAACGTTGAAAAAAAAATTTTTAAAAATCAGAGAGAGAAAATCACATAGAAAGTAGGAGAAATAAAGAATACAGCAAGGAAGCATAGAAAATGTTTTGAAAAAATAGAACATGGTGACAAAAGACCAAAAATGTAATAATAAATGTAAAAGGGATATGGTAACCTATTAAAAGGATGGGGCTTTCAAAATACAAAATAGAATCCTCTTTTGATGTCTTTGGTTGGGTGGCAGCATTTGAAATGATTTCTTCTCCCCCCCCCCCCCCCCGCCCAGGTGTATTTTCTGATTTTCTCACAATGAACACAGGCACATGCACAGGCATTTCATGTTGCTTTCAATGGGCCAGGCACTGGTCTAAGCACTGCACAAAGATTATCATACAACAAGCCTAGGTTGTTATTACATTTTCCATTTTACAGATAGGAATATTGAGACACAGAAATCAACCTTTCATTCTCTTACCTAATCAAAGTATAATTTTGTACATAAGCCTTGGCAAGTAATTGGTAATATATATCATAAATGGTGAGTTGCACAAGTTGAGGAAAGGTCCCCAACAAGACTGCCCTCATTTTAGACACCAGCCACCAGTTCAGGGGTTCCCAGGCCACATGCATTTCGGATCCACTGGCTACAGATCTGAGTGGTCCTCACAACACCCCTCACGTTAGATACTTCACAAGAACAACTCACAGAACTTAGGCAGTACTACACTTACAATTACAGTTTTATTATGAAGGGATTTTTATGCAAATCAGAACCAGCCAAACAAAGAGACACATAGGGCAAGTTATCTCTCCCCACAGAATTGGGACGTATCACCCTCCTGGCACATCAGACTGTTCACTAACCAGGAAGTTCCACTGAACCTCAGTGCCCAGAGTTTTTATTGGGGTTTCATTAACAGAGCTGTGACTGATTGAAGCATTGGCCATGAGATGAACACAATCTCCAGCCCTTCGCCTCTCCCCAGAGGTCAAGAGATCAGACTGGTGTCTCTGGCCCAAAGCCCCAACCCTCTAATCACATGGATGGTCTTCCAGGCATTACCAGCACATCCTAATTCTTCTCTCTCTCTCTCTCTCTCTTTTTTTTTTTTAATTTTTAACATTTATTCAGTTTTGAGAGACAGAGAGAACAGAGTGTGAGTAGGGGAGGGGCAGAGAGAGAGGGAGACAGAATCCGAAACAGGCTTCAGGCTCTGAGCTATCAGCACAGAGCCCGATGCGGGGCTCAAACTCACTGACTGTGAGATCATGACCTGAGCCAAAGTGGGATGCTTAACCGACTGAGCCACCCAGCTGCCCCTAATTCTTCTCTTTAGAGAAGGTGTGGTCCAAGGGCCCACCATGAACAACAAGGACACTCCTATTACTGGGGAAATTCCAACAGTTTTAGAAGTTCCATCTCAGGAATGCAGGACAAGTATCGGAGATAGCTAGGGGCACCTGGATGGCTCAGTCGGTTAAGCGACCAACTTTGGCTCAGGTCATGATCTTGAGGTTCGTGGGTTCAAGCATTGGGCTTTGTGCTGACATCTCAGAGCCTGGAGCCTGCTTTGGATTCTGTGTCTCTCTCACTCTGTCCCTCCTCCGATTGCACGCGCTCTCCCTCTCAAAATACATAAACATTAAAAAAAATAAGATAGCTAAAATATGTTCAGATGTAACTGTCTTCCATTCCCTCCTACCCCCACTGCAGACTGTAAGTTCCTATCTATTGATGAACCTATCTCATTTCTCATGTGTTCTAAAGAATAATCTGAAATGCCAACAAATGCTGATTATAGTGTTATTAGACTACAAAATATTATACACAATGCATATATTCATCAAGAACAGTGGATAAGCATAGGAAAGCAAGACAATAGAGCCACTAAATATGTTTTCAAAGAACACTTAATGATACAGAATAAGACTCATGGTTCAAAAAACTTTCTAAATCAGGGTCTAAAATTCTACATTCAGTGGGGTTCCTACTAGAAAAAAGAATATGTCAAAATATTAACAGGAATTATCCTGAGTAAACTACATTCTTGTGTCCTCTTTATATTCCCTTCTATTTTCCAGATTTTCAATATTCATAAATTACTAACATATTTAGGGAGAGAAAGGCTTTTAAAAATAACACATGAAGAAGAAAACTACCTACTGCCATAAACTGCCAAAAAACTACTAACTGCCATAAAGTGTTAATAAGCTCATTAATCTGAAAGTATACAGCAATGACTACATTTGCAATACTTAGAATTTCTTTTTGGCTCTTTTTCAAACCCACCTATTCTTTTTTCATAATGTCCTAATCTCGTTATGGATTCTATTCCTTCATTTACATTTCAAACATTTATTTTAAAGCCCCTTTCAGATTTGTTTTATGGTTTCTAGTTCCTAGAATGTGAATTTTCACACTTGTGTCTATAGAATGTCTGGTCTGGGTGGCGCAGTCGGTTAAGCGTCCGACTTCAGCCAGGTCACGATCTCGCCGTCCGTGAGTTCGAGCCCCGCGTCAGGCTCTGGCCTGATGGCTCAGAGCCTGGAGCCTGTTTCTGATTCTGTGTCTCCCTCTCTCTCTCTGCCCCTCCCCCGTTCATGCTCTGTCTCTCTCTGCCCAAAAATAAATAAACGTTGAAAAAAAAAAAAAAAAAGAATGTCATTTCCATGGTGGTAATTCTCTTTACATGCCTCGTGATTTGTCTGTAAATTCAGCCCCAGCAAGGACTGTGTTTTGTGGGAGGTGCCACATGTGTGTGACTGAAGTGCCCTATGGGTTCAGGAGCTACAGTGGCCAGGGCCATACGGCTTCACAAGTGTGGACGTTAATTTCTTAGCTCAGGGTTTCCAGAAGCACCATGATGTGAATATGAGCCCTGCATCTGAACGCATGCAGTCTTGAGACTTCTGTCCTCTCCTGGGTGACCGGAGCTCTTTCTGAGCTCACCTTCCAAGGTAAGCAATTTAATCCTGACCTGTTAGAGAACTTTCCTAGTTCCTATTCTTAATTTATGAGGGGACTCTTCATATCTCCAATTTTGATACCCCTGTGAACCAACAGCTTCCAGTCCTATTCAGTGTTGTGACTGTGACTTTCTTTTTGTGTCCAGCCCTTAAAGATGTTCCTTTCCAGGAGCACCTGGGTGGCTCAGCTGGTTAAACGTCCGACTTTGGCTCAGGTCATGGTCTCATGGCCCGCAGGTTCAAGCCCCGTGTTGGGCTCTGTCTGACAGTATAGCCTGGAGCCTGCTTCGGATTCTGTGTTTCCCTCTCTCTCTGCCCCTCCCCCGCTCATGCATGTGCGCGCGCTCTCTCTCTCTCAAAAATAAAGAAAAACATTAAAAAAAAAAAACAAAACATGTTCCTTTCCAGCTTCCGAACCTAGCTGCATCTGTCTGCTTCTCTTTGAGTTTCTTCACTTCATCCAGCTTGTCAATGTATCTGGGACACAAGACTTCCAGGGACAACATGGCCTACCACATTAACCAAAAGTCTGAAAGAATGTGGTGAACTGTGAAGGTCAGGTGTGGCACCCTGTGAGGGAGACTGGACATTGTGCCATTCTCACCACTCGAAAACACTGATAGAAACTAAATTTATTGGGGCGCCTGGGTGGCTCAGTCGGTTGAGAGTCCGTCTCGTAACTTCCGTTCAGGTCATGATCTCACAGTTCATGAGTTCAAGCTCTGCGTTGGGGTCTGCGCTGACAGCACACAGCCTGCTTGGGATTCTCTCTCCCTCTCTTTCTCTCTCTGCCCCTCCCCTGCTTGCTCCCTCTCTCAAAATAAATAAATAAACTGAAAAAAAAAACAAAACTAAATTTACTGGAAGTAACTGGAAGTCATTCTGGTGAACAGAGAACTATAACTGGAATTGTGTTGGAGTCTCAAAGCCACAAAGACCTGGATTCGAACCCAGACTCTGCCAGCTTTGTAATCTAGGGCCGCTCTTCTGTCCCAAAACGCACCCACAGGGGTATTGTGAAAACTGGCGATAACGCAGAGAGCACTGCAGAGGAAACGCAGCTGCTCCAATCTGCTGCTGGGAAATTGAGCTTTGCTCCGCCCTGTCTCATAGTACACATCCACTGATCGACTGGGGTTATATACCAGCTACTTCGGACAGGCACAAAGTCAGAGCTCCAGAGCAGTGAGTTAGAAGTGGGGACCAATGGGAATGACTAACGGAGCGTCTTACCCCTGGAGGAATCCTCAGACCACGTGGCTAGTAGCGGCCACAGCTGTATGTCCCTGGGAACTTAGGAGAACCTCGCCGGTCACAGCTCTGTCTGAGAGCAGGTTGTGGTGTCTCCTGCTTCCTACAAGTGGTCTTCCTATCGTCTGACCTGAAACGTTTATGGCCTCTGTGTCTGCGGGCACTTTTGCACCAGTGACAGCACTGGCCACACTGCAACAGCCACAAAAACACCCTAACAGAGTGCTCCGTAAGTGGGAGTTATCACCCCTCTTCCCAGTTCTACCTCTAGAGACATCATGTGTCCAATTCATTCGACTCCAAAGATAATGCTGAAAGGAACTCAGGCACCTTTGGATGAGAGCACAGACTCTGGAGCCAGAGTGTCTGGCTTCAAATCTTAGTCCCACGGCTTATAATTAGTGACTTTGTTAAGTAATGCTCCCAGTCCTTGGTTTCCTTATCTGCAAAATAGGGATGATAATAGCACCTATCCCATAGGGTAGTAATGAGGAAAGCATGTTGCCACAATAAAGTACACAGAACAGTGCCTGGCACACAGCAAGTGTTACGTGAGGCTTTGCGTTTATTACTGTCAGTCATTCTTCTTGCTCAAAAGTGCTATTTAGCGGAAACACTGTACTCCCAGCACACAACTCTAAGTATACCTAGGGCAATGTTTTCCCTAATGAGCTCAGACAGCAGGGTGGTGCTAAGTCACAGGGACACACTGAAAGAGCACTCTCTCGAGATCCATTTAACCAGGACATTTTTGTTTAGTGTCTACTACGGGCCAAGCACTGCTCTAAGGGATGCAGCGGTTTCACAAAACAAACAAGGTCCCTGTCCTCATGGGGTCCGTATTCTAGTGCGAGACATAGATATTTTTACAAAGAGATAAATGTTATGCAGTAAATAAAACAGTGTTATGGTAGATAGAGTGGTAGGTGCAGTAGGGCAATATTCTAAAAAGAATAGTCAGGAATGTTCTCTTAGAAGATAAACATGGAGAGTGTTCTCGACAGAGGAAAGATCAGATGAGAAGGCCCTTGTGGGAGAACAGCTCTGAGTGGCTGGACACAGGGAGCAAAGGGGAGCGTGAGAGGGGAAAGGGCTGAGTCACGTGGATCCTTAAGGCTAAAGTAGGTGCTTGGATTTTATTTTACTTGTAACAGAAGGCCAGTGGAGGTTTTTTAGTTGGGGTTGCAATATGCTTTTTAAAGTTCACTGTGGTCCCCGTCAAAGGCAAGGGCACGAACAGGGAGGCCAGCGGGGAAGCTGCTGCTGGCCATGAGAGAGGGTGGTGGCAGGGGCCGGCAGCACTGGGGAGGCTGGCGTGCCTCTGCTCCAAAGCACACGGCTGCGGTGAACCAGGAAGACGCTCGGGATGACAAAGCTGACCAGGGATCTCAGCCCCCGCCCCTTCCTCGGATCTAACACAGAATGTTTACTCCTTGGACCAGGCCTTACCCACCTTCTCTCATGGCCCGTTCACAGGCCTACCTCCCTGCTGGGCTGTGAGCTTCCTGGAAGCAAGCGGTGGGTTTTATTCAACTGCAAAGTATTCTCAGAGCACAGTGCTCCCTAAGCTTTTGGAAGACAGAAAGGAACACGGGTCTGCAACTGAAAAGAGTAGATGGAAAGGGGAAGAATTCTTGTGTTCCTCAGGAGGACGTCTACAGACAGTATCTAAAACCGAGGAAGACAAAAAGTAGCACAATAAACACGTTTTACAGATTGTACAAAAATAATCAGGTGAAAGAGCTGAAATGGTCGCCTCTGGAGAGAGGTGCTCTGTGCTTACTTACTCACTTGGCTGGCTGGCTTCTCCTCTGGCTCTCAGGCCAGGAAGGGCCGGGGCCCTGATCCTACCAACCCAGTGCACCAGCACGGTGCTGGCCACATAGGACGCATTCAGTAAATGCTGCCCCAATGAATATCCAGTCCAGAATCACTCCTTTAAGGCCAAACCCAAGCCTCTGGAAACGTACCAAAACAACGACTGAATGAACACATCTAAAGAAAGGCTGAAACACAAATCAAGACAGTGGGGCAGCTCAAGGAGCCCACTCTAGCACACGGACACTGAGTTTGGCCCAGAAAGCCAGCCGCATCTGTTTGTTAAAAGCAACTAAAACAAAAATTGTTTTAAGTTACAGCTGGTGTCTGGGCCACTTTATCAAGCACTTAAGATATAGAGCTGATTATGTTTCTGGCAACAACGAAAACAGAAAGGCTGAAAGTACGGTGTCCTGTTACCAGCTGTCTCCGGAGCGGCTCTTACAATCTCTGTCTGTGTCGGGGCCAGAGACGACTAAAAAGGCCTCTACGCGACGCTTGCAGTGGTTGGTCTTTTTTTTTTTTTTTTTTTTTTTTTGTCGTTTTCCCCCTCTTGCATTTCAGTTCCTTGAATCACGCGAAGTACAACCCCTGGGAGAGCATCTTTCTGTGTTCACTGCTATTTGCAAAAACAAACAACAACAACAACAACAAAAACCAAAGCAAAAAACCCTTAAAAGGAGACTTGGCTTAAAAGAAACATCTGTGCTGTGGTCCTGACTCTTGGTCTTTCCCCCTTACTGGGATCTGGATTCCAACACCAGCTCTCACTGGCCTACTGTGTGGCCTTGAGCAAGCCTCCCCCCTCCCGACTCTGAACCCCGGTTTCCTCATCTGTAAAACCTGAGACATTGGGAAAAAAGTGGTAATGCTTTCCTAGTGCCAAGCATAAAGCCTGAAATATGGAAGGTGCTCAATAAGTGGAATGACAATTAACATTCGATTCACCCTCATCACTCACACCACCCCTCTCCCTATAACACGGAGGCTTCCCCTGAGGCCCGCCTCCAGGACTGTAACAACGGCCAGAAGAAAGAAGGCTACAGCTGAGCCCACACTTGCGTACATGGGAGGCGGGTCAGGGGAGCTGGCCCCTTGCTCCCTGACTCTTAGGCAGGAAACTTAATTCACACACGTCCACACAGATCCTGGGTGTGAGTGAGCAGGCCTAGGGGGTTCTAGGCAGTGGGGCCTAAGGGCCAGGCTGGAGGGCCAAGGAGTATGTCTAACCGTCTCACTGAGTAATCCTTAAGCACATACTGCTGAGGGGCGAGGGAGGCAGGGCTCTGTCCTGGGCTATGCCATGGCGGCCTATGGTGGCGGGGACAGGGCACCACCTCTACCCCAAACCACATTCCATCGGGAACAATATCCACACAAGTACCGGGTTAACACTCAGTCAACCCTTAGGTGACATGTAAACCAGGGCTTTATATCAGCAGCGTAGGTGTCCTTGTCACATGCCCACATCACCAGAGACCTGACTTCTGTTCCAGAACTAGGGATGGGGATAATAGTATCTCCTCCTACCTCATATTTCTGCTGTAAGAATTCAACGAGTACATATTTTAAAAGCTCTCACAACGGTGACTAGCACAAAGCAAAAGCCATAAAAGCGTTAGCTGCTATCATTATTAACATCTCTGGAGGCGGGGTTATGAGTAATTTTTATTTTCTCCTTCCTGTGCCATTTTCCAAAATCAGGATAAGAAAATTCACTTCACAATACATATAAATACTTTATAATAGAAATTATTACCTACTACAATATTCAAGTAAAATGCTGGAACTACATATATGATAAGCATCCATCCCAGGAGCCAGAGGTTTCCATCTGTTATATCAGGCATCTGAACCAGTTTTCAGGACCACTGCCAAAGCCAGTAGGGCAAAGTCTGCCCCCGCCTGCCTCTCCTGCCAAAGGATTCCAACCTACCTGCAGTCCCCACTGTCTAAGTCAGTCACAATGGTGGGACTACATTCAGCCCCAGGAGTGGCCTCACCAGAAACCAGCTAGCGGCCTGCAAGCTAGGCCAACAAGGTTCTCCGAGGACCCTGGGAGTGATTCACTGGGAGATGGGGCCAGTGAGCCAGACAACAGGGTGAAGGGTATGAGGCAGATCCCAAGTACCGGCAGCTGTCAGAAGCCAGGCGTGGGTCCGAGTGGGCCAGTCAAGGGGTGAAGGAGCAGATGGGTGGGCAGGCCCCCTGGCTGGGGCAGGCAGAGGGCCAAGCCACATCACCGTGACTACCTTGTATGGACAACCACTGGACAACCACCTGCTGCAACTTTGGCTCAGCAGGCCCAGCCCAGGCACAGCTCTGCTTCTCCCAAACCACTCCCTTTACTAGACCCATGCTGAGCTGGTTTCTGCTTCCTGCAACCAATCAAGCCCAAACTAAAACTCCAGTCTGCAGACCTATTAGTGGACATGAAGCCACTCCAGTGGAGCTGAGCTTGGTGACGGGCCAAGCTTTGATGTTCCTCCATTCCACAACTGGCCAGAGTCTCAGACTTGTTTATTTTTCCTGTATAACTTTTGCAATGTTTCAACTAAACAGGACAGTTTTTATCAACAATTTCCAAAGCAAGAAAAATAGCAGGATGCCTGGTTTGTAACGAGGACTAATAGATCTGTTAGGCTGTGTGATGCATGAGAAAAGGTCCTACGAGAGATGCAGAAGTCCACGCAGGAGTTGCCCATCTTCTGTTGCAGTGGAGATCCAGCACCCCTTTGAATGAATGACTGGTCACAGAGCCTCTCTTCCTTTGGGATCGTCCTTTTCCCTGCCTCAGTCCCTAGTGTTCAGGTGGTAGGAACTTCAGTCCCAGCTCCAGGTGTGGGCACAGGACCCAGGTCCAGCCACTCAGTTTCTCCTGCGTCTTCTGCTGGGACTCCGGGAAAGAGATCTCTCTCTGTCAGAGGAGCTGACTTGGCAGGACAAAAGTCAACTTGGGAGAACCATGGGCACTCCATTATCTCATGGGAGTCAACGGGCCTGAGAAATAAGCTGACATGAGAGAAGCGAACCCAGGAAATGGAGGCAGGGTCCTGACCACATCATTTGAGGGCCTGGATCCAGCTGTGCTTAAAGCTGGCCTTTTTGACCTTGCTGGTTTTAAGCAGTAGTGTGGGTGACATTTCTGTCTTTCACAGTCCAAGACCATATGGACGAATGCAGTGTATTAGCCCCTGCTTTAACAATCCAATTCAACTTGAGTATTGTGATTTTAACACCATCATAGCATCTTCCATACCACCAAACTATGTACACACGTTATGTCACTTGACCCATCAACGTGGTACAGTGCCCGCTACAGCTACCCTTACTTCACAGACCAGGCCCAGTGCATTAGCTAACATCTGCAGCTACTAGGTAGTAGAATCAGGATCCAGACCCAAATCCTCTGACTCCAAAACCCACGTCTCTTCCCTTGGGGAAGGCCCTGCTGCCTCTGTGTGGACAATCCCATCGTAAATGCAGGCAGACACACAGGAGGAGCATGTGCCGCATCCCATCACATCCAAGGGCTTGCAATCGCCTTGAAACTAGACATAAGTCCATGAACCACTTAGGGATATTAAAAGCCATAATATAATTGAGAGTCCAAATGTGTGGCCCAGATTCTATTCACCTGGCAGGAAGGCGAAGTCGTGAAGGGCTGCGTGTCGGTACAGAATATTCACCGATGTTAGGGGTGCCTGGGTGGTTCAGTTGGTTAAGCGTCTGACCGACTCAGGTCATGATCTCGCGGTTTGTGAGCTCGAGCCCCACGATGGTTCTGTGCAGACAGCTCATGGAGCCTGGAGCCTGCTTCAGATTCTCTGTGTGTGTCTCTCTCTCTACCCCTCCCCTCCTCACTCTCTCTAATAAAAAGTAAACATTAAATTTTTTAAAAAAACACTATCACCAACATTATTACAACCTCAGTAATGAAACACTGCATCTTTTGAGTCAGTTCTTCACCAGCCACCTCAACTGCCCCACAACCACATTCAACTAAGGTTTCCTCTGTTATGCGTTTTTTGCTGCCCTCCCTCCCCAGATTGCAAAAGTGTTCCGCCATAACTATACACTAAGAGTTACAGAGATCACCACCAGGAACTGCAGCCCACCACCTTCGTGAAGAGCCCCTTAATTATGGCTTTCAGGAGACATGGAGCATGATAATTTTCCGTTTCCCTCCTGGAAATAAGGAGAGCTCAGGTAATTCTATAATCCTACATTACATCATTAATATTCTAGTGTCAACTGATGGCCTCTGGGTCTGTACTAGGTCATTTTCTATTAAGTATCTTAACTGGTGACTGCAAATAGTTACTGAATGAATTCCACCTCACTGATTGAGACAAAATTTTTAATTTAGCCATCTCATTTTATGTAACTGAGAAAACTGATATTTTTTATCTCATATCGTATTTTCTAACCAACTTACATTATATTAGTGATGTGTCACTGAATGATTTTTCTTAGGTCAAAATTTTTTCTTATCAAATCATAATATAATATTAAAGATATGTTCCAGAAATGAAAAGTCAGCAAGGACTTCAAAAGGACTTGAAGGAAAGTCCCACAGCATTGGGTGGTTCTCAAATATTAGTCACTCCTGTGCCACCATCGCAAATTCTGCTCTATCTACCATATACGTCCTAGTCTCATTTTCTTCTTCAAGGATTCTATGCTCACGGACCTTACACTCTAGTGAGAGAACAGATAAACGATACCATAAAATTAATTACAGAGGTCATTTCATGTGGGGACAAATGCAGTGAAGAAATTAAAGTGTGGGGCCGTTCTGGGTGTCTCACTAGGTTAATTGTCCACCTTCGGCTCAGGTCATGATCTCACAGTTCGTGAGTTATGCTCCACGTTGGGCTCTGTGCTGACAGCTCGGAGCCTGGAGCCTGCTTTAGATTCTGTGTCTCCCTCTCTCTCTCTGCCCTTCCCCTGCTTGTGCTGTCTCTCTCTCTCTCTCTCTCTCTCTCTCTCTCTCTCTCTCTCAAAAATAAACATTAAAAAATATTTTTAAAAAAGAAATTAAAGTTTGATGTTGTGACTTGAAAATTAGAAAGCAAGTTTGGGGACCCCTCACTCAGAGAGTTACCTTAGAGCTCAGATCAAAATGGTAAAACAGAGGCAAAGTAGTACAAGCCAGGGAAACAGCAAAAATGCAAAGGCCCTGAGATTCAAACAACTGGCCTGTGCAACTGAAGGACAAAGGAGAGGATAACCATCTAGGTGCCACCTGTCACCACGAGGGGCCTGGTGTGAGTCAGAGCATGATGCCGAACCACGGGAGGGTTTCTTCATGGGGGACAAGCTTATCGCTGCTTTTAGTTGTTTACTTTCCTAACTTTGCTGAAAAACTTCAAACCTATAGGAAAGTGGAAAGAACAGAATAACGAGCACAGTATGCCCCTCATCTAGTTGCCACCAATGGTTAACGGTTTGCTACATTTGTGTTTTCTCTATGTACATATGTGCATGTACGTGTGACATAAGTATACATGATACATACAATATATACATAATTATGTAATAGGTAATAATATAGAAGACATAATTAAACATATAATTTCTATAACATATATAAATGTTTCCCTAACCATTTTATAGTAGATTATAGACATGACGATACATAAACCCTTAACATCTATCTTCCGAGACTTAGGACATTCTCCTACCCAAGAAATTTAACAGTGATGCCATAATATTACCTAATCTACTGCCAGTATTCAAATTTACCCCAATTATCCCCACAGTACCTATCACAAATATTATTTTTTCCAGATCTGGCCTCTTTAGTTTCCTTTAATCTGGAAGTGTCACCTGTTTGTTTTTTTTTTGGGGGGGGGTCTCTTATGATTTTGACATTCTTGAAGAGTCTTGCCTAGTTTATTATTTAGTTAATATTTTTCTTTACATTGACACACTTTTTTACACTGAAAAAATAAAGCTAAAGAAGAGCAAAACCTTCCATAAAAATTCCAGGTTTGATGTACTATGTTGTTTGAGCTTTTTCCTAATATACATTAAAATAAGGATGTAACTTTTAAGACTAAAAGTGTCTGTCTGATGGTACTCAGAGTTTAAGTGTCTGTGTGTCACCTATAAGAAGCCACTTGAGTCCAGCCCGGTCCCCACCCAGGCTCGGCCTGACTCCTCCACTGGTTCAGCAGCCCAATGGCCCGTGCCACTGTGTGGGGCGGCTCCACCAATGGTTCCAGAGCTTCTCCTTCCTCAGGAGGAGTCAAGACCTCCCTGTCAGGGACTTCTGCCAAGTCCCAGATGATGGCACTGGGCCAGGTGTCTACTCTGAGATAAGTGCCACACTCCTGCTGTACAGATAAGAAAACTGAGGCTTACAGAGATTATGACACTGGCTCAAATCCTCCAAAGCAGCTAGACTGTAAAAGCATTTTCCACTATACCACCTACATGCCGAAACATGCCAGCACTTTCCTCCTGTCCCGGCTACAGACTCCCAGACCCATCACCAAAGGCATCCCCAACTCCACAGGCAGATGAAGAGGTGTGCCCAAGCCATACGGCCAATGAGGAACACAGCTGTCACAGCCGGGGTCTCTGATGCCTGCTCCTTGGTCTCCCAGTCACCCTGCCTAGCCAAGGCCTTCCCTCAAGGCAATCCACTGGGTAATTCGGGAGGTGTGGTGTAATAGCCAAACCTCCCCTGGGGGGTCGGTGAAGGTTGTCAAGGTTCTTCCTAAAACAGAAGCTCAAGGACAGAAGCCAGTGCTCCAGCTGTGTGCTGGCTGCCTGCTGCCCCCCAGCACGTGGCCACCACGCTCACGGGAAAGCAGCCCTGCAGGGAGCTCACTGACGTGGCAGCCCCAGGCCAGCCCTGCTCGGGGAAGCTGGCAGTCAGCTACAGCTCCCAACGCTCCTTCCACTCACTCCTGTCCCATTCGCCATGTTGGCCTCGGCTCAACATCTAAGCCCACAGAGACGACCTGACTCTTGATGCCGCTGTCTCCAACGGAGTAGAAACTACACCTCCAGATAGGCTTCTGCTCTTTTCACAAGCCTTTCTGAAAACATCAAACAGCAGAAGGCCAGAGCAGAATTCCCAGGTCTCTAAACCAGAATCTTCCCCCTGCTGACACAGCTTTTAACCACTGTTCTTGGGATGTGATTCTCACCCAGCGTCAAACCCTCCTCCAGGGCAGCCCTCACATCACTGCCCTACACACTCACTACCAGGAAGAGGTGAAGCTGAAGAGCAGGGCTTTAAGTGCAACAAGAGCTCTCCGGGGTCTCTCCCGGAGAGCAGAGGACCTGAAGGATCCCAACGCTCCCAGCAGGCAGGACAGCCAGTCCCTGCCTGGCGCACGGAGAAGCAGATGGAACAACAGAGGGAGACGACTCCAGAACTGAAGGGCTGTGGCAGGAACCCTTGTGATGAAGGGCCAGCCCCTGTTCGGACTAAGCCGGGGCTGCCCCCTGACCCTTCCACAGCCTCAAAAGAAAACCAGAGATGTCTTCCAAAGTCCCATTCCACACCAACACTCTCTGAGTGGGAAGCAGTATACGCAACTTTCTTTTTGGCCAGTCTGGATTTTCACAAGTTGCATTACCAAGCAACAGAGTTTCATCTCTGGACCAAGGCTTTCTTTCATGTTACTACCAGCCTCCCCACATCCCTCCACATTGAGAAGTTGTCCACTACGAACCTTCACCGGTGACAGAGAACTGAGAACAATAATCCCTGTATTTTAAGTATACACCACCGACCTGCACACGGGGCTAAACTGCCTCTCCGCATATATTATCTCAAAACCTCCCAACCGCTCTGCAAAGTAAGCATTAGTGATCCTATTTTGAATGAAAACACAGAGGCTTAAGGCAGTGCCACTGCCTAGGCTCACACAGCCAGGAAGGGACAGGGGCCATCCGACTGCAAAGCCTCCCTTCCCCCCTACACCTGTCTATGCCCTTGGGCAGCTGGTAGAGCCTGTGACCAGACTGGCAGGGCCCTTTGCTTTCTGTTCACGTAGGAGCCGACAGAAATGGACAGGAAAGAATGTCGGTGATGCCCGGCTGCCCCGAGCCTCTGAACCCTGGCAGCAGCAATGAGCATCTTTCCGGAGGACGAAGATCAGTGACATACACCCCACGTGTGTGTTTTTTCTACCCATGGGAAGGAATGCTGCATCCAGTTGCCTTAGTGGTAAAAAAACTTCCATATGATTATTTAAAATGCAAAAACTGAATTGATTCAAAGAAAAACATTAAATCATGATGTACGTGGCACCAAGACCAAGACAGAGACCGCGAAGACAGTTCTAAAAGGACTGTACTTCGAGGAAGACAGACCCAGCATGCGAAGTAGTTTTCGGGAAGCTGGCCCTTTCTCTCCAAGTCCCTTGAATCTCTTCATCGCCTTTCGCTCCCACACGTCTTCTACTCAGATACCCAAACCCACAATTTTCTGGGTCAGCCATGGTTTTTCAAACCTACGTGACTCTGCATGTGCTATCCACCCTGCCTAAACCAATCCTTCAAGATAAGTTTGAGAAACACTAAATACCACACCCTGCTCTTTAAGATTCATAATAATACACAGTATATTTCAGATTAAAGGCTCTGAGAAGTCCTATGAGGGAGGAGAGAGGTCACTGAACTTTGTTCAGCCAGTGCTTCCCAAGCTGACCCTCTTCTTTTCCCATAACACAGATCATCATCCCGTGGAACAAATGTGCCAGGAAGTGTGCTTTGGGAAAACACTGGCCCGGAATGTGCTCCCTTTCCCCATCTACTCAAATTCCACTCCTGACTCATTCCTCAAGAACTTACTCAAATGTCACTTCTTTGAGAAGGCTTCCCTACGTCCCCCCACATGATCAGGTGTTCCTCTCATCCATGTGACTGTAAAACTCTGTGAAATCACACCATATTTGTATTTAACTCACAGGAATTCATTGAGGAAACAAAGGGAGGGAGAGAGAGAGAAGTTCAGTGAGCCCGAGAACTGCACAGCACCTGTGCGCTTCCCCGCTCGGTAAGCTGACGTGCCAAGTGGTCCCTGAGTCATCTCAAGTGTCACAGGCCTTTCCACAGTGACCACCTTCCTAGGTGAGCTGGGATTCTAACGGTTAAAAGGTAGGCATTTTTCTGGGCACCTGGGTGGCTCAGTCAGTTAAGTGACCGGCTTCGGCTCAGGTCATGATCTCGCGGTTCGTGGGTTCGAGCCCCGCGTCAGGCTCTGCACAGACAGCTCAGAGCCTGGAGCCTGCTTCAGAGTCTGTGTCTCCCCCTGTCTCTCTGCCTCCCCCCCACCCCCACTCACACTCTGTCTCTCTCTCCTTCAGAAATAAACATTAAAAATAAAATAAAATAGGGGCGCCTGGGTGGCTCAGTCAGTTGGGCGGCCGACTTCGGCTCAGGTCATGATCTCACAGTCTGTGAGTTCGAGCCCCGCGTCGGGCTCTGGGCTGACAGCTCAGAGCCTGGAGCCTGTTTCGGATTCTGTGTCTCCCTCTCTCTGACCCTCACCCATTCATGCTCTCTTTCTGTCTCAAAAATAAATAAACATTAAAAAAATTTAAAAAAATAAAGTAAAATAAAATAAAAGGTAGGCATTTTTCATACAGCATGGCCCCTAAATGGTAGCCAACTACTTCGTCTGTGCTCAACCAAAGCCACAGGAATCTATTCCAATGTAGGGTGAACCTGGCCCCGCACCAACCTGAGGAACAGGACACTCACCTTCAACATGGCCCCTGCCCAAGGGATTTTCAAGGGCAATTCAGACAACACCCTGTTTTGGGCACAGACACTAGACCCGACACACTTCGGGTTAAAGGTGGTACTTCCCCACAGCACTCGCTGCACAGAAAGTCTCTCTCCCTCTAGACTGTGAGCCCCTTGAAAGCGGCAACATCTTGGTCATCCTTTCTGCACCTGACTTAGTCGCATCCGATACTCACGAGAAGGAATGGACAGATGAAAGGAAAGGAAGTGGGGGGTGGACAGAGGGAAAAAGTAAGGCTTGCAAAGGCCAAGGAACTTTGGTTTCTACTAGAGTGAAATCCCCAAGACTCTTGGGGTGCTAATGGGGCAAAAAGGCTACCTGTCCAACCATCCAGGGGTGGAGACTCCAAAGTGGAGGTGAGTTTTTGCTGGCACACCTGAATGACAGAGAAATGGGTGAGCCAGCCAGCCCCAGGTTTCCATGGCTGCCTCGTGCAAATGACTTCCTCCTACTGAGCCAAAACCCAACTGCCTGGAATCTCCCCTGTGGTGCCAATTCGGGCTGAGACAGACAGGGAAGCAAGCAGACTTCCCAGGGGATCTGATGCTGCCACCAGCCTGGCACCCTTGCCACAACTGAGGTCTGGGGTGCCAGAAATAGTAAGCCTGGAAGTCCAACCAGAAGTTCATTCAGCAGCCCGATGAACATTGAAACTCTCCGTAGCACCTGCCAAAAACACTCGGGGAGAGGTTTAATGATTATGAACAGGGACTTCCTCCTCTAGAACTTTACTGAACTGTCCATCCACTATCAGTTCTGGCTGGGTAATGCGAATTCTTAGCAACAAAGAAAAAAAAGCTTTGTCAGCTAGCACCCTGCATTCTATCTCTAAATGCCACGAGACATGTTGAGTGAGAGGGCCCAATTCACTTCATCCTTATTTTGCTGAAATCTGTGTGTACGTTTGTGTAAAGGATGTGTCTGGAGGAGAGGGGATAGGTGGTTTTGGAAAGGATTCGTGAGATAATGATTTCATAGATCCTAAAGTCCTGGACCCCTTCACTTAGCAAGCCACGAGTCCCAGCCTCCCTGGAAACTTGAGTTCATCTGATGTTAACATTTGCTCTTCTTCACAGTTGCCAGTTAAAATAAACCTCTTGCGGGGGGAGGGAGTAACAAGACAAAGACAACACACTGCAGAGACTTGCTTCCATAGAACCTTCCCAAGCCTCACCCATTTTCTTTTCTTTTCTTTAACTTTTTTTAATCATTTATTTATTATTGAGAGACAGAGAGACACAGAGCGTGAGCAGGGGAGGGGTAGAGAGAGGGGGAGGCATAGAATCTGAAGGGGGCTCCAGGCTCTGAGCTGTCAACACAAAGCCCGACGCGGGGCTCGAACTCACAAACTTTGAGATCATGACCTGAGCCGAAGTCGACTCAACCGACTGAGTGACCCAGGTGCCCCATGCCCTCACCCATTTTCAAGGGACATTGAGGTCGGGTGAAAATTGATTCCTAAATGGAAAGGAAGGGAGGGAAGAGGAAGGAAAAGCAAGGGAGGAAGGCAGGGCCCAACATTTGTAAACCTGGTCTTATAAGGCTCTTACTCGAGTGGAACAAGTTTGGTGTTTTACAATTAAGCAAAAAGCCCTGAATTATAGCAACAAACACACTCTTTTCTGGTTCCGATGCTCAAAGACTCAATTTTCTTTACCTAGAGCTGTTGAGGGCCCCCTTCCGACGTCAGGGGGTGTGAGTGCAGAGCGGAGCCTGGCTTTAGTGCAGGCTTCTGACTGCCCACCACTTTTCCTACCAGCCCCCCTGCTTTCCCCGCTGTTAGGCTTCTGAGTGGGCAAGGAAAAGCCTCCCCTAGATCTTATTCCATTCTGTCTCCCGACCGGCCCTGAGAAGTGCAGCAGGAAGTCAGGTGGCATCCCAATCCTGGTTCTGTGTTCTCTGTGCCTCGGTTTCCTCATTTGTCATGCAGCCAATCCCACCTATCTCGCAGGTCATTGTGAGCATCAGAAATAACACATGCTGCACAGCCAACTGTATCTACCCTTGTCCCTCATCTCAAAAGGCTTCCTCCTCCTCACTAAGAGAACCTATCCACAGCAACCCCGTTTTACACAACTGTTTACATGTCAAACCCGCATCAGGTCTTTTGGCAGGGCGGCTCAGTTTTCCACACAGATTGCGTTCCGTGCGCATGCGGACAAAAGTGGCTGGTGTGCTCTAAGCCAAGTTAATTCCCACAGCAGAGACGCAGTGCTTCCCATCACCCCCTCCTCTAATGCTTGGATTCAAAACGTGCCTGATAAAAACAAGGATAATTTTTCGAGGTTAATGGCTGGTCAAATGCCTCCAAGCAAGCCAACGACAATGAGCAACTCCTGCCTCCTCCTGGAGACTGAGAATTCTAACAGGGGCTTTGCAAACACTGCTAAGAAGCCAAAAAGAAAGGAAGACTCCGTCTAGGAATGATGGACCTGAACTCAGCAGGCGATCCCTCACAGAAAGGTGTCCCAGAATGCTTCACACAACTCCTTCATCCAGTTCCATATTCCTTAAAGGACCACGAAATGCAAAGCTAACTACTAGAGTGATTCAAGCTTTGCACTTATCCCCCTACATCTTTAGCAGGGATCCTGAAAATCAACATGACATTGCATTCTCAAGTACTCGGGGTCATTACGTTAACTTGAAAAAGGAGGACAGAGACAAAGACATGTTCCAAACGGGTTGATACTTGGGACACCCCACTCCACTCCCAAAATGCTGTGCTGTCAGTAATTTTTAACAAGAAGAATCCTTTTAAGAGGCATATAATTGTACTGCACCCCCAAATTCCTCGGCAGGCCAGGGCCTCCGGAAGTTATCCAGCTCATCTCCCTGCTCCAGGAAAACCCTCCCTTGCAGACAGTGATCCCAGTCAAGCAAATTAAGCCAGATCTGGGGGATGAGGATGCAGAATAAATTAGGTCAAAGAATAAGCCTCTGGAAAAGCAAGAATTTCAAAAAAATGGAAGTGTATGCTCAGCCTTCTCTGGCATTACTAAATGTGGGAGAGGCTAAAGGAAACTTAATGGTCTAATAAAACGTTTACAGGGCGAAGCTTCTTACAGACAAATATTGCCCAAGACCAGCAGACCATCTGCTGGGGTTTGGGGACTCTTTTATTAGGCAGATCTCACTAGGCTGGCATTAAATGTGCTGCTAGAGTGCACCCGTCCATCGCGCCAGATCTGCAGGGCTCCAGCCTCAGCTCCTCCCTCCACTGACAGGCTGCTCAGCAGCACTGGAAGGTCTCCCCCGGACTGGAGTTCCCCTGGGGCTGGGGTCTTGCCCCCTACATCCGAGTCTCTGAGCTCTCCTGGAGGGGAGGGGTGCCCTGTGCGGCCCAGAGGAGGGAGGGGTCTAGGAAATTCTGGGGAATAGATGAGCACACAAACCAGAACATATCAGTAAGTGACTAAACGTTTTAATTCATTTAAATTCCTCTTTCCTTCGACCAGCTCTTCTTGGGTACCTATTTTGTACCAAGTCACACAGAATTCGCAAACAACGAATCCAATCTGTGTGACAAGCTATAAATTCAAACTGAAAAACTCTTCCAGGGAGAGGCCATCATAAAGCAGACAAAAGTACCTAATGGGGAAATGTGACAAATACAGGCTCCTTTCTTTTCATGATCATCTAGACAAATCTACCTTTTAATTTTTTTTTTAACATTTATTTTTGAGACAGGGAGAGACAGAGCATGAGCAGGGGAGGGTCAGAGAGAGGGAAACACAGAATCTGAAACAGGCTCCAGGCTCTGAGCTGTCAGCACAGAGCCCGACGCGGGGCTCGAACTCACGGACCACGAAATCATGACCTGAACTGAAGTCGGCCGCTTAACCGACTGAGCCACCCAGGCGCCCCAACAAATCTACTTTTTATAGTTATGTTTTGATCTGTTACCTGGTCAGGCAAAACTTACTGGGTGGATTTCTCTCTGAGCTTGGGAGAGTCTTAATCACACACACACACACACACACACACACACACACACACACACACACACTGCTCAGCATACTTAAAATGCCCTTAGGGGGCAGGAGCACCTCAGGGTGAGGCCAGCCACCCATCTCCTGCTGCTGGGAGGGTGGCGGGCTGTGCAACCCTGCTTCCGAGGCCCGCAGATGCCCTCAGGGGAGGAGGGGCAAAGAGCAATTTATTCTTTAACAACAGATATTGATTCTCCAGAGCAACTCCGGGGAAGCCACTTGAGCACGGCACTGTTAGGCCCCGTGACACAGAAATAACTCTCAGAGAGTGCTGCCCTGCCTCACATAAGAGGTAGGGGAATGCCTGGCTTACAGCAATTCTTGATTGGGCTGACCAAACTAAATCCTGCCAAAGGAAATCCTGCCAAAGGTTAAGAAATACGTATCACAATTATGCTAATACAAAGAGTAGTATGCATAATAATAATAGCTAATATTTATTTCGAGTTTACATACTAATTCACTAATCCTCACAATGATGATTCTAAGTAGTTATACTACTATTCTCCCCATTTTACAGATGGGAAAACTAAAGTACCGGCTTGTTAAGTCACCAGGCCAAGATCACAGGGCAAGCAAGTAAGGGTGCAGACGCAGGCAGTATGGTGCAGGATGGAGCCTGTCCTCCTAACACTCCTATCCCACTACACTGTGGAATCTTCCACATTCTTTCTTCATCAAAGTTAGCCACAATCAATGAAGGATTTGTTCCTTGAGAATATATCACCTGATTCCGTAATATGGAAGTCATCGAGAAAACAGGAATTACCTCACAGATCTGCTTCACAGCCTGCTCTAAAGAACCGTATCTCTGGGGCACCTGGGTGGCGCAGTCGGTTAAGCGTCCGACTTCAGCCAGGTCACGATCTCGCGGTCCGTGAGTTCGAGCCCCGCGTCGGGCTCTGGGCTGATGGCTCAGAGCCTGGAGCCTGCTTCCGATTCTGTGTCTCCCTCTCTCTCTGCCCCTCCCCCGTTCATGCTCTGTCTCTCTCTGTCCCAAAAATAAATAAACGTTGAAAAAAAATTGTTTTTAAATAAAAAAAAAAAAAAGAACCGTATCTCTAATGTAACATTCCCGCAAACAAATAATTCTGGGGTCTCATTTACATTTGGCAACCACATTTCATGCTAAGAATTCCTGGGATTACTGATATATTCTAAAAACTAGGTCTTCCTATCTTATGGAGCACCAAGCTTAGCATTCAACAGGCTAAGCAGCTCTATTATTAATAAGACAGGTGGTATCAACTAACTAATAGATTATCCTGGGAACTGTGTTACGACGTTATCCTTAAAGCTTAAAGATTCATTCCAGAATTCAGATATTCTCATGTTTCACAATATGAAAAGGTAGGTGTTACCTGAAAAAAATCCAACAGCTTTGAAGTCTAGCAGACCTGGGCTCCAGACCCGTTTCTGTCACTATGTCACCTCTGACAGATAATCTAATCTCTGTGGGCCTACGTTTCCTCAGCTATAACTGACTCACGAGCTGTTGAGAGGATTTCATGAGATAATATGTGCATGGCACCTAGTCAGCGCTGGGCACACAAGAAGTGGTGGTGATAATGCTAGCTGACCTTTACTTCCCTTAGTCCTGGCACCTGTGTCCACCCCCTTCCTATACTATCCTCCAATAGTCACCTTCCTCTGCCCAAATGGAAACAATGACATCACATTAAGGAAATAGCCTATCATGATCCAAGACCACGGGTTAAGGCATACCGAAAGACAAATGTGAATGACTTGGCCTTCTCCATAATATAAACATCACTAAACGGCTAAACATAAAATCAGATCATACTTCCCCAACAAATTCCACTGGAATGTAAGAGATGGAACAAAGGTCCTGCCATTCCTGCTGTTTCTCTATCTCAGATTTCCACCTTTTGGGCATAACCATTCATTCTTACCAGCTACAGTCTGTAATCCATCTACTGGCTAATCCATGGGCAAAATAATCCACTCCTGGAAAATAAAAATCTAGATCAACCCATTAAAACCATGTTACAAAGCAATGCTTTGAGGGAAATTTGTAACTTTTTATGTTTAGTATTGTAAAAACCAGTCAGTGTAATTCACCATATTAACTGAATAAAGAAGAAAAACTATGATCATTTCAAAAGATACAGAAAGAACACTTGACAAAATTCAACAACTACACATGATAAAAATGTTCAGCAAACTAGGAATAGAAAGGAACTTCATCAACACAATAAAGGATGTCTATGAAAAATCCATGGCGACCATCATACTTCATGAGAAACACAGAATGCTTTCCCCTCCATGATCCAAACAAGGCAAGGAAGTCCACTCTCATCACTTCCATTCAACATTTTACTGCATATTCTAGACAGTGCAATAAGGCAAGAAAAAAAACTAAAAGACACAAAAATTATAAAGGAAGATGTAAAACTATCTTCATCCATAAATGACATGGTTGATCATGCCAAAAATCTAAAAAGTCTACAAAACAACCACTAGGACTAATAGCATGTAGTGCAAGCTTCCAAGAAAGAAGATCAATATACATAAACTACTTATACTAATATATTACCAACAAATGAAAATCGTTTACAATAGCATCAAAAAGTGTAAGATACTCAGGAATAAATTTAACGATATGTGTAAGATCTCTACTAAAAACTACAAAACAAATATTGCTTAAAGAAGACCTGAAAAAATGAGTAGATATGCCAAGTTCAAATAAATGAATAGATACGCCAAGTTCATAGACTAGAAAATTCAATATTGGGAAGAAAAATCAATTCTTCCCAGCCTGAGCTATAAATTCAATGTAATTCTAATCATAATACCAGGATGTGTGTATATGTATGTCTGTGTGTGTTTGTGTAGAAACTGAAAACCTACTTCTAATATTTATATAGAAATGCAAAGGACCCACAACATTCAAAGCAACCTTTAAAAAGAACAAAATTGCAGGACTTTCACTACTAGACTTCAAACCTTACTTTATAAAGCCACTTAATAAAAATAATGTGGTACTGATGTAAGGATAGACAAACAGATCATAGAAATACAACACAGTCCAGAAACAGACCCACACTTAAATGGTCATATGATTTTCAAGAAAAGCAACAAACCTATCCAATGAAAAAAGGAAAGACTTTCAACAAATGATGAACTGGAACAACTGGAGAGTCCTTTGGTGGAAAAAACATCAACGTAGATTCCCATCTCATACCATATGCAAAAATTATTTCAAGGTGGATGGTAGACCTCAATGTAAAAGCTAAAGTCATAAAGCTTTTAGAAAGAAACAGTAGAATGCCTTCATGGGAATAGGCAAAGATTTCCTAAACAAGACACAGAGAGTGATAGCCAAAAGGAAAAAAAATGATTAGAATGAATCAAAATGTAAAACTTCTGCTTACCAAAAGACATCAAGAAAACAAACAGGCAAGCCATAAATTGTAACAAAATATTTACAAAACATATATCTGACAAAGGACTGGTAAACAGGTTACATAGAGAACTCCTATAAACCAATAACTTTTTTAAAAATGTTGCACCCAATTTAAAACGAGCAAAAGATTTGGAAGATACTTCATAAAAGAAGATATACACAAAGCCAATAAACACATTAAAAAGTATTCAATGTTACTAATCATCAGGGAGATAAAAACTTAAAAACACAAGGAGATACCACCACATAACCACCAGAATTGTAAATTCTAAAAACCAGAACACAAAATACTGTCGAGGATGTGGGACAGCAGGAACTCTCCTACACTGCTAGGGTGTGAGGTGGTATAACCACTTGGAGAAAATATACCCACCGTCTGATCCAGCAATTCCATTCCCAGGAATTTATCCAATAGAAATGAAAACACATGTCTACAAAATGACACCAACAACCATGTTCTTTTTTTTTTTTTTAATATTTATTTATTTTGGGGAGACAGAGAGATAGAGTGCAAGCAGGGGAGGGGCAGAGAGAGAGGGAGACACAGAATCTGAAACAGGCTCCAGGCTCTGAGCGGTCAGCACAGAGCCCAATGCAGGGCTCAAACCCACAAAACGCGGGATCATGACCTGGGCCGAAGTCAGACGCCTAACTGACTGAGCCATCCAGGTGCCCCACAAGTAAGTATATTCTTAAGAGCACAAAACTGGAAACAACCCAGGTGTCTATCAATAGGAGAATGGATAAGCAAATGGTGGAATATTCATAAAATGGATTGGCTTCACAAAGGAACAAACTATGGATACATGTGACAACATGGATGAATCTCATGCTAAGGGAAAGAAACTTCACGCACAAGAGTACATGCCGTGTGATTCCACTTACACGAAGTCCTAGAACAGGAAAAGCTAATCTGCAGTGGCAAAAAATCACAACAGTGCTTATCTCTGGGTGAGTGGGGAAGGGGCACGGAGAACTTTTTAGAGCAGTGGTTCCCAAGCCTGTCTACACATTAGAATCTCCTGGTAAGCCTCGATAAGTTCCACTGCACAAGCCCAAAACGCCCAGTGACCATGCTAATTTTTTTTCCTCGCGTTTATCGCCACAGAATTGAAGCCTGGTACACAGTAAGCACACAATAAATATAGGATGAATACATGAAAGGTGACTAACCTGATACACTGGGCTTTTCAAATTCAAGTTTGCAAACCCAGGTTCGTATGATGGTGTGTCAGGGCACACAGGAAGTTGTAAAATAAATGCAGTCCTGAGATTTTAGACAAAGTCTTCATTTTCCCTGAAGGTAAGTCACTTAACATATTATTTTTATAAAACAAACATAAAGAGTATGACCTTTGGGGGCCTGGGGGCGGGGTTGGCAGTATTTGTTAAAATGTAACTGCCCCCACAACTCCCACTTCTTTTTTTTTTTAATTTTTTAATATTTTTATTTTATTTTTGAGAGAGACATAGCACAAGTGGGGAAGGGGCAGAGAGAGGGGGAGATACAGAATCCGAAACAGGCTCCAGGGTCCAAGCTGTCAGCACAGAGCCTGATACAGGGCTCAAACTCATGGACGGTGACATCATGACCTGGGCCGAAGTCAGATGCTTAACCAATTGAGCCACCGGGGCGCCCCTGCACTTTTTTTTTTTAATTCAAAAAAATTTTTTTAACATTTATTCATTTTTGAGAGACAGAGACAGAGCACATGTGGGGGAGGGGCAGAAAGAGAGGGAGAAACAGGCTCCCGAAGCAGGCTCCAGGCTCTGAGCTGTCAGCACAGAGCCCAATGTGGGGCTCTACCCACAAACTGTGAGATCATGACCTGAGCCCAAGTCAGATGCTTAACTGACTGAGTCCCCCAGGCGCCCCTCAATTTCCACTTCTGAGACAGCCACTCACAGAAATATTCCCACAAGGGTACAAAAAGGTATGCTCACTTAACAAAAGATAAGAGATGCCCTAAGTGGCCACCACTAAAAGACTGGCTAAACACTACATGCACTCGAGGGAATATCCTGTAGCCACTCAAACAGAGTGAATCTGAACTATCTGAACGCATGTGAAAAGATCTCCAAGACACTGCTAGGTGGTGGAAAAGCAAAGTGCCAAAGGGCAGGTGTAGTATAACAGCCCCACTGTGAAATTTAAAAATAAGCTTAAAATGACAATACTAACACATTAATGTGAGGGCAAATACAGGTGTGTATGAAAAAAGCCAGATGAATATGAACCAACCCATCTGTTAACATCATAAAGGGGTGGGGAGGCTCTCACTTTCTCTGAAAGCATTTATGAAATGCTAGAGTGTTACTGAAACTTTGTAGTCAGAAAAATAGTTTAAAAACAAACAGTGTGTTCCCATGTGAAAATACAAATATAAAAAATCTAAAAAAAGACTTAAAAAAAATGTCTCCTTCCTCTGAGCTTACCTTCCGACCTGAACCTCCACGCCCAGGTTCTAAGCACACTCGAAGGCTTCGGTGGGGCCCTGGGGAGGAGAGTGCAAGGGCACTCTGAGAAGGATGAGCCCAGCATTTGCAAGAAAGAGCCTTCCTTAGGCAGGGGTGCACCCAGCACAGCCTCTCCGCCAGGCGGTTTTAGACTCCAGTGCTCTCCCATGAGAGACACAACATCCAACGCTCTCCACCATCTGGGTTCTCAGCCCTTCCACTGGTTTTCACGTCCAACTTTCCTGCTGGCCCTGTACTAGAAGACACTATGGACCCGAGTGCTGCCAAAGAGTGTCCTTTCTGAACTTGAAGACCTTTATGTGTTCTGTACTTTCTGGTTACGTTTTAGGGGACTTGACGTTATTAGGTTATTACTGAAGATCCTTTCTTGGGATTTTTGCTTTTGTTTAAATATACATATACATAATTCAACCGTAAGAACTGTTTCCCAGGAGGAAATGCTAAGAGGCCACAGGAAGACATAAAGTTTCGTAAGACTAAGCAACTCCAAGACAGAACCGATCTCTACCAAACTTGAAAACAGGGAAAGAATGAAGTTGGGGCACTCACTCCAGAGCTATATAAAAATAAACAGTTTTTGCAAAGTCCAAATGACTGCTGGAGGCAAGGAGAACCGGCCTCTCGTTTTCTCCTTTCCTCTCGTCCGCAGTCCTCCCCCTCCTGCCTACACTGAAATAACATCGCTCAGGGCTACAACCATCTGTAGCTGCCAGGGCAAGGCACAATACACTCAGAAACTCTTGGACCCACATATCCCGGAGCTCGGAACTACACAAACAAAAGGTTAGGGGAAGGGGGATGGGGTAGAGGGAATAAAGGCTTAAAGATTAAAGTCACAGGCAGAGACAGACGGCTCCGTTTTTTAATAACTGAAAACACGAGTTGGGTCTGAATGTGCTCATTGTTTAGCAGAGGGGGCAGCCTATGCAGGCAGGACTGGCTGGCGACAGGACTGCCTTCCCATCAGAAATAAGATTTACCAAAAGCAGGGGGGTTGGAGGCTGGAACAGACCTCAAGCTGGAGCTCCATTTACTGATGATGACATAGAGCACAGCAGCCAGGTGAGCATCAGGTCGCTGCCATCCTGGGCCACCGTGGGGAGGGGCTTAAAGAGAAAGATATTGCTCACGTGGACTTCAAGGAGTCAGTGACATGGGTCTTGCCCCACGAGGCGGCTCTTTGGGAGTGGAGACTGCGGTACAACCTCCTCAGAAGCAACCTGGTGATCCGGATCAGAGGTGTAAACACGCGTATGTCCCTTTAGCCTTGTAATTTCACTTCTAGGATTCTAGCCCCAGGAAGTAACCCAGCCCAGGACAGACCCTGATGCACAAAGGTACTCTGTGCAACATTACTTACAACAGCAAGAAATCGGAACCACCTAAATGTCCAACACCAGAGGGAATGGTTAAGTGCTTATTTATTTATATCTGCCTTACTGCAAAAACGATGTAAAGCAGCTTACATAAACACACGACGCAAAGGGGGGAAATGCAAGAGAAGGAATCACGGCGACAGAAGAAAAGAATTTGTTTAAAGAATGAGGCCAGAACTGGGCTGCTTATTCTTAACACACTGTGAGGGCCTCAACTCTTTCTAGAAGGGCCATAAGATCTAGCCACCACCAATAGTTAACGGCAGCTACTGCTTGCTGAGTCCCTGCTGTGCACACACTGTGTGAGGTTCTTTATTTCATTCGCAGTCCGCTCAGCAACCCCACATGGGATTCATTCTGTCTCCATTTTACAGATAAGGAAACCTAGGCTCCAGAGGTCACCCAGGGCCAGGAAGTGACAGACACAGGTTCTGACGGCAGATTTTCCCGGAGCCGAAGTTTGCAGCAATACCCATGTGCTCGAAGAACCCATATATTCTATACAGTGGAAATCCTGCAGGCATGAAAAAATGATGTTTACATAAAGTGCTTAATGGTGTGGGGAAAATGCTTAGGACATAATGCTAAATTTTTTTAAAACAACAGAAAAAAAATTACATGCAGTACATAATTTCAACCCGGTAAACCAGATGATCATTTCTGTCCTTACAGTCTTGCCTATTATCCAAATTTTCTAAAATAGATCATATTAGTTTTAGAATCAGAAAAAAAATGACTCCATATTTAAAAACTATACAAAGGGCCACTGTGTTCTTGTATCACAGCTCCCATCCCACCCATATACACACCAACTCACTTTTGTTTTACATAAAAATTCTACATATGTGGTAGAATCAGAAAATATGCATGCTGAGACCTGAGCTAAGGAAAATCTTGTGTTTATGTCCATCATCCTGTTAAACATAAATCAACACTTTCATTTTTTTCAGAACCTTGTCTTTACGAGTGATTTGGGATTATATACATGTGTGTGTCAGAAGACAATTACTATAAATGAGTTGTTTCCCTTTTTTTTTAATTTTTTATTTGAGAGAGAGAGAATAGAGAGAGGGGCAGAGAGAAAGAGAGAGAGAGAGAGAGAGAGAGAGAGAGAGAGAGAGAGAATAGATCTCAAGCAGGTTCCGCACCATCAGCGCCGAGACTGATGCGGGGCTTGAACCCACAAACTGTGAGAGCATGACCTAAGCTGAAACCAAGAGTCAGATGCCCAACCAACTGAGCCACCTAGGCATCCAGAGTTGTTTCCCTTTTATTTTTCACTTTAGATACGGACTCCTACACCAATAAGCAAAGAGGCACAAACTTTCTCAGCCTTCCTCCTGGCTACAGCAGAGACCTATCCACATGGACATTGGGGCCCCCCCATTTCAAGCCCTCCCAGAAAGGCAACGAGGCCACATGGGTCAGCCCACCACCCAAGCCTAGCCAGGCCACAGCTGCTTCTCGAAGGTCTGGCAACCAAACACCTACTGAACAGCCATGTACATTTTGCTGGGGAGAAGGGCCAGAGCTTTCCCAGTTTCTCCAAGAGCTCGCTAACCACTAATCAAGACATGCCAGCCTCAGACTTCACAGCAAGTCTCAATGGCAGACCCCTCGGCTTTACCATCTGGCCCCCATGCCCTAACCCCAATCTATCTTCCAGGGACATGGGGAAGGTTCAGCCGTCTCCAAAACCCAAAGGAAGGAAACAGTCATCTACCAACGACTTATATGAAGGGGAGGCACTCCTCTGCCCTTCCTGACAACGAGAAGGCTGCGGCTCAGAAGAGGGTTGCCCAGCCAGGGCCGTCCTGTGTCTGTGAGGCCCCGTGCACCCCACCAAATAAAACAGATCTTGTAGATGACAGCGGTTCCAAGTTTGACTTTGGAATGTTCTTTTTTCTGCTGGTCACCAAATGCTAGGCTCAGCAACCAGACACAGGCTTGGTTTTCTATTATGAGACAGAAGAATAACAATTTCCCAAGAGCTATTTAAATATTTCTTTAAAATCTGCGCTGTCCGTTACCATCAAGTGAACCACCCTCACTGGGAGCTAGCTTCCAGCACTGCACAGCAAGAGAGAGTCAGCTGTGTTTTGGTTACCTGAAAGAAGGGAAAAAGGTATTTTAAATGCTTTAACATTTAAACAAATAGAAGACAGATTTCTTTCATGTTTCCTCAACTCCCAAAGTCGCAGAATAGCCGGGTCCCTAAACTTTAAAATGAGTTTGGATTAAAAGAAGTGTCCCAAACTGGCAACAGACATGAAGATTGCGTGAAATACTAATCATAATGCTGCTCCTGGGAACCAGCCCCCGGCGCCCCGAGAAGGAGCCCGGGGAGCAAGCAGCATCAGCTGACCACATCCGTGCACCTCCGCTGTGCAGCCGGTTGACCGAAGAGTGAGAACTTCCTAGCCAGCACTGTGTTTTGATTTTTATGTAATTGGGGTGAGGAGGAAACTATTAAACTAATAATGCCCATGACATTATTTTGGAAAATAATGTTGGGAAAGAATAAAACCTTGGGAAAAACACCTTCTTTGTAAAAGGAAACTGAAAGTGACCCACATTCCCAACCCCTAAAGTTAGCCACTGTTAACATTTGATTTCTGTCTTTCTAGTATTTTTCCTGTTTCTCCACTTAGTATTACATTTAATGTGATTTTTCATGTTTTTAGAATTTCTTTGTAAGTGTTGTTTTAAGGAAGGGCTATACAAAGTACCTTAATTTGCTGTATTTGGGTGCCTTCCAATTTTTTGCTACCATACGTAACGCTGTGAAGAACATCTTTGAGCATAAAGCTCTGGCCGATTTCAGATTACTTCCTAAAAGATGAATTACAAACTCACAAAGTAGAATTTATTTAAGGCTCTAGATAGATTTTTCACAATTAGTCCCCTAAAAGGCTGGGCCAAGCCAGAGCTTTCTAATAACCTGTTGCTAAAACAATCATCACATTCCCATGCAGCCACTGCGGGCCCCTGTGGCCCCAAAGTCATCTGAACCACAGACGCTTCCTCCAGAGGCCTTCCCTGTCCTCCTGGGGAAACAACAACCGCCACAGGACAGGATCGGTGCTTGAAGCAGGCAGCAGCATGCCCTGAGAGGCTCAGGCTGATCCCCAGCCTGACAGTTTCCATTAAACACACGATGCAGGTGCCCCGCGTGTTCTATGAACTGGAAAGATTTCACATTCCAAGAAGGAAGACAGGGAAAAGGGGGATGTGAAACCTGAGGTCCAGCATCAGGGATACTGGATCAGTGCAGTTGGATTCATGAGAGGTTTTGAGTTGCATTTTCTTCGTCCTCACTCAAGCCTCTGAAGAAATTGGAGTCCCCCGACCACCCCCTCCAAGAGAGGGTTACATATGCACAGAACCCAGCTGTTCAGCATTCCCAGCTCAGTCTCACTTAGGTAAATGCACTGTCTTCCCTTCCACCCTCCCATCCCAGAGGGAAAAATCTACCCGCTGACACCAAATCTCTTCTTCCTTCGGAGAAATGGCGGAGTCACACAAGCTATTCCTGGCCTACCAATTTGTGTGTGACCTTAGGCAAGTGGCTTCCTTGTGCTGTGACTGAGTAATAGGGAGTGTTGTGGTGGGGGTCACACACCGTGACGTATATAAAGCACATAGGTGCGGTGGCTGGGGCAAAGCAATGAAATTAATTCATCTTTTAAAACAATACCTTTAATTCCTTATTATTATCCAAATGGTCAGATGAATGATCATCTGCAGGAAAAATAAATAACTAAAGAAATGAAGAAATGCAGGACAATGGCCCCTTGCCAACGCCCATGCTAGGGGGCAGACAGAGCAGACCCCTCCTGAATACTGGCCGGTTAGCTCTGTCACAGCCCCCAAAATCCCCCACCAAATCTGCCGGATGGGCCCTGCTAGTAAAGGTATTGAATCCCTGGCCTTTGCTACTTCTCTTTCAGATGCTTATCTGGAGAGGACCATGTGGCAGGGCAACAGGACCTTGCGGGGTGGCGGGGAGCGGACACTGGGATTACAGCATCCACTGATTCCCCCAAATCTGACTGTAGAACTTCAGCAACACAGAAGGAAGATACAAAGAGGTGAAGAGGAAGACACAGGAACTCACCCGCGGGGCCTCCCGAGTGTGGTCACCTTGCTGGGCACCTGACACATGGGGCACCTGACCACCCCATGTAACCCCACTGCAGCCTTCAGAGGCAGGTGACACCCTTCCCGTGCTGCTGTGTAAGATCCCGTAGCTGATTTTTTTCCGTTGAAGGAAAAGTCATCATTTTACCCAACAACTGCACTCTCAGGTAGATACTCCAAGGAACTGCAAGCAGGAACTCCACCAGATACCCACATGCCAATGTTCATCGCAGCATGATCCACCACCTCCAAAAGGTAGAAACAACCCAAGTGTCCATCAGCTGATTATGGAACAACAAAATTGGTCTGTGCAGACAATGAAATATTATTCAGCCTTGGAAAGGAAGGCAATTCTGACACATGCTACAACATGGATGAACCTTGAAAACTTTATGCTAAGCTACATAAGGTTGTCCGAGGGACAACTACTGCGTGATTCCCCTCACCTGAAGTACCTGGCAGAGACGAATTCATAGAGACAGAAGGTAGAATGGTGGTTGTGAGGGGCTGGGGGAGGGGAGAATGAGGCGTTCTCGCTTAATGAGTATGGAGTTTCACTTGGAGGAGACAGAAGAATTTTGGAAAGAGCTAGCGATGATGGCTGCAGAACACTGTGGATATAGTTAGTGCTGCTGAATTACACACTTAAGATAGTAAGTTTTATGTCATGTATACGTTACCACAATGTAAAAAACATACCCTCAAAAAAGGAAACTTATTCTACGGCTGCCATAAATGGGGGAAAAATGACCCGCCAAAAGTAGAAGGTAACCATTAAAAAAGTATATTAAAGGATGCCGTTGTGCTTTTACCTCCTGCGAGCCGCTGACTCCTGGTCAGGGAGGGGTACGATCCTCTCTCCCCGACATCACCATCAGAGGGACGGCGAGAGAGCCGGGAAGGGAAGGACCCACTCACCAGGTGATACGGCATCACCTGATCTGGGCGGCCCCTGACTACATCACTGGCCCCACTGTGGTGGGGGTACCCCAACTTTGGGAGTGCCGCTCATCACCACCCCCGTGCCGAGGCTTTGGGCACTAGGCCTGGGCCCCATAGGTGCCCAGTGGGCTCACCCCACCCACCCATCCAGCTCCACACAGACCCACACGTGGAGACAGCGTGGGCAGTCTCAGGGCTGGGGCAGTCCTCCGCACACAACAGCCTCACAGGCAAACCCCAAGGTGAAGAGGGCCAGAAGGACAACAGGTGGGAGAGGCTGAGACATGGACAGGGCTTGGAGGAAGCAAGAGCCTGTGAAGGGGGGTGGTCCCAGCAAACTTTGCAGATGAGGCAGCGTGAGCAAAGAGGGGCTGCTGGCAACCTTCCTTGCTTGTACAGTCAAAATGTACAAGGACGCTTGGAAATAGTCAATTAGATGTGATACTGTGGAATAATAATACCAAAGGTCCGGAGTGGAACGCATTAGCTATGCATTCCAAATACCTGATTCCAGGGCCTGGTCTGCAAGGCAGATACTTTCACCATCCAGTACAAAGGGTCAACAATACCAAGGCCGCCAAACTGTAGCCTGGGGGCCACATGGCAGCTAGCCAGGAATCCCAAAGCTGCACCTGATAGGCATAAAACAAAGTCGAATGGAGCCCCTTTCATCTACCCCACAAAAGCGAGGCCTGAGGCTGTCGTGGCCTGTGCCCCCAGCCCGGCCTGCCAGCCAGGCCTCATCTCCCTGCACCAGAGCTCTCACCCCTCCCACTTCACACCCATTCTGTCCAAGCACCCTTCCTCTTCCCCTCCCCTTCTTCAAACTGCACTGACCCTTGACCAGTCCACTACTAGCCTGGGTTTCCTCCTCCCTTCCCTTCCATTGCTGCCCCACCACCCCGATCCACGGCCCCACCTCCAAAATGATCTCCTGGCCTCTCTCCCTTCCACCCCACCTGCACCAGGGTGAGTTCCATCAACTACAGATCTTCACTTCCCTGCTTAAAACACACAACACGTCCTGATGCCTCTAGAACTAAGTCTGGATGTCTTAGCCCAAGACACAAGAACCTTAATAATCTGCTTCCAACCTGCTTCAGCAGCTCACCACTGGCTGCTACACCTGTGACCCAATCACACCCAACCCAACTTATCCTTCCTGCTCCCGAACCCCTACATGGATAGTTCCCTGCTCCTGGAACTCGCAGTCTCTCACTTGCCACCAGGCAGACTCCAGCTCATCCGTCAGGACCCCACACAGTCACCTCCTCTGGAAAGCCTTCTCTGACTCTCCCACCTCTGAACCCCTACAGCACTTTTCTTGGTCCTTGATTATGGCACATCTATCTGACACTCAGCACATTTGCTTTACAAGTCTATCCCCTATCCTCCAACTCAATGTGAGTCCTAAAGGGCCATCCTTTATCTGCCAGGGTTCAGAATGCCCTGCTCTCAACAGGAGCTAAATACATGTTTGTGGGGGAAAAAGTGGTATCCACTCTTCACTGCACGGCCCTTTCACTAAGGTACTGAAGATTTTTTTTTCCCTCACGAGTAACAGAAACAAACTAATTCTAAGCAAAAAGGAGTTTCTATGAGAAGGATCCTGGGTACCTCACAGAGAGGCTCTGGGGACCTCAGCAGCCTTTCTCTGATCTAGCACACTATTTCCACCAAATGCCCATTTCCAGGACTCCTAGTTTCTCTACCCCTTCCTCCCGTGTTTCAAATTCCAAGGGGAGAACGTCTTTTTAGTCCAGCTTGGCACAGGTATGTATCCCTGGACCAATTAAATATGGATGGGGCTGGGATTGGTCAGGGTCACCAAGCTCAAATATGGTCCCTGGGCACCTGCACCTGTACTGTGAGGTGTTTGTTCAAAGATAGGGGACTTGTTGAGGGCTTCAACTTTCTAGCTGCTGCCTACAACATCTTATATCCACATTCAAGGTTGGGATTCTAAAAGTAATGGCATTATCATGCCGAAACAGTGATGGTGTGGATATCAGAAAATCTACGATGAGCCTCAGCTCTGCTCCCAGGCTTTCCTCTGGTGTGCCATGGAGATCACACGGTAAGAAAGCAGCAAAGGTAAATATGGTGACATCTGAGAACCTGGAAAAAACAGGGCCCTCCCTATGAAGCAACAGCAATCTATTAGTATCTAGTCCCTAAGATTCTGGGGACAAATGTGTTTCACAATTCAGAACTTTTTAAAAAGTAGTTTAGAATAAGGAGAGACGTACAGATCAATGAAACAGAACTGAGAGTCTCACATTTACGGCACCAACACAAGTCTCTGGGGCAAAGAAGAGTGTTTTCAACAAATGTTACTGGGACAACTGGACATCCACATGCAAAACAATGAATCTGGACCCTTACCCCACACCATATACAAAAATTAACCCAAAATACAGCAAAGACTTACATGTAAGAGCTAAAACTATACAACTCTTAAAATATAACCATATATCTGTGTAACCTTGAATTAAGCAGTAGTTCCTTTGCACAAACAACAAAAGAAAAAATAAATTGGACTTCATCAAAATTAAAAACTTTCGTGCTTCAAAGACAACAATGAAGAAGGTGGAAAGAAAACCCACAGGAGAAAATATTTACAAATAATATATCTGATGATCTAGAAAATATTAAAAACACTTACAAACTCAACACTTAAAAAAACCCAAATTACCCAATTTAAAAATGAGCAAAGAGCTGAATAGACATTTCTGCAAACAAGATATATTAATGGCCAAATGAAAGGGTGCTCAACATCACTAGCCATCAGGGAAACGCACATCAAAGCCACAGTGAGCTACCATTGCACACCCAAGACAGACAAGAACAAGTGTCAGTGAGGAAGTGGAGAAATTAGAGCCTTCATGCATTGCTGGTGGGAACGCCAAGTGGTGCAGACTGGTGGGAAACAGTCTGCATCTCCTCAAAAAGTAAACACAGTTACCCTATGACCCAGAAATTCTACTTCTAGATATGTATACACCCAAGAGTTATGCCCATACAAAGACTTGTGCATGAATGTGCATAGCAGCATTACTCGTAATGGCCAAAACGTGAAGCCAAATATCCATCAATGGATGAATGAACAAAACGTGGTCTGTCCACACAATGGAATATTATTTGGCCATAAAAAGAAATGAAGTATAGATTCATGCTACAACATGGGTAGACCTTATTCACATTGTAAGCAAAAGGAGTCAGATATAAAAGACCATACACTGATATGACTCCACTTATACAAAATGTCCAGAACAGGTATACCTAGAGACACAGAAAAGTAGATTAGTGGTTGCCTAGGGCAGGGAGAGGCAAGAAATAGGGAGTGACTGCTTAGAGGTATGGTGTTTCTTTTGAGGGTGATGAAAATGCTCTAAAATGGATTGTGCTGTGGTTACTCAACTCTGTGAATACTAAAAGCCATTGAATTTACATTTTAAATGGCTAAATTGTATAATAGGTGAATCATATCTCAATATAGCTATTATGAAAACAGTTTTTTAAAAATATGATATGGTTACCATACAAAAGAATGTTCTACACATTAATGTGTAGAAAGGTGTCCATGTTATATCATTAACTAAAAGCTTACATACGAAATACTTTAAATTATGGAATTATGAATAAGTTAAAATGTATTACCTCTAAAAAAGGTAATTCAGAGCATACAGGAATAAACCATAATTATGTAATATACCCTAACAGGTATGGGGACATTCTCTATAATTAGACATTTAACTATTCACACTCAGTGGGAAAAATTAAAGCTATAAATAGCCTCAGTTCAGATCAGGCATTCACCCAAACTCCTCCCCAAAATACTTTCAACATTTAGAGTTTTGGAGTTACAAATAAAGTATAGGTAGATCTGTATTTCTCACCAGGGCTAGGTGAGGCACAAAATACAGCCACAGCTGCTAAGTGATTCCAAAGAGTTTACAACACAACCAGGAATCTCAAAAGGAAAATAAGACCGAGCAGACCACAAACTTCTCTGTCTCCCTGAGAAATGTTGTTAATTTTAGAAATATGCAGAGTTTAACACAACTAATTCTATAAGCAATAAGGAAAAGCAGCAGATGCGCTTCATTTTAAAGAGAATCAAAACAGATGTCATCACTAACAATAACGTTCACAAAGATGAAGTAATGACATAGAAATTAAAATGTAAGGGGCGCCTGGGTGGCTCAGTCAGTTGAGCATCCGACTTTGGCTCAGGTCATGATCTCACGGTCTGTTGAGTTCGAGCCCCACGTCAGGCTCTGTGCTGACAGCTTGGAGCCTGGAGCCTGCTTCGGATTCTGTGTCTCCCCCTCTCTCTGCCCCTCCCCTGCTCATGCTCTGTCTCTCTCTGTCTCTCTCTGTCTCTCTCTCTGTGTCAAAAATAAATAAACATTAAAAAAAAAGAAAGAAATTAAAATGTAAGTCAAAGCAAAACACAAAACAACGGAGACACTTGTAAACAAACATACTGGTAAGTATAGATGTATGTTTATGTATTTAACCTATGCTTTAAAAACTTGGAGGGGTGCCTGGGTGGCGCAGTCGGTTAAACGTCCGACTTCAGCCAGGTCACGATCTCGCGGTCCGTGAGTTCGAGCCCCGCGTCAGGCTCTGGGCTGATGGCTCAGAGCCTGGAGCCTGTTTCCAATTCTGTGTCTCCCTCTCTCTCTGCCCCTTCCCCGTTCATGCTCTGTCTCTCTCTGTCCCAAAAATAAATAAACGTTGAAAAACTTGGAAGAATATGGGGCACTTCAGTGGCTCAGTCAGTTAAGTGCCCCAACTATTGGTTTCAGCTCAGGTCATGATCTCACAGTTTGTGAGTTCGAGCCCCATGTCAGGCTTGGCACTGTCAGTATGGAAACTGCTTGGGATTCTCTCTCTCCCTCCCTCTCTCTCTCTCTGGCCCTCCCCCTCTTGTGCTCGCTCGCTCTCTCTCTCTCAAAATAAATAAATAAACTTAAAAAAAAAACTTAGAAGAGGGGCTCCTGGATGGCTCAGTCGGTTAAGCGTCCAACTTTGGCTCAGGTCATGATCTCACGGTTCGTGAGTTCAAGCCCCGCATCAGGCTCTGTGCTGACAGCTCAGAGCCTGGAGCCTGCTTCAGATTCTGTGCCTCCCCTCTCTTTCTCTCTGTCCCTCCCCTGCTCGCTCTTCATCTCTCTCTCGAAAATAAACATCAAAGGGGCGCCTGGGTGACTCAGTCGGTTGAGCATCTGACTTCGGCTCAGGTTCGGTTCGTGAGTTCGAGCCCCACGTCAGGCCCTATGCTGACAGCTTGGGGCCTGGAGCCTGCTTCAGATTCTGTATCTCCCTCCCTCTCTGCTCCTCCCCTGCTCACATTCTGTCTCTCTCTCAAAAATAAAGATTAAAAAAAAAAAAATCTAAAAAAAATAAATAAATAAAATAAAAATAAAAAAATAAACATCAAAACATTTTTTAAAAAACTTAGAAGAATACTCATACAGTGGAATGATATTCAGCCTTAAAAAGGAATACAGTTCTGACACAGGCTACAACATGGATGAACCTTGAGGAGGACACTGTGGTTAGTGAAATAAGCCAGTCAAATTCATAGAGACAGAAAGTAGGGTGGTGGTTGCCAGCGGAGGGTGGGTGGGGAATGAGCGGTTAGTACTTAACAGGGACAGAGTTTCGGTCTGGGAAGAGGAAAGAGTTCTGGAGTCTGGAGACGGATGGTAGCGATGGCTGCACAATGTGGTAAGCGTGCTTAATGCCAATGAACTTAAAGATGATTTAGAAAGTAAATTTATGTTATATATATTTTATTACCATTTTAAAAAAGGCTTGAGAGACAATACAAGGAAACATTAAAGCAGTTGTTGGGGGGACTCGAGGGTGTTCTGAAGGCCAGGTCGGTCAAATACACCTTTTTCTTGCTGTGCTGTCTCTCCGCTTAGCCTTACGTCTCCTCGGGGAACAATAAAAGAGTGCTGAGCCACAGAAACAGGCCCGGTGCTCTGCACAGCCGCTCCCGCTGGCGGTCCACGGCAACCTCTCAGGCACCGCGGAAGGCATGTCTTCACAGTCGGGCACCCTTAAACCTCAGAATCCCAACGGCACCCCCACTCCTGAAGGGAATCCTCCAATCACTTCCCACAGGGACAACAGACAGAAAGCAACCTGACGGCAGGTCATTCCACAAACATTTGAGGAAACCTCAGCTTTCTTCCGGTAGTCTTTGAATCAGCCAAATGAAGAAAAAAAAGGAACCAACACGTTGTTAACCGAGGACCTACTACGTGCCAGACGCTGTTTGGGGTGCTGCATGTGCGTGAGTCCTCACGACGCCATGAGAAGAGAAGGTACTGCTGTCTCCACGTTACAGACACGGAAACTCAAGTGCAGAGAGAGGACGTATCTTGTTCCGGGTCACATTCCTAATAAGCATGGTAAGAAGCAAAACTCCAAAACTGTTGTGAACAAATGATCATCTCTGGCGTGAAAATGGAAGAAAAAGAGCTTAAGCTTTGCTAGAAGTGGAATGCAATCAACAGAGAACAACCATCTGAACGATCAACTCTGGCCACATTTATGGGTGGCCCGCAGAGCCTCGTGGTCGGGATCACAGGCTCTGGGGCAACAACTGGGCATCAAATGTCTCCTCTGCCACTGTTACATGAATGGCTCTCGGCAAGGGACCTACTTTCAGTCACTTAGAGGAGAAGGATTGGAACTGTGTCTAACTCACTGGGGGCTTATCAGAATTAGATGAGACGACACGGGTTAAAGGATTTACAACCGGGCCTGACACGGTCAAAGCTCAATAATGTTAACTACCACCTACTAGCAGAAGTATTTATTTTCTCACAGCGACTCTCAGGCAGGTATCAGGAGCACCAATGTCACTTCTTATAAACCCAAAAGGTTAAAGAAGTTGCCCAAGACCACTCAGCTAATAAAATAGAACTAGAATTCAAGCCTGGGCCAGTGAGATTTCAAAGAAGGACAAGATCACAGAGCACAAAACAGACAGTGAATAAAAAGAACGTTCTCTTGCTGCTCCTTCTCTCTGGCAATGGCACGTCCTCACGACCACTGTCCTCTCAGTGGCTGGCTGGAGGCAGGCCGAGAGCCGAAGCAGAAGCTGCCACCACAGCAGAGGCTGGCAGCAGGGCTGGCGGGAGCCCTTTCACCTCTCTGGGCAAGGACAGCAACGCTGAACCCGACCGAGAAGACAGTGGTCAACGGCATCTGCACAGGCCCGGGAGTGAGGAAACCCAGGTTCCAGGCAGGGCTCCTTGTCTGGGAATCCATCCCATGGTCTGTGCACACAAATGCAAAAGATGAGATAGCCAAGTCCATTCAGTATTGCTTGAAATAGCACAGGTTCATGCCGAGGGAGTGAAGCAGTATGCTGCCATCAAAAAGAATAAAGCTATTATACGCCTATATAAACCCATCTCTGGAATATATTCATAAATGGAAATGGATATGTTGTGCAGGAGGAGAATGAAAGACTGGGCACAGAGACAGGAGAAAGAGATATTCTTCACTGTATGTCTTTCAGTACTGTTTGAATTTTCTTTCACGTGTATGTATTACCTAATCAAAAACATGATAAATACTTTTTTAAGAAATCCTGGATCAGGGGCATCTGGGTGGCTCAGTCGGTTAAGCGGCCGACTTCGGCCCAGGCCATGATCTCCTGATTTGTGTGTTGGAGCCCTGCATGGGGCTCTGCACTGACAGTGCGGAGCCTGCTTGAAATTCTCTCTCCCTCTCGCCCTCTGCCCTTCCCCCACTTGTGTGTGTGCTCACTCATGCTCTCTCTCTGTCCCCCAAAATAAATAAATAAGCTTTGAAAAAAAAATCCTGGATCAGTCACTTTTCTATTATATAGCTTTGGGTAGTTACTTGACCTCTCTGAGTCTCCTTGTCTTCATTTATTCAAAAAGCAAACAAACCATCCTTCTTGTTGGGATTAAATGAGATAATGCAGAATAACAGGTACTCAAGCACAGAGCTTTATTACCCTTAGCTGCCATCCATAAACTTAGTCTGGGCACTTACTCCCATTAAGAAAAACAAACAGGGGCACCTGGGCAGCTCAGTTGGTTGAGCGCCCGACTTCAGCTCAGGTCATGATCTCATGGTTTGTGAGTTCAAGCCCCACGTCAGGCTATGTGCTGACAGCTCAGAGCCTGGAGCCTGCTTCCGATTCTCTCCCACTCGCTGTTTCCCTCTCCCACACCTCTCAAAAATAAATAAAAACATTAAAAAAATTAAAAAGAAAAACAAACAAAGGGCCTAACAATATTAACCCTGCAGCATTCCTGTTTCATTTCTTATTCCTCAGGACATTTCTGAAATTAAAGACACCCAGTCTCGGAGTGATGACGAGCCCACCCCATCAGCCCAGCTGGGGCATCTACAAGGGTCTTACTTCTCCAGCAAGAAAGACTGTTCAAAGGAGAGACACTTCAAAACTCCTTATCACAATCTCCACTAGCCGCTGCCAAGTTCCACTTCCATTTTATATCAAGGGTTCTTTTTTGTTTTGTTTTGTGTCTTTTTTTTTTTTTCTTCTAAATCTGGAATCAGGATGGAGTCTGGCCGTATCCCTTGAGAACTAAGGACCATGGCTGAAAACACAAAAAAGTGCTCAGAGGGCCCACCCGTTTGCCAAGCGCATGTGATCTGCTCAGAAGAATGTCGGCACAGGCTATGGGTCTTGATGGGAGGACAGTAAACAAACAGACAAACTCAGAATGCTCTCCACACACAGAAAAGGATTTGGGAATGGAAACAATGAAAGTTATTCTCCAAAGTATTTTATCCTTTATCTGAAATAGAAAGGCAGCTACATTGGATGGAAATGGCAGGGCCCCATAGGAAACCCTGAAGGCCCTTTACCAGGGAGCCAGGCCACATACCCACTCACGCCCAGGCTGGGTTCCCATGTCACCTGCCCAAAGGACGTGGTCAGTCGGCCATGCGTTCCAGGGCCATGTCCTGAAGTGCCCCTCAGGCAGCCAAGGTTACATGCTCTGAAGGGAAGCTCAGGTCCTGGCAAAAGGACAGCTGCTACCCAGGAATGAAGGACCTTCCCTCAAATGGCTGAGGGCCCCAAATTCCTGAAATAAGACAGATAGTGGAATAAGAGCTTTCAAAAGGAAAGGGTTTCTACAGAAAATATGGAAATAAAGGACTTTACCACTCCATAAGCCACTCTTTTCATTTTTCATTTTTAAGTCACAAGTGCTTTTCGACGGCTAAACTTTTCCCTGTCTTCTGGAATAAAGCAGCAATTTCTTAATTTTTTTTTTAATGTTTATTTCTGAGACAGAGAGAGACAGAGCATGAGTGGGGGAGGGGCAGAGAGAGAGGGAGACACAGAATCCGAAGCAGGCTCCAGGCTCTGAGCTGTCAGCACAGAGGCCGACACGGGGCTCGAACTCACAGACTGTGAGATCATGGCCTGAGCTGAAGTCAGACGCTCAACCGACTACTGAGCCACTCAGGCGCCCCAATAAAGCAGCAGTTTCTAAGCCTCAGTTACCCATAGCTCCCAGTGCCTGCCAGCTTCTAGACCAGTGCTCTTACTTCTAACACAAGCCTGCCATGTCCCCTTCATGCAGGGCTTGGTGTCTCCCACTAAGTTTAGTGGGAGAAGAGACATCCCAGAGCTGGCACTGTGGGTTTGTCACTCACTGCGTCAACTCCTCACATGGAGCCGTCCTCACAGCCCTTTAAGGTCTTACTTTCCCCATCTTAAAGACAAGGAAGTAGTATTAAGCACTCCACTGCACCCCAAGATTGCACAGGCACTCTGTGCAAAGCTGAGTGTCACACAATGAAAATCAATGTCATACCTGAATGCTGCCTGTCGGGTGGGAAAGAACAGGTGTAAGGGTACTGGCTCTGTAGAAGGAGAAGGGGTTTATCACAGAAATAGCTGTTACCCCAGTTCAGGCCCTTATGGTCAGGAAAGCACACAGCAATTTGGATAGAGCAAGTCTGGATTAATACGACAGAAGGGTTTCGCCACGTATTGAAATCCTTTTTGGTTTTGTCTTTTTTAAGTGTTTAATCCGACAAGACAAAACAATTTCATGTGATTTGAACAGTTAAATGAATGATCTTTTTCAACAAAGAAAATTAAGTTCTCTTTCAAGCTATATGAGCAAAAAAAAGAAGAAGAAGAAGAACATGAGAACATGGGAAAGGAGACTGGAGTCTCCTCTATGCTAAACATAATGCAATTATTCCCTCTTGTGTGTTTTAGTGGTTAAAATCTGGCAATGTGAGGTGGTCACTCTCAAACGTGAACCTCAAACAATGGGTTTTATCTACTTCCTAAAAAGTATGGATCTTCGGAAGAGAAATTTTTCTTACCCTGATAAGACAGTAATCTCCTACCTTGCTGACTCAAACGTACTTGCATATTAATTGCTTCAGACCCCCAAATCCCTGCTGAACTGGCTAAACTGTGGGCCAAATTCAATAATCCAGCAACCTCCCATTCAATGTCTCACCAAGATAACTTTGCATGTTTAATTTAAAAGTACCGATCGCTTTTAAATGAAGTGCTAACGCAAGCCCGTCTACGTCGGCCCAAGGCAGGGTTGCGTCTCTGACAGACAAGCTCCAAGTCAGGGAGCAAGACTCACGTCTGAACGCTCTTCGGACAACAAGGTAAACACAGCTTGCATCTCTTCCAAGTGGTGTCTGTTCCCCCAAATCAACCCTTTAAAACATGCCCCTGTAGGTTAATTTTCCTGATATAGAGGCTATGAGATCTAGCCTCAGATACTCAAATATTATCTGTACCGATTGGATCTGATTAGCGAGAAATACACAACCCTCCCGCCAATGTGAATGCCTACGCTATTTTAGCTGAACTGACCTAAGGCATTTTTTTCCTTTCTCTTTTGCAACTGTGTTCCATGTTTGACCCCTCAAATTTATTTTAAGTAGTTTTGCAAACAGCTTCCTCTCCCCCTTCCTCCCCCATGCAGCCAGCATCTCACGTTTCTCCCGCACAGAACATGTTTTGTCCACCTTGGGAAGTGGCACTTGGGGAAACGGAGAGACTGCTTCAGTGAACTTAGAATCCGAAATAGGTCTCATTCATTCAAGAGATTAAAACAGTATCAAGGGCTTATTTTTATTTCACTAGAACAAGCTGTAATTAAAACTGTGATTCCCAAATGTTACAATTCACAGTAACCCTCCTGGCTTGTAAAAACAAAAATCTTACTCCCTGGTATCACGGTGAAAAAGCCCTAGAAATATATATAAAATCCTTGCATCGCTTCATACTCAGCTACACACACACACACACACACACACACACACACACACTAATCACCATAATCAAAATGCTCAGTGGACTCTTTTCAAACCAAACATCCAAAGCTTGTTCAAAAATAGTAACAATAATTATTACAATAAAATAATAATTACAATAATAACAACAGGGATTTAGAGATTTAACTGAGTAAGGTAGTACGAACAGTGAAGGCAGTTTTTGGTTGCGGCAAAGCAGAACGGTTCTGAGACGTCACAGGAAAAAATAGTAAGTCCATCTGAATTCATTTAGGATTCTGAGGTCCTAGAGTCACAAATGTCCCATTGTAAAGATTCACTATGAATTTTGCAATGTCAACAAGTACAGGAGTTTAACAGGAAAAAACAAAGTGCCATTTTGTCCTTGTAGTTTATGTCCTTGGAGTTATGTTCAAAAGTTTCATTTAGAAATTTCACTTTTGAACTAAATTTGAGTCTGCCTACAATAGCAGCAAAATCTGCTTATGGCTTTGCAAACATTCACGTGAGAATTTGTCTGGATGCTACTGCCTTCTTACAAAGAACTCATCTTCAGGAGCTGACTTTCTAGTGCTTCTCCTCGGCCCCCAAAATACAAGTTACCTATCAAAATTATTTCCATTTTCGCTTTACGTGCTGAAAAATTTTGTGGGAAAATATGGTATTTAAATGTTTCACTTACAGGAAAATAAGACGGTTTTCATATTTCAAATCTGCCCAAAAGAGACATTCCTTTAAGACAACCGAAAAGAGCTAGTTCCAAAATAATAAAACCTTCATTGAACATGATGCCTTTTTACTGTATAACTAACTTGTGCCTCTGAACTCCGTTTTATTTGTTGTGCATACATTTTATTATGGTATACCGTTTTCCCATGAGTTCTACACATGTACCAATGCGCAGATAAGCTAATCCAATAGTCTGAAATTCCCCTTGAAGTCCAGTGTGTTTGTGTCAATAAGCATGTTTTTGAGAACCAGATGGCCTATCCATTTACACAAAGAACATCTACCCGTTTTTTACGGCTGTGATTTCTCCAAAGTCTAAATGTGCCACAGGTCATCTCCTGTCTGCTACTCTTCATTCACCTCTTTGCAAGTCAATTTTCCTATTTATAAAGACAAACTGGAGCCTGCTCCTCTAAGACAAATTTGACAAACACGAGTGTGTCCATACTGTTAAAAATTCACAGCCAATTTCCACTGAGTTTAAGCAATCTGTGCTACAGAAAAGCCCAAAATGAAAGAAATTGGGAGGTTCTTTAAAGTTTGATGGAGTAAGATGTGGCTTGATAGGGAGTTCCTTACCACCCCAAACGGAGTGTTTGCTGGCTTAGCTACAGATGGGAAACTTCCAGAAATTTCAGAGTCCTGCAAATCTGGGGGAAACTGAAAGTCAGCAAGACCTTTTTAAATTCCCTGCAGAGGTCTATTTGATGTTTTATGTTAGTTTAAAAGCTAAAAAAAAAAAAAAAAAAAAAAGTGTCATTTAGATTTGATGTATTTGGAAATGTGCATGCCCAAAAGATAAACAGCAAATTCGGAAGAAAAATGGTTTCCTCATTTGAAAGGAGAGCACCCCAACAAGTCTTTAGAAAAACTAAAGTTTTCTCAGTTTGTCCCCAGGCTTACACAAAGGTCTAGCTCAGTTCCTAAAAATACTAAGCTATTAAGGGGTGTTTTTCTTTGGTCCTGGTTTTAAAGTAGAGTTAACAAAAAAGAGCCTTCCAAAACTTACACATATTCACATATAAACCTCTCCACAACACTGAATCAATGCTCTAACATGTTCATTTATACTACAGAAAAAACTACAGCATCTCAGGGAAGCCCACATTTATAGTTGGCAACGTAGAGTCACAAGAGACCAGGAGCCTTTATTATCAGTAGGAAAAGTAACGGCGATAACAATAACCATGTTTATTAAAAGCTTATCGGGTACCAGATATATTTCTCCTAATCCTTAAAATGGTTCTTTCCTCCTCTGCAGACCAGGAAGTCAAGGCCCAGAGAAGTGAAGCAATCTGCCCAAGATGATACAGCTAACAAATGCTGAAGCCGGCATTCAAATACTTAGTTTCTCTAAACCTCAAGCTTTAAAAATTGTATCATGTTTGCACTCATGCTGTTTTGTGCTGCTTTGTGGGTTTTTTTTTTCCTTCAGTACTGACACATAAATTGCCTCAGGCAAAGCTAAATCACATATTTTGGGGCACATCTGTATTCAGCAGTGATTGGCACCTATCCGCTTCCGAACACAAAACAAGCCAAGGCTTCCTGCAGACTGGTCTCTCCTGGTAGACAAAACACGCTGCTTTCTAACAAACCATTCACGTTTCTCTTCTGGTTTCTGTCCCGTCTTTCCCCATGGAGGGACTTCCTCCTCTTAGCTCCAACTGCACTCACAATGTTAATAGACACATCAATGTAAGTAAGTACTGATACTCTGATTACTTCAAGTTTGTTAATTTAGTTTCTCCCCAACTACATTATCGCCAAGTTAAAAACAAGGCAAAAATCATATACTATCTACAGTATCAGACGCCTCCCACCTAGCCTGCCTTCCCAAGCAAAAATAAGTGAGAATTCTGACGTGAGACTTCTGACAATGTTTTATTTTCAAAGATGAAAAGATCAAATCATATTTGGTTATGATCACCATCGCTAACACCATTTGTTGAGTATTTTATAGGTTACAGGCATGAAGGTAAGCACTATACATAGATGATCTCACCAGATTCTCACAAAAAACCTGCAAGGTGATTCTCCCCATTTTGAAGATGACAAAACTGAGATTCAGAGCAATGCATCATCACAATCTAACCTCAGAGCTGGGGCTTAAACCTAGGCCAGCATGCTGAATCTAGCTCTTTCCATGACTCCTTATAAATAAGCATAGCTAAGTGTCAAAAGCCTCTGTTAAGGGAAAGAGGACCACAGTGCAAATCTAGACCCCTTAGGGTGAGCACATCATGGACGCCAGAGGAGTACCCGTGTGCCTCACTGGGACCCCCCACTGAACCTGTGTTCTCCCAAGTTGTGAAGAGAAGCCAGCCAGCTCCTCCTGGCACTAAGTTCCCCCAAAGCAGCAATCGTGTCTTCTTGAGCTTTCCAAAGCCCGCACTGTGTCGGGCGGGCAGAGCCCACGTTGCTGGTACTCATGAAATGGTAAGCAGCTGTTGAATTTTATTAGCCCTCCCAAAGAACTTCCCCCAGCATCTGCCAGCCTCTACCTGGCCTGACACCAGGCCAGCTTCACCCGGAGGCCCGTGCCCATCTTCCTTTAAACCTTGCTCATCATGTCACCCCATCACCTACGGCCCTGGCTGCATAACAGTGGGACCGTGAGAGCTTCTGTTTGCTCCTCTTTACAGCACTCCTCACGAACCCCAAAACTAGCCATGGGGCTGGCACCTGGCACCTTCCTTTGAAAGCAACAGGAAACATTGAAGAATTTGAGACCAAAGACCACAGAAGAGGAAATAATTTCTGGCATTAGAGCATCTCCACAGCATGAGATTTAATCCCAGGCTCAGAACCTCAGAACGACTTGAAGAAAAGGGGGGTTTTGTTGCAGTACAAGTAGGGAAAGGAGGGGGAGGAGGGGTACAGAGAGGGGAGAAGAGAGAGGGAGAGGAGGAGGGGGGAGGAGAAGGAGGAGAAGGAGGAGGGGGAGGAGGAGGAGGGAGGGGAAAGGGGCAGAAGGGGGGAGGAGGAGGCGGAGGGGGAAGAGGCAGAAGAGAGGAGGAGGAGGGGGAGGGGGAAGAGGCAGAAGAGAGGAGGAGGAGGGGGAGGGGGAAGAGGGAGAAGGGAGGAGGGGGAATGGGGGAGAAGGAGGAAGGAGGGGAAGAAGAAAAAGAAAGAAAAAGAAAGAATGCCGATGATGACATTAGACAGGAGAGAGGCCAGCTTTGTCCTGCATCCTGTTCAATAGCCAAGTAAAACAATGAATCTATTTTTTCCCTCCTCTTCTTTGCCTTAAAAAATTCAAGAATTTCATTTCCTTCTTTGAAACATAGCTCTTGCATAATTCCAGCACTCTTTCCTGCTGTCTGCAGTGCTGAGGGAAGAGGGCGTTTGACTCTCCCCAGCGACCTCAGAAGTGGAGGCATTCCCGGGCCAAACCTTGCAGCGCGAGCCTGCAGGCCACAGTGGCCCTGGACGCGGCTTCCACTCACTGCGCCTTTACCATGCACCCAGAAGGAGGCCGACTGCATCACAGTCCCTACTGCTAAGCCTAACTGCAAACCCCAGAGGCAGGCATCAGTCCTTTTTTATATGGGCAAAGAAACGGGTTCAGAAAAGCACAGTGTCCACATTCACGCACCAAGCTAGTGGAACAGCCAAAATTTCAGTTTAAATCTTGTCTTTCTGACTCTGGTGCGCAGCCTCTAAACTCTCTGGGAAGTTCTAGGAGGCAAAGTCTGAAGCCTCCTCTGGATTTCCCAAAGGCAGCTATTAATTAGGCATGACAAGCAAAGTATCGAAGTTTCCAGTGTTTGCAAACTTCAAAATGTTTACTGGCTCCAAAATACAAAAAGAAAACGGCAAAAACTGGAATTACTCAAAGTTGAATTAAATGTCTGTTAAGATAGAAGAGGATGCCACCAGTACACTTAGGATTCAACGCCGACAGAAGCATGTAGAAACTGTATTTTCTGTGGGATGTCAGCACATTTTATTTCTGTCTGGCTGCTTTCTGGGGAGGGGAGTAGCAGGGAGGGGATGGCTCAGGCCACAAAGGTCTTAGAGCAGCCCTCGGTTTCTCCGGCCCTTCTTACCAAAGAGCACTCCCACCAGACACGTGGGCAGACCCCGAGGAAACAGAGAGGGGCTGGCCTCTGAGAGTAGAGGCTGGGGCAAGCATTTCCTATGGGCAAGAGCTTTCCCAGCCTCTTTGGAGTTCCCATCCCCAAAAGACCGCTGGGCAAATGGGTCCACGCAGTCCCCCATCCATCTGAGAGACGGCCGGCGAGGCTGGAGGCAGCCAGACAGTGCCAGGCTGGGGCCCCTGGGCCCCTCTGCCATCATCCACATGTGGGCACAAATGACCCCTGGCGCTATCTTCATCTGGGGACACCCTTTTCAGCAGCACTTCCTCTACTTCCAACTCTTCCACGGTATTGGTAAATATTGATAATTACCTCCAAATGCAAACGCGACGCAGTTTGTGTTTTGAAATGCGGATCATAATTCAAATTGGAAGCTGACACTAATCATTTGATGCTCACTTGAAAAGACCAGATAGGCTGTGCAGGAACATTTCAGTAGGGGGAATGATAAGGAGAAGGGAAATAAAAATTATTGGTATTTACTCAGCCTGCAATGCTTGTGGAAGGAAACTCTTTTAAAAGGGAGCACTTCAGAATGGTTATTCAATCTGAATTTTACAGATAGCACTGGAAATATTTTCTCACAGAATGCACTCTATCTCTACCATCATATCTCGCCGGTGTGCCGTTCACGTCTTTCATTGCAGGAATTCTCACTCAATTTTGCTCCATTATGAGCTGACGGTGACCCAGAGTATACAAGGCATTCAAGAATCTGACTGGAAATTACTACCAAGGAACATCTGTCCTATTCCCCGCTTGCCAACCCTGCCTTAGGGAGCGAAGATGGAAAACAACCCAGAATCCACACGCAGAAACAACTTTTCATTCCCCTTACAAACTAGGTTGCTTTGGAAATTGAGGGCTCCGGCATTTTTCAGAAATTATGTTCCTGGAAAAACATGGCGTGAGCCTCTTTTGAAAGCCTGCAGCTCAAAAACCTTCCTTTCCTACCCAGACCCTTCTAATAAAAGCCAGGACAGGAGCTTCACGGGGAAGCAAACGAGAAGGCCACCCGTGGTTCTCCTCACTCGGCACTGTCAGATTCAAATTCTGTACTAAATGCTACTGATCAATTAAAGACTGTGAGGATGTCATACACGCTAATATATTCCACAGTGTATGCGGCATCTATCTTATGGACACACTCACTTTGGAAGATTTATGTTGCGATTAGAAAAGATTAGAAGAAGACATCTGATTTCATATAGGGCTAAGCCTGGGAACCCAGCTTTTCTCGATGGCTATCAGGGGATCGGGGCAGTAGCATGGCACCCCCCCCCCACCTAGATTTCATTTTGTCTTGTTGCAAATGCTCAGAGGGGCCGAGCAACAGACACGCTCAGTGAATCAAATAAAAGGATAACCATCCATGCCTGTGTTTCTAGCCTCGTGTCCAACAACCACCCCCAATGCCCACGGGCTTATAATCGGTCAGGGTCGCAGGGATCAACATCACAGTAACCGCTCCCTACTACGTGCCACAAGTTTTGCAGACATTTTCTTTGATACAACCACACCGCGCAAGATAATCACCTGCATGCCAGGTGTGCAAACAGGCTCAGAGAGGTGAAGGGGCACTGCCACTGGAACACGTGGCTCCTTCCACCTCACCATCCCGCTCTCCGTCACTTCAGGCATTTCCTTGGGGCACTGGCCCTGGCTGCCGCTGTCGCTGTGCATCAAGCCCCGTTGAGTGTCAACCTGCTGGAGGTACCCGGTACCCACAGTTCCAGGTTGGGGGGCGGCAGGGACAAAATAGGTGCGAGGACCCAATTCTGGCACAGGCTGCTAACTCGTGGGACAGGGGACTGCACACTTCTGTGGATCTCTCTGGCCTGAAAGCCTCCACAGAAGAGCACGCGAGAGTTGAAAACAGGCCAATCCTTATACAAAAGCAGACATGGCCTATTTCAGATAGTAGATTGTGCCCCCGGGAGGCAGAGAGATCACCTTGTTTTCTCTCCTGGAAATTCCTCGCTCTGGTTAATACCATGAACTTGCAGAGAAAGGTTGATAACTGGAGCCCACATCTTCGAATGTTTTAAAAGTTAAGTCAGATAATCTTTACACTGATGTGAAAGGGGGAGAATATACATTTGACCTCTTGCTTCAGACAAAAATCTTTCCATATGGTTTTTAATGAGAAAGCATTTGTTTTGCCTTCGCAACACTTTTTAACCTCTGCCGTCGTAGGTACGAGGCTGCAAACCGTACTTTCGTTTGATTAAAAAAAAATAAAAAATAAACGTTGAAAGAAACAATATTTTTCTTTTTAGGGAAAGAAAAGATAGCAAGCAGCTATTTTCTGGAAGGGTCAGGCGCTTAAAGGCATATATGGGAAGCCATCGTGGCTGTGGCTCACAGTTTATTTTGTCTTGAAAAAGTCCGAGGTCATTCTAACTATGCTGACCTGTTAACCTACACACTGATCATCTCCATCCGGGACCGTAAGCAAACACTGCCCTCTTGTGCACCGAACAGTCCCGAAGTCGGCATGGAGATGGGTTCTACCCACCGCCCCGGGGACGGCTTGCAATTGTACCACTGCCTCTTTGGGGCCTGGAGACGTGTCAGGAAAAGGATGACACACATCTGTTACCAGGGCGCTTGCTAAAATGTCCCCAGATTGCCTTCTGAGACAGATTTCGAGATAAGAGGAAGAGAGGAAGATTCAGCTGAAGAAATCAAACCAAAAATAACTAGAAAATATTCATTCCTCGAAAAGAAACTTCACTGGTTACCATGGCAAGTTTTCTCATTATGTACCTTAAAAACTTAGAAACGGCTAATGACTCTACAATAACAAGTATACAGTACTTCTTTTTTATCTGGGAAATATTTGTCAGGCAAAGAAATTCCATTTGATTCTAGAGGGGGAAAACAGGGGGGCATGGGAAACCCAGGTTGCTCTTTCTCAAAGGAATCCCCCAAAGTTCAGTGACATGGTCCGCTTCTCCTTTCTGAAAAACCCCAACCTGTTATAATTACCTGCAAACATTCCCCCAGCTTGAGGCCATGGCTGTCCCCAGAAGACCAAATTGGCATCTCAAGACAGCTTTAAAGAACATAAACTACTGTTCTCTTATTAAAGAACTTGACAAAAATCAAAGGCAGAAAAATACCCACTCAAGTCTGAGGGCAGGCTAGGCCTGCTTGGCAGGAGCCCCAGGGTAAGGTCCTGGGCTCTAAGTGGGTCTCCAGCTCCAGTTCTGAACCATAAACCATTGAAATGTTGTAGCCACGACTCTACCCTTCCGGGCACAATCCAGGATGGGCCAGATCTCCTGCTGAACTCACTTTCAGGGGAGAAAAGGAAGGCAAAGTTTGCCCCCAGTGCAGTACCTTCCACCCAATGGGCACCCCAGAAGGAAAGGGGATGGAGAAAATATTTAGGGGAGTGTGTTTCAGGGGCTGTGGCCAGGACCCAGAAGGTGGGCTGGGTGCCAGCGACTTCAGCTACTTCACTTACCATCTCTGATATCCAGTGCTTGGTTTTAGTGCTTTCGGAATGTATCCGTAAACTTCACCTGGCTTGTAAATCACGATCAGTCAATGTTAAATGGCCAAACAGGAGCACAGAATGGTGGAAACTGTCTAGTTCACTTTGTGCCAGGATTACCAGCCAACTCCTGTTTCCACTTCAGCCCCTCCCTCTATCATGGGAAGAAAATAAGGGGTACAGTACCAGAAACAGACAGGACTAAGGGTGGGTAAAGGCCAACAGGATGCAGGATGGCCACCCTGAGACCATTCACCTCCAGAAGGCTGGCAGTGTCCCGCCCCCCTGCTCTCTGTCCTCCTATCAGAATGATAAGACATATGGATGCTTTATCTTCCAGCCAAACAAAGACTGACGTGCACCTCAAGTATACATATCCAGTAGGGCACCCCACACCAGGTCCCTTTTGTGGAAAACAGCTCTGACACAGTCAGCTAGAGTGACCCTCTCTCTTGCACCACAGCCCCTATCTTTCTCCTGCCTCAAAACCCTCCCATATGCTACTCCCTCCCAGCACTCCAGCAGCCGGGACTCATGCTCAACCTTCCAATTTTAGCTCAACCTTTTCCTCAGAAAGGCCTTCCCTGGCCTCCAAATAAAGGAGATTCCCCATGTCCACTCGTGCGTCTCTGGGCATCCTCTAGCGTCCTTCACAGCACTATCACAATTTCCAGTTCTGCGCATTTCTGTGTACTTCCGTAACGTCTGCCTCCCACTACCAGGTGGCGAGCTCCCCGAAACCACAGCCACTTCTGCCTTGCTCACCAATGGAAACCCACTTCCTAATTGTATATTACTCTGAATTTGCTGAATGAATTAACTGATGTCATGACACACCTTTCCTTCTACAATGTCTGATCTTAAGAAGTACAGTCCCCTAGGACACTAGAATCCTGGGAAAAGGAATGAAAGAGAGCTAAGGAACCAAGCCAGGTGCTCGGACAGCCCCCAACCTGTTGCAAAGAGTAGGTGACAGAACAAACAAGAGCTGCCTGGACAGGGACTGGAAAAGTCAGGTCTCCGATGCTGCAACACCCAAGGTACCAGCCCCTGAAGCCCACAGGGGCCTAGGACTGTGAGGTCACACATTTTCAGGTGTCCTTTGGGTTTTCCTTCAAGAGAACACAAGAACTCAACGGTGAAACTGGCTAGCTGATGGGGGTGACACAGAGTCTCGGGGCAGGGGTGGGGACAGGACGGCAGGAGGAGTACCAATTCCCTACCCTCTTGCCTCAGGGAGCCCCCTTCTTTTTCCCCGGCAAGTTTCATATCATGCAAGCAGTTTGTAATGGTATGTGAGCCCCAAGTTTACAACTGTCTTCCCAAGTTCATAAGAACCTGGTGCTCCAGGGAGTTTACATTCAGGAGGAACTCCAGGCCCAAAGCTTGACCAGCACAGACAGGAACCTCTTTCTGTCATGTTGTCAACCAGACCTGGGTAAAGCTAGGGTCATCCGCTGGACAGCTAACACGCCCGATCTACCTCTGGGGGGCCTCCTCTCCCTTCACCTTCGAAGCCTACTTGCAGAACAATCACTGGCACTGGCCACAGGCTTGCATTATGCTCATTTCCCCATCCCCAAGCTCTGGGGCAAGTTTAAAAGTCCTCGTCCTGTCTCAGAATCAGGTCTGAATTAATACCCTTCCTCAAAAGAACTCCAGTAGCAAAGTGAAAACAGACGCACTAGACAATGCCCTTTGAAAGCCCCAGCAGGGGCGACCGGTGACAATGCAGCCCCTGGCTCTGAAAGAAACCTTAAGGTTAAAGGTTCACAGAGGCAGAAGAATTACCAAAGTACAAGTTTGTTCAAATTTCCTCCGGCAGATTTAAACAACCAGGGTCAAGCTGAAGACTGCTGGCAAAAACCTATGAGACAACTCAGCCCCTTTGAACTGCGTGGAGAAAGGAAAATATACGGTCTGGGAGGGATCTATGTTATAGCTTTTAAAAATGATCTTGAAAAGGTCACCCCTGTTAACTCAAAATCAGCCCGTTGAAGGATGTTTGAAAACCGCTTCTCTAAAACAACAGGGCTGCCGGGCCCTCACCGTGTGCGGTGAGCAGCACTGAGGTCGCCGTGTTCCCGGCATTAGTGTGCTGACCCTCTGTGGGCCATGAAATTAACCATCAGCACGGCAGAAATCTGCTCTGAGTTAAACTACTTTGCTACGCAAAGTGGCCTGAAAATGAAATATGAGGACTGAACTTCCACTGAAAGATGAACTTGTCTAACCTCAAGGCAGGCTTCCTCAATATGAACTCTGTGTGGCCATTGGTTTCAAGCGCCACAGGAGGGTAGGTAATTGCCACAGGCAGTGGGAAATGACCCATCCATCCATCCATCCATCCATCCATCCATTCGTTCATTCACTCATGTCTGCAGGCACCAAACATTTACTCAGGGCCAGGCCCTGTCCTGGGCCCCTGGAGACAGAGCTGAATGATAACAGGCTCCTGCCCTCAAAGGGATTAAGTCCAGTGGGAAACATAACCCAGTATATAGAAAACGACAACAGATGGGGAGAAAATGAGATCCTGGGGTAGAGAGGATGTCACAGGCCCTCAAATGAGGGTCACCTAATTTAGGCTGGGGAAAGCCAACAGTGAGGCTTCCCAGAAAAGTGAACGCAGCCAGATGACGCAGCATCGAGAGAGCATTGTGTCTGTCCAGAGACCTGCAAGTAGTTCATTAATCCTGGATCCTGAGAGAGACAGAGAGACACACAGCCGTCCGGAAGGACTGATGTCAGCCATGCTGAGGAGTTTGGCCTTTACACCAATGGAGAGCAACTCAAGACTTTCAAAACAGGGAGGTAAAATAACTCTATTAGCAATTTAGAAAGAGTCCTTGGCTACAGAGGGGAGGACAATTTCAAGAAGGGGTGCTGGAAGCAGAGAGACCGTGAAGGAACGTTGTCCTCATCCAGTCGGGGACTAACGGAGGCCTGTCTTAAGGGAGCAGCTGCGGTGACGGGGAAGCCTGAAGGACACGCAGGAGGGACAAGACTTGGTCACCGATTTATATGAAAGAGGACATACTGAGGATCATTTCAAAGGTCACGCCACAGGAGAATGGAGGTATCATTCCCTGGGAAGGTGAGGAAACAGAGAGGGTGGTCTTGAAGATGTGGAGTCTGAGGGCCTGTGATGTTCACTGCCGAGGAAACTAGCCCAATAAGTGGCTGGAGACACAGGTCCAGACCTTCATATTGAAATGTAATTAAAATTAAGTAAAATGAAAATTCCGGTTCCTTAGCTGCACTAGCCACAGAGCAAGTACTCATTAGCCACACGTGGCTCACAGCTACCATACTGAATGGTGCCACCAGAGAACATTCCCATCATCACATCCCATCTGTAGCAAAGTGCCGATCAAGGCCCTGCAGACTTTTCTGAAAAACTGTCACTCGCAGTCAAAGTGTCTGTCAGCCCTCTCTTGGCCACGCTGAGTGCTGCTGGGAACAATGTCTGTGCTGGCAAACACCAGCTTCCCTTCTCAGTCCTTCCATCTGTGCAAATCCTCAAGAGATGGAAGTCTTCTTATGTGGTCTTTTTTTCTCTAGAGCAGAAGTTCTGAGGACTCTCTCTGAACGTGCCCTGGATCATCGTTTCAGAGAACAGTGAACACCAAGTCTGCAAGCGCATGCGAGGGCCTTTGGTGCTTATGGCACGCGGCCCTGAAAGCCACCCAGAAATGACCACAAGCAGAGCTAATTTTTTAAAGTGCCACGCCGCAATGTAACGGGGAAGACAGAGCTCTAGTCCCGGTGTCAGATGACCAAGGACATGCCACTGAGCCTCCCTGAGCTTTAAGCAGCCCAAATAAATCTATGATAAAGAATGAAGCCATAAGGCCAGACAGGGTGGGTTCCTGAGGCCAAGCAGGTCAATGCTAGCAATTCCAAGCACTAATTTTACAAGAAAAAAAGTCAGGTTTATCTTTAGGTAGCACCTGTGTATGCCACCAAATAAATATCCTCAGGAAGTAGGTTAGAGACAAAGGAAATTATTTTAGTCTTCCTGAAGGCCCCAAGACAAGAGAGGCATCATCACAACATAAGAGATATGGAAAGAGGGAAAGTCAACTTCTCTCTCAACAGCAAAACTTGTTTCTTCTCCTGCCAAGAGAGGATCACCACATTAACGAAGTCCTCCCCACTCTCTCCCCACCCAACGAAGGCCACTTCAAAGCAGCAGGAGCCTAATCACACAGCACAAGAAAATAAAAGACCCAATTAACAAAAAACAAAACTCAAATAATCCGGGGGAGAATGGAAGCTGAAATCTCTGTTTTTGACAAATTGACTTGTATATAAACTGCTCCTCAGGAGCCACAGTTCCTACCAAAGTAGGCGTGGGCAAAGGCCTGAGAGCAGCACAAGCAAACTGGGGTCTCTGAAATCAGACTGGGTTCAACCCCCCGAGCCAGAGACTGGTCTCTGGAGTCTTGTTTTTATGGGCTGTACAATATAGAGGGAAAGGATCACCTCTGGCTGGCAGGGTGGAGAGAGAAAATCAAGGGTCTAGAACAGTGGCCAGCAAACAATAGATGTTCCCAAAACGTCCATTCCCCATCTTTCCTTCTGAGAGGCAGACCTTCCTCAACTCTGCTCTGCACTCCCCCGTCGGCAACGCCAGAGCCACAACTTTCCCCCTGATGGTGTCCATCCTGCCTGTGGTGGCTCTCCCTCTCCCTGCCAGATCTGGAAGCCCAGACCACTTCCCACAGGCCCTCTTCTCAGACTCTTTAAAAGCCAGCAGGATCTCTCGGCTTAAAACCCACCCACCTGCTTCCAACAACAGACTCTCCAAGCTCCTGAGTTCTGGAGCCCAAGGGTCTCTGCAGCTCAGCCTCTCATCCTGCCTCTTCCCTGTGAGCTCTACACTCCAGCCCTCCCTTCTCCCCTGTGTGTCTGTCCACTCCAAGTCCTCGAGCAGGAAAGCCTCCCATCTTCCCCACTGGGAAAATCTCAGCCATCCTTCAAAGCTCTGACAAGACAGCCCCTCCTCCTAACTCGCCCATGACCCTCATGCCCGGCCTTACCTCCTCCCACTTCTCCTGCTGACTGACTGCCCTCTTCTTCGGCCAAGTTTGCTCTCACACCTCTGACTGATCAGGCTGTTCCCTGGGTCTGCTCTGCCCTTTCTTTTTCTCTGCCTGGAAACCTCCAGGTCAGCCTTCCAGGTCCAGCCCCGGGGTCCCCTCCTGGGGGATGCCCTTCCGGCCTGTCCCAAGCAGAGGCACTCACACCTTAAGCTCCTCTTTTATAAAGCCCTTCTGACTCTGCATCTTGTCTCAACTGGCTGTTGGCGCTTCCTGCTCTTCCCTGGCCCTCTGGACTGTGAGCTCCTTGAAGACAGGCACATCTGTATCTGCCCTCACATCCGACAGAGTGTACAACAGATGGCTGTAGAGTCTCTGAATAAATGGGTGAAAACACCAAATAACAGTTCCATCTGATCCTCTCCCACCACATGGGTTGACAAGTCCTCAAAATGGGGGCTACAAGCCCAAATGTCTATGGAGCCCAAGCAATCTGAAGAGCACACGCCCCTTCTACTCGGTTCCAGGACTGTGCCACCACGCTAGAGCGTGGAAATCTTCTTGTGTTTCTAAAGAAGCCAGGAATCTGGGTCATTAAATGAGGTCACCTGATTTTTTTTTTTAATTTTAAATATTAGATGGGCCACCAAAACACATCTGCAGGCCAGATCCCAGACAAGACCCTAACATGAGAGGAGACCCTACCACGGGATGAACAGACAGGATGACCCATCTCTGGCCAGGCACTAAGGACAGAAATGGGCAGATCCAGGAACAGGTCCACAGGGACCCCAACAGGCCTTCCATACACAAGCAAATGGCACTTACTAGACACTTACCTTAGCCCAGATAATGTGTTGGGTACGTTTAATCCTCTCAACATATATTCATTTACTTAATTCAATTCAACTCAATTATTTACTTAACGTTTTTGTTTTTGTTTTTTAATTTGAGAGAGAGAGAGCATGAGTAAGGGAAAGGGGGAGACAGACAATTTCAATCAGGCTCCACACTCAGCATGGAACCCAACAGAGGGCTTGATCCCACAACCCTGGGATCATGACCTCAGCAGAAATCAAGAGTCAAACACTCAACTGATTGAGATAACCCACAGAATGGAAGAAAATATCTGCCAATCATCCATCCATCCATCTGTCCGTCCGTCTGTCCATCATGTATCTGGTATCCAGAGTACACGAAGAAATCTTACAACTCAATAATAAAAACCAAATAACCCAATTAAAAGATGGGCAAGGCATCAGACAATTCTCCCAAGATCACTAGCCATCAGGGAAATACAAACGAAAGCCACGACGAGCTACCACTTCACACCCACCAAGATGGCTACAATCCAAAACACCGACAATAACAAGTATTGGTAAGGATGTACAGACACTGGACCCTTGAATGCGGCTGGTGGGCATGTGAAGTGACTTGGCTGCCGTGGAAGACTGTCTGCCAGTTCCTCGATAAGTAGAAATAGTTACTCTCTGACCCAGCAGTTCCATTGGCAGACATACACCTAAGGGGATAAACACACACGTCCACACAAAGACTCGTACACAAATGTTCATAGCAGGATTATCCTTAATTGCCAAAAAATGGCAATGACCCAAACGTCCTTCAGCTGATGAATGGATTAAAAAGCAGTCTAACCATACAGTGGAATACTATTCAGCCGTAACAAGCAACGAAGTACAGCTGCAGAAGCAGCTGGGGAGTTACTGTTTAACCCGTATAGACTTTCAGTTTTTTTAAGATGGAGAGTTCTAGAGACAGATGCCATTGAACTATAAACTTAAAAATGGTTAGATGATAAATTTTATGTAATGTTGACTTTACCACAATTAAAAATAAACTAAGAAAATATTCTTTAAAAAAGGAACGAAGTGTATATACTTCACGCTACAACATGGATGAGCCTTGAAAGCATCACACTGAGCAAAAGAAACCAGATACAAAAGGCCACGTATTAGAGGACTCCACTTTTATGAAATGTCCAGAAAAGGTAAATCTGTGGACATTAGGCAGACAGATCAATGGCTGCCTAGGCCTAGGGGAGGGGAAAATGGAGAGTGACTGGTAATGAGCATGGGTTTCTTTCTGTAGTGATGAAAATATTCTCAACTTCAATTGTGGCAACGTCTGTTCACGACTCTGTGTGAATATACTGGAGACCACCAAAGTATACATGTGAAATGGCACATTTTACAGTATGTGAGATATGTAGCTCAATAAAAATGTTTACAAACATTACTGAGTATCTACTATGTGCTAGGCCCTGAACTGGCCCCGGAGCTACAGAGACAATTCAGACGCTGTCCCTGATCCTGCGAGGCCTTCAGACGCATGGGAACGATAGAGGGAAGCCAGCCATCACAGCAGAGCAGGAGACACACGAGGTGCCATCTGAGCCAGACCCTAGAAGGGCTCATTCCTGTTCCTTGCCCCGCCCTGAGACCATCTCAGGAATGCCAGGCTCCACCTCACCAGGACACAGGCCTCCGGATTACCCAGAGCTCCAGACCCTGTCACCTTGGGCACAGTCTCAAAGGGGACAGATTCGAGCTCCATGACAAGGGTGCCCCATCCCCAGCTTGTTCGAGGCTCCAGCCAACAAAAGAATGACCGAGCAGGGAATATGTCTCAGGGCTTCATTTACGGGTTGTTTCCCGGGATGCCTGCCCAAATCTTATTCCAACCTGGATGAAGTGATTTTGAAGAAAAACCCAGGAGACAAAGAAGATAGGAAACAAAGGAGATGCTAAGCAAAAAGTTTAAAAGCAATTAATTTTAAATGATTACAGCTTTACCAAAAGCTGTGGCTACGATTTCCTTCTGACTTTGATTATAACCTTCCAGCAAAATATTTGCCTCCAGAAGGCAAAGTCTTTGCATTATTTTCTATTCCTAGCATGACTACAAAAATATTCTTTGATTTAACATTTGATATGTTTTGTTCTCAAGGGCAAGCCCCATGAGAAGAAAAATGTACCCCAACAGAATGAAATATGACTACCTGCTTCCATTTTTCTTTCCTGTTGGTTCCTGCTCAAATATTCTGCATTAATTTAAACTCAAGGCTGTGTCTCTGATGTTGTGTTACTCCCACACTGTCACCCAAACCAAAGCAAAGTCACCCGCTGTCCAGCACTAAGAGAAAGTGTGGCAAACAAAGCTCAACTTGAGAGTCTCCTAGAGACAGCTAAAGGCACTCCAACTTGGAAGGAGATCAGGAGGGGTCAGAGAGTGATAAGGTAGCAGGCAAAACAGAGCAACTTGTATTTAAATATAGGCACACTTGGCACTGAGGGCAGCCGACTTCCTGCTGGACAGAACGAGGTTTTAGGCACATGAGCACAAGAGACACCAGTACTGGCCTCAGTTTCACTCGATGGTAGAGGGCATCCCAGAATGGACACCGGATAGGGGAATCTGCCGTTATGGTGCACACCTTTTAACAAAGAAGAGAAAATAAAACGCAGCCATCCCTGAGTGAGCACGAAGGTAAGGGAACTAAGGCCTGGCGGATTCTAGGAGCCAAAGGAGTTAAGATTAAAGAAGCATTTCCATTTATATCGACTCCTTTAAAAAGGTCTCAATATTTCAGGACACACATATATGAATACCATAATACAACATAACGTATTTCTACACCAAATCATAAGACGAGAGGCAGAGAAAACCAAAATTGGGGTTTTTGTTTGGTTGGCTGGTTTTACATTAGAATAATGCCCAAATTCCTTGTGCAGCCAGGCCCCTTTGCTGTCTCCGCTTATAGAGCCAGCACACTGCTTTCTGGGCAGATGCCCAAATGGTAAGGTAAAAAATCTGGTCGAAAACACACATTCATTCACACACCTTGGTTCACGGGTCCAAAGAGAGCATCTCAGGCAGACTGCAGAAAGACTGCAGGACACATTCCTCGATAAAACAAGCCAGAGGGACAAGCACTCTCTCCACATCAGCACCAAGAGGCACGGAGTTGGAAAAACAGAGAAAGAAGGCAAAGTAGCAGTAAGTTTTACAAAGAATGCTTTCTCCCAGGCTGCGGAGACAAAGAGCCCCAGGGCTGCTGACTGTTTTCCCTCCAAAGAGAGTAACCAAGTCAGACTTACAAGGCTTTGGCAGCTCTCATCGGCTCCAGCCAGGCAGGGCCCAGAGAGGGTCCAAGCCCTGCAGGAAGCAGCGCTTAAACGGTGGGCAGAGGAGGCGAGGGATCAGGGCGACAAGTCGTGGCAGAAGAGCTGCTGTTCATTAACAACTGGAACAAAAGACCAAGAGACAATACACTGTTAATCCTAGCAGCCACCAGAGGACTATAAATTGCCAAGCCAAGATACCAGCATTTTTCAGCTCTCCTCTTTCCTGCCAGAGTTAGATTGAGGATGGGTCCAAGTCCCTCACCCCCCACCCAAGTCTTTAAAACATACATTACTGAATCTTTTTGAAGTTCTAACCCTGAAAGATTTATACCCTAAAATGGATTAGAGAAAAATACTGCCCTGAGACACTACTGCAGGGGGCTGCAGTGGATGGATACACTTTTTCATTCCCATTGAGAATGCCAGAGTAGGAGCTGTGTGGTCAGACCCACATGGGTTCAAACCCAGCTCTGACACTTATGAACTATGCTTCCTGACTTCTCTGAGCCTGATTTTTCATCTGTAAAATGGGAATATCACCTCTTACCTCACAAGATTGCTTTGAATGTTAAAAGGAAAAAAAAAAAAACCCATAGCATAAGGGCAGCACTAAATAAATGCGGAGTATTACTGTCACTATTAACCTCCCCAGTACCACAGGAGTTTTATCTATGGCCACATGGATCAAGGAGATAAAGCCCAATTTTCTCTAAGTTAAGAAAGGATTCTTTTGGGTAGTGAAAGCACTTTGAGGGGGAGGGGAGCAATGGAATTAAAGAGAACAGGCTTTAATATAAGATATATTAAACTTCAGAGATATCATCGTGGAACTCAGACAATCATTCTAATTTCCTCCTACTGGGGATAATGTATTCAGCAAAGAGTCTAAATCATTCACAGCAAGCCGGGAACTCCAACAGGAGCCCAATCTTCCAGCAGTCCCAGGTTTAGGTGCAGTCCCTGCTGCCAGTAGGAGTTCTTGCCCGGCAATGTTGCATAGTTCCAAAGCTTAGGCCCGATCCTGTCACAACCCTGTTTTAAAAGCCTTCCAAGAACCTTAGGAGAAATCTACACTAAGGGCCTAATCTAAGCCCAGTACTTACCACTCTATAGGATCTGGCCCACTAACCCTTCTACCTTTATCTTCGACATGTCTCCCTACACGCCATGCTGGTTTCCAGACACAACTAAACGGTAGCAGTTATCTCTGACTCTAAACAGACAAAAAGGCGGGTTTAAGTCACAGATCCTTGACCAGGCATTTCCTCCACTAGGAAGGCTCTTCGTTCCCTATCACATCCTATACCCCACCCACAGCAAAGTGCTTTTGGCCTGTGTGCCAAAAGCTCTGATAGGTCACTCTGCACATTTGACAATGCCCCCTCCCCAGCTCTGCTGTTAGCTCCCAGAGGGAGGGAAAAGAATCAACATGGATAGTGTACCTACTACAGGCCAGGCTCCATGCTGATTGCCTTCTGTCCACTAACCCATGAAGAAAGTTCTTTGCTCACTGTTACCATCCCGCCCAGGAACTGGTACACAGCTTCATCCATTCAAACTAACCGAATGCCTATCACACACCAGGCTCTGGCCCAAATGCTAAGAATATGTTGGGGAAGAAGACAGACATGATTCCTATTCTATTCTCATGGAGGACAGAGACAATCAACAAGTAAACACGTAAGAAATACCAGATGGTAAAAAGGGCTGTAAGGAAATAAAACAGGGACATGAGAAAGTACACAGGGGAGAGAGCTGAGGATACTCTAGTTAGGTCAGTCAGAGGAGCCCTCTCTGAGGTGACACTCGAGCTAAGATATAAATGAGAAGCCAGATGTACCAAACACAGGGAACAGCAGGTACAAAGACTGGCCCATTCAATAAGTAGAAATGAGGTCGGTGAGACTAAAGGTGGGGGGCAAGGGACGATGCTCAGAGGAAGACAGAGGCCCGACCGTGGGTTCTGTGGCCCACAAAGAAGAGGCTGGGTTTTACTCGAAGCACAAAGAGAAGCCACTGGGAAGTGTTGGAGCTGAGGGTTGACATGATCTGATGAGCCTCTGAAGACGGAGGCTCACTGCCTACGGCGTGGAAATGGAGGGCAAACAGGCGAGAAGTGCAGGCCCAGCATTGTAGGAGTCCAGCTGTCAGAAGCAGGGACTCAGCCGCTGGAGCGTCTCATGAAGGCAGAGATGGCTGTGGATTTATAAGTTAGGATGATAAGCAATGGTATTAACCAGATCCAGGTTAGCAGCAGCAGAGTCAGGTAAACACCAGCCCAGGGCACTTTACTTCCCAAGCCTCGGTTTCTTTATCTGAAAAACAGGCACCCCTTAGGGTTGTTGCACACATGCAAGTTCTTAGCAACAAGCATGGGCCAGAGCAGGTACTCAAATGTGCGTGTCCTTCCCCTCATTTTTCCTCATTTCTCCGAAAAGGGTGGGAATCTGCTCTATTGAAGGAAGGATAGTGGCAGCCTCGGTCTCACCATTCCACTGCGTTCAGGTCACATTTTAACGCCTATAAGAAGATAAGGAAAGTCTCCTCACTCAGGAAGTAAGAAGAGCCACAATGTAGGTACAGGAAGAGAAAAAAATCCCTCTTCTTTTCTTCTACAGTTTTACAACTGTAGGAGACCTGCTAACTGTAGACCAAACTAAGGACCTGCCAAATCCTTGGGGGTTATCATTTGGTTATATGGGATAAGGCTGGTGCATGAAACATTTTGTCCTACAAAGAGGCTCTTCATAAATGCATACATTAGAAGGGGGCAGGGGTAGTGTGAAGTGACATGGGGAAGCAGGTAAAAGAGCTCCGGCTTTGGGATCAGGAGGACCTGGGCTGTGCTATTTACCAGCAGCCTTCCCACAGTCCCAATTTCTTCAGCTATTAAATGGAAACCGCCACACTCCTTGCAGGGTTCACCTGGGAAGTGGCAAACACACGAGAAAAGCGAAGCCAAAATAAAGAACTGCATGTGCTAGTGTGTAGAACCTCCAAAATTAGGTTCCGTGGTCACACAGTAAAGGAGAAAGCCAGACCTCAAGCCTGGCTCTGACTCCAAAAGTATGTCCTTCGCTATTCACCTACACTAGTCACTAAAAAAAAAAAAAAAAAAAGTGCCTTCTTGTTTTATTTTAACCTGTCTCTTCCATCTCCAACCTAGACTGGCTCAGAGTACATGTCTTAAAATGTGCTTGGACATGACTGACCAAACAGAATTCAGTTATAAGGAGGGGGGAAGAGAAAAGGGTAGTCATCTGATGACTGAGACATGAATTGAAGACTTTAGGCAGAGTGACCTTGGGCAGGTCTCTTCTCTGAGCCTTCATTTCCTCTACTATAAAATGGAGTAATGACCTCAGACTGCCTACAGAATGGAACAACTGGTAGGGAACAGAGATGAAAGTACTTAACACACTCATCACTGCAGCTGGGACCCCATAGGCCCAGCGACCAATGAAGCCATCTGCCACCAAGCCAATGAAACTATCTTCCTAATGTATATTTCCATATGTGCTTGTAGGTGTAGAGAATATCATATCATTGGAAAGAAACAGAAGGCAATGGAAAACAAGATAACCAAGTACTCGGGTCAGCAGTGAAGAAAAAGACTTCTTTTAGCTATACACCCTTGTGTGCCATGTGCTTATACGAATTCTTCATTTTCATCTGAAAAACAGAACAAGTTTTAAAGCCCTGTCCATAGATTTAACTTTGGCAAAATGCGTCCAGAAAAATAATCCACAAAGGTATGATAGCAGCTTCCTCTGGAGAAATAGGAGAGGTCATTAGGGGACTTTAGCCTAATTTGTAATGGTGTATTTCACAAGCAGAATGTATTTATGTATTATCTGTATAATTAAACATTAATTAAATGGTACATCTTCTAAGGGCATTTCGGCAGTACCCATTATGACTGAAAATGCACTCTGCCCTTTGCCCCAAACCAGTTCAGTTTCAGGAGCTAATTCTACAGATATGTTAGCACCCCCACCAGACTTGTTCTAGAAAATTCACCGAAGCATCATTAGCAAAAACTGGAAACGAGATAAACGTCCATCATTAAGAGTTAAGAAAACGTTGGTACCAGCGCACAAAGGAATTTTATATGACCTTTAAAAATTATGTAGCTTTGTGTGTACTGACATGGAACTCTTCGCGTTGAGTAAAATAGTGTATATGGTGTTACCATTTTGTGAAGAAAAGGAAGAGAAAGGGGGTTTACATACACATGGGTATGCTTGTCCTTACGGGGTTTTTCTGAAATGATACAAGGAACGGGGAACAGCGGCTGACTCTGGAAATGGGAACCAGGAGACCAAAGAACTGAAGAGTGGAGACTTCTTTTTTTGACACTTTTGACATATACCCTTTTTGCAGTCTTTGTGTTTTCTTACTAGTTCGTGTATTACAAACTTATCTTCTAAAAAAAATTAATAAACCAAAAAAACAAAACCAAAAACTTTAAGGAAGGCACCTTCCTGCGCGGTCGTTGTGGGTGGTTAGAGCTTCCAAGTCAGCCAGGCCACGAGTTCGAGTCCCAGGGCCTCCGCTCCCTTGCTGCGGAGCCTCGGGCGCGTCCCGTCCGCCTCTCGCGACCTGGGTGGCCCCGGCCGTGAGGTGAGGCCACCTCCCTTCCCCGGCAGCGGCTCGGGCGAGCTCGGACCACGGGGCCCGGCCGCTCCGCCCAGCGTCCCCGAGCCCGGCTCCCGCCCCGGCCCGCGCTCACCGCCAATGATGGTCCGGATGAGGGAGGCGTGCCCGGGGCAGTCGACCAGCGTGACCTGAAGCTGCGGCTCGCCGGGCTCGGGCTCGGCTCCGGGCGCCGCCGGGGGCGCGGGCAGCGCCGCCCGCAGGCGCGCGGGCAGAGGCACCGAGAAGCACGAGAAGCCCAAGTCGAGCGTGATGCCGCGCTCGCGGCTCTGCGGCTGCTTGTCGAAGGCGGCGGTGGAGGCCGTGGTGCTCAGCGCCCGCGCCAGCGCCGTCTTGCCGCTGTCGATGTGGCCCAGCACGCCCACGTTCACGTTCACCCGCCGCCCTGCCATGCCGCCGCCGCCACCGCCGCCGCCGCCCGCCCGACCCGCCCCTCCCGCGGCCGCCGCTGCGGTCCGGCCGGTTAAGCCGCCCCCCCCGCAACCCTCGCGCCGGGCACGCCCGTTCCGGCCCCGAAGCTTCCGCCCTCTCGGCGCCCGCGGGCGCTGCCTGGCACTGGAGGAGAGAGCCCCGGGGTCGAACTTGACCGGGGTCGCCGACCGTGAGGCTGTACTCTCACCTGGCTCCTGCCCCCCGAAGCCTCGAGGAGTCCAAGATTGGGTGGATCCGTCCATCCATCCATTCCTTCATTTTAACAAGCCCTTGTCAATTGCCCCCTGGGTACCAGGCACTGCTTATTCACGGTACTGGGATACGGCGCTCTCTCCACGTTACACTGTATTTGGGCGGGGGTGGGAGTCAGACACTAAATAGGTGAGCCTGGAACCAGACCCTTTCAGAAAGTGAGAAGCCTTCCAGGGAAAATAAAAGCAGAGATTAAAAGGACTAGAGCACCAGGGGAAGGGAGGACAGCTAATTTACAATAAACGGTCAGGGAAGACCTCTCTCCAGTTGCTGACTGAGCTGAGGCTGGAATGTTGAGAAGGAGCCAGCCCTGGGAGAATCTGGGAAAGACTTAGAAGATGAAGGGCTGTCATCTTCTGACCCTGGAAGTCTATAGCCTGGCCTCAGGACAGGCTGTAGAGCTCCAAATTGTACGTAAAATGTTATGTGCATGTGCTTGTACTGGGGAGTACATAACTCTCAAGGGATGCTTGAAGTGTCTGGAACCACTAAAAAGATTGTCAACCACGGTCACCAACCAGGGTTCACAAGCAGGTGTCTTCACTGGCTAGGCACCTGACTCAAGGAGAGAGATTAGCAAGACTAAAACTCTTGGACTTAAAATGCCAGCAAGTGTGGAGACTGGAGACAGGAACAGCATGTGCTGCATAGAGGAAGCCACTGCTCACCTCCAGACAATTGGTACCAGGCAGGAATGCTAGCCCAGCATCGCCCATCTTCCCATTTTTCAAGAGAAGGGAGCATTTCTATATGAAATCTGACTTTTTACATGTCAACAACTAATTTAGCTTTTAATTGAAACACTATGGTAGATAGCCAAGCACAGAATCTACTCCATTCTGCCTGACTGCCAGTTTGCCGTCTGTAATGAGCTAGGCCGTGCTCTGATATATTCACACTTGGCAGTAACTGCTCCCTGATGCCTCCTGTGGTCCAGGCCCTGCATTAGCAGCAATAGGGTCCCCGAGGTAAACAGACACGGTTGGTCAGTCCATCCTGCTGCACAGGGAAGAGGAGGGCATGTGTTAGGATAGCTAACACCAAGCAACTGCCACTTGAGAAAACACGTGCACAACATAGGATGAAGACGGAGGGCAGGGGTTTAAAGAAGGGCCAGATAAGACACTTTGGTCGGGCACATGGCACTCACTGATGGAAAAGGTACTGCTAGGTGCTTGCACACAAAATACCCAGACAGGAAAGAAGCCGCATGGTAATCTTACTCTGAATATGTCTTTCCCAGTATAATTTTAGTTTGAACAAATGGCCTTCTAATTTTTTTTAATGTTTATTTACTTTTGAGAGACAGAGAGACAGAGCATGAGCGGGGGAAGGGCAGAGAAAGAGAGGGAGACACAGAATCCAAAGCAGGCTCCAGGTTCTGAGCTGTCAGCACAGAGCCCAATGTGGGGCTCGAACCCACGAACTGCGAGATCATGACCTGAGCCGAATTCAGACGCTTAACTGACTGAGCCACCCAGGTGCCTCCGAACATGTGGCCTTCTAAAATGTCGCAGGCAAAAGCTCTGGAGAGTCAATTATAGGCTGTGATACTGTGATTTATAATAAGAAATATTTTAGGGACACAAGGGTGACTCAGTCGGTTAAGTGTCTAACTCTTGGTTTTGGCTCAGGTCATGATTTCACAGATTCATGGGTTCAGCTCCTCGTTGGGCTCTGCGCTGGCAGCTGGGAACCTGTTTGGGATTCTTGGTATCCCTTGCTCTCTGCCCCTCCCCCACTGGTGCTATCTCTTGTCTCTCTCAAAATAAATACATAAACTTAATAAGAAAAAGAAGTATTTATTTCATAGGGTGCCTGGGTGGCTCAGTCAGTTGAGCATCTGACTTTAGTTCAGGTCGTGATCTCAAGGTTCGTGGGTTCAAGCCCTGCGTTGGGCTCTATGCCATCAGCACAGAGTCCACCTCGGATCCTCTGTCTCCCTCTCCCTCTGCCCCTCCCCTGCTCTCTCTCTCTCAAAAATAAATAAACATTAAAAAAAAAAAAAGAACTATTTATCAGGTCTCCCTCCTGCGCCTGGCACAGAGCTCCAAAAACCCTTGGAACTTCCTGTGATGAGAATGAGGTGTCTTTTGTTATGTTACTGAGGTGACTTTTGGAAAGCACCTAACGATGGGGGCTGGCTGCCAGGGGAGCCAACCAAGTGATTAGAGTTGGGACTTTTCACCTGACCCCTGGGGAGGGGTAAAAAGAGGAGCTGGAAATGGAATCAATCACCAGTGGCCAATGATTTAGTCAATCATGCTTGTGTAATGATGCCTCCCTAAAATTCCAAAAGGGCGGAGTTCAGAGAACTTCCGGGTTCACTTCTGGTGAGCTCAGATAAAGCATGGAAGCCCCATGCCCCTTCCCACATATTTTGACCTATGTATCTCTTCTTTCTGGCAGTTTCTGAGTTAAATCCCTTTTTTTATGTGTTTATTTTTATTTTTGATAGAGAGCGTAAGCAGGGGAGGGGCAGAGAGAGAGGGAGACAAGGAATCTGAAGCAGGCCCCAGGCTCCAAGCTGTCAGCACACAGCCTGACGCGGGGCTCGAACCCACAAACCGTGAGATCATGACCTGAGCCGAAGTTGGACGCTTAACCAACTGAGCCACCCAGGAACCCCAATCCTTTTGTAATGAACTTGTAACCCCGTAGTAAGTTGTTTCTCTGAATTCTGTGAGCTGCTGTAGCAAATTAATCAAATTTGAGGAAGGGGTCATTGGAACTTCTGATTTAGAGCCGGTCCTCAGAAGTGTGGTGACAAACTAAACTTGCAGTTGTCTGCTGAACAGGTTGGGTACAGTCTCATAGGACTGAGCCCTTAACATACGGAAGCTGATGCTAGCTTCAGGCACATAGTGTCAGAACTGAGTTGAATTGTAAGAGAAAACTTTACCCTTCTTCCCTCCTAGATTCTGTGGCTAACCTAATAATTAAATTGATATAAGACAGATTCACAAGTTAGCCAGGCAAATTTGGTTTTGTACATATGAGAACTCACAAAAATATGAGACTCAAAGAAGTGACTAGAGCAGACAGCTTTTTTTATGTTTTAGATAAAGAAATAATACATTTGTGAAGAATCGACAAGAAAAAGAAACTTGGGCTTAGCATAGCAAATTAGCGAAGAAGTAAACGAGGTTTATTTATACAGCCTTCTGGGCCCTGAATTCCCCATCTCTGGCGATAAGGATGTCTTCTACCTGGGTACCCTTCGTGTGGGAAATTTATTTCCTGCTTTCAGGGAGACAAAAGAGGGCCAGCATGGTTTTATTGCACTGTGTCCTAAGTACTTTAATTCCGAATAATCCATATGCCAAAGTGACATATTTGGGGACAGCCTGCCCTGAACCTCAACCCTGTTAAAAACACCACAACTGGCACAAAATGGAGTCACTTATGCGAAGCCCTGTGTCACCAAACTGAGCATTAACTTAGTTACAAATTTGGCTCTCCGAGAAATGGAATCTTAAACCAGTCAATGCCTGGTGTAACTTCCTTGTTCCTGCACCTTGTTCCTGCACCCCTAGTATAGTGCATTTGAGATTCGTCCATGTGGCCACATGTCACCATATCATGATTGCCTTCTTGTGGTTGTGTAGTATTCCACTGAGTGGACGGACCACCATTTGCTTACCCGTTCATCCACTGAAAGACAGGAAGACATTTTACTGGAGGTGCATTGGCAGTTTTGACTTTTAAATTATGCAAGAGTATTACCTATTCAATAAACAAGTAAATTTTTTTTAATGTAAAATAATGTCAGGGCGCCTGGGTGGCTCAGTCGGTTAAGCATCCGACTCTTGGTTTCGGCTCAGATCATGATCTCATAGGCGTGATATCGAGCCCTGCGTCGGGCTCCAAGCTAAACGTGGAGCCTATTTAAGACTCTCTCCCTCCCTCTCCCTCTTCCCCTCCCTCCCTTGCACCTGGTTCCTCTCTCTCTCTCTTAAAAATAAATTAAAAGTAAAATAATGTCCTAAAGACACCAGTGGGACTAAGATCCTTTAATTTTTAGTCCTTAGTTGGAGAGTTATAAATGCTTCTCACTGTTAACTGTAGACGGACTTGTCACCCCGCCCCATACCTGCCACGCTCCTCTCTGGCCCCCAAGAACCTGTGCAATCCTGCGAATGGACAGTGCCAATCCACCTTGCCCCACACTCACCCAACAGCTATGCCTTTGGCCTGCCACAACTTCAGGAAGCTTCCTCCTTATTATGTTCCGCACTAGTCACAGTTTGAGGAAGTAAATGACAAAAACCCTCCATGAAACTGACTGAAACAAAACAGAACAAAAAGGAAATTCACTGGCCCGTGGTATAGTTAAAAGTACAGGCCCTAGCAGCTGTGTGCTCATGCTTGAATCCCACCTCCGCTGTTTGAAAGTTGCATAGTCTCAGGCAAGTTACAAAATCTCTTTGTGCCTCAGTTCCCTCATTTGTGAAGTAGGAGGACATCATAGTTCCTAACTCACAGAGTTGCAAGGATTATATGAAGTGGTATTTGTGTAGCACCTAGAACAATGCCTGGTATATAATAAGTGCTGTATTATGTTTGTTGAGTTAAATAAATAAACCTAACTAAAAAGTCTAGAGGAAGAGCCCATTTTCATGTCGGCTTCACCCAGGGGCTCAGACGATGGCACAGAGCCACCAGCTTTGTTCTTCCCTCCTCTGGGTTTCTTCCATTTCCAGGCACGTTCTCTCCTCATGGTGACAAGACAGCTGCCAGCACCTCTATCCTTACAGCCTCAGCAACTCCAACTCCCCACATCAGGTCTCATTGTCCCTGATAAAGTTGTGTGTCCTTGCACCAAGCAGAGTAATTAAATGCTCTGCCTAGCCAGGTGTAAGTCACGAGCTCACTCCAAGCACCAGGAGGAAAGTGGGGCAAGCTCCCTATGGGAACTGGGGTGCTATCACCAACAAAATACAAATCACATCATGCCCCTCTGTTGTCAATTTTGTCTCCGCCCTGACATCAATTCCACTGAGTTGAGTTTGCTTTAAGCCAGGCTGGTGCTCTGAAGCCACCCTTCCTCCCCCCCGCCCCCCTACACTCCCACACCAGCATCCTAGTAAGCTGAGGATCCCTTATACATCTTTGATTGCCCAGGGCCTGACACAGGCAAATGTTCCTGTTTCTTGGACTCACCCCCAAACTTCCAGTCCACAAATACATCCTTCTCTGTGGCAGATTCCAGGGTCCCCCACAGTTTCACAGGCTGAGCATGGTCCCTGGGAAATGATTGACAGGAAACGGCCTGCAGAATTGCGATTATTTGGGATTTGTTCTTAATGTTAATGCGATGCTGGTTCCTTTCTGTTTCTTTAATGCCATTTTGTACTAAGGTAGTTCAAAGTTCTTTACAAGCAGCTAGTAATTAATTCAACTTCATTAAGGCCAATTAATCCAGGATTAATTATAAATTTGCCCAGAGGAAGTTATTATACTTTGCTCTTTGATTTAGGTTTTGGCTTCTAAAGATTCTTTTAGGAGTGAAATGGAAATTTCCCTTTTCTCTGAGGGTATCTACCTTGCCAGTGATTGTGTTAACCATGTACCTTCCTCAAAATGTCCTATATTAACCTCGAATGAGATTGTCACTCAGGCCACCAGCTGTGTGCTACATGACATTGCCAGCACTAAACAGATCTTCTAATGCCACATTAGACACAGGGTGAGGAAGAGAATGTCCTGGCAAGAACTGGTCCCACACAATTTCAAATCATAGCCCTACCTCATGCTGGCTGTGTGACTCACCCTTTCTTCTGCCTACATATGGACATCATAATGTTTTACAAGATCATTATAGTGTATATTGGCCATCATCCACTCCCTCTTTTCCTGAAAGCCTCCATGATTTTCCTTGGAGGCATCACACCTTCTCTCCTCCAGATCACTATGGGGACTGACTCCACTTAGTTCCAGAGTGAGACTGAGACTCAGGTCCAGTCCACCAGCCATAGCAATTGGTTGGGTAGTGAGCATGTGACCCAGTTAGCACAACTGGAGAAAACCCTGGAATTGTTTCCAGGGCAAACAATACAAAAGTGTGCTCTCTGACACTGGACTAAAACCTATAGAAATCGGTCTGGGCTATGATGGGATCCCATGAGGGGAGCCTGGCCATGGCAGAATAATGGGCCTCCAAAGATGTCCATGTCCTTTGAGTATGTGAGTATGTTATCCTGTAAGTATGTATCCTGTGAGAACCTGTGAGTATGTTATCCTACATGGTAAAGAGGACTTTGCAGGTGTGATTCAGTTAAGGATCTTGAAAAGGGGAGGTTATCCTGTATTATCCTGCGGGCCTGATGAAATCACAAGAGTCCTTATCAGAGGAAAGCAGGGGGGTCAGATTCAGAGAGATGGCGTCATGAGAAAGGCCCCACTGGCCATTACTGTCTTTGAAGACGGAAGACAGACATGAAGCCAGGAATGAAGCTGGAAAAGGCAGGCAGTGGATTCTCCCCTAGATCCTCCAGAAGGGAATGAAGCCTTGCCAACACCTGGATTTTAGCCCATTAAGACCCATTTTGGACATTGGTCTCCAGAACCGTAAGAGAATAAATGTGTGTTGGCTGAAGCCACTAAGTTTGTGGCAATTTGTTACCACAGCAACAGGAAATGAATGCAAGCATTTAATTGGAGTACTGAGTCTATTTTCATATTTGTTGCATAAATGAATATCTCCTAATTCCCTCCCACCTGATTAGAGGTGTAGGGGGCCTTTACTGGGCTCGCTCCACATCTTAGACCCGAGGATCACTAAGACTTACACGGTAAATAGCCTCAGTGTGTGTCTTCTGCTCAGATCTGCCGCTTTCATCCAGGCCACCCTGACCTCTGCCCCCACTGCCGTGTGACCCCAGCACAGGTGCTCAGGAGCTGCAGGCCCCAGCTGCTTTCCTAGGCTAACACTGGGACTCAGCAGATGCCACCACCGCCAGGTTTCCCCATTGCAGTAGGATGTGCCCTGCTGAAATGGAAACACTGGTCCCCAGCAGAGGGGGTTACAATAGGAGACAGAGGACTAGCTCTTGCTAACCTGACCCCTGTCCCCAGCCTGACTTCCGCCTCTACTCTCCACAGCAGTTCCTGTGAGTGCCCTGGGGTACTGTTTCAGCTGAAAAAGCATGACAAAATTATTCACTAAGGCCAGGATACACACAGAGAAGGCAAATATCCAAGGGTGGGGCGGAAAGCCATGCCTCTATATTCCAAGGATCTGATACCACTTTCTGTGCCCTTCCCAATGCTAGAGCCCCTTGTAAAAGATCTCATTTAATTTTCTTAGTAATCTCATACATGCATGTTGTTACTGCTGTTTTACAGCACGGGGAAGTAGACCTAGAGAGATAACTTGCTCAGAAAACGTCGGGATTTGAATCCAGATCATCCACGCAGGATCCTTCTGTTCCCTGCCAGCTGATCCTTGTTTTATGTTAGGTTCCTTTAACCCCAATGATGTGCACCATCTTCATAATTTATGTCCTATCCAGGTACCACCTACCACTTAATATGTTTCTTTAAATTAACCCACCTTTTGACTTAAATGAAAGTATTTTCCTGTATGTAGAAAAACTGTCACTTGCAACAAGTACACAGGAACCACACAAACCTTAGTTTCAGAGTCTTTAGGGAGAGAAAGGGGTTAAAGTTACACTCTGCCCCCCTAAGACTTATTGAGAGAGAATTTGAAGGGCATTCATGTTCTTACTATAAAAATCAATATTATTTAGTTTTATGTCTTTGTACCACCTCTAAGTTGCCAGCAAAATTCTCTTTGTCTGCTCTGTCCTCAGAAATCAGCCTAGGGCAGAAAAAACAAGCATGCCAATTAGGTTGGCAATAATCAGAGAGGCGTGTAATTCCAAATGTAGGTGAGGATGTGGAAACCCAAGATCACTGAATAAGCCAATTAGTTTTTGTTTGTTTTTTTTAATTTTTTTTCAACGTTTATTTATTTTTGGGACAGAGAGAGACAGAGCATGAACGGGGGAGGGGCAGAGAGAGAGGGAGACACAGAATCGGAAACAGGCTCCAGGCTCCGAGCCATCAGCCCAGAGCCTGACGCGGGGCTCGAACTCACGGACCGCGAGATCATGACCTGGCTGAAGTTGGACGCTTAACCGACTGCGCCACCCAGGCGCCCCTAAGCCAATTAGTTTTAAAAAGAGATTCCCTCAACAGGGTATTTCTTTGACTTATTGCTGATTGGCTGGGATCTTGGGACCATGGCTCTGAAGTGCACTCCACATGTTGGGAATTATTCTGCTTATAATAAGCATAGTAGGCTCCTTGGTGTGACATACGCTCTCAAAAGCTTTAAATGCACATTCCCAGCCATTGATCACCATGCAAATGATCTCCCTAAGACTAGACTGTCAGAAAAGGAATGAAGAGAACGATTAACTTCAAGAACGCAAACCTCACTTTGTGACCTGTGAATACCACAAAATTCAACAAAACACGGAGGATTCTAGAGCAACCGCTGGGAGGAGTGCTGATGCCTTACATTTTGATCACATCCTTCAGTTTGGCTGAGAGTCTGATCAAAAGGGAGGAATTGTTAAAAACAAGAAACTAAGCTCAAAATGGACTCACTTATGCTAAGCCCCACATCACCAAACCAAGACTTAATTAGCGTTGGTTCTCCAAGAAATGGAATCTTAAACCTTATCAGGAATCGTCTGATCAGCACTAGATAATCTGCCTGATAGACCCTGCATCCCCTAAAGGAAAGGAACCTTGTAATAACCAACCCACTTCTTTTGTCTAGTGGGACTTCCTTATTTCTGCCCCCTTTCATTTTGTGTGGCTCCTTGGAGATCCTTTCTGCTCATTGGATGCTGCCTGATTCGTGAATTGTTGAATATAGCTAATAACATCTTTAAAATTTACTCCGTTGAATTTTGTTTTTTAAGCTTGCAAAGGATATCAAAAGATATGGATCAACTGCCAGATGAAGAGATACATAGGTCAAGGTATGGGGAAAGAGCCTGAAGCCTAAGCACATCATACTCCCCAAATCTTCACGTGTTCATCAAGTTCTCTGAATCCTTTTGGGTTTTTTTGGAGGCTTCATTACATGAGCACAATTGTTTAATCACTGGTCATTGGCAACTGATCTAACCTCCAGCCCCTCTCATCTCCCTGGAGACCAGGGGAATGGGACTGAAAGTTCCAACCCTTTAATCACTTGGCTGGTTCTCTTGGTAGCCAGCCTCCATCTTCAGGTGCCGTCCAAAAGCCACCTTATTAACATCATAGACCTCCAGCTCCCATCACTTAGGAAATACCAAGGGCTTTAGGAGCTCGATGCCAGAAACAGCACAAAGACCTGTTAAAAAACAAAATTCATTTGACGATCTAATTGGCTTCACTTAATGATTCATGAATTGAGAAGCATCCCATCTTAGCAGATAGAAGGGAGCTCTGGGGAGCTGTACAAAATGGAAGGCTTTTATAGGAAGAAGGCGGGGGGGGAGAAAAAGGAAGTTTCTAGCAAAGAGTGGATTGTTTGAGGCCACGTCTCCTTCCTCTGCAGGAAGGCAGGGGTCTATTAGGCAGATTACCTCACTAGTGCTGACCAGATAATTCCAGATGGACTGGTTAAAGTCATATTTCCGGAAGGTGTTGAAACTATAGTCAGGTTAGGAATTAAGTCGTTTGCTGCCATGGGTCTTAGCACAAGTGACTCCATTTTAAGTCTCTTCTTTTTTAACAGACCAAATATGTATTTCTTATTATAAAACACAGTATCACAGCTCCTGTGGATAATGCTGCTATGAAAACTGGTGTAGCTAGCTCCTAAGTCCCTGTTTCCAGTTCTTTGGAGTATATACCTCAGAGTGGGATTGCTGGGTCACATGGAAAATTTGTTTAACTTTCTGAGGAGAAACTGTTTTCCACAGCAGCTGCACTATTATACGCTCTCATCAGCAATGCACGATGGTTCCAATATCTCCACATCTTGGCCAATACTTGTTATTTGGTTTTTTCTTTCCCTTCCCTTCCCTTTCCTTCCCTTCCCCTTCCTTCCTTCTTTCCTTCCTTCCTTCCTTCCTTCCTTCCTTCCTTCCTTCCTTCCTTTCCCTTTCCTTCCATCCTTCCTTCTTCGTTCCCCCTTTCTTCCTTCCTTCCCTCCTCTCCTCCTTCTTCCTCTCCTTCCTCTCCCTCCTCCCTTCTTCTCCTTCTTCTCCTTCTTCTTCTTCTCTCTTTCTCCTTATTCTTCCTTAAGTCCACCCTACTGGGTGTGAAATAGTATCTCAGTGCAGTTTTGATTTATATTTCCCTGATGACGAATGATGTTGAGTATCACTTCATGTGCTAGTTGGCCATTTGTACATCTTCTCTGGAGAAATGTCTATCAAGTCCTTTGCTCATTTTTTTAATGGGTTGTTTATTTTTTTGTGTGTTGAGCTGTAGGAGCTCTTAGAATTTGCTAGACATCAAATCCTCATCAGATACATGATTTGTAAATATTTTCTCCCATTTTGTGCATTATTATTTCATTCTGTTGAGAGATAGAGTCTTTTGATGCGCAAAAGTTTTAAATTTTGATTGAGTTCAACTTATCTGTTTTTTTCTTTAGTTGCTTAAATATGGTACCATATTTAAGAAACCATCGCCAAATTCAAGATTATGAAGATTTACCCCTATGTTTTCTCTTAAGAGTTTTATAGGTCCCGGGGCGCCTGGGTGGCGCAGTCGGTTAAGCGTCCGACTTCAGCCAGGTCACGATCTCGCGGTCCGTGAGTTCGAGCCCCGCGTCAGGCTCGGGGCTGATGGCTCGGAGCCTGGAGCCTGTTTCCGATTCTGTGTCTCCCTCTCTCTCTCTGCACCTCCCCCGTTCATGCTCTGTCTCTCTCTGTCCCAAAAATAAATAAAAACATTGAAAAAAAAATTAAAAAAAAAAAAAAGAGTTTTATAGGTCCTCAACACAGGTTTTGGATCCACTTTGCGTTAATTTTTGTATATTGTATAAGGGGCCAACTTCTTTCTTTTGCATATGAATATCCAGTTTTCCCAGTACAATTCATTGAAGAGATTGTCCTTTCCAACTGTCCCACTGAATGGTCTCAGCACCCTTGACCATATATATGAGGGCTTATTACTCTTTATTATGCCTTCCTGAGGCAGTGGTGAGGGCAGAGGTAGGTTTGATCTGGGCTTGTGGTTCAAAGGTCAGGTGTGAAAGAAGTCAAAGCAAAGAAGAAGCAGAAGGGGTTGAGAAACAGTTAGCTGAGATCATCAAACTTGGACTGGAGAAAAGAGGAGATGAGGAACTGGAGATGAAAGAACAAGGGTCACAGAAGTAAAATGAGAGAGCTGGCAGGTCTGAGAGTCTCATCCAGCACAATTCGGGAATGTAGCAGTCCACATAGTTACTTGTATATATGTCATCACACTGATAAGGACTTTCATCAGTACCCATGGATGGAGACCTAACTCAAACTATTTTAAGCCCCAATGTCAGTGCCATTTACACTGCAAGTAGGGCAGAGCTGTACCTGGGAATGTAAAAGATCTCATCAGGAATGTCTGGCCAGCTTTCTTTTCCTTTGTGTTGACTATTCTTAGGCAGTTTTCCCATGAAGTGGCAAAGATGACCTGGAACACCATGACTCAAGTCTCTTTCTTGGTATTTCCAGTAAAGGGACCGGGATTCAGTGTCACTGGACTGTCTGCTCACATTGCTGAACTAATCATCATTTTTGTGGGGGGGAGAAGGGATACTTTGATAGGCCAGGCCAGGGTCCCATATCCATTCCTGAAACAAAGCTGTGGTTGGGTCAACCCATCCAAACAACTTGGACTCAAAGTCAAAGAAGGGTGGCTCTCGAAAGAAAATTAGACTCATGGTAGCCAGAAGAAGCAGGAGGACGCTGGGTAGGCAACATATGTCCACTACTGTGGGCTTCACCTCCCCTTTACTCACCTGTGTATCTTGGACAATGGCCTGCTGCATAGTCTTCTGTTGAAATGAAAGAAACCGTCTGGTTCCGCAACCAGACCCAGCTTTTTTCTACACCAGATGTGGGTCTAGGCTTTGCCAGGCACTTCTCAATTTGTGATCTTGGACAAACTCTGACCCCTCCTAGGGCCTCAGTTTCCTCATCTGTGAAATGAGGATATGGCTAGGCCCGATCTGTGATGGAACAGCTCTGGTAGAAGGGGAGGTGGGGGCATTGGACTGGCATCCTGCCTCTCAGCTTTCCCTTTCCACACACCTACTGGCCACAAAAGAATTCTACAACCCCAGGGAATGTGGTTTGAAAACCATTGGATCAAGTGATCCTACTGAGTTCCCCTGAGCTCCCAAATCCTTATTCCCCAACCCTCGCCACTCATATCAGCCGGAAGGAAATCCTTCTCTTCGTGCTAAAGTTTGGGGCTTAAAATACTAAATGTAGGAAAGGTCTTCTCTCCTAACTGAACAATACACAAAGAAGTAAGTCCCACAGAGTGCCTCACTTCGACTACTAGTTGGGGGAAAGTTTTCCTCTTTACAGGGTGAAAGAATTGCTCCTCACCTATGGGTAATGACCAGGAAAAAGTCTATGAGGTGCTAAGCAACCTTCTCAGTGTCATAGGGTTGACGAATCATAGGCCACCTGTAACAAACTCAAGCCTTCCAAGGATTTTCCAAAAGCTTCCATTCACTGACAGAAACCATTACTAAGTCCCATAAAACCTACTGTTTAAAATACATGCAAAATAATAATAATAATAGTAAGGGGCACCTGGGTGGCTCAGTTGGTTGAGCATCCAACACTTGATTTAGATTCAGGTCATGATCTCAGGGTCATGGGATTGATCCCTGTGTTGGGCTCTGTGCTGAGCATGCAGGCTGCTTAAGATTCTCTCTCTCTGTCTCTCTGCCCCTCTCCTCCGCTTGGGCTGTCTCTCTTGAAAAAAAATTTTTTTTCTTTAATTTTAAATAAAAATAAAATACATGCAGCAAAACTACATGATTTCAAGCGTGTATGTGGTGGTTTAGAACCTTATTTGGATTCATAAGAAGACTCCATTGTGAGTCAGGCTATGTGGTAAGCAATTGAGTTAAAATGAACACAAACATGGTCTACACGCTCCTAATGCCTGCAGTTTAGTGAGAGACAAACATTGACCTAATAATCTTGCAAACAGAAACCTAGATTCAAAAATAATGTTGATGTATAAGATGCGAGAGTCAGAAATTAATACAGTAGAATTTAACTTCAGGTCTGCCTCAACCCTAATGCAAGGCGTCCTAAATTCTAGATAAGTCCCTCCTTTTCCCCATCTCCAAATCGGAGGTAATAACTTGAGCTCCGCAGAAGGGTATGACTTTCAAATAAGATAATACATAGTGGCACAATTAAGAGCCAGACTCCAGGACCTCACTTTGGTGCAGCGCCCCACTCCAAGGCCAAACTCCTGAGGAGGTCCCCTTGCATTTTCATCCCAGGGTCAGGGCAGGAAGCGCTGGCTGCGGGGAAAGCCAAGCGCGCGGCACAGCCGGAAGTGGGTGGGCGGAACCCTGCCGGCAGTCGCGATGGGCGCGGCTACGAGCCAATGGGGGAGCGGAGGCGTTCCCGCCCTCGCCAATGGGACGCCGAGTGAGGCGGGCCTTGACAAACCGCCCTAGTAACAGCCGCATGGTAACCCAGGTGCTGGGCGTGTGGTACTTGCTCCCGGTTTTCCACGCAGGCTGTGGCTCCCGGCGTCTGCAAGATGAAGATTGAGGAGGTGAAGAGCACCACGAAGACGCAGCGCATCGCCTCCCACAGCCACGTGAAGGGGCTGGGGCTGGACGAGAGCGGCCTGGCCAAGCAGGCGGCCTCGGGGCTCGTGGGCCAGGAGAACGCACGAGAGGTGTGGCGGGCCGGCCTGGGAGTTGAGAGGCTGCTGAAGTGGGGGGCTGAGGGCGGGGTGCGCGCTTGGATGCCCCGCCGAAGTTTCCGTAGGCCAGTGAGAATGGGCTACGAGGGTCGGCGAGGGAGGTGCACCCTGGGAGTGGGAGAGGGGCCATCCAGGAGAACAGGTGCCGCCCCCACGGGGACGGTTGACTGCTTCACCTCATTGACAAGTGTCGATTGAGCCCCGTCCACTGTGCCATGACGCAGGGATAAGCGGGGAAGAAGATAGTTAAGGTCCCTGCTCTCCTGGAGCTTACATTTTGGTGTAGTGAGAGACGATAAACGTTTAACCAGTAAATAAAATAATCATTACGTTTTGGTGGAGGTCAGGTCCTGCAGGACTTTGTCGGACCTGGTAAGGAATTTGGATTTTTGTGAACGGCAGTGGGAGTCAATGGGGGCTTTAAAGTAGAGGAGTGATCAACCTTAGAAAACTCACTTTCCTTCCAAGGCCTTGGCAGCTGAAGGAGGAAAGCGGGAGTTAGGGAGAGGAGCATCCTTTCTGACCGTTCCAGTCAAATCCACTTTTTGTTTTTAAGTGGCAGTGATGCCAAGTCATTTCACCTACATTATAATCGCGAAACTATTCACGCTCTTCGTATTGTATTTTTTGCAGATGAATAAATTGAGGGTGGAAGAGGTCACTTCACTTACCCACTTGCCACTGTTTAGCAATGGTAGTGCTGGGATTTGTACCCCCATGTCTTTCTGACTCTCAAAGCAGTGCTCTTTCTGTGATATTACAGTCCCTTTTCTGCCTGCTGTGCTCTAAGATCAGATCCATGCCAAGGCCTTTCATAGCTTAGCAGCTATAGAAACCTGCACTTAATGTGAGGTTAAAGCTATTGCCTCCTAGGCTGATTGTGCTAAAAGAAAGGGCCAAAGAAAAGCCTCTGGCTTCTCTTTTGAGCATCGTCTTTCTAAAAGGAAATATTGACAAGGTCAGGGTGACTTTGAAGCTTCTTTATCCAGCCCCTCTCTGCTTACTGAGGACGTTTTACTGAAAACAGCTAACTAACACTGGTTGAATGCTTGCTCTGCTCCAGGCAGCTCTTATCTCCAGTGTCTTGTTTCACCTCCACCCTAATAATTGTCTGTCCCCTACTTTATTATGCCACTTTTCGGACATACAAAAAAGTTAAAAGACTTGTATAGGCACCTGCGTGCCCAATTGTGCAATGAACATTGTACTCGTTTGGTTTATCCTGTATCTGTTCATTGATCCATCCACCAATCCACTGTTGCATTTCAAAGTAAGTTGCAGACTGTAGTACACTTTACCCCTAAACCCTTTAGCCTGTGTGCCAGTCATGAACTGTGTTTTCAGATTAGGAACTTGGATTCACAGAAGATGGGTAGGTAGGTCCAAGGTCACTCAGTGGGTAGTGGTAGAGACAAGATTTAAACCCAAGTCTGTTTGACTCCAGAATTCATGCTCATAATTCTGATGCTTTATGCTTCCTTATGAATATGAGCTTCCTGAGAATAGAGATGGTTAAATATGATTATATTTACTCGTTAATGGGGCGCAGTATTTATTTATTTATTTATTTATTTATTTATTGAATTAATAGGCATCCTGCTGCAGCTTCCAGGTTCTTGCATGACTCTGGTCATATCAGCAGTCTCCCTGGTGCTTAACATCCACTCATCTGAGTGTTAGATGAGGCAATCTTTTAAAGGCCCTTCCAGTTCTTTTTTAGAATTTTAGAATTCACTAAATACATGTCACTGGAGAGAATTTGGAGCTTAAACCGAGGGAGAGAAATGGAAGAGCTCATAGTGTGTCAGTAAGAGTACACATCAACAGTTTGGAAAGTTTCTTTCCAAAGAGTACAGAGGATTATGAGCTTCCATTATTAAGGAAGACCATAGTGGGTGGCTCTATTTTCTTAGAAATGCAGTATATCTGAAGAATACCTTCTGGGCTCTGTTCAGGGCACTGCTTTTCCAACTGAGTCAAAAATGGAATATAGCCCATCCACATGCACACTTTGAATCCACCTATTTATTTATTTAACAAAAATTTTTTAAATTTTTTTTTTTTTTTCAACGTTTATTTATTTTTGGGACAGAGAGAGACGGAGCATGAACGGGGGAGGGGCAGAGAGAGAGGGAGACACAGAATCGGAAACAGGCTCCAGGCTCCGAGCCATCAGCCCAGAGCCTGATGCGGGGCTCGAACTCACGGACCGCGAGATCGTGACCTGGCTGAAGTCGGACGCTTAACCGACTGCGCCACCCAGGCGCCCCTTAACAAAAATTTTTAATGTTTATTTATTTTTAAGAGACAGTGTGAGCAGGGGAGGGGCAGACAGAGAGGGAGACACAGAATCCAAAGCAGGCCTGGAGGCTGTCAGCACAGAGCCCGACGCTGGACTCAAACTCACAAACTGTGAGATCATGACCTGAGCCAAAGTCGGACGCTTAACCGACTGAGCCACCCAGGCGCCCCTATTTATTTATTGATTGATTGATCGATTGATTGAGAGTGTGTATAAGTGAGCATGGGGGAGGAGCAGAGAGAGAATCCCAAGCAGGTTCTGTGCTGATACAGCAGAGCCCAACTCTGTCTTGTGAACTGTAAGATCATGACCTGAGCCGAAATCAAGAGTTGGACACTTAACCGACTGAGCCACCCAGGCACCATTGAACCCACATTTTTGTAGTGGCTGTCTAAGTGTGGGACCAAGGTACTTCTCCACAGTCCACGGGAAGTAGTGGTAGCCTGCCCTAAGGCAAGGAGATGCACCCTTAACAGTTATATGTTAGGTTGTTAAATCAGTGTAAGAAACCTGATAGTCCTGGGATGTAAGTGTTCAGTAAGTGTGACTCTCAGCCTTCTTTATAGTTAATATCCTAAAACATATAAAAATCAGTAGCCCATTTATGGAATTTATATATACACACATTTATATATCTATATGTATGTGTACATATGGCTATAAATGATTTAATAGTATTCAGAGAGTTAGAATGAAGTTAGAATTCAGAGATGTATTATGAAATCATCAAGCAATTTACTCTTGAGGATTTGAAAGACATTCACATCTTACGGCGCCCTAGTGGTCACCTCACATGGCAGCATTTGCAACATTCTAGGAGTTAACCGATGGCCAACTAGTAGTGTGTGCCTTGATTTTTAACCCTTAATGAGTTAATTTGGGAATCTGATGAAAGCTGTGACTCTCTTCCCTGGAAAAATGCATATGGGAACATATACACACAATTTTGTTTTCAATTTAATTCCGAAATTCAGGAGGTGTTGGGCCTCTGAAGTCTATCCCTGGTCCCAGGCTAAAAATCACTGCTCCCATTTGTACCCTACCATCCATTCTCCACACAGCAACCATCAAGGTCTTTTAAAAAAGAAATCATCATCTTGGGATGAATAGTCTATGTAGATGAACTTAAACTTTACTAAAATTCTTTTCTGAGTCCTGGCCCCTGCCTGCCTCTTCGACCTGATCTTCCCATTCTCCTGTTAGCTATGGTTTGGGCACTGCGGCCTTTCTGTCCCTTGGATATATCCAGGTCATTCCTGCATTTTGAATTTGGGGTTTCCTTGGTCTGCAACACTGATTCCTCTTTGCCTGGAGCTTTACATGTCAAATAAAATGTCATCAGAGAGGCCTCCCCAGATCATTACCCTTTTTTCTTTACGTTAGCGATCTCATACAGTGTTTTTGTGTATGTCCCTTCCGCTAGACCACAGGCGAGCTCCATGACCACAAGGCTTTCTTTTCTGTCGCCCTCCACTGCTTCCAGCACCTAGAACGCTGCCTGTAGTGTAGTGGCACTCATCGTTGGCTGAATGAGTATGTGAATTGTTTGAACCAGAAACTGGAATTTTTCCCCACGTGAAACGTTTTAATACTGATTTATTATTTCTTTCCATTGTGGTGTCTAGGCATGTGGTGTGATAGTAGAATTAATCAAAAGCAAGAAAATGGCTGGAAGAGCTGTCTTGTTGGCAGGACCTCCTGGAACTGGCAAGGTACTCATTTTCTCTCATTTTCTAAATCTACCCAAGAGAATGATCTTAATGTTTAAGCCAAATTGAATTCGTGTCTTAACTAGTCTTTGTTTAGCTAAATTGGTTATATGTATGTTTGAAAAACTAATGTGCAGTAATACAATTGAGTATCTAAAATCCATGCTCCTCTAAAATTCAAATTATCCTGGCTGACCTCCAGAGAAGAGAGGATGAAGTCCTCAGAGGGGTCTCATTGTGTCTAGAATTTGTCCTTTATCTCTTTCCAGTCTCCTTTGCCTTGGAAATACATTTCTTTTGGCCTAGGGCTTCATTAAATCTTGGGGATGACATCTTACTTGAAGGGGAAAGAAAATCAGGCAGCGACCATTTTTCCGAATGCTAACTTTGCCTAGTGCTATTCTGGCTGTGTGAGAGATGGGGGAAAAGGAAAGAAGAACGGAATCAGAGATACGATTTTTATCTGTAAGGGGCTTCTCTCTGGGGGAGAGAGAGGAAACCATGACAGTACAAAATGCTTCAGTTGAACACTCAGCTGCGAGGTACTGACTGATCTTAAATGCAGTTGGAGTTTGAGCTGGAGGTGGGACTGAGGGTTGGTAAAAGCTGGTAAAACTCTGCTGGACATTTGGCCTACAGTGTTTGAGAGCATTTGGCTTCACAGGGAAGAAGAGGGCCTTCCAGGCAGAGGAGGCAGTACGGCTTGTTGAGATTTGTGAGAGCACTGGCCAGATACTTGAGACGTATCAGTGTCCCCAATCTGAGTCATGCACGTTCCTCCAAAGGGCCACTTGGTACAGGAGCGTAGGAGCTTGGGGTTGTGTTTGTAAGGAAATAAGCTTTAAATTGCAGCTCTGGTGTTGACTTGCCATGGGACCCAAGGCAGGTTTCTCCACCTTTTCTGAAGTAGCACATGCCTCATTTCAGACAGTTACTCCAACCGGTCAGTTGTAAGATAATGACTGTAATTATCATTTTGAAATCATGTAATTGAATTGGTGGTGTCTTTACATATGTCGGTGTCTTAAAATAGAAGAAGTGCTGTATTTGTGAAAAAGTCTATCTTAACCTTTAAAGTGCCATATAAATATGAGCTTTAATTATCTCTCTGCAGACGACATCAGGTTGTCCACTGTATTTACCATGTATTTGCTTACTTTCCTTTTTCTATCTTAAGCCTTCCCTCTCCCTCCATTTTTCTTCTTTCTAAAGAAGAAAAGTACATCATTTAGATGTTGCTTCTAGACGTTTGTTGGTGGCCAAGTCGGGCTTGTATTTATCATGTTGCCCTTGTTTTCAAAGATGGTTATGTTGGATATATAAGTCTGTTGATAGCTATTTTCCGTTGGTACTATTTCTCTTGATATTTGCTACCTGTTGGCTTCTCTCTTTGCTTTTGAGAAGTCTCATTTTGAGGGTTTTGTCTTTTCTTTCTGATGTTTTTGGTTTTGGTGTTTCACTATGATACGTTATCTCTTGATATCTCTTGACTATGATATTATTTCTTCGGATATTGCATTTCCCTATTTGTGCTCTTCTTTTGGAACTCCAGTCAGATATTTGTTTGTTTTTAAATTTTTTATTCTTTTATTATTTTTGAGAGAGAGAGAGACTGAGAGCAAGCAGGGAAGGGACAGAGAGAGAGGGAGACACAGAACCGGAAGCAGGCTCCAGGCTCTGAGCTTTCAGGATAGAGCCCGACGCGGGGCTTGAACTCACAGACCGCGAGATCATGACCTGAGCTGTTGTCGGCCGCCCAACCGACCGAGCCACCCAGGCGCCCCTCCAGTCAGATATTTGAATGCAGTGGTTCTCAACTTGGGGCAGTTTCACCCCCCAAGGGACATTGGTGATGTCCAGAGACATTCTTGGCTGTCACAGTTTGGTTGAGCGGGTATCTTGTGGGTGGTGCGCACAGGTGCTGCTAGACAGTTCTCAGGACGGTCCTTACAAGAAGGAAACACCCAGCACAAAATATCAGTAGTGCCAAGGCTGGGAAACCCTGCGCCAGAGTTTCTCATTTTGTCTTCTTTCTCTTGCAACCTCACTTTCATGTTTTCCATCTCTTGGGCTTTGCTGCACTGTGGGTAATTTCTTTAGGCCTCTGTTCCAGTCTAATTGTTTTGTGGATTATGACTAAGCTGCTGTTTAATCCAACCCACTGAATATTTTTCTCTTCCTCGTTTTGAAAAATTTGAAACCTACAAAAGAGTTGGAAGAATGGTATGATGATCCCCTCTCTACCCTGCATGTAAATAACTAATTGTAAATATTTGGTGACATTTGTATTTTCTCTATTTCTGAACCATTTGAAAGTCAGTGCAAGGACATTCTCCTGTTACCAAGATACTATCATCTGCCCAAGAAACTTAATGTTGCTAACGATATTAGCTAATGTCTAGTCTAAATTAAAATTTTTCCCAGTTGGTCTTTTTGGGGGCTTTTTCATATTTTATATTTGTAAATTCAGAATACAATCAAAGATCATACACTGCACACATTGTTACGTCTCTCTCTTTTTTTTTTTTTAAGTTTTTTTAATTTATTTTGAGAGAGAGGGAGAGTATGTGTACACAAGATAAAGAGGGAGAGAGAGAGAGAAAGAGAGAATCCCAAGCAGGCTCCGCACTGTCAGTGCAGAGACTCATGTGGGGCTCGAACTCACGTACCATGAGATCACAACCTGAGCCAACAGAGCCACCCAGGCACCCCTCTTTAGTCTCTTTTTATCTAATCAGTTACCCTCCCCAGCCTTTCTTGGTTTTGTTTTCTTTTTTGACATTGACCTTTTGGAAGAGTCCTGGACACTTGTTTTGTAAAAAGGTTCTACAGCTGTCCTACAGAGATCATCTTATTGTTTTGTCAGTAGAAGTTAAACACTTGGAAAAACACTGCCCAGGTGATGTCGTGTCCCATTGTGTCACAGCAGGAGGCTGACAGGAAAGGGGGATGAGGCCACATTCAACGGGAAGGTCCTGGTTCCCTTTATAATTAATTAGTAATTGGAAGTGAAGTGACCTGTGGAGATGTTGCAAATACCCTTTCACCCTAAGGGTGTAGTGCTCCCTCTGATGGTTATTGCTGTATCAGTTACCACACTGGTAGTTGCAAAACAGTGATTTTCTAAATCTGTCATTCTACATGTATTAGCTTGCTTTTGGTTTTGTTCTTTGTAAATAAGGAGCATCCCCCTCTTACAAGTTCTTTTTTTTTTTAATCTGGATTTTTTAAAATTCTGGCTATTTTTGATAGCCTTTTATTCCTTGTTCATGAATCAGTTTCTTTTTTCTGTATTCTTGGTCTGCCTGTGAACTTATGTTTGGCTGGTCAAATCTGCGAGGCTTCTCCTGAGAGTGCTTCTGAGGGGCCCTGCTGCACTATCCAGGGCACTTGCTGTGAATTTTGTGGCTTGGGTTTTCTGGTCATCAGCGTAAAGACTGATCCTAGAGTCGTGTGAGAGCATGCTGTGGAGACTTTTCTCCTCACCCAGAGCCACAGGCAGGACCTACAAGTTTATACCTTGTATGTCAGGGGTTTTTTGTTTGTTTGTTTGTTTGTTTGTTTGTTTTTGGGCTTTTTTTGGCTCACCTTTTCTACTCATGCATGGCCCTTCAAGCCTCCTTTTTATTCAGGGGTTTCTCTCTTACCACTGTAGTACCTTGCTGAGGTTTCTGCTATCAAAACCCTCCAAACTTTTTTTTTTTAATGTTTGTTTATTTTTGAGAGAGAAAGAGAGAGAGACAGAGTGCGAGCAGGGGAGGAGCAGAGAGAGGGAGACACAGAATCTGAAGCAGGCTCCAGGCTCTGAGCTGTCAGCACAGAGCCTGATGCGGGGCTTGAACCCACGGACCGCAAGATCATGACCTGAGCTGAAGTCGGACACTTAACTGACTGAGCTACCCAGGCGCCCCAGAACCCTCCAAACTTTCAAGGCGATAGTAGTTTACTACTCTGGATTTTTTATTATTTCTTTATTTCTGACTGTTTGTAACAGGAAGGATTTTCCATGACCCTCTCTAGTGTGCCATATTCCTGGCAGCGTAAACCGTTCGTTCCTTTTGTAGTACTGTACCATTTTCCTCCAGGAAATACGGGAAGTTCTCACCACTGCTGGTTTGTCCAGTCCCTTTACATGAAGGCATGTGGTAACTCTTCTGCTTTCCAGGGCGTTGATGGGCCCCACGGTTTAGGCAGCTTAACTAAGTGGAGGCAGGAATACGGTGGTGCTTATTTTGGAGAAACAAAAAAGTGGTTCGTATGGATGACCTGTTCTCTTGAGGATGTCACACTGTTCGTAGCAGGGCTTTGTGTTTAGGTTTTAGAGAAAGGTGGTGTTCTAATGAGATGGGAAATGAAGCAGACTTCTTCAGTCTTCTTTTGGCAATAACCTCTTTTTTGTGTGCCACTTGCCACTTGCATGAGGGGTAGTCACAAAGAAATAATGTCTTAGAGGTTGGGGTTTGCATCTTGGCTTTGCTGCGTGCTGATGTTGGGTGAGTTAGTAACGTGTGTGTTTCAGTTTGTAAATCTATCCAACACAATATCAGACATCAAACACTAGATCATCAAGTTCATAGGCTAGTTGGGAGGATCCACTGAGACCTCATGCAAGTGACCTAGCACTATATACCAGGTGTGGGTATAATAGCTATATTGTATACCCGCCTTCTGGGAACCTTTACAAGGAAGAAACTAGACATGCCGGAAGCATTTCTTAACCAAGTATTTATCATATTTTAGTGGAAGGATACTGATCATCTCGTCTGTATTAGCTGGAGGTAGGGAGATGTCACCGAATCAGATACAGTCACTGTCTTTGATGTTCACAACTGAGGGTGTGGAGTCAGGGCCCGTGGAGATACCTGGGTGAGAAAGAGGAGTGACTGAGAAGGTGGCAGGTTTGGATAGCGGGTGGACGTGGTGCTGGAGTCTGCTCCTCACACTGTACTCTGTCGTGCTCCAGAGATTATTCCTTCGCTTTAGGGTATCAGAGAATAACAGTTTTAGGGGCATCAGTCTCAAGGTCACAAACTCAGATGCCCACTCAGATAGGCTGTGAGGATGAGGGAGGTGCCTGGGCACCAGCACGAAGGGGCAGGGTGGCTGTGGGGGCCAGAGCGGCACACCCTCACTGAAGGTGGCAGCTGTTCCTGAGGTCTACACCCGGTGCTGCCACGCAGTAATGAGGGCCCATTGTGGCCAGACTTTCTGGGTCCTCAAAAGAAGCCAGATACCTCGATTTTTTTAATATATGAAATTTATTGTCAAACTGGTTTCCATATAAAACCCAGTGCTCATCCCAAAAGGTGCCCTCCTCAATACCCATCACCCACCCTCCCCTCCCTCCCACCCCCCCATCAACCCTCAGTTTGTTCTCAGTTTTTAAGAGTCTCTTATGCTTTGGCTCTCTCCCACTCTAACCTCTTTTTTTTTTTTTTTTCCTTCCCCTCCCCCATGGGTTTCTGTTAAGTTTCTCAGGATCCACATAGGAGTGAAAACATATGGTATCTGTCTTTCTCTGTATGGCTTATTTCACTTAGCATCACACTCTCCAGTTCCGTCCACGTTGCTACAAAGGGCCATATTTCATTCTTTCTCATTGCCACGTAGTACTCCATTGTGTATATAAACCACAATTTCTTTATCCATTCATCAGTTCATGGACATTTAGGCTCTTTCCACATTTTGGCTATTGTTGAGAGTGCTGCCATAAACATTGGGGTACAAGTGCCCCTATGCATCAGTACTCCTGTATCCCTTGGGTAAATTCCTAGCAGTGCTACTGCTGGGTCATAGGGTAGGTCTATTTTTAATTTTTTGAAGAACCTCCACACTGTTTTCCAGAGTGGCTGCACCAGTTTGCATTCCCATCAACAGTGCAAGAGGGTTCCCATTTTTCCACATCCTCTCCAGCATCTATAGTCTCCTGATTTGTTCATTTTGGCCACTCTGGCTGGCGTGAGGTGATATCTGAGTGTGGTTTTGATTTGTATTTCCCTGATGAGGAGCGACGTTGAGCATCTTTTCATGTGCCTGTTGGCCATCTGGATGTCTTCTTTAGAGAAGTGTCTATTCATGTTTTCTGCCCATTTCTTCACTGGATTATTTGTTTTTCGGGTGTGGAGTTTGGTGAGCTCTTTATAGATTTTGGATACTAGCCCTTTGTCCGATATGTCGTTTGCAAATATCTTTTCCCATTCCGTTGGCTGCCTTTTAGTTTTGTTGGTTGTTTCCTTTGCTGCGCAGAAGCTTTTTATCTTCATGAGGTCCCAATAGTTCATTTTTGCTTTTAATTCCCTTGCCTTTGGGGATGTATCAAGTAAGAAATTGCTGTGGCTGAGGTCAGAGAGGTCTTTTCCTGCTTTCTCCTCTAGGGTTTTGATGGTTTCCTGCCTCACATTCAGTTCCTTTATCCATTTTGAGTTTATTTTTGTGAATGGTGTAAGAAAGTGGTCTAGTTTCATTCTTCTGCATGTTGCTGTCCAGTTCTCCCAGCACCATTTGTTAAAGAGACTGTCTTTTTTCCATTGGATGTTCTTTCCTGCTTTGTCAAAGATTAGTTGGCTATACGTTTGTGGGTCTAGTTCTGGGGTTTCTATTCTATTCCATTGGTCTATGTGTCTGTTTTTGTGCCAATACCATGCTGTCTTGATGATTACAGCTTTGTAGTAGAGTACAGCTTTGGTCTTCTTCTTCAAAATTCCTTTGGCTATTCGGGGCCTTTTGTGGTTCCATATGAATTTTAGGATTGCTTGTTCTAGCTTCGAGAAGAATGCTGGTGCAATTTTGATTGGGATTGCATTGAATGTGTAGATAGCTTTGGGTAATATTGACATTTTAACAATATTTATTCTTCCAACCCATGAGCACGGAGTGTTTTTCCGTTTCTTTATATCTTCTTCAATTTCCTTCATAAGCTTTCTATAGTTTTCAGCATATAGATCTTTTACATCTTTGGTTAGATTTATTCCTAGGTCAGATACCTCGATTTTTATATGAAATTTCCCAACATTAAAAAATGGGCAAAAGATTGAGTTTAAAAACACACATGACACTCAGCAGGGCAAAACAGAACTGGGCTGTGGGCAATGAGTTTACAACTTGTGATTTAATCCAGGACCTTGATTTGGCAGGTGGGGAAATAGGGCAGCAGAGGTTTGCCATGCGCCCAGGGTCACGGTAATAATTAGTTGCTGAACCAGCACTACCACCCAGTTTTTGCCCTTTCCACCAGTGCTTTTTGTGCTACATCACATGCTGCTTCTCTAGCAGATGCTACCATCTTAAAACTATCACCAAAATGGCACTGAAAAGAAAATCTGAGAGGAACCTCTGCTGGGCCAGTTTTAAAATACTGTCTCAGGGTGCACTTTGTTGTTCTGGGCAAGCTTGTTTTCTTGCTTAGCCCTGACCCCTTGGGAACTGACCTTACTTAGGCTCTTGTTTCAAAGTTGAGGAAAGATGAAAACAGCATTAAAATGCTATGGCATCTCCCTGTCCTGTACCAGCTTTAAAGCATCGGCTTTTCATACTTGATATTTGACGATACATCTATTTGGTCTGCTTGTGTTTAGCATCTGTCAGCTGTAGTTATCTACAAAATCAATTTGTAGTTTACTAGGGCATGTTCATATGTAACTTGGGACCAGCTCATAGCTTGAGAATCTAGCTCCCACATCCTTCTTCACCGTGTGTGGGCCACTCAATCCAAAGCGAACGTCACGTAATTCATTCTTTGGTTAGTGTTTTCTGATGCTCTCCAGGTTGGTGTCCTCCCATGCCTGTAAAAACAGAGAGTAGTATCTCAGAGACTGGAGCGGTGTTCCGAGCCCTGTTTTGATATTGAGGGGACAGTTTGGGAAGTCTACTAATTACAATGGCAACAACGATCTTTGGAACCCTACTACTGCCAGAGTTCAAGTTCCGACTCTGCCATTTTCTAGATTATGATTCCCAGGACATGTTATTTTACCTTTCCTGTGTCTCAGTTTCCCTATTTGTAAAGTGGGGAAAGTTCAGTGTGTAGCTCATAGGCAAGTGGGAAGGTCACGTGATGCACTTAGAGTCGGGCCTCACTGGTGTCAGTGAGTGATAACTGTGGTAATTACAGGGATGATTAAAGGTGCCATTTAGGTTATAAATCGACTGTCCACAAAAGTCATTCAGCATTTATTGTGTGAAACATGCCAAATGATGTTGAAACTAAAAGGACTAGATTTTCGGTTATTCCTGATTCATAATTTTTTGATAGGATATGTTTCTGAATTATCATATTTTCAAGAATGTAAAACAAGTGCATTCCCATTGTTCTCTGTAGACAGCTCTGGCTCTGGCTATTGCTCAGGAGCTGGGCAGTAAGGTCCCCTTCTGCCCAATGGTGGGGAGTGAAGTTTACTCCACGGAGATCAAGAAGACGGAGGTGCTGATGGAGAACTTCCGCAGGGCCATTGGTGAGTATCACGTCTGTGGCAAGAGTTGTTCTCATTTGCCCAGTTCGCTGAAGCTGCTTCGTTGTGCAAACGCCTTTACAGCTTGTATTGGTCGTGCTACCATTTTTCTTTTGGCACCATTAGTGTTATCTTCGCAAGCCAAACAAAAACCCAACTTTTCTAGTTGAAGTGTTTTAGCAGTCAGAAAATGTAGACCCTGGCTACGGGACTGGGGTTTTTCACATGACAAAGTAGATGTGGCCATAAAATGATTTTTTAAAAAACAAGTCAGATTTTCCCGGCAGCCTTATTATGCTTTTAGAGGTGACTGTCCAGTGAGGAGGTTTGGACTTATGCCATAAGCTTTGTGTGTCGCGATGCTAGAATGTCCCTGGTCCTGGATGTTGAGCCAGAAGAATCGTGGCCTGTCAGAGAGTGAGGAAACCATGGGGGGACGGGCAGAGGTTTGAGCTTACAGGGTTTGGTGCTTGTTACATGGCAGGGCCCCCCTCAACATTGATTATAGCCTTTTGTTCCCCCAAGAGGAATTCTCTGTCTTCATTTTGCATATGATGACACAGAGTCTCAGGACGTTACACGACTTGCCTACAGTGACCCAGCTAGTGAGTAGCAGCACTGTAGTCTGAACCTATAGCTCTCAGATTCTAGAGCCTGTGCTCTGAAGACCTGCAATGAGAAGAAAATGGCCTCTCCCAAATAGTTACGTCTTCTCCACTAGGAAGTCTGGGCCTGTCTCCCTGCCCCATTTTTGTTGCCCTCGCTCTGGGAAAATCCCAGTGTCCCTCACATCTAGAAATAGTTTATTCCTTTTAAGATACTAAGAACTGTTTAATGTGTGTCTGCACATGTGGGAGCCTATATCTAGGATACAGTTGCTGAGTCATGGGTTATGAACCCTTGTCATAGCGCCTGTACAGTTTTCCAGGCCCTTTGGTTGTCAAAACAAGGTGAGCATTCTTCAGAAGGAAATTTACTGGAAAGCTTGGAGGAAATGACGAAAGTTTAAGCAAGAGTGGATTTGTCTAACCCAGAATCCTTGCCTTAAGAATGCTAAAGTCTAGGTCAGGGGTGAAATCATGTAGGGTCTTAAGCACGGTTAGGGCTTTGCATCTGTCACTGAGTGAAAAGGGAAGCAATTAGAGAGTGGTTTTGGTTGTCCAAGGATCCCTCTGGCTGGGGCATGGAGAGTGGACAGTGAGAAGAGTGAGGGGACAGTGGGGAGACTGTGAGGAGCCTGAGCAGGAGATGGTGGTGGCTTGGACCTGGTGGTGGTGGCAGAGGTGATAAGAAATGGTCAGATTCTGGATCTAGTTGGATGGTGGGGCTGACAGGATTGCCCAGAGGATTAGATGTGGGTCTGTAAAGAAAGAGAGGTGGCCATTTTGGGAGATAGGAAAGTCTGGAGAGGAGCAGACTGGGTGTTGATTGAACGTCTGCTATGGACAGAGTATCTCCTGTGGCCCCAGTTCCTGGCACATAGTGGGGCTCAGTGAAGTTTTTCTGAATGAGAGAAGGGACTGGGCTTTTAAAGCAGGTAGAAAACAGAAGCCTTTAGCCGAAGAAAGATAGCCTTCAGTCTGTGTCTGGTGATAGACATACTCCGCTTGGTCTGCACAGGGTTTTTTAAAATAAATGTTGCATTGGTTGCCAGTGTTTAGAAATTGGGAAATGTCCTATGAAATCCTTCTTTCTGGCTTCCTGAGAGAAGCTTTCCTTCCCACATAGCAGCAGTCGGGTGGGGCTGAGCAAGGCCCCTTTCCAGAGCGGGGCTCGCCCTCCAGCCTGCCGCCGTCCCTGGTACACCAGCCCTGCTTCTTCATGTCGCCCGCCAGGTGCTCGCCCGCACCAGGTCCCTGCGATCGCTGGAGGGTGGGACTCTTATTCTAAGCTAGAGACCCTGTGAGCTGTGTCTGTAGGCTTTGTGTTGTGTAGGTATGGACTTTTTTTTTTTTTTAAACTGTAAAGTGTTTCTTACTGGAAATCTTTTTTACTGTGAAACATTGATTTTTTTTGGTGGCTGTTACAAACTGAAATATAACATACTTAGAGAAAAGTATGTAAAGCATGCCTGTAGTTTAACAATTTCTTATGAGGTCAACGCTTATGCCGTCACCACTCAGCTCAGGGAACGGAACAGGGCCAGCACCGCAGCTGTCATTCTGGCCCTGGCTGGCCACAGCCCCTCCCCTCTCCCACGCCAACCCACAGAGTGCGAGGGTTGTGTGGCCACGGCCTCTGTGCTCGTCAGAGCCTGTACAGCAGTGTGGCTGAATTTTGCCCTTTTCTTTTCTTTCTTTCTTTTTTAAAGTTTATTTGTTTATATTGAGAGAGAGAGATTGAGATTGAGCAGGGGGAGGTGCAGAATCCTATATCAGCATTGTCCATGACTGTCAAACGCTGGGAAAACTCCAATATCCATCAAATGTGGAAGAGATGCTTAAATGTGGCTTATTCATACTGTCAGCACGGAGCCTGACGTGGGGCTCGAACTCACAAACCATGAGATTATGCCCTGAGCTGAAACCCAGAGCCGGTCGCTTAACTGACTGAGCCACCCAGGTGCCCTGTATTTTGCCCTTTAAACGTCTTCTAAATGGAACCTGGTTTAGGTGTTGTTCCTTTAGCAGCATGGATGTTTGTGAGGTTCAGCGGGTGTCATTACATGTTTGGCCATCTTTGGACTTTTGCATCGTATCTGGAATAAGGGTGGAAATGGGTCACAGGACCCAGGGTTTATAAAATCTTTCTCTGAGTGCCTTCTAAAAACTTAATGAACATATGGCAAAGATCGTATTTAACTCACTAATTAAGACGCTACAACTGGCCCAAATCCCTGAGCACTTTCAATATGTATTGTTAATTATTAAAAAGAAATATTTTTCTGCCCTTGATAAAATCTGACAAAACTGACTTTCGCACACGTGCGTGCGTTTAGGTTGCATGAAGGTAACTTTAATGCTCTGCAGTTTGAAAAAATAGAGATAAATTTCCTAGGTATCTATTTTGCAATTTGCCATTTTTGAGGGGAGGGGCAGCGTAGTTCTTTTGATGGCAGTGAGGTAAAGAGAATTTCTTGATCCTGCCACAGAATAAAAAGGCAGGCCATTGACTGTCTTCAAAAAGGAACCCTGCCCATCTTCCTCTGCCTTTGAATTCCTGTGAAGTTGGCAGAGGGGTGGGGAGGAAGCGGTAAGCTGACCAGAAATAAAAAACAAGGAGTCTGTGCTGTTTCCTTGACGTGATGAAGGTCCCTGTCAGGGATTTAGAAACCTGAGCCAGCAGATGAAACCTGTGTCATTTGTGTTGCCGGTGCCAGAGATAGCGCCAGCTCGGCCCCTTCTCTGGCTAACAGCCGCTTTCATTGTCCGTCACCCACATCCCCTGCCTGCTTGTCAGCACAGAGCGACTTCTAAACAAATACGGGCACTAGTGAGAGACGAGAATGCCTTTCTTCCCCACTCAAGGAATTTCATGTCATGGTCATTAACAGGAAATAGAGGGAAGCATTCCACTGGAAGGAATTTATCTCTGTGGGATATAAAATTGTTGATTGAAAAAAAAATCCAAGTTCATTTTAAAAGTACAGAATTTTCCAAGTATGTCACAGGCTTCTGATACATTCATGTAGTTTGGAAAATTTTGTCTTGATGTTCAGGAATTGAGAGTTTGGTAAGGCAAAATGTAACACAACATCTCTTTTGGGGCTGTTCCAAAACTTCCATTTGTAGGCTATCAGATTGACTGAAGGTAGAGTAGAACTTTTCCTTAACTTCAGTATCTGAGAGAGTCTTTGTCCTGGTTGGGTTTCTGGAGAAAGAAGGCAACCGCTCCAAAGATAAGATAATGACCACATTTAAAAATTCGAAGTGATGGAGAGTGTCTGACCCCATTGGCGGTGTTTCTTTGTGCCGCTGGGCTATTTGCATATCAGAACAGAGGTGGCTTGATGGTGAGGACACCCAAACCATATCTGGGCTACCTGTCATCAGAAGTGGTTTGTGTCTCTACATTGTGAGCAGAACAGAGTTCTTCATTCCTTCTTACATGAGTGGTTCTCAGCTGTGACTGTACATTGGCATCATCCAGGGAACAGACCCAACCCCTGAGATTCAGGCAGATGGTCTGAGTACAGCCAGGGCAGGAAAAATAGTGGAAACCTCTCGTGATTCTAAAGGGTGAGAGCCATGATGTAGACTCCAGCTGAGGTTTAGAGCAGTGTTCCCAAAACTTAAGCCAGCAGTGTTCCTCCTTTGCCAGGTCTTACCAGTTTTACTTACTTAAATATTTCTTTTTAAAATGACGTGGTACTTTTGTGTGCACATACAGTAAAGTGCACGGGAGCGTTAAGCGTATAGCTCTGTGAATTGTCGTACATGGAAAACCCATGCCACCAGCATCCAGTCAAGAAAGAGAGTATTGCCAATACCCCAGAGTGCCCTTCATGTCTGCCCCCAATCTCCATTCTTCCTTCCTCCCCGCCCCCCCCACATTAACAACTGTCTTGATTCTAACATTATGGTTGTAGTTATGCCTGTTTTTGAACCTCATATACACAGTCATGCAGTATGTATTCTTCCGTGTTTGGCTTCTTTTCCACAAAGTTATGTTTGTGAGATTCATCAGTATTGTTGTATTTAGAATAATTCTTTTTCACTGCTCCGTGATATTCTATTGTGTGAATAAGCCACATTTAGGCATCTCTTCCACATTTGATGGATATTGGAGTTTTCCCAGTGTTTGATAGTCATGGACAATGCTGCTATGACCGTTACTGGCCATGTCCCTTGGTGCACACGTGCGCCCATACCTAGTGGGTATATACCTAGGAGCTGAATTACAGGGATACAGGATATTCATGTGTTCAACTTTAGGAGACGTCAGTTCTAAAGCATTTTGTGTCAATTTATACTCCCATTCGCAGTGCAAACCTTCCTGCTGTTCTGCGTCCTCACCAACTCTTGGAATTGTCATCCTTTTAGTTGTAACGATTCTTGAGGTTGTCGAATAGTATTTCATTGGTTTTTTTTCTTTTTAGTTTGGAAATTTTCAAATGTACAAAAAGTGGTCAAATGCTGACCTTCCCACATGGTCTCATCACCAGGCTTCAGCTCATAGTTAATCTTGATTGATCTGTAGCCCTCATTATTCCCCTCCCAGATTCTTTTGAAGTTAATTGCAGACCTGCTTTTTCATCCATAAATATTTCAGTATGTGTCTCTGAAAAATAAGGACTTAAAGGAAACCCCATTGTACCACTGTCCTGCCTAGAATAAACAATATTTTCCTTAGTATCATCAAATATCTAGTTAGTATTCAAATTTCCAGTTGTCTTGTGTCACAGTGTGTTTTTTTTTTTTTTTGAAGATTTTTTTAATTATTGTTTGAATCAGGACACAATCTATCTGCATGATAGATTAGTTGATATGTGTCTTCTATCTTTTTAACCTATGGGTTTACCTTACATTTGTGTTCTTTCCTTGGGGCAAAACATGAATTTGCTGGAGACTGGGCTCACACCCAAGGGCTGGCAGAAAGGACCGCTGAGGTCTGTGGGCACATGTTACCTGGAAGAGGAAGGACAGAGCAAGTGTTGTGGGAAAGGCAGTCAGTGAGCTGGGGCCCTGTGGTGTAGTGTGGTATGGTGGGAAGAAGCTGGTCTCAGAACCAGAAGACTTGCACGCTTGTCCCAGGTCTACCATGAGGAGGAAAGGACCCTTTGCTCCAGTTCCCGGAGCTGACTTCCCCTCTGTAAAATGACCTAAAGAGTCCTCACTCTGGCTGTTTCACGGGGCTAGGTTGGGATATGGTGGCACCTCCTCTTGTCCTCACGATACCAGTGCAGGATCAAATGAGGCAGTGACATGCAAGCCCTCCACAGACTGGCAGGAGGGCTGCTTCTGTGGGCTAAGAGGCTGCCACAGCCAGAGGTAAACCTATAAATAGTATGTTCCTACTGGTGTGGCCCGCGGCTTTCCTAAATGTAGGGACTCCTTCTGTACCCATCTTCAACTAGTATGACCCAAGGATGTTTTCCTCCTTGTCTTTGAACCGATGACATGTACAGTGACTTAAAATTATTTTCTTGTTGATGTAGAATTCTTGGAAAACAGATGCATTAGCTGTTAACTTACCTATGGTGGGCATGGTTTCAGAGAAAGCCATTTATATCTCTAGACTCAGACTTTAGGAATTTGGGAGAGTTTGTGCATGCACGTGTGTGTGTGTGTGTGTGTGTGTGTGTGTGTGTGTGTGTGTGCTTTCAGAGCAACCGTGTTCAGTGGTATGCGTTTGTTTTCCTGTCTTAAGAAAACCTTTATTTGCAGGGTGTTTGGGTGGCTCAGTCGGTTAAATGTCCCACTCTTGATCTCAGGATGGTGAGTTCAAGCCCCTGTGTTGGGCGCCGTGCTGGGTGTGGAGCTTACTTATAAATAGCTTACTTATAAATACATACATACATACATACATACATACATACAAAAATCCTAGCAGAGTTAAAAAAAAAAAAACGAAGAAAATCTTTAGTTATTAGTAATTATCATTGCTTTGTTAGAAAAACTCATGGGGTGCCTGGGTGGCTCAGTTGGTTAAGTGTTTTATTCTTGATTTCGGCTCAGGTCAAGATCTCACGGTTCGTGGGTTCGAGCCCCACGTAGGGCTTAGTGCTGACCATGCAAAGCCTGCTTGGGATTCTCTCTCTCTCTCTCTCTCTCTCTCTCTCTCAAGATAAATAAATAAACTTAAAAAAATTTAAAAATTTTTTTAACGTTTATTCATTTTTGAGAGACAGAGAGACACAGAGCATGAGCAGGGAATGGGCAGAGAGAGGGAGACACAGAATCTGAAATAGGCTCCAGGCTCTCAGCTGTCAGCACAGAGCCCGACGCAGGGCTCGAACCCAGGAAATGTGAGATCATGACCTGAGCCGAAGTCAGATGCTCAACCGACTGAGCCACCCAGGTGCCCCAAACTTAAAAAAATGTTTAAAAGAAAAGAAAAACCCAATTTTCTTGTTGTTATTTTAATGTGTTATTAAAACATTATATATATGTGTGTGTGTATGTATGTGGATACATACATACACACAGGAAGAAAACATAATCATAGGTATATAGCTCAGTGAGTTTTCATAAAGTCAGCATACTCATGTACCCTACACCCAGATCAAAAGACCAGTACTAGAACTCCAAAAGCTCCTTGTGCCCCCTCCAGTCACTCTTCCCTGCAGGGGCATGCCTGTGTTGACTTTGGAGGCAAAAAACCTTTGATCCAGATGAGGCCTGGGTTTCAGGCTTGGGGGTGTCATGGTGGACCTGGGCTATTGCATCACATGGCAACTTCCTTAGAGATCTTGGGCATTACGGAGAATATGCAGAAGTATCTGTAGACAGATTTCTTAGGTATCGGATGGTCTGCCTGATGGCACTCCCTTTCCCCTTGAGTATCTTCCTGCATTCATCCATTTTTGTGTGTGGCTATTGACTGTCTAGCAGAGGGGGAGTCAGGTCTCCAGAGTCCCCGCACTCCCATGTGTGAGTGCTGGGTGGGAGGCACAGGTTGCCATGGGAGTCATTGGAGGGTAAAGAAGAAGGGTGTGTCAGGCAAGCTTTCTAGAAGGAGTAAGTATTTCAGCTGGGGAGTTGGCAAAGCCAGAAAGGAGGGAAGAGTACTTTAGGCAGCAAAAACATTATATAAAAAGGCACTGAGACCATGTTGTAAAAATTAATTTGGTAACAATTCTTTGTTTGCCAACAACATTTATTGACTAGCTTATGTGGTTGATGTTTTGAACAAGGAGAGACATTTGCCTTTACTTATGATATTCTAATCTGAAAACTGTGAATGCTTTATTATAGGGTTGAGGGGGGGTTGTTTTGGGGTTGTGGCCTTGGAAAACTTCTAGAACAACCCACTGCAAATGCTGAATGACAACTGGGTATTTCTTCTTGGGGTGTGCACCAAGGGTCAATCAGAGGCCCAGAACATTTGGCAGGTCACATATCACTTGCTGTTGGCACGGACCTCTAATTAACATAGCATACCTAGCTCAGGTCTGTTGGTGACACAAGGGATGTAAGGAGTTATTCCATTGGTTCTGAAATTATTTTTCAAGAATCAAAAACACAAGAAACAAGGGTATATGTAGTTGCTGCTCTAGTGGAGTAGAATGGTTGGGGTTCAGAGATTGGATTAGAGGCTAAAGCTCAATTTCACCCCCTTGGAGGTGGAACAGATGGCGGATACAATTTTGAGAATTGTAGCTTGTCTAATTGATTCTAGATTTGAACCGAGAAAATCCCTTTGAAAAGTTGAAATAAAATTGTCTGCGTTCTGACTAGCTCCTCCAGTTTACAGTTACAGTATTTTCCTATCCAGTACTTTTCTACCCTTGGATGTACATTATTAGTAAGGCTGACTTGTCAGTTGTTGTGACATGGAAGGTTTGTGGCTAAAAAGGCTATTAAGGACTTACGTAAGAGAGAGGGAATACGAATCCGTGAGAGAGAGTTCTGCTTCTTACTGGAGCTCACCTGCCGTCTCTTCCAGGGCTGCGGATAAAGGAGACCAAAGAAGTTTATGAAGGCGAAGTCACAGAGCTGACTCCGTGTGAGACAGAGAACCCCATGGGGGGATACGGGAAGACCATTAGCCATGTGATCATAGGACTAAAAACGGCCAAAGGAACCAAGCAGCTGAAAGTGAGTATGTGTTTGTCCTCTGTTTTCTCTTGCCTCAGAATCTCTCCGCACTGCATGGCCTTGGGCAAGTGGCGTAACCGCTCAGTGTCCCATTTTGCTCTGTGCGCTGTGGGTGATGATACGTCACAGGGCCGTTTGAGGATGTTTCGTGTACGGAGCAGTACCTAGAATAGGGCAAGTACACAGGGAGACTCAATAAAGATAGCTCTTGCTTTTCTCATTCACTCCTGTGAAACTGTGCCTCAAGACATGAGCTGCGTGCCTGCCATCATGTATCCTGTATTGTAACCATGTGTCAAAGGTCACGGGCCTGTCTCTGAACCTGTAGATTAATTTTTCAGATATCAGTGCCCATGCTTCCAGAAAGAAGCAGCGGTGACTAATCTGGTAAGAGTCGTGTAGGATGACGAATGGACATCTCAAGGGGCCAACCACAGAATCCTGACTGCCAATTCCTTTTAGGAGTCAGGGCCCCGAAACCTATAGTAGCTTTAGCGGTTGGTTCTGCTCAGGCTACAGCTTTGTGGAGAAACCATAGTGGTGGCAGCGTGGGGCCCTCGATTACGCTCCTCAGACACTTGTCTGTCAACCTTGAGGATGCGGGTGGCAGGGGCACCTGGGGGAAGAGTGTGGTTTGGAGGCAAAGTCTGAAAGAGAGACCAGCCTCTGCTGCTGACAGCGGTGTGGCTTTTGGCAAGTTACTTAATCTCTGAGCAGTAGTTTCTTTGTCTGTTAAATGGGGATAATGGTTGCCTATCTCATGGAGTTCTTAGAAGGATATAAAAGTTGTAGCTTTGGGTGTAGCCCCAGTTACCTAGGAAGTGGTAGCTGTTGATGTTACTGTGAGAGCCTTCAGTTAGAGAAATGGGACGATTGGGATTGTAGGTATTGTCTTATTGCTATTTATAATAAACAGTATTATAATAGTTATAAAAGCATTATAGCTCTTACTTACTGGATGTGGCAGACCCGGGCTAAGTGCTTTAACAAATACTTCATTTGTTGTTATTTATAGCTTTCTACATGTGTATGTGCCACGTGTATAGTTTCCCTCATGTTACAGATTAGGGAACTGAGCCTGCATAAAGAGGTTAATAAGCAGGTGTCCTAGGGTCCTACAGCCTGTTAACAGGGAGAGCAGACTCTGCATCCCAACTGTTATGCTGTCCCTCCAACTTGCTGTGTGACCTTCAGGAGTCAGTTGAGCTCTCTGGGCCTCTGGGTGCCCATCTGTGAACTGTGGTAGGTTGACCATATAATGTCTCCATCTTCATTCTCTTCTGCGATTTTATGGTTCTTTGATCCTGTAGGGTGGTTTCTTGGTCACTGCTTTATGGAGATCATAAAAATGTCACTTCTTCAGAGGGTCATTTTTCTTTTTCCTAACAGGGTTTCCATCTCAGGAGCTTGCCTCTGCAAATATCTCTTTTAAACCTCCCCCTCATCTCTCCCATTCTGTATTAATTAGATTTCTTAGTAGGATCTGCCGCCTTTCCAGTAATTACATCTTCAGTCAATTCATTTGGGAAATTAACCGATATTAAAGTGCTTGAGGCAAAAAAAAAAAAAAAAAAAAGGACCCCTCCCCATTGTAGGATAGCTGAAGTCAGGCCTGCTGTTTACATTCCTGCCCTCCATCAGGCCACTTTGCACAGTTTCTTCAAGAAAATAACAGAAGCGGGGCACTTGGGTGGCTCAGTCAGTTAAGCATCCAACTCTTTTGTTTCAGCTCAGGTCATGATCTCGCAGTTTGTGAGTTTGAGTCCCACGTCGGGCTCTGCGCTGACAGCAGGGATCCTGCTTGAGAGTCTCTATTTCCCTCTCTCCCTGCCCCTCCGCCACTCATGCTGTCTCTGTCTCTCTCCAAATAAACAAATAAAGCTTAAAAAAAAAAAAAAAAGAAAGAAAATAACACGAGAAAGAAAATAAATTTTTCTTCTTCCCAGATGAGTACTTCTAGCTCCTTTGAGCGTATGTACAAAATACTTGGAAAAACAGAGCTCAAATAGTTGGTGTAGGGGGGCGCCTGGGAGGCGCAGTTGGTTAAGCATCTGACTTCAGCTCAGGTCATGATCTTGATGATCTTGCGGTTCGTGAGTTCAAGCCCCACATCAGATTCTATGCTCACAGCTCAGAGCCTGGAGCCTGCTTTGGATTCTGTGTCTCCCTCTTGCTCTGTCCCTCTCCTGCTCGTGCTCTGTCTCTCTCAAAAATAAATAAAGATTTAAAAAATTAAGAATAAAAAAGAGAAATAGTTGGTAGAGGTATTGATTTGTGAAGGAGAATACCGTATTTGCCATCGTTATCACGTACCTGCCTCGTGCCAGGCCTGTCATAAGCTCTGCTCCTTGTGCTCTAGGAGGTTACCAGGCCTCACCATGCCAGTGACACAAAGCCCCGAGTTTGTTCCTGTGGTTACTGTCTCTAACAGCTTTATTGAGATTTAATTTTAAATAAAATTCACCCATTTTAAGTGTACAACTCTAGGAATTTTAATCTACTTACAGTGGTACAACCATCACCACTGTCCAATTTTAGAACATTTTCAGCACCCCAAAAGAAACCTCATGCCCATTGACAATAGTGCCCATTCCCACCCACACCTCCTGGCAACCACTAATCCATTTTCTGTTTCTGTGTATTTGTCCTTTCTGAACATTTCATGTAAATGGAGTCATACAAGCATGTGTTCTTTTGTGTCTGGGTTCTTTCACGGAGTCCTAGATTTTTACTCTTTAATTTTGAGACAAAGTTTTTTTCGCATTATAAAATATAAAGTTTAACTGAGAAACAGGTGTCCTTGAAGTTTAACAGAGAGAAACTTCCTATTTTTTTTTTTTTAGTTTATTTATTTTGTGAGAGAGAGAGAGAGAGAGAGAGCACACATGAGCAGGGAGGGGCACACAGAGAGGGAGAGAGAGAATCCCGAGCAGGCTCCATGCTCAGCACGACGCAGGGCTCAATCCCACAATTCTGGGATCATGACCTGGGCCGAAATCAAGTCAGACAGACGTTTCACCAACCAGGTGCCCCAAGAAACTTATGTTTAAATCCTGACTGCTGACAAAAGATGCTGTCCTAGAATATTAACATCAAAGGTAGCCTGAATCTGGATGATCCGGAGAAAAGCAGCAGTCTGCAAAATACGCTCCTCTCCTTTTCTGGAGATTTAAGCAGGCAGGTCCGAGAACAGACATGGATTTGAATTAAAAGGCCTGGGAAAGATCCTGGTTTGTGTTTCCCTTTGGATATTTACACCTGGGTGCTGCTGTGTAGATGAGGAAACTGAGGCTCAGAGAGCCTTGTCTAAAATCACGACCACAAAGTGCCAGCCGTAAAGAGCAAGCAGGTTCCAGCAGGTGCTTCACTTGCAGGAAGTTCCACCCCCACCTGAGGTGAGGAGGAGAAGAACTGAAGGCAGGGAGAGCAACCCCAAAAGGGAACGTTAGGGCCTGTGGTCCCCTGGACAGCGTAGACCTCACCTAAAAGCAGTCAGAGCCATATTTGCCATTTTGTGACCTCAGGAGTAAAAGGAAGGAGAATTCTAGATCTCCCCTTGTGCTCTCCTTGGGTGCCCTCACTCTCCTGCTGTCTCTAGGACACACATCCCCAAAGCCAGTGTTCTCCTGTATCCACTCACACACACACGCGCACACACACACGCACAAATATACTTTCTCCATATAGTCATGAGGAAGCTACAAGTCTCTTGTGGAAAGGTACCTTACGGTGAGTTGGATATAAATATTGTATTACAGTTCTCTGAGCCCCATGTTTTTGGGTTTTTTCTTTTTTTAAAGCTGGATCCCAGCATTTTTGAAAGTTTGCAGAAAGAGCGAGTAGAAGCTGGAGATGTGATCTACATCGAAGCCAACAGTGGGGCTGTGAAGGTGATGCTATGACTGGTTTGCGCGAGGAGGCCTGGGTTACAAGGGGGTTGCTTTCTTCAGGGGGTGCGGGGTGCGGGAGGGGGCTGGCATCTGGCACGATGCTGATGGAAGGTCAGCAGTTGCCCCTTTAGGTTTAATAAAGTTTGCTTTCCCTTTATCTTCCTGCTTTAACCTTCTCATGATTAAAACAGACAGTCTGTTCGAAAAATACTAAAACCTGCGTAGAGGGGGAGTACAGGGTGAGAAAGCAAAACAACTGTAGTCATTTTCAAATTGAAATGTGCAGCGTATTTAATCTTCCTTTTATCTCTTTGGTATTTTCTTCCCAAGATATATGCATGTGGAAGGGGATGCTGCATTAGTTGGCATTCTTTTTATATCTGATTTTCAGTGTCCTGTACAGTGTTCCTCACTGTTTAATGGATGAGCATAATACTTCATATCATACGATAAATCACCCACCTACAAAAGAGTCTGAACAGCTCCCTCCGTCTCCAGTTAATCTACTGGATTTGCCCTTTATCAGGAATTGCATACAGTTAAAAGAAAGAAAGGGGGGAAAGATTCTTGGAGAAAGTATCAGGTGTTTTTCAACTGGGTTTTTGGAGCCCAGTGATGAGCAGATAGCTTCCTTCTCTTGGCAGCAGGGGAGTGGGGCATATTTGGAGTTTGTCAAGTAGGCTGTCAGGCCTGCGGTTGGGAACTGAGACTTTTATCTCACTTAGCACTGTGCCATTTGGGGACTTGGCAGTGAAAACTCACCAGGCACTCGGGTTTCTCTCTTTTTGCAGAGGCAGGGCAGGTGTGATACCTACGCCACAGAATTCGACCTTGAAGCTGAAGAGTATGTCCCCTTGCCAAAGGGGGATGTGCACAAGAAGAAAGAAATCATCCAGGATGTGACCTTGCATGACTTGGATGTGGCCAATGCACGGCCCCAGGTGCTGCCTCGATGCCGGCGTGACCTGGCACGAGAGCCCTTTTGTGTGTGCTCGGAAGCCCTGGGAAGCCCTGGGAATGAATTGTCAGACTCTTGCTGCCCGTTTCTTAGGGCAGACGGTCCTTTTCTATCTGTGATGTTCAGCAATTAACATCGACATGAGCTACGAGCGACTCCTTTGTTCCAATTCAAATGCTCTAGTCACAGATGATTTCGTGTGTATTGTTTCTTATCCCAGCCAAGCCTCTGGCCCTGAGCTAGCCAGCTTCTTCTGTGGCTTCTCTCCAGCATCAGGCTCACGCTCATGCCTGGGATTCTCTGGGTGTTAACGGTGGAGGGCAGAAGTGTTCTTTGAGACCTTTGCAGGATTTCAGAAAGCCCGACAAAGCCGTGTCTTCCCCCCTGCTTAGCAGAATCTTCAGTGTTTCCGCTTTGAGCAGGAATTGTGTCTGCTTCTCACGCGGACAAGATGGATACTTACGCCTTGACTGATAAACGTGGGGGAAATATAGTATGACTTTATGACATCTCTGGGAAATGTGTGATTTTAAGACCCCACCCCTTCCCTGCTGCTGGTCTTTCAGTTCGATTTCCTCTTGATCTTAAGAGAGTCCACCTCCTCATCAGCAGGGAATAGACTTTCTAACTTGAAATTTGACCCTTGGTGTTTTGCCTCTTGGAGCCTTGGCCAAGAGATTGGTGAAGAATTGTCTCGGACCTCCAGGTCCCTCAGTGTTAGAATGGCTGTCCCCAAACCAGCCTCCTGGGAGTGTTTGCCTTAGTTAGAGTGTTTGGCCAAGAGTTGGGAGTCAGGGATTGTATCACTCCGACACTAATGAGCTCAGCCAGTTAGTCACTCTGTGTCCCCGGGTTTTCCGTGATTTAGGACTATCTGGTTTTGAGTTCCCTCCTCTGTGAAGAAGGCATTATAGTTCTTGTCCTGCAGGATCAAGTGTTGTAGGTTCTCAGGAAACATTTGCTACATTTTACAGCTGAACATTTAGCAAGCACCTCTGTGTCGCAGGGCATGGCAACAATGGGATCTCTTAATCCCGTGCAGGTGACAAAACAGCACCTCTTGCTGATGGCACTGGGAGGGGCTGGGGGGACGGTCAGCAATGGGCAGGTGGTGAGCAGCTCCAGACCAGGACTACGTTAATGTGACTGTGTAGTCGAGTCTAGTAAGGAGACACAGGAACGTAGATAAGTATGTCCTAACGCTTCCTTCCACAATCCCTGTGTCCCCAAGGGAACCAGAGCATCGGCAGAGGGCAGGGGCCTTTGACCTGAACTTTATGGGTAACTGGCGCTTCCCAGAAAAGAGATGGTGCTTCCTGGCAGGTGGATTAGAGTATGCCAAAGCACGGAAAGAATGTGGGCGTTCAGAGGAGGGTACAGTCCTGTGTGGCTAATCAGGGAGTGCTGATTGGAAAGGAAATGGTTGGAGAGGGAGACTAGGGCGGGCCCCACAGAGCTGGTACTTCCCACGAAGGGTTTTGCTCCTTCTTGCAGGCCGAGGGGAGCCTCTTAAAAATCCCTCTTTTTGGACGCTCCTCACGCTTTCCATTGTGGGGGAGGGGTGGGGGAAGCGGTCTGGCTTCTCAACGCCTCAGGACCCTGTGTCCAGTTGACAGTGGTAACTGGTGTGATGGAGGTGGTGACGATGAGACTTTTGGAGGTGGTGACGATGAGACTTCTGCAGGTGCCTTAGAGAGCGGGACTGACTGTGTAAATCTTCTGTTTTGCAGGGCGGACAAGACATCCTGTCTATGATGGGCCAGTTAATGAAGCCAAAGAAGACCGAAATCACAGGTAAGAGAAATAGTAAGGCCTGTGAGCAAGATGCTGAGCTGTAGGGCCCTGGATTCTGGCATAGCGTGAGAGGCTTTTCAAGTGAATCCCCGGACCTGAGGAAATGCCTTGGGACAGGTTCTTTCTTCCTCTTCATTCAGAGCCTGACCAGCCCGTGGCTGCTTTAGACAGTTGTAAATAAAGCACACTGTGTGCTGTCTGGCCCCAAGTGCTAGCACGGCCTCCTGGATGCACTTAGTATCCTTGCACTCGTCTGTGAGATGGGGGCTGTCACAATCTCCTGTCCCTTTGAGGTCCCAGAAACCTGGGTTGTATCGGGCCAGCCGTGCAGGACAGCTCCTGCCAGAGCACCCCGAGCACGGCAAGCCCCGCCGCCTTAGTTCCCTGCAGCCACCCCACAGCTCCCAGCCTGCCCCGCTCAGCCTCCTGGGCCCTTCCCAGAGTTTGGCAGGGATGTCGCTGCTCCCTTGTGGACCTTGGGTGTCCTCTCTTCTCACCCTGGTGAGGACCCTGCCTCTCCTTCTCACCTGGTACGTCCCTCTTTTTTCTAATTACCACCTATGGCTCTGTCACCTTGAAAGGTTTTCTGTTTCACGTTAGCCCATGGAATGATCTGAGACCTTTCTCTTAGAGTTGCCAAGACCAGTGTCTGTGCTGTAATCATTTTCACCATGCCTCCTCTTCTGACCAGCCCTGCCTCAAGGCTCTGGTGGCAGATGTGGCATCCGATCTTCCTTTTCTGTGTTTGTGAGCTGCTCCCTCCTGATGCTAGTGCAGGGGCTGGGCAGGAGAATGAGAACCGTGACCTTAGATGGTCCTCTTTGACGCTGAGAGCCCCGCCCCTCTAGATCTCTGAAGTGGGACCTTTCCTCAGAGCCTGCAATTCTCCCAGATTTCCTGCCAGAGAGGCTTGTGAGAGGCCTGTTCACGCACCCTGTTCCTTCGCCTAGGCACTTGATTGAAAGTTAATTAACCTAAGCTTTGTCTACAGGGCCAAAAGAAAGGGTCATTTCCCGAGTGCAGAATGGAAAAATTTGCATATGAAAACTCACTTCACGCAGGGCTCCCCAACTCTGGGATGTGGCAGGGCACTAGGTGGGTGGATGTGAGCAATAAGGCAAAAGGTGAGAAGTGCGACTGGGGGGAGGTGTGTGCCCTTGTGAAGACATGCAAAACTCAAAGCCATTTACAGACTTAACAGGACATGTTGGCAGGGGAAGCTGCCGGTTCTGTGACTTCTACGTGGTGATTATCCCAATTTTCAGATGATGGCACTGAAGCGGGGATGTAACCTGACAAAGGTCACACAGCCAGCAGTAAAACTGGGCTCCACACTTGGGTTTGGGTCAAATTTGGGGGGGATGAGGAGAAAAGGTGACCACTCCCGCCACCTGACCTTGCCTGTCTACTCCTGCTCTCTCCTAGACAAACTTCGAGGGGAGATTAACAAGGTGGTGAATAAGTACATCGATCAGGGCATCGCTGAGCTGGTTCCAGGTGTGCTCTTTGTTGATGAAGTCCACATGCTGGACATCGAGTGCTTCACCTACCTGCACCGGGCCCTGGAATCTTCTATCGCCCCCATCGTCATCTTTGCATCCAACCGAGGCAACTGTGTCATCAGGTAGGGTGGCTACCTGCCAGCCATGAGGCTTTTTCACCCTCCGTCTGGGTTCATGTTTTCCTCTGGGATCACTTTAAACCTGTAACATCATGAGTGGGGATGGAGATGAAGGAGGTCACGTTCATTTCGAGAGAAACCTGTCAAAGTGGCCTCTGCCTTCACAGGTAGTTCATGCATGAGCCTCATACCATCATGGCCATCAAAGGCAATAGTCACCCTGTTGCTGAATATGAGGGCCTCCCACATGGTCTCTGGGGCTACGGTGTGGTGTGATTTGGTCCTTCAGTTGGAGTGGGCAGAGGTCAGGTCAGACAGGCTGGCCTCCAGTGGTCTTACATATGTTGACTTCTATCCTCATACTAGCTGTGGGCAGTAAGTATTTTTGGCTTCATCTTTTAGATAAAGAAACAGAATGGCAGAATAACTTGCCCCTGGTCATAAAGATAGGCCAAGGACCCAGATCTTTCTGATAATGAAACCAGTATTTTCTCTCTATCCCAGATCTTGTTGGAGCCACACTGGCGCCTGCACCCACTCCCAACCCCTTTGGCCTGCTTTTGGGAAGGGGGTAGATGTTCAGGCCCGGAAGGCACATGCCCACATGGTGCTCCACCCTGCCAGGGCTGGGACCGGGGACTTTCTTGAGGTTCTTTTTCTCCTGATTACTCTGGAAGCTTATGAGCCCCTGAGAACAACACACTGTCTTCCTAGCTCTCAAGGGCCCTGGACTTGGTCGTTTTCTTGCTCTTTTGTTTGAATGTTGGGGCCTGGTCCCAGCAGTGCTGGGGCGTGAAGCAGGGTGGCAAGGAGCCCTTTTGAAGCCTGCAGCGAAGTCGTGTGGGTGAACAGAGCCCTGGAGGCTGCCAGCTCCTGGCAGCAGGGCAGGTAGGAAAGAGACCCTCAGGCCCATGACTGTCTCAGCACAGAGCTGGAGCCAAACCAAGTGAGGAACCCAAATTGCTGATTCACCTAGACTTGCCTCTGAGTGATGGCGGGTCAGATCCAGGCATTTAGCTCACTCTTGACGGAGAAGCTTTGTCTCCATTGAGATTGTTCAGAAGCTGTGCGGCTGGCTGTGGGGCAGCTCCCCTCTCAGGTGATCACTCTGGCTCCGAATTAGGATTTGTGAGTGTGATTCAAGTTCATGTGGCAGCAGCCTGTAGTCCCTCTTTAAATCCCTGTAATGCTGTCTTGACAAGATTATCATCACAGGTGTTTTCTGCATCCTTGGGAAGAAGGCAGCTTGTTCCAGGGCTGGGCCAGCCATTGGTGAGAGGAGCTGGCTACCTGGGCAGCTTCTGGAAATGGGGATGTGGCCTGGTGCCCGGTGAGCCTGGCATCCCTGCTGCACAGACCCTGTAGGTTTGCCGGACTTTGCATGCTTTGGGGAGGCCTGGCTTCGGTCTGAAAGTTGGTAAAAGGCTCAGCTTGGAGTGATGGCTCCCCCTGCTGGGGACTGCTAACAGGCTCCTCTCCCTTACGGCTGAGCAGCCTGGCAGCTTCTGACAGGAGCAGAGTCCCTTAGGACTCAGAGTACCTTCTCTCAGACCCAACCCGTTCAGAAAAAGAGCGCACAGTGAGGCAGCTCTGATCTCAGAACATGCCCAATAGACATGGAGCTCTGGTCCGCCTGAAACCTGGGATACTTGGCCTCAGCCTCTCCAGACTGATTTCATCAAGGGCTGCTAGAGGTTGTGGCTGCCTGCTGCCGCCAGACCGCAGTCACCCACCTGGGAAAAAGATGCTCAGGGTGTGAAGCTCTCTGCTGGGGCCACCAGAGTTGGGGTGTATGCTCTCGAAGCGGGTTGTGGTGCTAAGCCCTAGTAGGAATTTTGTTGTCGTGGTGTTGATAATAATAGTGTCAAATTAGCAACAATAAAAATAATAGCTAACGTGTATCGAGGAGTCCTTCTGTGCACCAAGCACAGAAGTTCACACCTCAACTTACTGAGGAAGGGACTGGTTCTCACCGTTCAGATGAGGACACTGAGGCTCCACCAGGATGGGGGACTTGGCTAAGGTCATACAGCACAGAAGGAAGGCTGGGATTTGAATCCAGTGTTGATTGAGTTTAAATGTGAAATGATGAAATTTCTGGAACGTTGGCACAGTGTTGGCAATATCTGACTTGCTTCCCAGCAGACTTTTTCCTAGAGGGGTGCTGTTGAGCCTCCTTGCCCTTGAGACCCTCTGTGACCTCCAGAGCTCGAAAGAAAAGGGAAGAGGAGGAAGCGCCCAGTAACTGAGGGCTTCCTCTGTGCCAGAAACTGTCCAAAGTACTTGACATGGGTCATCCCATGTAGTCTTGGGCATCTGACAATCCTGTGAGCAGGTGATGTTATTTCCAGGTGCACACGGGAGGTGACATGAGTGGGCCACAGGCCTGAGGGTCGGCTGGCTCCAGAGCTCCTGCTACCCCTGTTCTCCTGTGTTGCTTCTGGTCAGTGTGTGTGTGTTGGGGGGGGGGGGTAGGTTGAGCTGGTGCAATGAGCCTTGACCACCGCCAGTGAGTGGCCCCCTCGTCCTCTAGGTCATGGCTCCCTGTGCACAGGGGAGGGGGAGCCATTCCTACAGCAGCATCTGGCACTAGGTTTCTTCCTTGAGGCCTTAGGCTCCTCCTGGGAAGAGATGACACCCCTGGGTCCCCAAGGAGGTGCACCTGTACTGCTGTGCCTTAGCTCCACCCTCCCTTGCTTCCCTAAGAAGTCCCCTCTGTGCCAGGACCCTCAGCCATTAAAGGAGAGCCTGACCTTCATCCCAGCTCCCAAAACTTGGGAGGTCTTCTTTTCTTGTGGGGAAGAGCCCCCTGGGGCTAAGAAGTCTTCAGAGGAGTTTCTCTCCACTTTGTTGCACCAAAGAGCAAGACTTAGGAAACAGCGTGGTCTCCATTCTGTGTATTCCTGTGGCAGAAAATGGCAATTTTTAAAAAGTGTTTATTTATTTCTGAGACCGAAAGAGACAGAGCATGAGTGGGGAGGGGCAGAGAGAGAGGGAGACACAGAATCAGAAGCAGGCTGCAGGCTCTGAGCCTGACATGGGGCTCAAACTCACAAACCGTGAGATCATGACCTGAGCCGAAGTCGGTCGCTCAACCGACTGAGCCACCCAGGTGTCCTAAAATGGCATTTTTTTAAGAAAACAGCTTTATGGAGATAGAATTCACACACAACATAATTCACCTATCTAAAATGTACAATTCAGGGGTTTTTAGTATATTCACAAAGTCGTATAACCATCACCACTATCTGTCTTAGAGTATTTTCATCACCACAGCAAGCAGTCCTATGCCAATCAGCAGTTACCTGCCATGCCTCATCCCCCAACTTAGTTTCCCTCATCACCCTTCCCCACAGCCCCTGGCAGCCATTCATCTACTTTCTGCCTCTGCATTTGCCTTCTCTAGACATTTCATATCAACTTCACCATACAATCTGTTTTCTTTTGTGCCTGGTTTCTTTGACTGGGCATAATGTTTACAAGGTTCATCCATGTTGTAACATGTGTCAGTGTTTTTTGGTCTTTAAGGCTGAATTGTATTCCATACTGTGGAATATTTAATAGCACATTCACCCATTCATTAGTTGATGGACATTGGGTTGGTTGTTGGGTTGTTTTTACTCATGGCTATTATGAATAATGCTGCCATGAACATTTGTGTACAACTTTTTATGCAGACTTAGGTTTTTATTCTCTTGGGTACCTACCTATGAGTGGAATTATTGGGTCAGATGGGAACTCTTTTTATTTTTTTTTAAGTTTATTTATTTTTGAGAGGAAGAGAGAGAGAGAGAGAGAGAGAGAGAGAGCAGGGGAGGGGCAGAGAGACAGGGAGAGAGAGAATCCCAAGCAGACCCTGCAGTGTCAGCATGGAGCCTGACACAGGGTTTGAACTCCGGAACCGTGAGATCGTGACCAGAGCCGAAATCAAAGAGTCAGACACTTAACCAATTGAGCCACCCAGGCGCCCCCAGATGGGAACTCTTTTTAACCTTTCACGGAACTGCCAGACTGTTTCCACAGTGGCTACACCATTCACCACTACACAGCAGTGTCTGAGGGTTCCAGTTTCTCGACATCTTTGACAACACTTGTTACTGTCTGTCTTTTATTTTATAGTTTTCCAAGTGTGAAGTGGTGGCTTACTGTGGTTTTGATTTGCTTTTCCCTGGTGGCTACTGATGTTAAGCATCTTTTCATGTGCTTATTGGTCATTTGTACCTCTTCTTGGGAGAACTGTCTATTACTGTCCTTGCCGCTTATCTTATCCGGGTTATTTGTCTTTTTATTAGTGAGTTGTAAGATTTATGTGTTCTGCACACTAGACCCTTACCAGATGTATGATTTGCAAATATTTCCTCCCATCCTGTGGGTTGGTTTTTTTTTTTTTTTTCAGTTTCTTGATGGTGTTTTATGTTTTGATGCAATTCAGTTTTTCTGCTTTTTTTTTTCATTGCTTGTGTTTTTAGTCTCATCTGTGAGAAACCATTGCCTAATTTAAGGTCACAAACATTTACATCTGTGATCTCTTCTAAGCATTCTATAGTTTTAGCTCTTAGGTTTAGGTTTATGATCATTTGTAGTGAATTTTGTGTTTGGTCAAGGAGGAGGCCTGTCCAGCTTCAGTCATTTGCATGTGGATGTCCATTTGTCCCAGGACCATTTATTGAAAAGACTTCTTTTTTCATTGAATTGTCTTGGCAGCCTCTTCAAAAACTCAAATGGTTTTCTTCATAGCACTGTTTCTGTGTCCACTGAGCCAGGGTTCAGTGTGCTTATGGGGATTACCCTTCACATTACCAGAGAGGTGTCCTTCACTGCACTTCCTGTCATCAGAAAAGCTTTGTGTTATCTGTGTCCCCGCAGTTACAGGGTTATATAAAGAAGCAGTCAGGCAGTGGTTCTCAGCTGGGGACATTTTTACTTGTCACAACTCATGGTGCTACTGGCATCTAGTAGGTAGAGGACAGGGATGCCACTGAAGATCCTGCAATGCACGGGATAGTCCCCTACAAAAAATTGATTTGATCCGAAATGTCAAAAGCGTCGCATTGGAGGAGTTCTGAGTTGTAGTAAGAGGGAAGCATTCACAAATGAGTCAACCATTTACACTTGTAGGTGTAGCTATAGGATAAATAGAAGTGCAGTTACCTTGTTCTTGCAGATACACCATATTGGATTTGAAGGAGAATTAGGCGTCTGGTGTCACAGCCCAAAATCGTGTGCCTGGAAGAGGCACAGCGTTAACACCATTTGAACAGTTGTCAAATGGCCTAATGGTGAAATCAATATTGGGCTGGGGCCAAAGCCAGAAATGAGCCTCTGGATACAAGAATAAATCTGCAGTTTTAGCCAAATGTAGTTATTACAGCTTATTATTAGCGATTTCATAATCTAATAGTGCAATTATGGCAGCCTTGTCAAACGGTGATTGCTCTGCACGGAGAGCTCCTTCTGGGCTCACCACCTGGGCAGGAGCTGGTAAGTAGAGGCTTCCGTTCCTGGCCCACTTAGTGTGATGGACTCTTTTTGCAGAACAGAATTCCAGAAACCATTTTTCACTAATAAGTTTTCTAAAAGAAACTTTGTACCTAAGATTCGTAGCTTGGACAAATGTTCCTAAAAATTCCTAAAAATGCTTAGCAGTCTTTAAACAGACTTTTTTGTTTAAATTTTTAGTTTTGTGGACTCAAAACTATAAGAATTTTTTTCCTTTTTTTTTTTGCGTAAAAAAACAAAATCAAATTAAATTTAAAAAAATCAGAAATAATTTGAAAAAAAAAAAACAAAAGAATGGTGCAGATCAACTGAAAAGAGTTCTATGTTTTGGTGAGCACATTTATTGGAAGGGTTGGAGAAAAATAAAAATGCCCTTTAGCTTGAGAATTTGTGGGTTCTCTGCAAATCGACTCCTTTCAGGAGTGGAGGAATCCTTGGTTCTTTCTTCATACCAAAATTTATGCAGTTTTCTCTTTTGAGTGTCTTCTGTAGTTAAGGAGGCACTCCTTCCTACAGACTCTCCTATGTCCTGCGGTCAGTTCTTTGTTTCAGCCAACTCTCAGTGGTTGGGCAACTACTACAACACCATCTTCCCGGACAAAGAGCATCGGAATATTCCGTTTCGCCGATTTATGTCTCTTTGCATGTGTCCTCATCAGTTTCTGTAGTAGTCGCCGTCTCTCCCACATCTCCTGATACCATATTTAAATGTTGAACATAAGCATATAATCTGCCTCGAAGCTCTCTGTCATTTCTCATCTTTGTGTAAGGTCACATGTCCAGGCTGAGCCTGCGGAGACCCAGGGGCTCTTCTGAGGTGCTGGGGATTTGCTGCTGGTCCACTTGTCCGCTGTGGGTCAAGTCCCTATGAGAATTCTTTTTTTTTTTTTTTTTAAGTTTATTTATTTAGAGAGAGAGGCGAGTGAGGTGGGGGCGGGGCACAGAGAGAGAATCCCAAGCAGGCTCCATGCTGGCAGTGCAGAGCCTGATGCGAGGCTGGATCCCACAAACTGAGATCATGACCTAAGCCGAAATCAAGAGTCAGATGCTCAATGTACTTGAGCCACCCAGGCACCCCCTCCACGAGAAATTCTTAGTGCACTGTTATAAATACTGTTCTTTTGAAGTTTAATTAGGGAGTACTTCATCTTTTCCTCTAACCGTTTCTTCTTTATACTTTCTATGTTTGTTATTATATCTGAATGGAAAGTTATTTACCACAAGTGTTACAGAATTTGGGATATCTTAACATGGCAAAGTTGAGATCTTTTTTTTTTTTTTTTTTTTTTTTTTTAAATTTTTTTTTTTCAACGTTTATTTATTTTTGGGACAGAGAGAGACAGAGCATGAACGGGGGAGGGGCAGAGAGAGAGGGAGACACAGAATCAGAAACAGGCTCCAGGCTCTGAGCCATCAGCCCAGAGCCCGACGCGGGGCTCGAACTCACGGACCGCGAGATCGTGACCTGGCTGAAGTCGGACGCTTAACCGACTGCGCCACCCAGGCGCCCCAGTTGAGATCTTTTAAAGAGTTCCCGAGAATTCCCAAGAGAAATCCAAAGTAAGACTTAAAAAAAACTGAACTTGCGGCCTAAACAGAATCAGATACTTCAAAATTAATTGTAGTTTTAATTTTGCATGTGAAGATTGCAAGCATACCAAATACTGAGATTTGAATCATGATAGAATTTACTCTTTATAATTCTTCCTTGTTACTTTGGAAATCTTTTTTTGGTGGAAAAGATTTGTTTTCTCTAAAGTTACCTTAATATTTATATTTGCTGTTAGTTGACTTCTCTATTTATTTTGAAAGGTCTTAATTGTTTTTTCATATTAGATTTAACAATTATTCCTTAAGGATAGCATTTTATTCTTTCTTTGAATTGTTTGTATTTGAGAAAATGTATATAACGGAATTTGCAATTTTAGTTACTTTTGAGTATACAGTTCAGTGGCACTAATTGCATTCAGAGTCGTACAACCATCCCACCACCCGTCTTGAAAACTTTCCCATGTCTCCAGACAGAAACTCTGTACCCATTAACCAGTGAGTCCCATCATCCCCTTCCCCGAGCCCTTGGTAACTTCTACTCTACTCTGTGTCTATGAATTTTCCTTTTCTAGGTATTTCCTACCAGTGAGATCCTGCAGTATCTGCCCTCTTGTGACTAGCTTCTTTCACTTAGCATCCTGTTGTAGTGTGCATCAGAACATTTTATTCTTGCAATGATAAATATACATTTATACTTCGACTGACGACCTGATAGAATTTCAACACAAAGATTTCTTCACTAAAGTTGTATTTCTTGAATGTTCACTTATGTTTGAAACTGAATACTCTGATGTTAACAGCTAAATCCAGATGACCTTCCTTGTTCTTTGTTCTGTTGATGAGTTATGACCATAGACTCTGCAGCCTGGCGCAGGTTTAGGGACGCAGGAACAGCACCGATGTAGACCTACGGCCGCTCTGACACCACTGGCTGCGGTGGGAGCCCGTGGCACGTCGGGCTTCCGGACCCTATGGCTGAGGCCAACCTCATTTGCGACCAGGTCTGCCGGGCACACGGCCTATCGGGCACCTGGAGTCTTGGGGCCTGGTGGGTCGGCAGGACTCCCCTCCTGGGCTGCTCCTCCCACGACTTGTTTAAGGACTCGAGAGAAAAGTAGGCACCAAGGACACAATTAGTTCCAAAAGGAAAGAAAATAATTAATGCACCTAAGGGAAGACGTTCAAGTGATTTGCTAGTAATCCAGGAACTGTAAGTTCAAACAAGGTGTCACCCTTCCTTTTTCTAAACCATGAAAGCAGCAAAATATTTAAGAATTAGACTACCCTGTGCTGGCTGCAGTGCAGTGAGATCGGATCACTCATGTAGCTGTGTAAATTAGGACATTCATTCCTTCAGACAGATATTCAGGGTCGTGTCAGGCACTCTGAGAGTGGCTGAGGAAATGTTCATGACTGTATGCATAAAATTATTTATCAGACATCATTATTAATAGCAATACTTGGAAACCAGCTAAATCCCCAACAGGTTGGGTTAAGTAAAATACTTGATAGGTTATTAAGACAGAAGCAGTGTGGGCAAAACCAAAACAAAAATCTACATACTTAGTGTAATTTATAAAGGCATGTATATGAAAATTTGGTAAATATCTATATGAATATTTTTAATAGGATTTTAGGTGTCTTTTTCTTCTCTTCCCCAAATATCCTATGATACTGATATTTGCTAAAATAACGAAGCTGTTTTTGACACCACCTGAATGTTAGTTAATTTATTCTGTGGTCGCGGCTCGGCCCTGGATGTGAATTGGCTGCTCTTTCATTGTGAGCACCTCAGCCATGTTTCCGGTGTCTAGTTTCTGGTCTCAGAGAGGCCCGGGTGATGTGATCATTCTGGTCCTTGCAGGGGTACTGAGGACATCACCTCTCCTCACGGCATCCCCCTTGACCTTCTGGACCGCGTGATGATCATCCGGACCATGCTGTACACCCCACAGGAAATGAAACAGGTGAGTCCCCCTTCCCCCTCTCCACAGTCTTCTCCCCTCATTTGCCCCAGCATCCCTGATGCTGTGTAGAAAGGTATTCACGGAGCACACCTGGCTCCCACCACCGTCCCGGCACTTAGCTCCTGGCCTTGGGCAAGTCACAGTACTCCAGAGCTTCAGTCCTCACGTCTGAAAGATGGGTGGGCTAACGAGACATTGCTTGAGGTGTTCCCAAACCCTAGCTGCCTGTGGGTCTTGGCTGTTGTCTCTTCTATCATATCCCTTCTGATAAACTTTAGGAAAGGGATAGTGAAAAAATCAACTTGATGACAGCCTTTAGGGAAGCCACCAGCTCTAGGAAAGAGGCAATAAAATATGATTTTGTGGTAGCCTCTTGCTATCTAGGCCACGCCCCCTCCAAGGCTTCTTCTGTTGAGTAGGCGAAGCCAAGAGCTCTGTCCCACCAGGACCCATGCAGGCTGGCTCCAGCAGGGCACAGAAGCTGGAGGGGGGTGAGAGCGTATCTGCTGCCACCAGTGTGACTAGTGGTAGCCGTCCTGGGGGCTTCGGAGGCTGTGCCTGAGGCTGCTGCGGAGGCCTAGAGAGCTGGTGAAGCAGGGTCACACAGCTTCAAGGGGCCCCTGGGAGTGGAGATCCTAAAAGCAGCCTATAAGAGGCTGAAGGAAGTGTACCTAACACAGAGTGTATGCTCGACATTCCACGTGAGCCGAATTTGCGTTAGACCTGGGGGTGGAAAATGACATGGGTGTCTGAGATTGGGCCTTACCCCAAAGGGCACTGCCCCGGCTCTCTGCACAGGGACTGCCTCGTGCTTGATCTGGACCTGGGGCGCCACGTGCCCAGGCACTTTACACTTAGAATTTCTAGTCCCCTTATGCGTACTTCCAGGTAGTCATTGGTCACCCTCTCTTCCTGCGGATGGCTTAGTCCCTGGGTGACAAGTCCAACATGCAGAGCCAGCCAGTACCCTGCAGAGCCCAGGCCACGTGCTCAGTGGCGGCCTGTGGCCTAGGTTGGTAGCCCACCGGGGCAGCGCGGCTGTGCTCTTGCCCTGCTCTGCCCGCCCTTGCCCCAGATGGTCCCACTGCCAGTGTAGGTCCCTCACTGTGGGTCCGTGTGGACCAGGGCTGCACCAGTGTGTGTCTCCACAGGCCCTGCCTGGACCCTCTCCTCTCACAGAGCGCAGGCCCCCTTTGTTAGATGTCATGCTGACCCCATGGACACACTTAGCCAACACACTTCCGTTTGATCCCCGGTACCTGTGAGGTGGGAGAGTTATTACACTGTCATTCTTAAAGGTGAGGACCCAGAGACCGAGGCTGACTAAGCCACCCAAGCTCATAGAGCTTGTCAGTGGCCAGTGGGTGACAGGACTGACAGACTGGAGTCCAGGCTGCCTGGTCTGGAAGCCCCTGGTCTTCATCACTGTGCCACCAGCTCCCACGTGCTAGAAAGGTCCCGGTTGGGGGTGGCTTCTCTGTGGCAGTTTGTCGGCAGGGCCTTTCCCTTTGGAGCTCTGAAGGCCTCTCCTGGCGTTCCCTGGCAGCACTCCGCTTGCCGTGGCCCGAGGGGCCCGGCCCTGCTGGTGTTTGTGGTCGACGGTGCCCGTGAGTGCCGTGGAGACTCAGGAGCCAGAGACCTCCTCGTGACCAGCACTGACGGGTGCAGAGCAGCGGCGGGCACGCTGTGTAGGGGACGGTGTCCGTGGCCGGGGGCCTTGTCATCAGATCATGGTCTCCGGCCCTTGGACGAGTGCTGGGTTGAAGCCAAGGCATTCACTGAACAGAAGCAGAGGCAAAAGCAAAGGAGAAGCCGGTCGCGCCCCCATCCTTACCCTGGGGACGGGGGCACCGCGTCATCGTGCCAGGGAGGCAGCCCACACGCTGGCGGTACTTCCTGGCTGAGTGACTAGAGCAGTTGGCACAAGGTCTGCTGTCTCTTTTCAAGGTTGTCGTGAGGACTGAGTGAGACAGCGAGGCTGACTGAGGGAAGGGATGGGGCCGGCCGCCCTGCTCCACTGCGGTTACTATCATGGCTGTTAACAGCTTGCGGGGACTTCACAGTCACCTGCTAGGGTCCTCACAACAGCTCTCAGTAACCAGGCTTCGGGGCTTGGGAACAGCGAGCATCCCCGGGTCACAGAGATGAGCTGCAGAGGTAGGACCTCACGTGGAGCCAGCTCACCGTGGAGCACGTGGTCTGGGCTCTCTGGGAACATTCCACCCCATGCCTCTGGCTCCTCCAGAGGGCTGGTTCCCTCTTGGCTCAGCCAGGAGAGCCTCTTCTCAGGCTCTCTCTCTCGGGTGAGCAGAGGTCAGACTAACTGCCAGGACGCGCACTGCTTTGTTCTTGTGGGTTCAAGGGATAACCTCAGCATTTTTACGGGAGCCTGGGGTGGGTTTTTAAAAAAACAAAGTAAATGTAACTTGTGTACCCTGCCATCAGTGCCGACACCCTCATAAACTATCCCTGCAGGTTATTAAATGATTAAAGATCTAATTTATGAACTGTCCGTTTCCGAGCAGTCTGCAACAGGAGCGCTTGGGATTGCTCTGACCTGCTCTCGAGAGAGAGTGAGAGCAGAGCGTCCCTGACATTCCCGAGGCCCGACGTCCAATGCCGTGGGGCTTGCTGACAGCCGGATGCTCTGGTCTGAAGCTCTCACCTTGAGCGGGCTCCAGGATTCAACATTTGCATCTCCCTAGAGTTTCCGAAGGCCCCCAGGGGACATTTTTCTTGGCAGAACCTGGAGGTGTCCTTAATCCCCAGCTGTCAGTGAGAAGCCCTCTTGCACAAATCTGTCTGGCTCTGGCTGTTGTGGTCGGAGGGGCGTCCTGTGGTCGGAGCCAGGAGCAGGATCTCTCTCCCTGCTCCTTTGCCAGCCACCCTTCTGCCTATCCGGTAACTTCCCTCTGCCCGGTGCTTTAGCTTCACACCCTAGACGGTGGACGGTGGAGCTCCTCCTGCACAAGCTAAGAGTCTTTTGACAGAGGTCACACTGGCAGCCTGCTCACTGGCTGAACAGAAGAATTCTACACGGCCGGGGCCGTGTTTGTGAATTATTCGAACAGGTTGCCAACATTTAGACATCAGAACATTTCACACAGAAGTCTAAGTTCTGAGTCTCTCCTGACAAAATGAAACTTCCCTGCCCTCCGCCCCGGTGGCACTGGTGGCGTGCAACAGACAGGCCACCGGCCCTGGCTCACGTGGTCTCGTCCACCTTGGCTCTTGCCCTGGTCCAGTTGTGCGGGGCCTGGCTGTCCTACCGAGCAGGACTCGTCCCGTTCACGGCAGCCGACGTGCTGGGTGCCCTCCCCGGGGTCCCCGACGCTGAGCTGCCTGCCTCTGCGGGTCTCTGCCCGGGAGCTGTGAGGCCAGTCTGAAGAGCCCGGCTCCTAAACCCCGGGTCCCTCTCTTCCCCATGCAGGGCTTGAGCCGGGGGCTCAGTCTTTCCCATTTCCTATGCCTCTACCTCGGGTGTTTTTATGGCTTTAATTTAAACAAGGGCTTCTTGATATCTTGTTTACGAAGCTGCCAAAGTGAAAAATTCCTGTATTATATGAGGCTCGAAGTCCTCGAGTTATCTCGGCTCCCCAACACACAACATCATTATCCCAGCTGCCCCTTATCACTCAGCGCCGGTGCGCCTGCAGGATGCCGGGGCCACTTGTGCTCCAGCGGCCGCGCCGCCAGCCTGCCTCCCCTCCAACTTCGCCAGGATCTTCCAACTGCAACAAGCGTCAGCCTCTCTGTGATAGATTAGATATCTCCCAGTGATGTTATGAGGGCTGGTAAATCTTTAAAAGTAACTTTTTTGATTTATTTAACCATCGTATTTATCAAACAAATAAAAAATGTCTCCTCTTGCCTGAGTGCTTATAGGTGGTGGTACCCACGCTGGGGAGGAAGGTTAGAGCCCTTGAGGGAGCCTGGGCAGGTGTCAGAGAGGCCCACGTTCTCTAGGTTTGGGGACTGCCACGAGGAGGGTGGGGAGGTAGGAGCTGAGCTACCCGGCCCACACCTCCAAGGGTACCAGCCGCCATCTGGTCACCGTGAACACTGCACCCTGGAGGTGTGCAGGGCCAGCAGCCCAGGGTAGAGGCCAGCTCTCTGCCCTTCCAGCCCAGATTTGGGCCTCTTGGGCACGGTTGATGCCAGGCAAGACACGCTGGACAAGATTGGTTTTAAAGCACTGGATAAAGGGGACACTTGAGGTCAGTCACTATTGATCATGGTCTTTCTCCTCCAAAAGATTATTAAAATCCGAGCCCAGACAGAAGGGATCAACATCAGTGAGGAGGCGCTGAACCACCTGGGGGAGATTGGCACCAAGACGACTCTGAGGTGAGCACGTCTGCCCGGAGCTACTCCCCGCCCATCTGCCCTGTGGAGCCTCTGTAGGGCCCATTCTGAGACATACTGATGGGTCCCTCACAAGGGCACAGGACCACGTCTGCTGTCACTGCTGTGATGGGTCTCGTCCTGGGCACTGCGATTTAGAACGCGTAACATTTAAGTGACGGCGCCCATAAAGCTAGAGTGACAGGTTAGGTCCCTTTGTCCTACAGTGGATGCTCCCCTGTGTGGAGAGCTTGCCAGCTCCCTTAGTGGAGGAGATGGACAGTCCGGAGACCAGGGTCCGAGGCAGAGGGCTCACTGGCCAGGCCCCGCTTGACCCCTCCCCCTGGCTCTGTTCTCCAGGCTGTTGTGGGCAGGGGGTGGTGGGTGCAGGGGAGGGGGAAGGATGAGCATGGACACAGATTGCTCTCCTGACTGTTCGCCAGTGGCCCAGAGCCACCTGCCTGTGGACAGTGTCCCTCTTGGTGTCCCGACTGCTTGAGAGATCTCGACCTCACAGCTCCCAGCCAGTCCCTGTTTCCCTTTGAGTCTGTTCCTTGCTCGGAGGTTGAAGCAGAATTGCAAGATGTTTTCTTTGGGTGGAGTGGTACTTAAAAACTCCAGGATTTTTGTGCCTTTGCTTGGGGAACGTGCTTTTGGTTGACTGTGTGCTCATTTGCCTGCCGTCTGCCGTGTCCAGTGTCCAGTCTGGGCCTTAGCATTCCTCACCTGCACCTGTGTCCACCACAGTTTGTGGTCCCTTTTATTTTTCTCAAATATTTTAGTTTTAAGGAATCTCTATACCCAGTGCGGGGCTCGAACTCACAACCCCGAGATCAAGAGTCTCGCACCACCGACTGAGCCAGCCAAGCGCCCCTGTGCTCTCTTTCGAGTAGCAGCGCAGTTACAGCCTGTCTGAGAACTTTCAGACTGTGACAGATTTGGGGGCTGGGATGTGGCTTGTGGCCCTCCTCTGATGTGGCCCCGTCTCACTCCTGCCCCGGCCCCTGTCACTCTAGGTACTCGGTGCAGCTGCTGACCCCGGCCAACTTGCTGGCCAAGATCAATGGGAAGGACAGTATCGAGAAAGAGCACGTGGAGGAGATCAGTGAGCTCTTCTATGATGCCAAGTCCTCGGCCAAAATCCTGGCTGACCAGCAGGATAAGTACATGAAGTGAGACGGCCTAGTTGGCTGCGAGACACTCCGGGCGAGCCTGGCCTTGGGTCTGGCGGGAGGCCGCCCTGCGCTTGGGCTCTGTCCCCACTCAGCCGCGGTCGGGAACGACATCAGTTCAGCGTGGAAAGTGTTTCTTTTTAAATTATCATAACTTCTGTGGTTGCTTTGAAGGAACCCTGCTTCACCTGGAATGTTTTCTAATAAACCCTTGTAGGTTATTTTGATGCCGTGTCTCTCTCTGAATTTTTTAAAAATAAACTTTGTATTTTAGAACAGTTTTAGATTTCCAGAATGTTGTGAAGACAGTGCAGGGGGTTCCCGTGTGCCTCACACCGCTTCCCTCATTGTTAACGTTCCACAGTGCTGGTGTGGTTCCTTTGTCACATCTGATGTGCCAGTATTGGCTCGCATTGTCCTGCCCTGCTCAAATTTCCTGGGTTAAGGAATGGCCTTGTCTGTCCCAGGATCCCACCCAGGACACCACACTACATTTAGCTGGCCCACCTCCTTCAGCCCCTGTTGGCTGTGACGGTTTCTTACCCGTTCTCTGATTTTGCCGACCGTGACAGGTTGAGGGGTGTTGCCCAGGCGTTGTGTAGATCAGCCCTCCGCGTTTGTCTGAGGTTTTCTCACCATCACTCTGTGGAAGACCACGGAGGTGCAGGGCCGTTCCCGGCAGTCACCTGGCTCCGGTCATGTTTGTCACCTTTGTCTCATCCCTCTTCTATATCGTCCTCTTCGGAAGGAGTCACTAAGTGCAGCCCACCTAGAAGTGGGGGGGAGGGGGGCTGCTCCACCTCCTCGAGTGCTGGGGATCTACAGAGATGATCTGGAATTCTGCATGGGAGTTACCTGTTCTCCCCCATTCTCTCCCACTTGCGTGTTTACTCAATCCTGTATATCGGTGTGGATCGGGGAGGGATATTCATCTATACTTGGGGTTATAATCCAATACCACGTTACTTATTCTGTTACACTGGTCCGGCTTCGACCGTTGAGAGCTCTTTCGGTGGGCTCCTGTGTCCCTTTGACACGTTAGTGCACCGAGTGGGGCTTTCGCCCCTTGAGAGGAAGGGGAAATGGCAGCCCTGGTAGATACCTTGGTGGAATGTTCTCGCCTGGTAGGATGAGCACAACACTCTGCCTGCCCAGCCTGGTCCTCGTCTGCCAGCTTAGCCACCGAAGTGCTTCCCGACACGGGCGGGGTCTGCGTGCTCCTTTTTTTATTTTTTAAACATTTATTTATTTTTGAGAGAGAGACAGCACAAGTGGGGGAGGGGCAGAGAGAGAGGGAGACGCAGAATCTGAAGCAGGCTCCAGGCTTGGAGCTGTCAGTGCAGGGCCCGGTGCGGGGCTCCAACTCACAGACCACGACGAGATCATGACCTGAGCTGAAGTCGACACTTAACTGACTGAGCCACCCAGGTGCCCCATGTCTCCGTGCTCATACACACCAGAGAGAGGACCAACCACGATGGGGATGTTGATCCAATCAGGGCTTTAATCCCACTTAGCCATGAGGGCCTTGTGGGGCAGGCACAACTGTTGTCCCACGAGTGATCTCCACCTGAAAATGTCCGGGACACTGAGGGCAGGAGGGCTGAGGTCTTGTGTGGGAGTTCATCTAACCCTCTGAGGGTCCCCTGGCCACACTCACACCCCGAGAAGGCCCCAGCTGGTCCCTTTTGCCAGAGTGGGCCTGGCCCCAGAGGGAGGTACCACCTTGGGGGAGGGGGGAGGGCGGGTGAGGACAAGGGCTTTGGCGGGAGGCGGCCAGATGCTTCCCGAAGTCGGGGCTGAGCGCTGCGCCTTGTCCCTGCGGCCTATATCCTCTGACCTTGTGCTTGTGTCTCTGGCCTCCCGACTCAAGGCACGTTAGAAAAAAAATGACACCTAAGGTGTGGCAAGAGCTATTCAGTACTGGAGCCCGTGTAACTGTTTTCCATTTCCATCTACGTCCATACAGCCCAGCCAGGAAGAGGTGGAACCGGGATTTGCGGTCAGACTGGCCTGAGTCTGTGCTCCTAACCCCCGTGGGCTAACCACCTCGCTCTGTGTGGAGTTGTTGGGGAGGCCTCCAAGATCTGACCTCTGTACCAGGCAGGTGAGGCAAGCAGGGTCTGGTGTGAGGACAGTGACTTACCTCAGATGTCCCAGAGGCCGAGAGCAGGCTCTGCCCCTGCCGGACCTCCTCCCCTGGCCCCCAAACCTTTTCCAGTGTTTAAGGAGCAGCAGTGCTGGCAAACCTCTCAGGCCTGGGTTAGGACAGCTCCCTCCCCACTGCTCAAGGAACCCCCCCACCACCATGGCCAGAGTGCTGAGGAGTTGGGGTGGGGGGGAGGAAGGGAGGGGGGGTGGTGTCACAGCCTTCCTGCTCCTCAGGTATCTTGGCCTTGGAGCCACCCAGGGAGCTGGCCCACCTCCCTCATCTGTGCTCCAGTAAGGGAGATGGTTCTGGATAGGTACGAAGGTTGGGTTATTTTAATTTTCCTCCTATTTTTTTCCAGCAAGGCCTGTGATTGTTACATTAATCTTCCAGGCGAAGTTTTTACGACCGATCCCTCGCCGACTATGAGAAGTTTCTCCATCCATTACCAAGAGGGAAACAGACCCTGGTGGGGAGGAAAATATTTGTTACATCTTATCAGGCTGACACACAATCTAACAACAATTACAGCAGCCCCATTTTTTGCACTATTTCAGCTCCGGTGTGAAAAATTGTTGTAATATTAAAGTGAGGCAGGGTGGGGGGCTGGTCGGCTGATATTCAGAGCCCTGGGCCCAGGCTCTCCTGGGGGCCTCCCGGCTTGCCCAAGTTGATTGGGTGGCTGAGGGGAAGTTGTTGGCATGTAAATCCCAGCTCCCCGATGGGAGCTAATGGCCCTTGAGATGCAGAGATGCATGTGAGAGCTGGAAGGGCTCCTGAAAGACAGAGCGTCCCTTGTCTGGGAAGTCCCCTTGTCCCCCTCCATTTTCTCAGCCCACATGCCTTTGCCCCGGTCACACACACCTCTTAGGGTGCGCTTCCTACATTCGTTCGTAGGATATCATGTTTTTTAAGGACTGAACAGATAGATGGTGTCACACCAGAAAGTGACTTCTTGGTTAGCAAACAAGAAGCAAAACAGAGCTGCACAGCGGTGGGGGGTGGACTCCCTGGTGGCCCCCATGTCTGAGTGCAGCGTCAGCAGGCTTCTGCCAGGAAAGCAGCAGACGTTGGTCACCCAGCAGTCCTCGGCGGCCCCCAGAGCCTGCCCTGGGCTGGGCAGCTGGTCCGGCCCGAGCAGCTCTTGAGGGATCCTGGTCAGGCGACAGGTGGGCGTCCGGAGCATCTGGGTCTGGGGGCATGATGCACAGGGATGTGTTTTTGATTGGGTTAGGCCCTTGGTCCCGATGAGGGTGGTCCTTTCTGGTCCTTGAGCTTTGGCTTCCGCATCTATGAGATGGGGGCAGCTGTGTCCCATCGATGGATGTGGGGACACGGTGAAGTGATGTGTGGCTGCATCGGGCGCTCCAGGTAAGTAAAATTCAGAAGGAGCGCCGGATCCCTCCCTATCTCCTGGGAGAAGAGATGGTCACGGTTTTGCCCAACGGGAGGCAGAAGCTGGCTAGGCTCTGCCCCTCCCTATCTGAGGAGCAGGCCCTTGGCAAGGCCTAGAAATCCCAGGTGGCTGGACTCTTCTGTTAGGCCCAGAAGGACAAGCCCTGCTCAGGGATCTGGAAACCTGCAAAGGCAGGAGCTTTTTCCTCAGTGTTCACAACTTCCCGAAGCCTGTGCTGCCCCTCACTGGGCCCCTGGGCCCTGCACCCCCAGAGGCCCAGCCAGGGCTGGAGCAGCCAGAGGGCAGAAATGGCTGCCTCCTGATTCCAGCCAAGCACTGGCGGCTGTCAGGACAGTTCAGCCCTCCCTTTTGGTCTCTGGGAGGCCGAGTAGCCCAGAAGCAGAGCAGGGTCCACCTGGGCGCACCTGCTCGGCGCTCCCCACTCCACACCCCTCCCCCCTCCCATTTATCCCGCGGCCAGCAGCCCCCTAGGGACCAGCCGGAGGCCCGGGCAGGGTCACCGGGCAGCCCAGGGTGCGGGGAGAGGCGCGCAGCAGGGCCGGGTGGTGGGGAAGGGGTGGGCCGGCCGCGGGGGCTGGCTGTCGGCCCGGCTGGCCCTGTCGCCCCTCCCCGTCACTCGGCGGCAGGCGCGGTGATTAATGGCCGGGCCGCGCCGCCCGTGCCGCCATCAGCGCGCGTCTGGGCGGCGATGGATGCGGCTGTCAGGCCGGCCCGGCCCGCGCTGACCCCCGGCCCCGGCCCGGCGCGATCAATGGGCGGCGCGCGGCGGGCGGCGGCTGGGCCGGCGCGATAAGATGGGCCGATGGGCGCCCGCCGATTGCCCGCTCCGTCACCCGCCGTCACCGTCCCCGTCACGCCGCCCGCGCGCAGATCGGCGCCGTCAGCGCCGCGTGATTAATGGGGACGCGGGCAGCGGCGGGGAGGGCGCCAGGGCGCGGGCGCGCGGACCCCGCAGCGGAGGGACGCGCCGGCGGCGGGGGTGCCCCCAGGGGCCCGCCAAGCCCGCAGTGCCACCTGCGGCGGTCTCGCGCACAGCACACCGCCCTCTCACACTGGGGCACAGGGGTCACCGAGGGGGTGGCGGAGTGCGGGTCTGACAGCGCAGGGAGGGCCGAGAGTAGGGGGGACAGCTAATGTGACCTCTGCTCCCAGACTCCTCCAGGCCTCCGCCACCAGGGCCACCAGCCTCCTGGGCCTTTGCAGGCCTGTCCCCACTGTCCCAGCCATCTTTGGAAACTCCAGACCTGAACCAGTCAGGCCCCTACTCAAAACCCTTTCATAGGTCCCCACGGCCCAGGGGACAGATCACAAGGATCGCGGGTGGTGTCCCGCCAGCTCCCTGGCCCCTGCCCTCTCGCCAGCCCTGCGTCGGTAGGGCACGCATCACCGCGCTCCCCTGCACGACACCCGCCTTCAGCTCGGCGTCCTGGGTTCACCCCGTCTGCCCCGCCCGTGCCACACCAGGTGACTGAGAAGAGCCTGCGGACCGCCAGCGCCAAAGTCCACAGATGCCCACCGAGGTGACCCGTCCCCAGGCCTCTGCTGGGGAAAGAGCCAGGCTGCCTGGGATGGTCAGCCTCGGAGACAGACGCCAGCCTACCCACCCATTGACAAACTGACAGGAGCCGTAAGTCAGGTGCTCAGGCAGGCGTCTGGAGGGCTTCCCAGAGGAAGCGACGGGAGCGCAGGGGAGGCCAGCGGCCCCAGGCCGGGATGGGGGAGAGGCGGGTAGTAGGCGGGAAGCCCGGGTGGCTGAGCACAGCGCGGGCGAGGCGAGGGGAAGGGCGAGGGGCCCGGCTGCGGCCTATCCGGTGGGCGGCGGTGTCCCAGAGGCGAGCGACTGCGAGGACAGTGCCAGTCCCTCTCCCTTGTCGCTTCCCGGGGGTCTTGACCGCCTCCCCACGGCGGCGCGAAGCCCGTGACTGCGAAGCCACAGCGCCCCCGCGCGGTCAGAAGCGCACAGCGCCTGCCTCCCGTGTGCCCGCCCTGCTCCCAGCGCCCCGCCCGCGGGGCGTGGCCAAACCTGGTCTTAGGGTCGGAGAGGAGAGCGGACCCCGAGCCTCCAAGCAGGCTCCCTGCAATGGAGGCTGAGGCCAGGCCGACTCCAACACGCTAGAGAAAAACAACGCTGTTCTGGTTTTTCTCACCATAGATCAGCTCTGCCTGCTCTCGGACTTAAAAATGGGGTAGTACTTAAAAGCGTGGATGCATTCTCTTGTGACTCGTTTGAGTCCGCTTCAAACAGATCCACGCTTCTGAGATTCGTGCAGGCTGTGCTATCACTGTTCTTTTGATTCCTGGAGATGCCACTGTATGAGTGTACTGTTTCCTCGTCCACCTACCTGCCGTTGGCTGTTTGGCCCAATCTTACATTTCAGCTACTATGAATCAGCTGTGATGAACATTTAAAAAAAAAAAAAGAGTTGCCTTTAATTCTCTTTTCCAATGTTCAGCAAATATATTCTCACAAAATAGTGAATGGCAGTACAGAACGTGCATGTGATGTATATAGTCTTTTTATTTTTTATTTTTTAAAATATATGTATTTTTTTTGAGAGTGAGAAAGCAGGACGGGGGGGCGGTGCAGAGGGAGAGAGAGGGGGAGAGTCCCAAGCAGGTTTCATGTCCAGCATGAAGCCTGACACAGGGCTTGATCTCACGAAAGTGAGATCATGACTTGAGCTGAAATCCAGGTCAGATGCTGAACAGACTGAGCCACCCAGGCGCCCCTGATTGTTTTATTTTTAAGTAGTCTCTGCACCTAATGTGCTTGAATTAACCCAGAGATCAAGAGTCGCATGCTCTACCGACTGGGCCAGCCAGGTGCCCCAGACATTCTTGCATAAAAGTCTTTGTGTAGACATAGATTTTTATGTCTCTTGCGTAAATACCCGGGAATGGAGCAGCTGGGTGCAGATTCATGAGAAATTGCTAGACCTGTTCCTGATGCACAGTGTGTTTTTTAACCCCCCACCAACCTTTAAAAAAGTTTATTTTTGAGAGATAGCGAGCATAAGTGGGAGGGGGCAGAGAGACAGAGAGGGGGAAACAGAGGATCCAGGCTGACAGCAGAGGCTCAAACTCTACGGGGCTCAAACTGTCGAACCTGGAGACATGACCTGAGCCGAAGTCAGACGCTTAGCCAACAGAGCCACCCAGACGCTCCACCCCTGACCCAACTTTTAGAATACAAATAGTGACATATGCTACTGCTGCTTCTAGGGTTTTTTTTTTTTCTCCCTCAACGGCACATCTTGGAGATTCCTCTAAGACCATATATAGACTTTTCTCCTAGTTCCGTTCCACGGGAGGGAGGGGCTGTAATTTATCCAGTCCCATTCTGATGGGCATTCCAAGGTTTCTAGCTTCATTGAGCTGGGCTTTGAAGGATGAACAGGAGTTTGTCAGGCAAAAACTGAGGGAAACTGGGGAGAGCCCAGAAGCTAGGCAGATGTTGCAGAACCTGTCACTGGGGGGGTGAGCTTTCTGAGCATAGAATCAACCCCTGCCCCATTTACCCCCTGGGGCTCGATAATGTGCTTCAAATGGAAAGGAGTGGGCGATGTGGACGTGTGCTGGCCAAAGGTTCTGGAGCAGGGTGATGGAAAGTCCCAGAAAGTTTGGGGCAGTGGGGCAAGGTGGGCATCGCCACCAGGGGGCACTCCTGGGACTCTCCAGAACCAGGTACTGGTGGATATTATAGTTCGTACTAGGGCTTTTGCTGAGCCTTGGACAGGGGTCACCTGCCCACCCCTGGGGCCTCATGTCGGGAAGCTGTGCTCTTCCCTAGGAAATGGCTATCCTCTTGGGGCAGAGACAGGATGCTCACCTGTCTTCCCCACTATACACGGGCTTCTTGGCCCAGCCAAGGGCAGGGTCTGCACAGGTTCCCAGCAGGGGGAAGCTCCCAGGAGTGCAGCAGGTTTCCCGAAGCCCCCCATCCCTGGTTCCAACTATGCCCCTTGCAGAGGAACCCACGGGCGGGCAGGCCCAGCAGCCAAGCAGGAACTTGGGGCAAGAACGGCACCTTGGGCTTTCAGTCTTGGCTCTGCCACAGAGTGGCCGTGTGGCTTCGGGTCACACTCTATTTCCCTGGGGTCAGTTTCTGCACCAAATGGGGCAAACTGTTTCTCTCCCTCCCAGGCCTTGACCGGGTCGGGGGGCAGCGAATGAGATCACGTGTAAGGGGGCTAGCACAGCACCAGCCCCACGGGGAAAAGAAGAGAAGGCGTTACCAGGCGGTTAGAAGGAGGCACTGCTGGACAGTTCCTGGCACAAGGGTCCCGCCTAGCGTCACGTGAGCCGAGGCAGAGCCTGGCACCCCGAGCCACATACACGGCTGCTCCAACATGGGCTCCGCTTGTTCGGCTCCCAGGTTGAGGCCGGTCTGGTCACAGGCCCAGCCAAATCGCCCAGGCAGCGAGAGAGGGTGCAGTGCCTCTCTGGGGGTGGGAGCTTCTCTGACTTGAGTTTCTGGATGTCACAGCCGGGGACCCTACCTGCTTGCCTGGCTCCCATCGGGGGTCTCAGCCCATTCCGGCAGCCAGCAGTCTGGAGGGAGCACAGGGCAGGTTGGCCACACACCCCATCTTGGGCACAGCCTCAGCCCAGCTCTGACAGGGGGCTTCTGCAGGGTCAGGCTCCAACACCTGTCCCTCCAGGGGTCCCAGAGGGACATCCTGCCCTGGCCCAAGCCCATCTCAGAAATCAGAAGTTGTTTTTTTTTTTTTTTTTAAAGTAGGCTCCACATCCAGCGTGAAGCCCCATGTGGGGCTTGAACTCATGACCCAAAGATCAAGACCTGAGCTGGGATTGAGAGTTGGACACTTAACCAACTGAGCCACCCAGGTGCCCCAGAAATTGGTTTTCCAAGACAAAGTCTAAGGTTGTCCTTGGAACACTGAGGCTGGAGCCCAGCTAAGGAGAAAGGGTCCTGCCCACCGGTCACTCAGGAGTCACTGAGGCAGCACCAGGCCGGTGGTGGTGGCAGAGGGTTCGGGGTGAGGCACCGTCCAGGAGAAGCTTGTCAGCTTCAAAACCAGGCAGGCAAGTGGGAAGTTTTCCTCTCACATCACCCTGGGAACATGCGCTATTCTCCTCAGGTGGAATCCCTCGGGAAGACTTCCACACGCCCATCCCAGGGGAGCAGTCATCATGTCGGCCCCCGCCATCCGCGTGATGCTGGGGTCCAGGACAGGATGGAGACCCTCCTGGCTTAGCTACAGGTCCGGCTGATCAGTGGCTGGATGTATAGTGATGTCTGCCATCACAGCCTAGGGCAACGGTACCCCTTGGCCTGGACAGGGCGGGAGGGCGCTGCGTGGGTATGGCGTGATGGGCTGCGTTCACAGGGGTGACACCCGTCTACTCCCTCGCTTCTGGGAGGACCCGGCACTTCACCCGTGTTTCTCTTCACCAAAACCCGGGGCGTGCAACTGACACACCCCCGGGAGAAGCACGTTTTCCAGGGGCTACGCCTGCCCGGGGAGGGACTTCCGTCTAGTGGAGAATGAGGCACCCTGTGCAAAACCAGGACTCAACCACGCCTCACACACACCCGAAGGGCACCCAGCTCTTCTCTCGCCGGCCTTCCTGGGAACTGTAAACCAAGAGAATGTGACCAAGTGGCTTGTAAAAAGTTGGCTTTATTTGTCACTTATTCACCTTAACTCAGTTATGCCATTACGGCGTCCACAGTGACAGTCCCCTGGAAGCTGGGGTCGGCCCCCACCCACCATGATCATGGACCACAGAGCACGAGCCCCGCGGGGCCCCACCCACGAGGCGGGCGCTCCCAGCGTTGCCACGCACGGGCTCGCGCAGACTGTGCGTCGCGGGGAGGCATGGAGTCTCTGCTCAGGACTGGGTCTGACAAGGCCACATGTGATATGGTGGTATGCCCTGGACTGGGGGTCGACAGACCTGCCAGGCCCATCCTGGTTCTGCCGCTGGCTTGCCGGGTGGCTTTAGGCAAGTCGCTTTTTGTCCCTCGGTCGGTTTGTTTCCTGGTTAGCGCTGCTAGTGAGGTCTCCTAGGACTCCGACTCAGACGGGCGCCGGCCCTGTCACCTCTGCTGAGTCGTGACCATGGCTCTGTGCTTCGAAGGCTGCTGTGTGCCTGCTGCTGGTGGGGCGTCTCCTTCCGCAGGGCCCCAGGTGCTCCCTTTTTAGAACCGGGGCGTCTTCCGGTGAGAACCCCTCAGGGTTGTGGTGCCTGACTCTGCTGTCCCTGCTGCCAAGCACAGCCTGTCCCCTGAGGAGCCTTCCTAAAGGCCTCAGAAAAGGTTCCAATTCCTAAAATCTAGGTCCTCTGTTACTGCAAACAGAACTTAATTTAGACATAATTGTGAGTCTTTTCATTCCAAACACACTGGAGCCACTTACAAAAAAACAAAACAAAACAAAACCCAAACACCAAAAAACCCAAAGCCCTCTGACCCAGATCTCATCATGGATCTGAGGCCCGAGTCCTCCTGCTGGGTGGTCCCGATGGAAGTCAACAGGAGACGGGTGGCATCTAGTCACTTACTTTACATGCATTTGGTCCCAGGCACAATTAAAAAAGTGCTAAAAACATGATAGGAAGTCCTCAGCCTGGAAGGCAGCGGTGCTGCGACAGCCAAGCTGCTGCCTTTCCACGTCTGTGTGCGTCTCCCTAGGGGTGAGCGGGAGGCCCGTCCGGTGACAACCAGAAGGACTGGACAGACACACATCACTCCAAGGGACCTCTATGCAACGTCCACCTGGCTTGGGTCAGCCACAACGCCAAAGAAGCTGGTGACTCCTGGCCCCGCTTGATCAGGGGACACAAACCGACTACAGACAGACATGGTGGAGCCAAGCCGACTCTGTGCTTTTCAGCCTCAAAGCCCGACTAGAACAGTCAATGAGAAGAGCCAACAGGCACATGCAGAAAAATTAACAGATGGCCCAAGAGCGTCTTCTGGAAAATCCATCCCTTTCTTTTGGAAGAAGCTTGGTCCTAAAAAACTACTTATAAAAAAGGAAGACAATTGTGTCTTCCAGAAAAACAGTTTTAAGCCAGATATTCCCACCCCTGATTGTGAAAGGGACTCACTAGTGAGTCCTCCAGAAAACATGATTTGCTCTCAGCCTCGTGCCCTGTGGCCACGACGTAGACACTGCCACAGGGTTTGTGCTTCTAACCAACAGGACATTCCCTTGGTGGGGGAACAGCTCAGACCACTGCAGCCGCCTACGGCACTGAGCAGGTGCAAAGGTTACAACAAAAGTTACATGGACACTTGGGGACGGTCACTTACCACCCCCACCTCTGGCAGTCAGCTCAATAAAACCTCAGTTCTACCGTTCTTTCTGCCAATGCCAGAATAAAAAGCAAAATTTCAAACTGGAAAAATTCTAGCACTTTACAAAGTGGAATGAAAGAATATGAAATTCAAAACCATTATTAAACAAAAGTCCCGGTGCCGTAGCAGCACTCCCTGTGATGAGCACCCCACGGTGAGGTCTCGCTGTTTCCTTCCCCCACAATTCCGTGCACAGCCCCTCTCCCTGGTCCGGGGAGACAGGGCTCAGAACAGAAGGGCCCCCATGCTGCCGACCTCGCTCTGCTCCTTCACGAAGATTTCAAAGTACTGGTAGATGATCGTGACCGCGAGCAAGATCCCGGTTCCAGACCCGATGGCGCCCAGGAAGTCGGCCAGGACGGAGAGGGCCCCGATGCACAGCCCGCCGAAGGCTGCGGCGGTGGGGATGTACCTGGGGAGCAGGAGGGGCCGGTCAGCCACGTGGCACCATGCAGAGTCCCCTGGCCGGGCCATCCGACATGCCCACCTCTGATTCAAGACCCTGACTCCTTAGAGGCTACTCCACTACCTCCTTGAACCTTCACCTACGTCGCGGCTTGTTGGTCTAGACTGGGGCTGTGCTGTCCAGTGAGTGCCGTGTATGGCTCGTGAAACGGGACTAGTCCAGATCGAGATGGTAAAGGCCTCACGTGAGGTTTTGAAGAACGTAAAATCTCAATATGCTTTTTCTTACGTTAACTGCAAGTTACAAAATGATATTCTGGACATAACTGGATTAAATAAAATATACCATGAAATTTCACTTCACCAGTTTCTTTTTAAGATATAGTCTACATACGACATTTTATTAGTTTCAGGTATATTCTTACTTTTTTCAGGTGGCCGCTAGAAAATTTAAAATTTCCCACGTGGCTTGCAACCTATTATGACCGAACAGTGACATCAATGCAGGGGGCTCAGAGAATTCTTAAAACTGCCCTGCTAGAGATCTGGAAACAATCCGAAACTTGCAGCACTGGCTTCCCCTGTGGTTGCTTCCTTTAGGTGAGGTGAGCAAGCTATGGGCCACAGGACAAACCTTGTCGGCCACCTCATTCTGTGAACGGTTTTCCAGGAACACAGCCTCCTTCATTCGTGTACTGTGCACGGCTGCTTCCCAGAGGCATTGGAAGAAGTAAGAACTCACAACAGAGGCTAATGGCTTGAAAAGCTTGAGACACCCGTGCAGCCCCCAGAGACAGCTCACACTGTAACCGCCTGTCTATGAAGAGGGGGTGCGGACAGCACGGTGATGCGTAAGCACCCTAGGGGCCAGCCTGGAGCTTTCTCCAACCCCAAACCCCCACACCCTCCTCCTGCAGCTGGTTACCGAGCGCTGCAGCCAGCCTCTCCTCCACGTCCCCAAGTCCCTGCGGCACTCGGGACCCCGTGCCGCCATGCTCACCCAAACTCCCACAGCGGCCTCTCAGTCAGCCTCACCTCCCTCTGGTGGGTCTGCCTCCAGTGCTGAGCTTCCTGAAGGGACCCGGGGTGCTGCCCCTTCCCTGTGCGGCCTTGTTAGCCTCACCTCCACCTTGGCCCTCATCTGCACTCAGAGCATCAGCGGGGTTCCCGTGCCCCAGTGGCCAGCTCACCGTCCTGTGACGGTGGGGCCGTGTGCCGCTGCCTTGCTCCCTGGTGGCTCCTTCTCCGAGGAGAGGGGCTACACGCACTTACTTTTTCTATTTCCGGTCTCCAGCAGCTGGCAAGCTCACAGTTACAGACGCAGGGGTCTTTCCTATCCCGTTACCCAAGGGTAAGAGTTAATAAACCCGAGTCCCTAAGCCTGATCAGGATGCTGAGTGTGTAAGGAAACCACAAACACAGAGTCTGGGGACCTGGGGCCAGCACTCACCGATTGAGCTCATGGACCATGGAAGTCTCTCGGTGGCCCCTCATCACCATCTGCTGCTCCTTTAGCTGCTTTGCAACCTGTGTGACGCCCACCAAAGAGACAACGTTAAACTCTAAACTTGAAATTGAAGGGAAGGCAGCGGTCTCCTGGCGGCACTCGGCCCTCACCGCTTTCCGTTTCCACCCCCTCAGTGCTCACACGGGTAACCCTGACACCTGCTGCAAAGGCGAGTCCCACAGTTTGGCTCCAGCTTCCCAAACCGAGTGCTCATTTACTTTTGGGCTTTATCTCTGGCCATCAACGCTTCACAATTGCCCCGCAATAGGACGAGGGGTGTGCGGGCATTCACAGACCGCTCTCTCAGGAAGAGGTGAGGAGTGGAGACTCTGTATACCACTAAGGGGTGACGGCCACTGCTTCCCCATTTAACCGCTTGTCCAGCACCCTACTGTAACTTCTACTCACATCTTTGGCGGAGGAGCCCGAGACCTCAATCCAAGTTTTGGAGAAGAATGCACACGAGCCGAGCATGAACACTATGTACACCACGGCATGGACGGGGTCTTCTAGCACGGAGCCGAAAGACTCTGGAGGGGACAGGTAATAGCACAGGCCACCAACCGGATAAGCACGTGCGGGACCCCCGGAAGAAGTATCCTGGAAAGAATACGCGGAAAACCTATGGGTGCCACCTTGTCATACCTTAGCATCAAGACACAAACAGTTCCGAGCAGACAGAAGGCAGTTTTGCTCAAGTGCCCGCAGTGCGGTTCACGCATGGACAAGAAAATTTAACGCGCTGAATTTGTAAAAGGCATGATTAGGAAAAACCTCTGGGTGACATATTTGGTCAAGAGCAAGACACACGGACGCACACACTGCCACTTGCCACAGCACTGACACAGACTGTTTCGAGCAGCTGTACTTACAGACCAAGTGCCCAGGAGGCTGACCAGCAGGTTGCCACTGAAGCGGGCGGACAGCATCTGGGAGATGACGTACAGGTTGGACACCAGGGCGGACTGCAGGATGATGGGGATGTTGGAGGTGTAGAAGAGCTTGATAGGGTACGTGTTGTACTGGCCTCGGTACCGGGCCGACTTGATGGGCAGGTCCACGCGGAAGCCCTGAAGAGCCAAACAGAGCGAAATGGCCCTCAGAGCCTCATCCGGCCGGTTGCCCAGGACGGCCCGGCATGGCGCAGCCGGGGACAGCCTCGAGAGAGCCAGCCCGGAGCATGGGTTCCGGGGCTCTTGTGGCCCTGCCTTACCCGCCTCCCCACTTGGGGGCACCTGAACAGAAGGTTCCTAGAAACACTGGCGTAAACACGCACCAAACCCCAGCAGAGTGAAATAATCCCACTTTTGTCAAAAACCAAAGTCCAGCACGTCACATTCACCTCTCTGCAGGATTCACAGAGAATCAGAGAGACGTGCGCCTGAGTCCCAGGGGCGCCTCCCTCGCCTGTGCTTTCTGTGGCCACCACGGCCTCTGCCTCACTCCCCACAACAGCCTTTTAGGACATTTCTGATCATAAACAGAAAAGCTAAGCTCTTCTAGGAATTCAGCCTCTCCCTCTGAAACCCCTGAGAAGAGAAAGGGTTTTTCTATTGTTTTCACAAACTCCCAGTGCCTAGAACAGGGCTCAGAATACATACGATTTCAAATAAAATGTTCACGCTCCAAGTGCAAGTAGTTGCCAAGCCCCCAATAAGTCCACTTGTTAGTAACGAGGCTTCTAAGTCTCAGCTGAAGGACCAGAACTGTTAAGCCCTCAGAAAAAGCATCTGCCTGGTTTAAATACCCTTTCGACTGCTTCCTCAACTGTTGTCCCTCCTTATCAATAAATACCAGAATACAAAGCAGCCAATCAAAAAATAAAAAGATTAATCTGACCCCCAGCAGTTCAAGTCCCTCGTGCAGACGCGCGTGACACAGACTGATAATTTGGAAGGTAAGAGGAAGGCCTTTTCCAAGATGAGGCTACTGCCTGCAATTACTACACAACCTTTGGGTAACACACAGACGAGGTTTTAGAGCTTGGTTACTTCTCATTTCCCCTGAACTAAGAACTTAAAGATAGATCTTCTCTGTCTGCTGACAGGCCTGACCCAAGGGAACACGATTTCAGGAGCGTTCTGCCTAAACTGTGTTTAGCGCAGTCAAGTTCTGACTCAGTGGGAGGAACCTGTGCCGCTCACATGGAATGCGTGCTCTTCAAACGCCATCTCATTTCAGTGCGACGCAATGGGGTGTGCGCCACCCCGGGGCGTGGATGGGGGACATGCACACCAAGGCGCTCTGAAACTTAAATGCAGTCCATCAAAACTCGCCGTGGCCGGATCTGGACGCACCTGGAAATAGATCACCACTGCGAAGACAAAGATGGTGGCGATCAGATTCATGAGGTTGGGGAGATTCTGGCGGTAGAAGGCCTCTCGAAGGGCTCGGACCTTGTCAGTGCGTGTGGCCAGCAGATGGAACAGTGCGATGATGGCACCTTCGAATTCCATTCCTGTTGGCGAAGGAGAAGACACATGTGGTAAAGAAACAAACCACCAACTCAATTTGGCTCTAAGGATCTTGGTAGCCAAAAAGAGTAAGCCCTACCATTCGCAGTGCCTGCTCCTATAACCACAGGGAGAGAGTTCTCTCACACCTCTCTCATCCTGTAACCTGCAGAAATGGGCCATTCTACCTTTTGACTTAACTGATCTCAAGTCTTCGACATATAGGAGTCAATGGCTACCAGATGCCTGGCATGATGATCGATTACGAAATCACACCGGCAGAGTCTGCTGAACTTCCGCTGAAGGGGTCTCCACTGCAGAGTGGCCTCCCAGCTGTCAGATCCTCCTCCTGGAGACGCCGGCAGCACGAGGAGCAGGCTGGCCCTGACAAGGCGGGGCTCGGACTCTGCTCCCTACACGGACGGCTGAGCGGAAAGGACCACACGTGTACCTACCACATGGCGGATCCGAATCCGAGTTCACGCCTTACCCTGAGAGGGTGTGGAAGGAGGCAGCCCGGTCACAGGGCCAAGAAACCAAGGCCCCGAGGCAGACTGAGCTTACCCAGACACCGAAGGAAAAGAGCAAGCGTGGGCACCTGACCTGAGGAGCAGGCAGCACAGGGGCAAGTGAGAGGGCCTGGGTGCACGGGGCAGCATCAAGGCCTAGGGGTGTATACGTTTTCAGGAAATTTACATAAACTGAACACACAAAAGCTAACGCCAGAAACGGGAGCATTGCATTACTGTGACTGACCACTGCTGACCCAGGACAGTCTAACTATCCTGTGACAGACGTCTGGCACTCATGCACAAAGCTAGTGCCACATCCAGGCCACGGTCTCTGAGGACCGGTAGCGGGTACTGGGAACAGTGGCATGTGGTGCGCCTTGGTCCTGTGCTGTGATAGCGTTTGCTCAAGTTTCTGACGCGTGGTGACTGGTGCCACACGTCGCGTCTCCCTCTGGCTTCTCCTGGACCGTTCTGAGACGACACTTGAGGTCAACCATCTAATGGGCATCACCACTGACCTTCTGGATGTAGCTTCTATGGAAGCAACACTTGTTCCCAACTGTCAGGAATTCCTCCCCTCACCCTATGATGCCGTCCTCAGTCACGTGACTGGCCCATCTTCCTAGGGCACAGAGTTCAGGGATCTTAAAGCTGGAGCCAGGACAAGCGCTTACTTCACAGAGGACACCCCAGCTGCCCAGGAAGGGGGAACACCCTCTGCCCTCTGTCAACACTGCCCCACCCCCACACCTGATCTCAACTCTGACTCCTCTCCCCCTTCTTCATTCTGCGCCAGCTGACCTGGAACACCGGCTACATTCCCACCTTAGGGCCTTTGTAGCTGCTCGTTCCCTCCACATGGGACATTCTTCCCCCACAGTCACGGGGCTCCCTCCCCTCTAAAGGACTTTGTTCCAACGGAGGGTTGGGAGGATGGACATGGTGGAGGTGGGGGAATCTTCTTGATCACCCAGACTAACCCTGCGACAACCTTCCTGGCATTTCCATCTTTTTCCTCTGCCTTGTTTTTCCCCAAGGTACCTGTCCCAACACCTAACCTACACAGTACTCGGCTCCCTTCATATTCCCAGTGCCTGGAAGAGCGCCTGGTCCTTAATAGATGCCTGGCCAATACTTTTTCAGTGAAGGGTGATGCCAGGGTTAAGCTGTACTTCTCCTAATTTTTAATACAATCATTTCTTAAAATTCGTTACCTGCTGAATCTCTGGGAACAAGACCGGGTTTCCAAGGGCGAAGTGTCACTTCGAGGGCACAGGCAGTTTTGTACCTGCATGATCCCTGCCAACCCCATTTGTGCTGTCCCCACTTGCCCACGGAATGGCTATTGTCCCAGACCTGAGAGGGTCACAGTAAGTAACCTATTTCCATGTGCCCAACAGAGTTTCAGATGTGCCGCCATGCTGCCTTCTCAGTCCTGTGACCTCTGTGACCTGTGCCCTCCTCCAGGGTCCAGTCCTCATGAACCCCCTCTCCTGTTCCCTTCACCCCATGGCTCCCACGGTGACACTCACTGCCCACACACGTGGCTGTGGAGTGACCCTCCCTGGCTGCATCGTCTCTCCAGCTCGGTCCCAAAACTACCAGCTGACAGCATGACACTTTTATTTTAAAACCAGAAACAAACCCGACTTTGCTTCACAATTTTCCGTCACCCTTGAAAGAACCTCTATTGTCCCACCTCTTACACGCTGTTCTCCTTGTGCCCTCGCTCAATGTTTTCTACGACAGGTTGGCTCATCAAAGCTGAAGGACTGATTACCTCCCTGGCTTTGCTCTCTGCCCGTCTCCCCCAGTCCAGGGTGAATCATTCCTTCCACACCCCAGCTCTCAGTGCCTCATGGCCTGCTCCTGAATAGAGGGTGGCACAGTGGCCAGAAAGCCCTGGCTGGTGGCTTCTACTATCCCTTCACCGTCCTGCCTTTTCACACCCATTCCTGAAAAACCCTGACCTCCTTCCCACTTCCAGCTTCTCCTAATCTGCCCTGAATTTCCTAAAATTCCGGGAAGTGCCCAGGGAGGAATCAAGTCTGCTCCTGTCCACTCCTGAGGCCCTTCTGACATTTCCTATGTCCAGTTACACTCTTTTCCTTGTAATCTATGGGATGCAAGTGGCCCTCATTTGTCCAGGGACCTACTTTCAGTCTCACAAATGAGACCAGGTGGTCTCTGGAGGCCAGGGACTGTTTCCAGCAGTCAGTTCAAAGAAAAATACTCAAATATGCATGAATATTGACTTCTCATGGGACTCTTCCGAGTGAACAGCATATTTAGTGATGAAAAAAACTTGATTTTCCTTTTCTAGTAAGTCATACTTCCTTAAATGTTTAGAAAGTTTTGTTAAAAACACTGCCTGTAACACGATTTCCATTCTTTATAGGTATAACGTGGAACACCTATATGCGGTATGCACCTACTTTGAGCCACATATCACTGAGTTCATGTTATTTCTCACTTAATCTTGGCACCCATGGCCACTTACTACTACCAGCAACAGCCAGGATTTAAACCCCGGTGAGCTCCAAGTTCAGACCTCTCTCACAAAACTGCCCTTTGCATGACCAAGTGCACTAGTTTAGTAATTTCATTTTTAAAAACGTATTCGCTGTGAGCAACTACCAAGATACGTCAAGATGAATGTGTGTGGATGTGCTGTAACAACAGTGGAACTGGAAACAACCTCAGTGTCCATCAGAAAAAAACTGGTTATGACAAGTGTTGCTTTATCCTCGCAACAGAAGTCCATACTGTGCTAAGGAAAATGAGCCAGAGCTATTTATTCCAGCATGGCAAATGTCCATGAAACGCTCACATGAAAAAGGCAAATTACGTGTGTTTATGAGTACAAACCTATCTGTGTTTAAAAATTTCTACAGATAGAGGTTACTCTAAACCAAACCAAAGCAAACCAAATCAACAAAAACAACTCTGCAGATCCACAGAGAAAAATCAGAAGAGATGTACCTAAAACCGAAAATTTGGGGCGCCTGGGTGGCGCAGTCGGTTAAGCGTCGGACTTCAGCCAGGTCACGATCTCGCGGTCCGTGAGTTCGAGCCCCGCATCAGGCTCTGGGCTGATGGCTCGGAGCCTGGAGCCTGTTTCCGATTCTGTGTCTCCCTCTCTCTCTGCCCCTCCCCCGTTCATGCTCTGTCTCTCTCTGTCCCAAAAAAAATAAAAAAAAAAACAAAAAAAACAAAAACAAAAACAAAAACGAAAATTTTTCCTTGGAAGGGGGGGGGACTACTGTTTCCTGCTTTGCGCACATTGGTACTTTTTACTGAACCCCATCCCCAGAGAAGGCCAGGGCCCTTACCTCGGCCGGTGTTCACAGTGGTGGGGCTGAACGCCTTCCACACAATGGTCTCGCAGATGTTAGTGGCAATGAAGAGGGAAATCCCAGAGCCCAGGCCGTACCCTTTTTGCAGAAGTTCATCCAAAAGTAAGACAATTAAGCCAGCGACGAAGAGCTGTGAAAATTAAAAAAAGAAAAAAAAAAAAATTAAAAACCCAAACAGACTATGCACTTCTGTTCTTCATGGGCATAGTTCTCTCCTTCTGTGGTAACGACCTTCCCTGATATAAATGCTAAAGGCAGAGTAGGCCTCGGAGAGCACAGCCTTCCTCTGGTGAACTCAGAAAGGCCAACACAGGGGCTCCGGCTTCCTCTCCTGCTTATTTTAGGCATGCCTCAGATTTGTCACATGGGAAGTCTAAGTGCGTGTGAGGGACTACTCCAAAGGGGGCATATGTCAGAGTAGCAATTACCTGGATGGTGATTAATAGGCAGATTCCAGCACCCATCTCAGAAGGGTCTCCGTACATTCCTGTCATCACATACACGATGGACTGGCCGATAGTAATGATCATGCCGAATACTGGAAATGAAAAGAAAACGGTGTTCAAAGTGGGACATTGCATGGTCCAGGAGAGAACAGTTACTAAACACCAACTCTGTGCCAGGCACAGCGGAAGACGAAGGTGGAGAGGAAGAATATGGATACTGCCTGCAAGGAGATTGGTCCAGGAAACACTCAACAGCCCCATGGCCAAAGCACAAGGTAATTCAAATGCCTTCTAACAAAAGCACGCAGGCTCGTCAATTTCAGCTTCTCCTAAATTCACTTTCCTTTCAGTGAGGGCAGGAGAAAAAGTTGAAACGTGACAAATCTAGTTCTTGATAAACAGGTGTCGGGGAATCAGGGGAGATGACATCCAGAGACACCTGATTTGGTGATGGTGCTGACCTGAAGCACCCGAACTCAGGGTAGGTCGCTGGGGCTTGGGAGAGCTCCTTAACTGAAGTCCATGCCCGGGCCCTCTCCAGGCTCATCTGGGTCTGAGTCCAAAACACTGAATATTAACTCTGGAATAAAGTGACCCCTTCCCAGTTTGTAGTTCATGTGTTTTTTAAGGAAAAACTTCACAGTGCCATCAATTTAGTTACCGGTTTCCTCTGCCACAAAGGTCTTCTGGCCTAAGACACTTCTTTTTTTGTATGCAGACGTGTTTGTTTTTTGTACCTCATGACACTCCATTGTTAGGCACAATGGAATCCATTTGTTTTTATTGGTTCCACGAAACCAAATGGGTTTGGGACTCAATTTCCCTTTTCTGCTTAGTTTGCACATAAAATACAATTTTATTTCAAAGTACCTATCAGATATAGTTTCCATTGGACTTTTTTATTTTTTTTTTTTATTTTTATTTTTTTTTAATTTTTTTTTTTCAACATTTATTTATTTTTGGGACAGAGAGAGACAGAGCATGAACGGGGGAGGGGCAGAGAGAGAGGGAGACACAGAATCGGAAACAGGCTCCAGGCTCCGAGCCATCAGCCCAGAGCCCGACGCGGGGCTCGAACTCACGGACCGCAAGATCGTGACCTGGCTGAAGTCGGACGCTTAACCGACTGCGCCACCCAGGCGCCCCATCCATTGGACTTTTTTAAAAGTGCCTAATAAAACTGAAGTCTTAAGACAGAAAAATTTCAAAAAATTGTCCAAGACTGAAGAGAAAACAGCTGGTTTGTACTTTTGAAAAATATTTATGTATATCCTTTTCAATCCTGATTTGTGTCTGAAACTGACATGTCTGAATTAGCTTAGTCTTTCTTGTTCAGTCACTTAACCTCCTAACTTAAGATCTGTAAAACATGCTGGTGTGGAAGAAAATACGGCTGCAGAGGAAACTGTAAATGTCGTTTCCTAGTTAACACATTCCACTTCAGAGGCTGAATGTGGTTAATTCTGAGGCCCACTCACTGTTGCTAGTAACACGTTATTTGCCATAAAGCAAATACCAATATTCTGCTTATTTTTACAGATGAAAAAACTGAGACTTCAGAGCTGTCACCTAACTTTGTGTGAGGCCACAGAGCTAGGAAATAGCAGAGTTGGACTGAGAGGATCCTTTTCCCCTAAATTCAATCCTTTCAAACTCCCAGAGGAAGGAAAACAACACTTGTAGAATAACTACTGTGTGCCAGGCACTGAGAGAGGTTTTACATGCACTGTTCAACTGAATTCTTACAACAGCTCTGAAGTATCTCCTTCGAAGTGGTTAAGTGGTAAGGAAGAGTGAGACCTCCAAGCCCCACTCCTTCCACTTGATCACATGGTGTCTGGGGCCTGTGACATTGCTTTCCCCTGCCTCATCCCACCCATCCAAGTGCTCTCTCTCACTAACAAAGCCTAACAAGGTGGTGGGCCAAGGAGGTTACCTCGTACAAAAATACCTGGTTTTTTTTTTGTAAACCTGTTTATAGAAAATTTGAATTCCCAACTACAGACATCTGAACATTACCCAAAATCTCACTTACACTTTTGGGCTCCATTGAAGAGAGCTCGGTCTTTTGGGGTGTCACCAACTTCAATTATTTTGGCACCAGCCAAGAGCTGCATGATGAGGCCGGAGGTGACAATGGGAGAGATACCCAGCTCCATCAATGTGCCTTGAAGGAAGGGGGAGGCAAAACACAGCCAGTATGAGCTTGGAAAAGCAACCGATTATTAATAACTGAATGAACAAAATTCGACTGTGAACACCGTATACAATGTGTTTCAGTTTGCTAGCGGCAGTTAATTTCGAGAATAATCCCCCAATATCAATGATGAGAGTGTGATTCAATTCGTTCCATTCAGTCTGTCAGGCAACATCTTATTCTGTTTAGGAAGTCACATGGCATTTAAACAGATGAATGCATTTGAATTCACCATAAACAGATTCATTCTGGCTTTACAGAGATAAGAAAGGTTCATCTCTTCATCAGTTAATAAAAACAGGATAATATTCAAATAATTTCCAGAGTTTGGAAAGAAGGTCTGTACCACTGTATCTAGATGGGAACAAACGTCTACTTCCATTATGCTAAAATGAGCTACACTTCCAAGGAATTTGAACTTAATTTGAACTATATTTAAAAAATGAGTTAATCAAAAGCAGTATCAACATAAGTGTTCAAAATCCTCCCCCCATAGGTAATGGGTTCAAGTACACAAAACACCGTTACGTATTTTCTTTGACACATACATGTAACCTATACATACGAAAAAAAATGTTGCAGGGAAATAAATGACATATTCCAAAGAATGTTATCAAAACGGGAGAAAGACTGGTACAAATGTCGCCATTTCAGCTGTTTAAAACACATTCTAGTTCTTCCATGCTTTTTTATCCTCTACGACCTAGACTAATCTTGTTAGTACAGGTTTTGTGTTGCATTCAAATACAATTCCGAATGTGACATTAGGCCTCGGTGCGGAATTTGGCATTTGCTAAGGCTATTCAGCACAGCACGCCAACATTCTTCCCCAACGCCCTCTGAAGCCCTCTGAATTCCGCATAAAGCCAAAGCCTGTCATTTAACTGAGGGAGGCCAGGCAGGTCTACACTGCAGGGAAGTGCAGGTGGCCAGGGTCCTACCTCTGTTAGAGGCCAGAATCACTCTCATCCAATAGAAAGGGTCAGCTGAATCTGAAGACATGATTCCGAACAGGGGAATCTGGAAACAAGCGGAGAGAAGGAGTCAGCACACTTAGCCCCAGCCTGCTCTCATCCCCACTCCAATTCTGGGACATGAGCTGTGCTTACCTGGCAGCATACTAAGAAGATAAAGAGGGTGATTGCGGTCCACAGCACTTTCTCCTTAAACTGAATCTGTAATGGAAGAAGATGAATTCAGGCAAGAAGGTATTTTCATAAGCAAATTAATAGAAGCGACCTCTACTCAGACCTCTTTCTTGGTTCACCAGACAAGTGAGCGCTGAACACTCCAAACTACGTGCCAAACATAAAACATAAGCACATGTACTGCATGCTTTCTACGTACAAGACACTTATACAGAGACCTTCAGAGGTACTATCTCATTTGATCCTCTTACCACATGGCATTATCGTCTTTATTGTATGAGAAAACGGAGTCTTAGGAAAGCTAATTTGTCCCAAATCCCACAGCTGAAGTGAGTTTGAGTGCAAAACCCGTGCTCTTAACCACCAGCATTGACACTTTAGGATTAGACCCAAGATCAAAGACTGTTGCGACAGAAAGGGATTCCGAAATCAGACACGCCCTTACAACCAGTGAACAATCAATTCTCATTCGAAAAGCTTTTGTAATTGATAAAATCTTGCAATTCTGTAGGTAACTAATTTGCAATTTGTGATCAACAGTGTACTTGCTATGAATTAAGCGTAAAACAGTGTAATAAACAATACTGGGGGGGAAGACACCTCTAACCTACTACCTACTAATGGCACCTATTTAAGACTTTTTCACATTTCCTTGGGTACACAGGTAGGACAGGTGACTATTAGGAATCATTTCATAGATAACTTGTAAGTATCATTAAAGAGTTTAGAACCCGCCACCCCAAGGTCCCTCTGGTACAAAGTAGTGGCAGCTTTTCCAGGTATTCTGCCTCTACAACTGCCTTCCCTAGTACTTGCTGCCTATACTGCAAGAAAGGTTTCAAAGGGCTTGAAAAACACCATAACTATTGCGTGAGCTGAGGATTCTGACAGGGAAAATACTTTGCGAGCAACAGTGTTAAGTGAACAGAATTGTGTTCTGAAAACCTACTTTTCAACCGGAGGGGAAGAGAGGTCAAGCCTAAGCGAGCTCCGAGTCAGAGTCTGGCTTTCTGGTCTGAACAGAAGCTGTGGTCTTCCTGGACTACCCCTTTTGGCAGACCCCAACGAGGTCGCAGCACAAAGGTGATGGGCATACAGTGTCTCACACTCCACTTGAAGCTGAGCTGAATTCCCAGAACACTTCTTCCTCCTGAGAATGCTCCCCTGCCCACCTGGCACCTCGCTGCACCAAGAAATTAGGCCAAGGGAAGGCGACATCCCTTCAGGCTAACTAGGAACGCAACATGCTTGTACTGAAATGATTCTTTAAGGGAAAAAAAGAGTAGATAATTTTTAGAAGACTCCTCATTTTTAAAAAAAAATTTTTTTTAACGTTTATTTATTTTTTTGAGACAGAGACAGAGCATGAACAGGGGAAGGTCAGAGAGAGGGAGACACAGAATCTGAAACAGGCTCCAGGCTCTGAGCTGTCAGCACAGAGCCCGACGTGGGGCTCGAACTCACGGACTGTGAGATCATGACCTGAGCCAAAGTCGGTCGCTCAACCAACTGAGCCACCCAGGTGCCCCGACTCCTCATTTCTTTTTTTTTTTTTTTTAATTTTTTTTTTAACGTTTATTTATTTTTGAGACAGAGAGAGACACAGCATGAACGGGGGTGGGGCAGAGAGAGAGGGAAACACAGAATCGGAAGCAGGCTCCAGGCTCTGAGCCATCAGCCCAGAGCCCGATGCGGGGCTCAAACTCACGGACCATGAGATCGTGACCTGAGCCGAAGTCGGACGCTTAACCGACTGAGCCACCCAGGCGCCCCGACTCCTCATTTCTTTTTTTTTTTTTTTAATTTTTTTTCAACGTTTATTTATTTTTTTGGGACAGAGAGAGACAGAGCATGAACGGGGGAGGGGCAGAGAGAGAGGGAGACACAGAATCGGAAACAGGCTCCAGGCTCTGAGCCATCAGCCCAGAGCCCGACGCGGGGCTCGAACTCACGGACCGCGAGATCGTGACCTGGCTGAAGTCGGACGCTTAACCGACTGCGCCACCCAGGCGCCCCGACTCCTCATTTCTTAATAACCAAGTCTCCTCTCCTGGACGCAGCCAAATTCAACAGCAAAACTTCAAAAGCACTTATCCCAGTCCTATCTACCTGACCTTTGAAACAGCCTCTTGAAACCCTGTCTCCTAGCCCACCCCACACACCCTCTATTGCAAAAGCCTCTAGACCACTCTCCTCTCTACCTACTTCCAGAGCAAGTTTCTAATCATCTGGCCCTTCCACTGCTCCCCACCATCTTTTATGTTCTAGCAATGTGGATCTATAGCTAACAGCCTCCCACCTGCTCATCTTCCTGGTCTTTGCACACCATATATTCCTTATGCCTGGAATTCCTTCTCCTCTCCTCAAAAAAACTTCTATTCTTCCATTAAAACCACCATCAGAAACCACATCTTCCAGTTAATCCTTCCTGAGCCACTGCTACTCCTTGCACGTATTTCCACTGCTCCATCTACCACACTTACTCACAAGGCCAAGGATGGACAGCTTTTTTTTTTTTTTTTCAACGTTTATTTATTTTTGGGACAGAGAGAGACAGAGCATGAACGGGGGAGGGGCAGAGAGAGAGGGAGACACAGAATCGGAAACAGGCTCCAGGCTCTGAGCCATCAGCCCAGAGCCTGACGCGGGGCTCGAACTCACGGACCGCGAGATCGTGACCTGGCTGAAGTCGGACGCTTAACCGACTGCGCCACCCAGGCGCCCCGGATGGACAGCTTTTAAGAGATTTGTGAAGGGTAGGTCCAAAGCTTGTCGGCCTCCAGAGCCATACCCTTTCTACTAGGCCAGGAGGGTGGGGTGGAGGGGACACCTTTACATTCTGCCCCCTGAAGGCAGCACGCATATGGAGCACTCTTACACAAAGTGATTGTAAGTTAAGAAAAAAAAAAAGGAGACTCCAAGAGTAAGTGTCCACGCTGCTGTCAATTACACACACGTACACGTGAATGCATGAGCAACAGTCTGAAAAGAATCTAAAAACAAAAATATTGCACTATTCATTCTTTTCAACACAAGAATCTAAATAAAACTTTCTCATTGTTTAACAGCTTTACTAACAGTGGACACACTCGCTATCCTGGGCTGTCGCTGTGCAGGAGCAGAAATTCTGATAAAGGGTCTACATTTTTATCTTCTCTACATTTTATCTTTAACGTGTCTGCCGTAAAAAGTAGGGTTCCTAAAACGCCTTTCCCCCCCCTCAATACTGTGACAGTCTACATACAAACTCATCTATACGGGGAAAAGTGACCGCTCTTAGCCTCTTTTAGCACATGCATACTAAGATCTTCTCCCAGGAAAACACCAACCATGAAGTGCTCCTGGTGGAGGTGAAGAAGGAAGGGTGGGTAACCCAGTCCGAGTATCCTGAGGCTTTCGAGGCCTTATACATTCACAGCCGAGATCCCTTTTTGGGACAGAGCAAACCGAAGGCTTTGTTCCCTAGAGATGCTCCAAATAAAGCACGACTTGATTTCGGTGCAAACTCCCACACAGCCGGTCACCTTTCGACAAAGCTCAGGAGTACACACAACTACACTCCAGGAGGAAGGAACAGGAGACAGAGTTTCCATCTGGCGTGTTGAAGCCATTTTTAATTGTACTGTAAACTTCAAGCGCCCAGTTTCACGAAACCTTCTTTGACGGCGATACGGGGAACTTACCTTCCTCTCCGGCTTCTGAATTTCCGGCAGGATGACACAGAAGGGCTTGATGACTTCCAGAAATTTGACTTTGATGGGAGAAACAAAAGCAGAGTTAGGGCACGTAAAAACCTCCTGCGCTCCCTGGGGAAGCCTTCCGCCCAGCACGAGTTGGAGCAGGGACTAGGGGAGCAGACCGCGCGCGGGGACCACCGAGGGGGCCAGGGGACGCGGGCCTCGTTCAGAGGGGACCCGGGAGGGCCCGGTGGGTGGGCGCTCGCCCGGACCGGTGAGGGGAAGGGCGATCTGATCCTTCCCGGCTTTGCCGCGGCTGCCCCGAGGGACTCACTCGCCATGGCGGCGGCTGTTCAGGCTCCGGGTCCCGCTTCTGCTCCGCTCCACTCCGAGTGAGGTGACACTGCCCGCGCGCGGCCCAGCCCGCTACGGAGCGCAGCACCTTCGCCGAGAGACACGTCAGTGCTAGCACCGCGGCGAGCGGCGCGGAGCGGCGCGGGGCGGGGCCGGGGGCGGGTCGCAGGCCGCTTCCGCTTCCTGCCACGCGCCGTGGCGCCGCACGGCCTCCGCCAAGACCACAATTCCCGGCATACAGCGGGGCTCCCGGGGCCTGCCGGGAAGAGGGTGCCCTCCGGCGGGGTGGGGTGGGGCACGCCGGGATTGGGAACCTGCGGCTGCGCAGACCTTGCAAAGTGACAGGGCGGGGGGGAGGCCGGGTTCGGGTGATGGAGAAACTGAGGCAAAGGGTAGAACCCGTCTGCGCCGCAACCCTGTGAGCAAGGCGAAGTCCCAGGTCACTTCTATACCCTACATAGCACTTATAATTCTGAATTAATGAATAGAGCGTAACCTCCTTTAATCAGGAGCCGTGTCCCGGCGTAGACCGCAGTGCCCGACTCCTACTAGGTTACCCGGCTGGTGGGGCCGTCGGCACACCCTCGTTTGTTGAGTCATTTAGCAAACCCGGAGGCCTGCCCTGGGCACAGGGTCCCAGAAATGATTCCTGTCGTGTCCCTGCAATCTCAGGACGAATGGGAGGAGTTCCTGGAGAGACAGAGGGTCAGAGAAGAACTGGGCAGCTCAGGAAATGGTCTGGCCCGCTAGGGAATCCAGGAGGGCCTCCCGGAGGAGGCTTTTGTGCCACGCCTTGAGGGATACTGCCGATAAGAAATGAGGGAGGAGAGTGCGCCAGGTTGAGAAAACCTTTGTGAGCAAGGCATGGCGGTGTGACTGCCTTAAAGGTCTATAGGGGAAAATGTCCTGTTTGGAGCAAAGGCTATATGAAGGGAAACAATATGACTTAATGTGCGTTGGAGGATAAGGGTGGGGCAAGGTATGCTAGATGGGGAGTTTGGAATTTATTTCCGAGCCATGTATACTCAAAGGGTAGCACTGAGGGAGAGACTTCATGCTGTGATCATTTAGAGGAAGAGGAGATGGGCGATGCTGGCTGGGAGGGTTTCGGTGAGCCAAATCGTGACCTGGACCTGGTATAAGTTAGAGGTGCAGATGTGGCAAGATGCATTTTTGTAATATTAATTTAGGGTTGCTATTTCTCTTTCCCCCCTCCCTCCCCACTCAGCCAAGATTTGCAAATTCTTGCCTCAGCAATTTTGCTGGGACAGGAAGTCTTTTTTTGAGAACCTAACCCGGGGGTGGCAAATTACAATGACTGCAAGAGGCAGGCAGGTGACTTCAATTATTAGTGAAGTGGTCCAGGTGTGACATCACTTGATATCCATCCCCCACACAAAAAAGTGATCATGCACGACTCTCAGAGGTGCTTCTGAAATGCAGCCTCATCTTCCAATCAAGGACCCATTGATAGTCTTTTCTGGGGTGGCGGCCAAATGCTAAAACTGGCAGCTCCTGGTCTAAATCCAGGAGATAGGCCAGAGCTGGTTTAGCCAGCCCACACCCTGTACCACACTGATGGTTAAATTATTGAAAGACAAGGGGTGCCTGGGCGGCTCAGTCAGTTAAGCATCTAACTTCAGCTCACGTCATGATCTCACGGTTCATGAGTTCGAGCCCCGCGTCAGACTTTGTGCTGAAGCTCGGAGCCTGGAGCCTGTTTCAGATTCTGCGTCTCCCTCTCTCTCTGCCCCCTGCTCCCATTCATGCTTTAATGTTTTAAATAAACATTAAAAAATTTTCTTTAATATTGAAATACATAAAGGTAAATTGTATTGTACTAATTGTGATGTGTTATAGTTAGTTAATATAAATTTAATATAAACTCATTGGTGACAGTTTTAGGGTATTAGTACCATTGAAAATGGGCCTCCTGATGTAGCTACATCTGAGAAATAGTCATGACATAGTTTGGCCTGTGTCACTGAAGGAACTGGCTGAGTTACTTATGTTAACAAAACGCTAATTGCTTTAGGAGAATCACTAGCTAAAATAATCTTATTGTTGGCACTTTGTGATTGTTTTCAAAGTAGTAGCTGTGCAGCGTCTCGTATTTATACATGTAAGATTTTAGTATAAAATACTAAAAAATACCTAGAATGAATAGAAAAAAATCTGGATACATTTTTAAATATATTTATTTTAAATATAATAAACATGAATCTTGTCCATCTGCAGAAGAAGGAGTTCTAAGAGCAGTGAATCCCAGCCTGAGACTTGTTTCGATGCTGTGTGAGAATCTGCACAAAATGAAACTTGTATTAAATAAACTTTATCATATAAAATCTATAGTTCTGGAGTGAAAAAGAACTTGATTTTTTTTTTTCCAAGCAAGAATAGGACTTCTTGCTGGTGACAGAAATGTTGGATGCAAATAGTGCTCGAAAGTTATGTGTTGAAACATTAAAGTACTAAGCAAGTGTATTTCAGCAGGATGCTGTTAAAACTTGTTCAAGTGAAATCTTTGGTATTACATAATTGGGCATTTTTATGAAAATATTTAGAACTTTTTTTTTAATTTTTAAAATTTATTTCTGACAGAGAGAGAGAGACAGAGTTTGAGCAGGGGAGGGGCAGAGAGAGACAGAAACACAGAATCTGAAGCAGGCTCCAGGCTCTGAGTTGTCAGCACAGAGACCAACACAGGGGCTCAAACTCACGGGGGCCACTAAACCGACTGAGCCACCCAGGCACCCCTAATAGGACTTCTAAAGGACTGCTATTGATATGGACATGGGTACCATGGACCCACTCGTTACAAAACATAGATGTACCTAAATGAGAAAACAACTTTTTGACAAACATAAATGAAGGCAGTGCATTTAATTTTTTACTTACTAGATTACCGGTTTATTATAAAAAGTGTACTCAGGAAAAGCCAGATGGGAGAGACACACGGGGCAAAGTATGTGGGAAAGGGCTCAGAGATTCTGTGCCCTCTCCAGGTGGGCCGTTCTCCCCAAATCTGCATGTGTTCACCAACAGGGAAGCTCTCCAAACCCTGTCCTCTTGGGTTTTATGGAGGCTACATTACATAGGCATAATTGATTGAATCATCGGCCGTTGCAAATTGATTTCAACCTCTAGCCCCTCCCCGAAGACAGAGCGTTTTATTTTTTTATTTATATATATTAACAAAAATTTTTTTAATCTTTATTTTTGAGAGAAAGCATGAGCAGGGGAGGAGCAGAGAGAGAGGGAGACACAGATTCCGAAGCAGGCCCCAGGCTCTGAGCTGTCAGTACAGAGCCTGACACGGGGCTCGAACTCACAAAAGCGAGTTCATGCCCTGAGCCCAAGTCGGATGCTTAACCGACTGAGCCACCCAGGTGCCCCTATTTATATATATTTTTAATGTTTTTATTTATTTTTTTTCCTTTAAATTTTAAAAAATGTTTATTTATTTTTGATGGAGGCAGAGACAGAATGTGAGTGGGTTGGGGCAGAGAGAGAGGGAGACACAGAATCTGAAGCAGGCTCCAGGCTCCAAGCTGTCAGAACAGAGCCTGACGTGGGGCTCGAACTCAGAGCTGTGAGATCATGACCTGAGCTAAAGTCGGACGCTCAACCGACTGAGCCACCCAGGTGCCCCTGTTTTTATTTATTTTTGAGAGAGAGGGAGAGCCAGCAGAGGGGCGGGGGGGGGGGGGGAGAAGAGAATCTGAAGTGGGTTCCCTGCTGACAGCAGAGAGACCAATGTGGGGCTTGAACTCAGAACTGTGAGATCACGACTTGAGCTGAAGTCGGAGGCTTTTCTTTCTCTTTTTAATGTTTATTTTATTATTTTTGAGAGTGAGAGAGGCAGAGCACAAGCAGGGATGGGCAGAGAGAGAGGGAGACACAGAATCCGAAACAGACTCCAGGCTCTGAGCTGTCCGTACAGAGCCAGACGTGGGGCTCCAGCTCGGGAACAGCGATATCATGACCTGAGCTGAAGTTGGGCACCCAGCCGCCTGAGCCACCCAGGCGCCCCAGGCAGATCGTTTTAAATCACCATCAAAGAAACTTCATTTGGGGGCCCCTGGGTGGCTCATTTGGTTGAGTGTCTGACTTTGGCTCAGGTCATGATCTCTCAGGTCATGCGTTTGAGCCCTGCGTTGGGCTCTATGCCGATGGCTCAGAGCCTGGAGCCTGCTTTGGATTCTGTGTCTCCCTCTCTCTCTCTGCCCCTCCCCTGCTCATGCTCTGTCTCTCAAAAGTAAATAAACATTAAAAAAATATTTTGAGGGGCTCCTGGGTGGCTCAGTTGGTTAAGCGTCCGACTTCAGCTCAGGTCACGATCTCGCGGTCTGTGAGTTCGAGCCCCGCGTCGGGCTCTGGGCTGATGGCTCAGAGCCTGGAGCCTGCTTCCGATTCTGTATCTCCCTCTCTCTCTGCTCCTCCCCCGTTCATGCTCTGTCTCTCTCTGTCTCAAAAATAAAAAAAATAAAAAAAATATTTTGAAAAAAAGAAACTTCATTTGTTTTACTTAAAGTGTTTCAATAATTTGCTTAAAATACAAATTTCAAGATTTTGAAGATGATGGTTTTTGTTGACCTTATGATGTGAGCCACACTTAATACAATGTAAAGAACTTTGTTCGTAGGTAAGAAAAATTATATTTCACTGAAAAATATTTCCATAAAGATGTCATTGGAGTATTTGACAGCAATTAAAAAAAAGCCATTGGATTTTGTACAAAAAGTACTAGTGTAATATTAGAGGGTCTGGGGTTTCAGCCAAAAGTTTAGAAAAAATTTGGATGTATTAACTTGGCACTAAGTTACCAAATTTAATTAATTTTGGATAAAGCAATATACAAGATGCAAGTCAAGTAATTCTCATATTTTGCTTGATGCACTATATTTACTATCACACATCAAATAAAGATCAAAAAGAACTGCAAATTACAGAGTGAAAATGGAACCTTGATAGACAGCTTGAAGCCCTAGAACTTCAAAAGCAGTTTGGAAATCAGTAAGTTGTGTATACGTTTGTTCACTGTCAGAAACAAACGGAGTGGTTAACTGTTTCAAAAACATGTTTTAAGCATGTTGGCCTTAATAAATGATATTTTCATGGAAATGTCAAAATTCATTTCAGTTTAATGAGAAAAGTGATTTCATTATTGTAGCTGATATTTTAATGAACTCCATAAATGAAACAGCTGAACGTATGTAAACTGTTTAGTCTGTTTGGGCTGCTATGATAAAATATGAAAGACTGGTTACTTATAAACAACAGAAACTTCTCACAGTTCTGGAGGCTAGAAGTCGGATTACGGTGTCAGCACAGGGTGGGTTCTGGTACAAACCCTCTTCTGGGTTGCAGACCACAGCCTTTTCTTTGTGTCCCCACGTGGTAGAGAGCAGAGCAGAGGAAGCAAGCTCTCTAGTGACTCTTATAAGAGCATTATTCGTTATGACTCCCACCCTGTGACTTTATCTAATTCTAATTATCACATTGGTGGGGGGGGGCATGGCTTTTTTTTTTTAATTCTTTAAACATTTATTCATTTTTGAGAGAGAGAGACAGAGTGTTAACAGGGGAGGGGCAGAGAGAGAGGGAGACACAGAATCCAAAACAGGCTCCAGGCTCTGAGCTGTCAGCACAGAACCCAAAACAGGGCTCGAACCCACAAACTGCGGGATCATAACCTGAGCTGAAGTCAGACACTCAACCCACTGAGCCACCCAGGCGCCCTGGGACAAGACTTTAGTATGAATTTGGGGAAGACACATTCAGTCCATAACATAAACAAATAAAGGAAATTGTGAAACAGATGTGGAGGATACAGATATGAAAAAAATAGGTATACTGTTTGAAACTAAATAAAGTATAAATTTCAATAAAAAAACTATAAGATTGTCCCACAGATAATATGAAAACGTATTTGAGGACAAAAGTGAAAAATGTAATGAACTTTCTGATTGCTTCAATTTACTGAGTTCTGAAATTTGGCCAACTAGTTTATGCAGTTCTGCAGATTGAGGGTGAACAAGAAGTAGTAAATTAAGCCAACTGGTTAAAAGGCATTTCAATAAATGATTTTTGTGGTTTAGTCAATAATAGAAATATTGAATATGTAAAAGCCTCAGAGTATAAGTCTGGGAAATGTTTAAATATAATTGCTATTCATCAGAAGCTGAGAATTCAACACTGTCATTGATGTGAAGAAAGATTGGCTACTTAGAAAACTCATCTAGTGGTTATCAATTTAATGAGGAAGTTGTTGGAAGAATTTGATGTCGCTCCCTATGTCAAATCATGACAGAATTTAGTGACAGCTGCATCAAAAGATAAATAATTTCCAAATATAAACAAATGATTTACCCTTACTGGAATGATCTGATGAATTATTTTTGCTACAATTATATTATTTAACTAGCCATTTTATAATACATATTGTTTATCTAGAAAATAGCGTAAGATGTGTTTTAAGTTTTTCATTTACATATTGATCCATATATTAATATTGCTAGTTCAATATTTCTGTGGAAGATAGCTTTTGTTGTTATTTTTTAAATAAATATAGGGAGAGTACATAAAGCATAAAATCTAAATTTTTACTTTGAAAAATCAGAAGACCTTACAACATTGTGCCTACATTCCTACAAGTGAGAACTCAGCCACATAGTGGTTGCTCTTTTTAGGTTGGTCATGAACTCTTCAGCTCCCATAAGCATTTGAAATTGTGGCCCCTGCTTTAGAGTTTTAAGCCTGGGCTCCTGGCTGGATGGTGGTGTCATCTACTCCATTTACTAAATCAGAGGAATCAGGAACAGAACAAGTTGTCTACCCTTAGCTCTGTGGTGAGTGTGTGTGTGAAGGAAAGGGAGAACTGTGGGCTTGATTTTAAACATACAGAGTTTGATGTGCTGGTAATGCAGGGAAGAGAGGTCTGATAAGCAGAACTGATGCTGAGAGATGGGTTAGGTTTAGAAAGGTTTGAAGTCCTCTTCAATGACAGTAGATGAGATTTCCAAGGAAGAAAACATGGAGAGAAACCAGATTTAAGGAAAGACCTTGAAAGTGAGAGTGCCACCCATGTTTAAGGGTAGCGAGGAGGAAGAGCAGTAGTTCAAGAAGTAGAAAGGCTGAGTGGAGGGGGCGTGTTATTTTGGCAAGTTTGTTGATGTACTACTTAGGATGTAAATTTGGCTGTTGCTGCAGAGTCCGAAAAAAACACAGTACAATAAACCAGAGGAAGTCTGGGTAGCAGTATAGAACTCAAGTTCTGCATATCTTATCACTTCTCTCCCTTTAGGGTGGTGTCCTTGCCTACAAAATCCATCATGGCACATCACTGTGTCTACGTTTTGGCATGCCCTTCCTTTTAACACACAACCAGGAAGGTGAGCACATTACTTCTGCTCATATCCCATTGGCTATCACCTAGTCATATGACCACACTTATCTGAAAAGCAGGCTGGGAAATGTAGTCTCTATCTTGAAACGTTATGTGCTGGCTAAAAATCAGAATTACCATGGAAGAAAGGGAGAATGGATATTGGGAGACAGCCTGAGCATAGGATGTTAATATAGGAATTACCATCAGAGAGAAGTCTAGGAATTAGGTTTTAGATTGGAGAGCTACCAAACGGAATTTGTTCGTTTTCTCTCTTCTGTGGGGGAAATTGTTCCTTTCTGTTTTTATTTTATTTTATTATGTTTAAAAATTTTACTTTTAAATGCAATTTGTGTTGCCTCTTCTTTTTATTTAAAAAGTTTTTTTTAATGTTTTTATTTATTTTTGAAGGAGAGAGAGAGACAGCATGAGCAGGGGAGGAGCAGAGAGAGAGGGAGACACAGATTCCAAAGCAGGCTCCAGGCTCTGAGCTGTCAGCACAGAGCCTGACACGGGGCTCAAACCCACAAACTGTGAGATCATAACCTGAGCCGAAGCCGGACGCTCAACCGACTGAGCCACCCAAGCGCCCCAACCTCTCTAATCTTTTTGTCAAGTTGAAAAAGGTATGCAAAAATGAAACAAACATCCTTATTCCTACCGCTCACAATTAACATTGTCAACAGATTGTTCACAGACCAGGCTGGGTGCTACAGTGGATTTAAGAATCCCTTGCATTAATTTCCTCACCCTCTTGGCTTAGCTGTATATGACAAAAAAAATACCCAGTTTGAATACATTGGAAAAAATAAACAATCCTGGAATTTTTTAGCTGATGTACATCTAACCATAGGTGAGTCTAAGGGCTCAAAAAATGTCATCAGACTCAATTTCTCTCCACCTCTTCTCTGCTGTCTTTTATATATAGGCTTCCGCCTTAGACTGATTCTCCAAAGTTCCAGGCTTCCTGGTTCAAGTCCCCCAGAAGGAGAGATTCTCTCTTTCCCACAGTTCTTACAAAAGTCCTGGGTTTGAGTATCATTGGATTGATTTGGACCAGGTGTGCATCCCTGAGCTGTCCCTGTGACTATATGGGATGAAATAAACTGATTGGTCAGGCCTGAGATTAATCTCATCCAAACCATAATGGATGGACAATGTTTGAAGGGTGGTTGTATCGTGGAAAATCAGGGTGCCCCTTCCAGAAGAAAGAGGAATAGATCCTGGGTGAGCCAAAAAATATGCATATCCCTACCTGTCCACAACCTGCCACTGGAACGAGCATTGGATATGGAGTCCAACAGACTCACATTCCCATTCTGGTTCAAATATTTGATAGTCACATAAGTTATTTAAAATCTGAGTTTCAGTTTTTAATCAGAGAGAGATGCTAATATTCTTATGGGTTTGTTGTGAAGGTCAAGTGAAATAACACAGGTGAGGACACCTAACAAAATAATGGGCCTGGACGGCCTAACGTTTGCAAATTTCCTTTTTGCTATTAATTCAAGCCTCTTTGAAGCATCCAGGGGTAAGTTCACCTTTCTTGCAAAAAAAAAAAAAAAAGTGAGTTAATAATTATCATACTTGTTAGCACCTATTGTTTGCTGTGCACCATATGCATTGTTAGATAGGACTGTCTCACAAGCCCACACAGACTGGGCTGCACAGCTCCCCATCTGGCCAATCACAGACTCCAATGAGGATGGCGCCCCCTGGGTGTGGCAATGCAGCAGTCCTATTTACAGGTACTAAGTCAGTCCTCATTGGTCCTTTGAAGATGGTATTATTAACCCATTTTACAAAGACCTTTGTAACTTAGGTTAAGGAACTTGCCTAATGTCATTTAACGACTAAATGACACGAACCAATGGAAACTGTACCCTTCGGAGATACCTTGCTGTGGCATTATAAGCATAATCTCAGGATCCACAATGAGTACAGTCCTCCACTGAGGGGACGGGAGGGGAGGCAGAGGGAGAGGACAGACCATTTCATTTTGTAAAACCATCTCCAACCTCCCCTCCCCACCTCCAATAAAAAACGCCTACCAGAACCCTGGAGCTGAGAATATTGCCAGCTGACTCATTTACTATCCCTAGCCTCTAGGAAAGGGACAGAAACATAAACAGTCTGGAGCATCTTCTACCTCCTCCAAATAATTTGAAGCAATTATAGCAATCGTGAAATGTGTCAGATTGACAAGCTTTGGAATGATGCGGTTTATTTATTTACTCAGTGGATAATGCTCTGGATATGGTAGCAGAAGTATCTTCCAGGGTCCTGTCAAAGTCAGATGGTGCCGTTTCTTGGATTTTTCATGTGAAAATACATGCTTGTAATTCTGGAAAGGACTTCAAGCACTTTTGCTCCAACCACGTTGGCCTCAGAGTTAGTTGAGAGAGTTAGAGAGTTAGTTGTCTTCTGTCTCTTAAAAAGGTTTTGATTAACACCTCTCCGAAGGCCATGAGTCCTCACAAAGTTGTTTACTTCAAAACAATAAATTTGAGATATTTTTTAAGAAAATATTTTAGGGGCACCTGAGTGGCTCAGTTGGTTAAGTGTCCAGCTCTTGATTTCACCTTAGGTCACGTTCTCACGTTTCCTGAGTTCAAGCCCTGCATCAGGCTCTGCGCTGACAGAGTGGAGCCTGCCTGGGATTCTCTCCCACTCTCCCTCCTCCTCCTCTGCACTCTCATATGCGTGCACGCTCTCCCTCTCTCAAAATAAATAAATAACTTTAAAATATTTTTAAAAAAGAAAGAAAATATTTTATAGATCACAAATAAACCCAATTTTTTATTTGATAGGCTTTCATGACAGGTTTTGCCAAAACTCGCAGTGGTTTTCAGTGGCCTTCAATGTTTAGCTTCGGGGAAGCACCTGCTGGCCGTCTGTCAGGTCAAGGCCAGCAGGCTGTGCGTGGTGCTCAATATCAGTCTTACAAAATGCTCAGCATGACTCCTCGCTTGTTCAGGGAACTTAATGGCAACCTCAGCTCTCAAGAGAACAGCTGAGAGTAAATCAAAGGAGACTCCCAGATGGCCCTCACAGCCGTCCTAGGGCTCACTTTACTCTTGAAAGAATCATTTCAGAACCTATTTGCTTTTCTAGAGGTACGGTCATATGTAGTTGTTTTCTGAGATGCAATTCAAATACCATAAAATTCAACCACGTAAGGTGTACAACTCAGAGGCTTTGGTATATTCGCATGTTTGCACAAACATTATTATCTGATTTCAGAACGTTTTCATCACCCCCAAAAGAAACCCCACACCCATTAGCTGTCGATCCCCATTCTACCACCCTTACCCCTAACTCCCAGCCACTGGCGACCACCTGGTCTGTCTTTAAGGATTTACATTTTCTGGATACTTTGTTTAAGTAGAATTATATAATATGTGGTCTTTTGTAACTGGCTTATTTCACTTAGCATAATGTCTTCAGGGTTCATCCATGGTGGAGCCTGCATCAGTATTCCATACCTTTCTATGGCTAAATAATAGTCCGTTGTCTGGTATTTAGTAGCACTTTTCACCTTTTCATTAGTCGGTGGATGTTGAATTCCTTCTACTTTGTGAATAATGCTGTTACGACAACTCACGTATAGGTTTCTGTGTCAGTATTTGTTGTCAGTTCTCTTGGTTATGTATACATAGTGTGGCATTGCTACATCATATGGTATCATTATGTTGAACTATTTGGGGAATTGCCGAACTGTGTTCCAAAGCAGCTACCCCATTTTACATTCCTGCCAGCTGCATACAAGGGTCTAATTTCTCCACATCCTCCCCAGTGCTTGTTATCGTCTGTTGTTTTTTAATTGTCATCTTAGTGAGAGTGAAGTGGTACCTTGTTGAGGTTTTGATTTCTGTTTCTGATGGCTCATGAAGTGATCATCTTTGATGATGTTGAGAATTTTCTTTTTAATACTTATTGGTCCTGCATATATTTTACCTGGAGGATGTCTATTCAAATTCTTTGCCCACTTTTAAATAGAATTGCCTTTCTACTGTTGAGTTGCAAGAGTTTTAACATGTATTTTGGATATGAGTCCCTTAGCAAATATATGATTTATAAATATTTTCTCCCATTCTGAGCACTGCCCTTTCACTTTATTTATTTTTTTAATGTTAATTTGATTTTTGAGAGAGAGAGAAAGAGAGAGAGAGAGAGAGAGAGAGCAGGGGAGGGGCAGACAGAGAGGCGGCAGAGGATCCAAAGCAGGCTCCACGCTGACAGCAGCGAGCCCAATGTGGAGCTCGAACTTACAAACTGGGAGATCATGACCTCAGCTGAAATTGGATACTCAACTGACTGAGCCACCCAGTGCCCCTGTCCTTTCACTTTCTTAATGGCCACCTTTGAAGCACAAAAGTTTTTACTTTTGAAGAAATCCAATTATCTGTTTTTCTTTTGTTGCTTGTGTTTTGGATATCGTAAGAAATTATTTCCTCATCTAAGGTCAAGAAGATTTACAGCCATTTTCTACTAAGAGTTTTATAGCTTTAGCTCTTAGATCCATTTTGAGTTAATTTCTGTATATGGTGTGAGGTGGGGATCCAACTTTATTGCTTTGCATGTGGATGTCCAATTGGCCAAGCACCATTGGTTGACAAGACTATCCTTCCCTACAAAATTCTTATTCGGAAGCACTGACCAACCCCTAGGACCTCAGAAAGTGACTGTACTTGGAGATAAGACCTCGAAAGTGTTAATGAGTTAAAATGAAGTCATGAGGGGGGACCTCATCCAACATCCAACTGGTGTCCTTTTAAGAAGAGGACATGTGGACACACAGAAACATCAGGGATGAATATGCCTAGAAGGATGGTCGTGTACGTGAAGAGGCAGCAAGAGGGCAGCCATCTGCAAACCCAGGAGAGAGGCCTTAGAGGAAACCAACTCTGTCAGCCTCTTAATCTTAGATTTCCACCCTCCAGAACTGTGAGAAGTAAATGTCTGTTGTTCAAGCCACACGGTCTGTGACGTTTTGTTATGGCAGTCTTAACAAACTAATACAGCTGGGGTGAAATAAGAGTAGGTTCAAGGGCAATTGAAAGATAGGAGCCATTTATCACGCCCCCTCCTCCCCCTCCACTGCTGGCCCAGGGTGATATTTCTGCCTTTTCTTGCTGTGGCACCTCTCACTTCCTCTTGGTGCCAGTGTCTTTCTCTGATCGTTTCCTGTCCCCTTTACCAACCTGACATTGCCTGAAAAAACAATACCCACAGTAGTTAAAACTGGACTGCTGTTGATGTCAGTGCAGTTGGCAGAGTGAGGACCTCGCCCATTTTCTCCTTCATAAAAGACACAAGAAAACTGCCAAAAATGATTAAAAAAAAAATCGACTTATTCAGAGCTCTGAAGGGTAGCCAAAGCCTTGTGACAATCTGGTGAGCATTGATTCAAGAACAAAAGCAGAATCATGATGAAAGTGGTGAACTTTGTGGTGTTTGAACCTGCCCTGTCCTCTCCCCACAGCCCCCAGCTCTGCGGTACCCCCGGAAGAGCAGCAGGTGCAAATGGCGAAAACCGATGGCCTGGCAGTCACCGGAGGGTGCAGAGCGGGGTGGAGCTGCTTCAAAGCCCCATTCCAAGAGAACTGGCACTGCTTGACTTGTCCGGAGGGTCTCTGGAAGACCGCACTTGCAAGACCCCACTTTATTTGACTTGATTTGGAGCTCAGAATTCACCTAGTGCAAAAAAGCCTTTTCCCCAGGGGCATTTGCCAATAACATGTGCAGGCAAGGGTGCAGGCAAGGGTTCAACTTGCCTTCACAACTGCCTGAAGTAGCAAATAATGCTTGAGACAATAAGTTAGCCAAAAAGGTTAAAAGGCAGAACTGGAGAATGGGCATCCATAGCAGCTCCGAAGAGCTCTAAAACATTCCTGAAATCTAGAAGGCCACATGCATGGGTTGAGCACACACATGCGTACGGCTATGCATGTGCCCAGCAAAGACTCTAACACGGGGCGGACCTGGAGGCTCTACTCCTTGAGCTGTCCACTGACTAGCTGAGTGTTGAGGATTTGCTCAGGCAGTGAACCCCTCTGTGTATGTTAGGAGAATATTGGTCTCCTGTTTTAAGGAAATCTCCATCTAATCATTAGGTGATCACTAACCTAACTCAGCAGAGACTTCAGTGGCCACACACAACAAAGGATACAGAATTAGTCCAAATAAATCACTAAGCAAACAAACAATAACAATGATAAAAGTAAGCCCTAGGAAGGGGACAAAATTGGCTTCCAGAGTTGCCCTATTATATTGTTTAAGATGTCCAGTTTTCAATGTGGATTTGAAAACATGCCCCCAAAAAAAGGAAGAAAAAAAGAGAAAGAAAGAAAGAAAGAGAGAAAGAAAGAAAATATGACCCATACACAGTAAGCAGAAGCAATCCATAAAAGCTGTTCTTGAGGAAGCCTAGATGTTGGACTTAATACACAATGACATGTATGTATGTATGTATGTTTAAATGATTCATTTGTTTGTCAGTGTGTTTACTTCAAAACTTTTTTTTAACATTTATTTATTTTTGAGACACAGAGAGAGACAGAGCATGAGCAGGGGTGGGGCAGAGACAGAAAGGGAGACACAGAATCTGAAGCAGGCTCCAGGCTCTGAGCTGTCAGCACAGAACCCAACGCCAGACTCGAACTCACAGACCGTGAGACCATGACCTGAGCCGGAGTCTGGTGCTCAACCAACTGAGCTACCCAGGTGCTCCTGTCCGTGTGTTTGCTTTATTAGTAAGGTACAGCATACATACTATAAGATACACAAATCTGTGTCCAGCTCAATAAATTTTACTTACATACACACTTGTTAACCATGATCAGATCTAATTCACCAACATCCAGAAGCCTCTCTTATGCACCCTCCCAGTCATGACTTTCTCACCAAATATAACCACTATTTTGACTTCTATCACTATATATTAGTTTTACTTGTTTTAGAATTTCATGTAGATAGAATTAAACAATATGGATTCTCTTGTCTCTGCTCTCTCATTCAACATTGCACCTGTGATGTTCATCCATGCTCCATGTAGTAAGACCTTGTTCTTTTTCGCTACTGGTAGTATTCTATTGTACAATATAGCACAATTTCTTATTCATTTTATTGTTGTGGAACATTTGGTTTGCTTTTCATCTTTTACTATATTGGACAGTGTTGCTATGAACCCACTTGTACATGTCTTTTGCTGCGTATATCTATGCTTTTTCATTGGTATCTAGAAATGGAATTGCTTATCATATGGTCATGTCACACTGCCAAACAGACTTCCAAAGTGATTCTAGAAGTTTATACTCCCATGAGCAGTGAACGAGAGTTTCTGTTGATCTGTACGGTTGTCTACCCTTGGTTTTACCTTTTTTCTCCTTTAAATTGTATTCATTCTAGTGGTCATGTTGTGATCTCTCATTGTTGTTTTAATTTGCATTAGCCTAGATGGCTAATGATGTTGGTCACCCTTTCATGGGTTTATTATCTGGTTATGAAATGTCTGTCCAAATCGTTGGTCTTTTTTACGTGAAATTTTCAGGGTTGTTTTTTCTTGTTAATTTGCAGGATTTCCTTATTTTTGGCTCTATTATTGTGAACATAATTCTGTTCTGTGACTTGAATTTTCACTTCTTGGTGATATCTGTTAATAAACAGAGAAGTTCTTAAATTCAATGAAGAAGAATTTATAAATCTTCTATATTATAGTTTGTGTTTCTGTACTTAAAGTTTAGTGTTTAAAAAATTTTTTTGCATACCTCAAAAGAATGAAGATTTTCTCTTATATTTTGAATTTTTATTGTTTTATGTTTTGTAGTTAGGTCTTTGACCCACTGGAAAATGATTTTATGTACAGTATGAAGTGTGAGGTAAGGGTTCTTTTTATGTTTTAATTTTTTTCCTCCAAATTTTAATTTAAATTCTAGTTAGTTAACATATAGTATAATATTGGTTTCAAGAGTAGAATTTAGTGATTCATCACTTACATATAACACATGAGAAGGGCATCAAAACAAGTGCCCTCCTTAATACCCATCACCTCATTTCAGCCATCCCCCACCCACCTCTCTCCATCAACCCTCAGTCTGTTGTCTACCATTAAAAGTCTCTTAAGGTTTGCTTCCCTCTCTCTGTTTTCCCCTTCCCATATGTTCATCTGTTTTGATTCCTAAATTCCACATATGAGGGAAATCATATGGTATTTGTCTTTCTGTAACTGATTTCGCTTAGCATAATACACTCTAGCTCCATCCATGTTGTTTCAAATGGTAAGATTTCATTCTTTTTCATGGCTCAGTAATATTCCATTACACACACACACACACACACACACACACACACACACACACCACATCTTCTTTATCCATTCATCAGTTGATGGACACTTGGGCTCTTTCCATAGTTTGGCTATTGTTAATAATGCTGCTATAAACACTGGGGTGTATGTGCCTCTTCAAATCTCTATTTTTGAATTCTTTGGGTAAATACCTAGTAGTGCAATTGCTGGATCATTGGGTAATTCTATTTTTAACTTTTTGAGGAAACTCCATACTGTTTTCCAGAGTGGCTGCACCAGTTTGCATTCCTACCAACAGTGCAAGAGGGTTCCCGTTTCTCCTCATCCTCGCCAACACCTGTTGTTTCCTGTGTTATTAATTTTAGTCATCCTGACAGATATGAGGTGGTATCTCATTGTGGTTTTGATTTGTATTTCCCTGATGATGAGTGATGTTGAGTTTCATGTGTTTTTTTTTTTATCCATCTGAATGCCTCCTTACACAAAAACTTTAAATGTGCTTTTCCAAAACATGTACAAAGAGTTAAAGCATGTCTGAAGAATTAAAGGAAAGTATGCGAACACTGTCTTACCAAATAGAAAATACCAATAAAGAGCTACAAATTACAAATTACAAACATAGAAATTACAGAGTAAAAAAACAAATACAGTAACAGAAATGAAAACTCCACCAGAGGAGCTCAATAACAGATTTCAACAGGTGGGAGGAAGAATCAACAAACATAAAGATAGAACAATTGAGATGATCCGTTCCGAGGGAAAGACAGAAAAGTGAGAGCGAGCTAAGCCCCAGGCAAGCATAAGGAAGCATATGACAGTCACAGTGATGACCACGAGACCTAAAAGGGGGCTTTCAGTTTGGTACAGTAGTTAGTCCTTCTTACAGGGGATTGTAAGGTGTATTTTGCATATATTCAAGTCCCGTTATACAAAAGTGTGTTGATCACAGGATAAATCCTGAACCCCCAGAACAGCTAGTCCCAATGTTGTTCTCTGCTGGATGTCTCTGACCGGTAGTAGTTCTATTGCAAGCAGTCCCTTGGGTTGTACGCAGTGTCTTGCTTGTACCTTCCTGGTACTCCCTGTAACACCTTCATTCCCTCCCAAGAAGCCACTTTTAAAGTGCAAATGATGAGTTTGATCTGATTTAAATAAAGCAAATCATTACTGACAGATCTCTCACAGTGCACTTTACTCTGATCAAGTCACATATGTGACTTAATGCATTTTCCAGCATGACAGTTGAATACTGTTGGCCTAGGAATTATGCTTACTAGAAAATCTTTATTCTCTCATGTTAGGGATAAATGAAGTGTTCCACCAGCAATGACTCATACTTCCAAAACTGTTTTTGAAGATCCACGGGGCCAACTCGTATTTACCTCTGAGAAGTTCAGCCTGGGTGGGCAAGGATGCCAGAGAGCTGCCGTGGACGAGAGAACAGTCAGTGAAGCGATTCAAGCCCCTCCTCCTTGTAGTTTTCCCTGTGCCACGGACCCGTGGAAGAGATGGGGCCAGTTTTCCTGTAGAAAGTCCCTTTCTCTGGATTGATCTGCTTGCTCCCCTGAGGTATTGTATTAACTGCTTCTCCATTTTTTGTTTCCTAACAACTTAAAGTTATATTGAAGGATGTATTGGATGTAGTTACAACATTTTGGGCAAGAATCCTTCACAGGTGGTGGTGGGTACTTCATTCCGTATCATGTCAGATGGCACAGAATGTCTGCTTGTTTTGCTCTTACTGATAAGTGGGTCCAGATAATGACAGCTTGCTCTCCCTTATAAGGTATATTTTTCCTCTGGATTTTTCCCTAGGGGATGAGACTTTGTCAGCCTGTGGCTATCACCCCACGGCTTTGGCATTCATTGATGATTGTAGCCTGGATCAGTTATTTCAATTGTGATTTTAAAGCTGTCCCTACTTCCACATTTATAAATGGAATGCTTCTGCAAAGAAGAGCTCTCCCACATCAGCTGGAGTTCCTTGGTAACCCGGAATTCCAGTTTGTACCGGTAAGTCAGGAATCACGCTTAATTATGCCCCGTAATAATTTTGAGAATAAGGAGTTGATACTCAATAGTGGCAAATTAGATTTATTTTTGCTTTCCCTTATTTTGATTATCCTTATACACTTGTGAATTTTTATTTTATGGGTTTTAATCAATTATAATAATTCTTTTTAATGCTCAAATATTCCCATCTTTGGACAATGGGGCCTTTTTTTAGGGGGCTCCTTGTGACCTTTGACATGTTATGGAGCTATTTTTAAACATTTAATTAAATTTAATTTTAAATACCAGTATAGTTAACATATCGTGTCATATTAGTTTCAGGTGTACAATACATTGATTTAACAGTTCCATACATCACCCGATGGCTCATCATGACAAGTGCACTCCTGAATCCCCATCACTCATTTAACCCATCCCCCCATTCACCTCCCCTCTGGTAGCTGCCGGTTTGTTTTCTGCAATTAAGAGTCTGGGGGTGCCCAGGTGGGTCAGTCAATTAAGCATCCGACTTCGGCTCAGGTCATGATCTCACCGCTCGTGAGTTCGAGCCCCACGTCGGGCTCTGTGCTGACAGCTCAGAGCCTGGAACCTTTTTCCTCTGTGTATGTCTCTCTCTCTGCCCCTACCCTGGTCACACTCTGTCTCTCTATCTCTCAAAAATAAACATTGGAAAAAAATTTTTTAAAGTACATATATCTTTTTGAGTTAGTGTTTTTGTTTTCTTTGGCTAAATACCCAGTACTGCAGTTACTGAATCATAAAGTAATTCTATTTTTAATTTTTTGAGGAACCTCCATACTGTTTTCCAGAGTGGCTACGCTAGTTTGCACTCCCACCTGCAGTGCACAAGAGTTCCTTTTTCTCTACATCCTCACCAACACCTGTTGTTTCTTGTGTTGTTGGTTTTAGCCATTCTGACAGGTGTGAGGTGGTCTCTCATTGTAGTTTTGATTTATATTTCCCTGATAATGAGTGATGATGAGCATCTTTTCATGTGTCTGTTGGCCACATGTATGTCTTCTTTGGAGAAATGTCTATGTATGTCTTCTGCCCATTTTTTAAATTGGATTATGTGTGTTTTGGCATGGAGCTAGGTTTTTCAAAGCTGCCTTATCACCACTCATGTGCCAGACTAGCTAATGAACAAGTCTGATAACAGCAAGGGACAGTGAGCTCATGGAGCCATAGGACCTCTGGTACATTGTTGATGGGTGTGGAAATTGGTGTGACCGTTTTGGAAAACAGTTTACCTTAAGCTACACATACACCTATGCTACGACTCAGAGATTCCACTCCTAGGAAGATACTCAAGAGAAATGATTGCATATGTTCACCAAAGGACATGGACAAAGTGTTCATAGCACCCTTCATAACAGTTTCCCAAACTGGAAACTATGTGTTGATTGATGGCAGAATGGAAATATATTGTGATATATATATATATATATATATATATATATATCATATGATATATATGATATATATATATCTGCACTGTCAGTGTAGAGCCCAATGCGGGGCTCATACCCATGAACCATGAGATCATGACCTGAGCCAAAGTCAAGAGTTGGACACTTAACTGACTGAGCCACCCAGGCCCCGACTCCTTCATTTCTCCTGACAGGGTAGCTCTTACTATTTTCCTGATACAGATAAGGAAGCTCAGATTCAGACAGGTTAAGTGACTGGGCCAAGGCCACACAGCCAGTGGTGCGGGAGCTTGGGTTAGAACCATGGAGTGCTGTGTGGCTCTTTATAAAATATATTGGAAACATGTAGGAAAGAATAGAGAACAATGTAACAGATATCTGTGTGAAGATCACAGGGCTAGAACAAATCCTGATGTTGCCTCCTACTTGGTTGGGAATCCTTGAGGTCCTGGAGACATTCTGATGAAACCGAAGTCAGCTTTGGGCCTTTCTCCATCGCATTTCTCTCTCTCCCTACACATAACCCTGTCTGAGGTCATTGTGAATCTTTGTCATCCACGTTATTTACTTTATTACATCCGTACACATCTCTAACTCATACACAGCATCATTTCGCATGTTTTACGCTGTGGTTTTATGCGGGATCTATAATCCGGCTACATGCTTGTTGTCATTCAATGTTATGTTTCTGAGATTTATCCACACAGATGTGTGTATTCTGGTTTGTTCTAATTTCTGCAGATGGTTCCGTTGCACGAATGCACCTAGAGTAGCCGTCCATTCTTCTGTTGAGGGGCGCTGGGTTCATTTTCTGACACCTTCCCAGTTATTACAGAAAACGCTGCTGTGAATGCCTGGCGCGCATGCCTCCACCTCCCTTGGCCTGGGGGCAAGGGTTTCTTCCCTCTGCATCTGCGAGGGCGGCAGGGCGTTTGCACCTTCAGCTTTACCAAGTAATGCCAAGCCATTCTCCAAAGAGGCTGCCTTGAGGTGCTCCACGCGGCAGAGGGTCCCGGCCAGGCCGGGTCAGGACGGCGCTCTTGTCTGCTTTCTGCCAAAGGAGGGGTGAGGAGTGGTGTCTTCTCGGCTGCTCATCCCCCCCGCCCACCCCCCCTGCTTTTTTTTGCTTATCGTTTTGTAGACCTTCTTTAGGTACCCTGTTTCTAAACCAGGTCTAAGGGACTTTGCCGATGCGGTTCCTGCATCTCCGGATCCCTGCTGTCCGGGTTGTGTCGGGAGCAGGCCCTGCCAGGGCCTGGGGAGCGAGCCTGGTCCCGGGGGCAGGGCGGGGGCCCACCGCCTCAACGCGGGCAGTTGTCGGGTCCGGCCACCAGGGGGAGGAGCTGCTTCCCTGACATCCTCGCCCGGTTCGCGGCCGCAACGTTGGGAAACGCGGCCTCCGGGAGAGGGGCAAGGAGGGTGGGTCGGGGCTGGCGCCCCAGGAGGGGCGTGGCCTTGACCCTAAAAGCAGGGTGAGCCCACCTGATGGTGGCGCTGAAGGAGGCGGCCCTGGCTAGCTGGCACCTGACGCCTGGGCGGGGCAGCCCTTGTCCACGGGACAGTGACCCGAAGGCTGCGGCTGGAGCCACCAGGTCCAAGGCCGTTTTCCAGGTGGCCCTGTTTTCCCGCTCCATTTGCTACCATCGTTCATCCTTCCTGGGTTTAAGTGGACCAAAGAGCAATCCGTTTGGCAGCTCGACCTCCCTCCTCGGGGGAGCCTGATGTAATCAGTGTTCTTGGCCCTTGAGTCCTGACTGCCCTGAGTTTCACACCCCGCCTGTCTGACCCGGGTCCTGTCTGACCCGCAGCCGCAGCCGCTGCAGGCGAGACTGGGGCTGGGCGGGGGCGGCGGAATCCTGCGAGAGGAAAGCCCTGAAGGGGGGGAGAGTCTGGCTGGGTGGTTCCCAGGGGAGAGAGCCAGGGACGCAGGACTGAGGGCTGTAGGTCCCCAGGGACCAGCTGTGGGTGCCGCCACTCGGACCCCTGCGCTGGAGGGACACTGGGCACGTGGTTGGCACACAGAGACAGGTCTGGGTGTGACTCCCCACCCCGGTGTGCCCCCACCCCCCTGACTTTGGACAAGCATCAGCTTTCCTGTCTCTAAAATGGGAGTGATCACAGCAGCAGCGATTGGCTGGCAGGTCTGCCAAGTGCTTTGGAGGTTAAATGACTGAAGGATGTAGGGCCCGTAGGGAGCTGTGGTTGGGTTAACTGTCATTAGTCATATAGAGAAAACCCTACTGCAGACAGTGCAAAGTGACTGGAAATTATGCCTTTTTCTGAAAGACAATGCATGTGCTTAGTTCAATTGCCACACAGAGTATATAGAAAAAATTTGGTTTCAGGGGCACCTGGGTGACTCAGTTGGTTAAGCATCCGACTTCGGCTCAGGTCGTGATCCTGTGGTCCATGAGCTCCAGCCCCGGCTTGGGGTCTGTGCTGACAGCTCAGAGTCTGGAGCCTGCTTTGGATTCTATGTCTCCCTCTCTCTCTGCTCCTCCCCAGCTCACGCTCTGTTCTCTCTGTCTCTCAAAAATGAGTAAACGTTAAAACAAAATTTAAAAAAAAAATTGGTTTCTCCCTTCCCTGTCTGACCACAGTCTCCCAGTTCCAGAGTCCTGGAGGGGTGCAGTGTACCAGCTTCTTAGGAATCTTGCTATATACCCCCACGCCCCCCCCCCATGCCTACATATACACCCAGGCACACACACATGTATACACACACACTCAGTCGTATACACATGCACATACCGCTGGGAAAATAATTAAAATCTCTTGCCAACCCAGAAAACCTCTCCACGAAGATAGAAGAGAAAGAAAACAGTTTTGTTATTGAATAAGCATTGAACCAGACTGCATGCATCATGGGTAATCCGCTAAAGAGGTTGCAAAGAAGAAAACGACAGCTTACCTTTTTTTACAGCCTGGCAGACACAAGCCATTGCCCACGTGCTAGTTGTCTTTACCCAGAGGAAAAGTGAAATTCCTCCCATCCTTTGACAAGCAGGCAGTTGCGTCCTGGGACCTGGCAAGAGGGGGGACAGGCACCAACCTTCTGAATGTTTACATTTTAGAGAGGGAGGCTTGACTCTGAGAAAGCCAGTCCCAGGATGCAAAACCATCAAGAAGCTTATTTAGCTTTTATTTATTTTTAAAAAGTTTATTTTATTTATTTATTTTTTTTGTCATCTCTACACCCAATGTGGGGCTCGAACTCACAACCCTGTGATTAAGAGTCACATGCTCTTCTGACTGAGCCAGGTAGGTGCCTCCTTATTTAGCTTTTTTTTTTTTTTTTTTTAAATTTTTGAGAGAGAAAGAGAGAGAGAGAGAGAGTATCCCAAGCAGGCTCCATGCTGTCAGTGCAGAGCCTGATGCAGGACTCAATCTCATGATCTCTGAGATCATGACCTGAGCAGAAATCAGGAGTCTTATGCTCAACCAACTGAGCCATCCAGGCACCCCCTTATTAAACTTTAAAAGAGAGTGACATACCAGGCACCTGGGTGGCTCAGTTGGTTGGGTGTCCAACTCTTGATTTGGGCTCAGGTCATGAACTCACAGTTTGTGAGTTCGAGCCCCACGTGGGGCTCCGTGCTGGCAGTGTGGAGCCTGCTTAGGATTCTCTCTCCCTCTCTCTCTCTCTGTCCCCTGCTTTCTTGCTCTCTCTCTCTAAATAAATAAACTTAAAAAAAAGAGAGAGGTTTACATACATCTCAGGGAGACAGAGATATAGCATTTACAATGTCAACTTTTCTAAAGGAAATGCTGAAGTGTGGGAGAGGGTCTGGTTTTCCTGTCATGCACCAGATAAGACTCAATTTCTCTAGTTTTAGGTTTGTATTCACCCTTACAGGGCACACTCATACATATATACACACTCACACACCGCCATACACACATTATAGGCACACATGCTCTTATACACATATACACATGCATCTGCATACACACATAACATTCTCATAAACACTCACACACATGCATACATGGACACAGACATGTATGGTGGTGCTCATGGCCTTGTCCACATCCCGCCAATGGAACCGGGTTATATACTTAGTTCTCCATCTTGCCTTTTTCACTTGACATTGCACCACAGAGATTGTCTCTTCCTGGTAGAGGAATTAACGATAATTAATGGTAATGCAGACCCCTAACTTTTAGGTGAGTCAATATTCCCCTAGGCGCTTCATCTACATGCGTGCTTTTAACCCCCATACCCTAAGGGTTGCATACTACTATACCCCCATTTTACAGATGGGGCAACAGAGGCTCAGAGAGGCCCCGAGGGCCACACCTGGTGCTGTTTCGTGGTCTTTAAGCAGTGATGTTCTCCACCACGTGCATGCACAAGAGCGAGTGGGGAGGGGACCGGGGTCAGCTGAGTGGGTTGTGTTTGGTTCTGCCACGAGCTCCTGGTGTGGCCTTGCAAGAGTCCTTCCCAGCTTGGGCCTGGGGTCCCCCTTCTGGCGGGTGAGAGGTTGGGCCTGTGGTGTGTCCAGGCCAGCTCTGAGTTTTGCTGGTTCAAGGGCCTCCAAACTATGGGTCCGTTAGCTCCTGAGAACCAGGCGCTGCCCTGCCGAGGCTCTTCAGTGACTCGGGCATGGAAGGCCCTTTCCTGCAATAATGGAGAACACCCGGCATAGGAGTGGAGGGTGCCTGCTTGTTGAGGATCTTTCGTCCCTGTCCTCACCCATGTCCCTGCCCCTATTCCCTTCCTAGTCATTAATTCCAGCTCAGGCTTTGCGTTCTTGTAAACTGATGTAAACACCAGTCATAGCTGAGCCTTAGTAAGGTGTGGCTAGCTTTCCTCTCCGGGGTTAATGATGCCCTGATTTTTATTTATTTTTTTTCTTTGGCTTAGCTTTCTATGTTCTGGAGAGACTGAAGAGGGGAGTTCCCAGAGCAGTGCATGGACCATGGTAGATACTCAGCAAGAGTGTGTCGCAAGAGTGAAGAGTTCTTGGTGCTGTGGGGGGAGCTGGAGAAATCAGAGCAACAGAAGACTGTTCTAATCTCTTCATAGCTCTGAACAACGGTCTGGTCCAAACGTCTGGTCTTCACAGCTATCCTGAGACCGATGCTGTTCTTTCTCACCCTTCTTTTCGCAGACCGAGAAACTGAGGCAGAGAGGTTTCAGGTCACATAAGGTGGGTGGTGTGGGATGTGGCCCTGGAGAGCTGTGGGTAGAGAGAGGCCCCAGGGTCACTCCCCCAGGTTATGAAATTTTCTCCTCCAAGGGGGGATATGCACTTCACTTCATTCGATTCTCCAACACCCTGCAAGTGGAGTAGAAATGATTAGTCCCACTCTCTAGGTAGGGACCAGAAAGGTAGGAGAGGGGATGAGGGGTGCCCAAGGCCACACAGCAGGGTGTGGGGGCTGGGATGGGAACTGGTTGGCCCCGCTTTCTCTGCACCCAGCTACCTGCACCTGGGGTTCTGGGCCATGAGAGAGGCCAGCAAGGTGGTGCTTGCGTGGGTCTGCTTTTGAGACAGAAAACTTTTTTTGGTAGGGCTTGGTGGCGATTAGAGAGTATGTGTGCTGGTATTTTAACTAATCTCTATGCCCAATGTGGGGCTAGAACTCACAACCCTGAGATCAAGAGTCACGTGCTCTACCCACTGAGCCAGCCAGTGACTTTTTTTCCGGCTGAAAGTTGTGCACATAATGATTGGAAACCACTTGGGCAGAGTGAGTGCAAAATGTGTAGACTCCAACCCCTCATAAGATGTCCTTTGCTGTATATGCATTCGTCTCTCCTCTAGAACGTGAACTTGTGGAGGGCAGGGCCCTGCATCACGGATCTCTGCCCAGCTCAGCCCTGGCTCAAGAAAAGTGAGAAAGACCAGGTTCCCCACTGCGGGTGAGTTCTGATCCTCCTCGCGCGGCTCCCCTCTGAGTAGCTCCTTGGTGGCAAGGGGCCTCCCGCTAGCTCAGGGCTGAGCCCTCCAATGTGCCAAGTGGAGAAAGGGGGAGAGTGGCTCCATCTGGGCCGGAGCTGTCAGATCTGTGCCATGGGATGTCCTGATCCTGCCCTCTCCCTCATCCGTCCTCTCAGGTCCCGCCCCTCAGATGCTACAGACACAGAGTCGGCTTGCTCCCCTTAGAATATGGTTCTGGAGACCCACAGCATTGCAAAGGCAGAGAAACCGGCGATCATTGCCACTGCTGGGCCTTAGACCATGCCTCTGACTCAAAGGAAGTGCCCTTGGGGGTGAAGAGCCCCAGGTTTGGTGTGGCACCAGAAGCTTCGGTTGCTCTTTCTGACCTCATTTTTCCTGTGCTGCACTGGCCCTTGGAGATGACCCACTGCTGGGTCTTTCAATGCTGAGGGAGGTGCCTGGCCTCCCACGTGGGCTGCGACCACGCTTACACATCAGGTGCCCCTCTCAGTGCTGACTGGGTGCCCTCCTCGTGAGCCCTTCAGTGCGGCTCAGACCAGCCTTTGCATGAATCCACTCTGCTTCCTAACTTGGCTGCTACCTGCCATGTCTCTCCATAAGCCCAGATGCCACTGAGTGGCTTGAGACCACATGCAGCACAGCCAGGCACACCCCTGCATCTGTCTCCCAGGCTCCTGGCCTCCACAGAGAACCTAAGTGCCGTGCAAAGCCCACTTTCCAAACAACCGCCAGTCTGGAATTGGGTGCCACAGCTCACAGCAATAGAGCAGGTCAGATCCCTACCCCTTCAAGTAACAGCTGGAGGGAACAACTGTGAAATCCCCATCCCTGGGTGATCTGTTAGAGAAATTAGGTCACACCTGTGATAAGGTGCGATATGGCCCATAGAAAAGAAAGTGAAACCCTCTCTTTTAGCCATATTGCTGAGTAAAAGCAGAATGGAAGAGAACCATGGTATATATGTGAAAACAAAAGACTAGGCCTCTATTTTCCTTTATAATGGATGTATTTCCTTAGCTCAGTATTTCTCCTCAAGGGAATCTGATGGAAGGCACTGGAAGTTGGCAAACCTTTTCTGTGAAGGACCAGATGGTAAATATTCTGGGCTTCATGGGCCGGAGGTCTCCATTGCAGCTCCTTGGGTCTGCTGCTGCAGCCGGAAAGCCATAGACAAAACGTACATGGTGAGTGTGGCTGTGCCCCCAGAACATTTTATTCACAAAAACAGGTGGCGGGTGGGATTAGTAGGAAACAAAAACACTGGAGTTTTGAGAGGAAAATACTGGAGAGATAGCTCGGAAACCATCGGCCAGGCATGCAGAACTCCCCTCACAGAGGGAATGAAGACACTCTCACATATCCCAGCAACTGGACTGTTTGAGTCCTCCCCTTGGGCGGGGCTCGCAAATGTCGCCCCAAGAGCAAGTGGCTTTGGTGGGGGAGGGTTGGAGTGTTGGGAAATCTTGGGCTGCAAGTAACTCAGGGAAGTCTGAACTTAGGGAACATTTATCGAAACAAGTGGCATGTGGCAAAAAGTCCCATGGCTGGTTCATTCCGTGGCTTCAGCGTGTTATCCAGCACCTGGGTCTCTCCACACCCCCAGCTGGTCCCCATCTATGGGTCAACTGCAGCTGTCTCTGTTTGTCTCCTTGTCACCGCAGGGCAGTGGCTGCAGCCCCAGTGGCACACAGACTTGAAAAGACTTGGCAGAGAAAACCCTTCCAAAAGTCCCTCCAGAGATGTCCCTCTAGATCCCTTTGGCCGAGACTATTCCACATGGCCTGTTAAGCTAGCTATGGTACAAGCAGTGGCTTCTGTGACCGCTTCATGCAGGACTTCCTGATGAGCTGGGACAGCCTCCTTGTTGTTGCAAACAAGGATGGGGCCAGCTGGGGCCGCTAGGGCTGGCAAAGAAGTGGGGTGAGTCAACTACACCCCAAACCCTCTTTTCTCTCTTGATGACTCCCGGCTGGGCCTGGTGTGAACGGCTGAAGCCATCTGGTTGGTGGCTGTCTTTAAGGGTCACTGGTGGAGGGGGCAGGACCCCTGAAAACGTTTTCTGGGTTTTGGTTTTGGGTGACTGGCCATTCTCCTGTGGTAAAGCTCCCAGCATCTCCCTGCTCTCTGACTCTGCTAGCAACCACACACACCCTCTGTTTCTGTGCAATGGACTTGCTGTCCTAACCTCGCGGTTACCAGGTTAGTTCAGCTTCGGTGACAGGGACTCCTGCCCGTGTCTGCTCTCACCCTGCCCATCCACACTGCACCCTGGAGGGTTGTTCCTGAAGGACTTCCTTGCCTGAAACCGAGGTGCCAAGGCAGCGACCGACTCCTTGGTGTGGCATTCAAGGCCTTTCATGATTGGCCTCATCTCTTTTTCCTGACATCCTCCTGTGTTTCAACCGTCCTGGAAGCAGGGTCACCTCCTGCCCCCCTTCCCACCTCACACGTCCTGGCCTCTGGGCCTTGCTTGCTCCCCATGATTTTCTGGCGGGACATCCCTCCCTGCCCTCCCCGGAATGCTCAGTACTTGCTGGGCACAGGAGTCCCTTCTTCAAGAGAAATCTACATGGAATTGCAATATGAAAAACAATAAAAGTGATTGTTCATTATCGTACATTTTTATTTTGTAAGTTCAAACTGAAAGCATTTGCTCATCGTAAAGTCGATCAGTGAGAACAGTGGCGCTTCCTTGGCGGATGCAGACCAGACGGGGCTGGGCTGATGGCTGCCATCTCTTGCCAGCCTCAGCCTCCGGATCATTTCCCTACTATGGTGTGCTGCTCAGTGTCCGGAAGTCCTGCCTCACGAAGAGTCCATGTTTTCTGAGAGTCCTCCACTGAGATACTGGGACAGCCGTCAGCTGAGATGAGGAAAGGAGCGGTAGGAATTCAAAGCCGAATCTCTGACAATATCTGCCAACAGGAGGGCAGAGACATCTTGTTTTTAATTACAAATATGAAAGTCAGACAAAAAGCACCTCGGGCTTAAAATAGACACTAAAGCGAAGGCTTGCCTGTTTACCTGCACACCACCTGGAGGGCCTGAGTGGCTGGGTCTGGGGAGCTAAGAACCCCCTCACACCACATGCACAGCTCCCCTATAATCCCACGAGTCCACTCAAGTACTGGTTGTTGTGGGCACCATGCTTTGGGAAATGCAGACTACAATGACGATGCTACTAGAAATAATGGCAGGTGAAGGATGTTTATTGTCTTAGTATCGAACAGGGACTGTGCTCAGCACTTTCTCACTCCGTCCTCACACCAACCCTAGAAATGATTTTTCTTCATTTGGGGAAAATGAGGCTTTAGAAAAGGTTATTTTTGGCCAAGATCACACAGCTGGCTAAGTAGCAACGCTGGCACCAGGGCCGAGATCTTGAACCCAGTGCCTCTAGAAGATGGATCACGACGTGCCGACCAGGCCTCCTTGACACACGGAAATGTGGCAGCTTCTAGTGTGTGTGTGCAGCAGGCACCGTGGTTCTGCTAAGAGGAAGTTGGGGAAACAGACCTGTGGGGGGCTCTCTGCAACCATGGCTTCCATGGCCAGCACTGCCCACTCCCAGAACTGCTCTGCCTTTGCAGCAAGAAAAATAATCCACAGATTGTGGAGAAGGATCAGCTCATTTGAACTCACGTGAGTAGTGTTCTTAGAACCCTCTGTATAAACACAGAGAATGTGTTTGCTCCTCACTGCCTACAAGCACACTTTGCTCACCACGGGCTTCGAGTAGCACAGTTGCAAAGTGCAAAGTGACAGACACGGCCCCTGCCCTCCTAGAGCCTGGCCTACTTGGGGACAACCTGCGCTGGTCTAAGTGGACCCCCTGGGTGGTGGCAGAAGCAGGTTTCCAACTGGCTCCAGTTTCCATGGACCTGGCTCTTCTGCCTGGTGTAGCCTCTCGCTGGAATCTGGCGACATGGGCTGATGGGCATCACGGCCACACAGCTCTGCACCAGAGAAGAGCCATCTCAATCTAGCATTGTCTCCTTCTGGGAAAATTCTAGGGAATTTGCTGACCACTCCTGTGTAAGCAAGAGTCCCGTGCACTGGGAAACTCTGGAGAAGCTACCAAAATGCATTCTTTGAATCCATTGTGCTTCCAAGAGTATGGATGGCCAGGAAAATAGATGGATTTCCCACGTGTCATTTACATGTCAGCCCTAAAGCATATTTTGGGAGTGCCTGTTTTCTGATGATGCTCAACCGGGGGCTGAAGCAGGCAGCTCCATCCCTACCTTCCAGTCTTGGGGAAGATATTGCAAAGGCTGGGCAAGAGGGCAGGCGGCAGGTAGCCAAAAGGATATGCTTCCTCTCTCCTTTACTCCAGGGCCTGGACTATGGGTGGCCTAGGCCAGTTGCATGCAGCCAGGGCCAGTGTCCAGAAGGTCATATGCGCTTGAGAGCCGGCCAAGGGCAGCTTGGATAAGTCTCGTCCAGGGCACTGTGTGCCAACCTGAGTGGGCCAGGGTAGCAGGGCTCCCCATCTCTGTCCCTGGCACTGCCCTGGCCCAGGGTGGAGTTCTTCTCTGCTCACTGTGGTTGGGCTTGAGTGCCTGAGCTGTTGGCAACTTGTGGTCCACCGCTAGCCCCGTTTTGGGCAATGTTGTTGCAGTAGAAGAGTATCATACACGAGAATAGAAAGCCTTTGTAAGACTGAAACCAGAACAGAGCAGAGAGAGAAGTCTTCCTTTAACATCACAGGATGTTGAGATAATTCCCCTGCTCAGAGACCAGGTCCACAGTCCTTGCTTTTCCAGGTGTTGGTCACTTATCTGCAACCTTCTTTTCCAACCTTAGTAGCAGAGCCTATGGCCCCGGCAACCTGACCCAGCTCTGGGCCTTTGCTCAGCTGTTTCTGTGATGTCCCCATCAGCTGGACCCATGGGACTGCTTCTTCCTCATCCTCCGAGGCCCTGGTGAAAGGCCTGCTCCTTGACAGTGCAGTCCTTGAGTCCCAGCAGCATGAGGTCCCTCCATCACCCGATTCCTATGGCACTCACCCTGTGTTCTTCCTGTGCTGTCGCCACACTTGGCCTTGTAATGTCTTGTCCATCCTAGCCGACTGGAGGTCCCTGAGCACAGACTCTGCTCACTCCCTATCACAGCACCAAGCACACGCTGCTATGCACATGGACTGCTATGCCTGCAACACACATGTCCAGGGTGACTGGCTGGGGCCTGTGGCTCTCTCCATTGCTAATGCCTCCTGTGCAGACGTAGCAGGAGGTCCTACAGCAAACACTGACTTCAGTGCTCATTGCCTTCTTCCACCAAATCTGAAGGTGGGGGGATGAGGTCTCGGGGGTTCATCCTGGCCACCAGGCAGACATCGTAACTGTCATGCATGAGGACATCAATGGCTACAACATTCCACTGGTTTTCCCATGGGTCTAGCTCCAGTATTTCTTTGGAGATAACTTCATGTCGATCTGAAAAATAGCAAGGTAGGAAGACAAAAATATCATGGGGGTATTAAATTCAGAGGCCATTTTCACTCTATTTAACAACTTCCTCTAAAAGGCATCAAGTACCAAAATGAAAAAACAACCGAATAAACATACTTTAAATGGAAGGCACAATGCCCCTGACATATAAGAAACTAACAAAGGCCATGTTACAACTCACATTCAGAAATTATTTGACATACTAACAGGGTATACTACTGTCTACATTTGCTAATTTATTAATGTTGGGAGCTACAGATGAAATTGTCCTATTTCTACACCTGTAGGGGAGATACAGCTTGTGACCTTATATAAGTTGCTAACCTCCCTGAGTTTATGTTTCCATAAAGGCAGACAGGGATGCTAATACTAAGCCAGGGTCCTTGCAGGAAACAGATGGCTCACCCTATCTGGATGATTTGAAGAGAATTTAGTGAAGGGACTGTTGGAAAGGTGTGGGCAGGGTTCAAGAAGACCCACAAGGGATGGCACAATCCTCCAGGGCTAAGAACATCAAGGGCTATTACCACCCCTAGACCTGAGAGGCAGCAAGGGGAGAAATAGGGACTGGCCTTGGGGAGGGCAGCTGTCTGGAGAGTGCAGCCTGGTTGCAGCAGACATAGGTGGGGAAGATGAGCAGTCATCCTCAGCAACCCCACAGGGAGGAGGCAGGGACAGGAAATGCCCTGACTCTACCCTCCTTTCACCCAACAATCTCTGCTCTTGCCTCCCATTGGCTGAACCCAACCAGAAGTCAGAGGAGAAAGGTGTCTGTGAATGCACCCAGTATACGTCGGCTTCACAGGACATAGAGCATGACAGAGAATGGGGCAGGGTGAGTCTGGAGGGGCAGATGGAAGATTCCTGGTCTGGATGACTATTTCATAATTTTATGATGATCAGAGGAGATAATATATACAAAAGTGCCCAATCCTGGCATATTATCAATTTTTGAAAATGGTCCATATGTGCCTGTAAAGGATGTGTATTTTGTAGTTGTTGGTGCAATGTCCCATATACACTCATTGGGTCATGTTAGCTAACACTTCCATGTATTTACTGATTTTTGTGGGCTTGTTCTTCCAGGCACTGAGAGAGTTTTGTTAAAATATTCCGCTAAGACTATGGATTTGTCTGTTTCTCCTTTTAGTTCTGTTAATTTTTAGTATACACATTTTGAGTCTGTTATTAAGTACATATAAATTTTACCATTTATAAATTTATTGTTATGAGTGATCTTCTTACTCTAGAATAAGTTCCATCAGCAGTCTTTTGACTGATATGATAAATACTAAAAAGTGAGATTTCAAGAACCATTCTAATGATCTTTGTCTTTTAACTGGAGCATTTAATTCATTTATATTTAATGTAATTACTGATCTATTCTGGTTTAAATCTACCACCTCATTTGTGGATTGTCCTTCTCTCACTTATTCTTTCTTTTCTCTTTTAATGCCATCTTTTAGATTGGCTGAGTATTTTTTATTATTCCATTTCCTTCCCTCTACTGATTCAGAAGTTATAAACCCTGTTTCTTTCTTTCTTCTTCTTCTTCTTCTTTTTTTTTTTTTGGTGTTTATCCTAGAAAGCAAAACATGCATACTCAACTTATGAAGACCTAAAGACAATCAATGCTTGACCCTCTTCTTGGAGGGCTTTAGAATAGTTTAATTATATTTACTGCCCTCCCAATTTATTAGCAACTGTTGGTGTGCATTTAAATTCTACATATCTTTTAACTGTGCAAGACATTATCATTATTGTTTTATACAGTAAATGGTCATTTAGAATTAACCCACATATTTACACTTTCATTGCTCTTCATTATTTTTTGCATCTTAGACTTCATCTATGATAATGTATGATAAAGTATATACTGTGATAAAGTATATACTTGAGGAGGTCTACTGCAAACCCTTCAGCTTTCATTTCCCTGAAAATGTCTTTTTTTCAACTGCATTTCCTGAAAGACTCTTCACTCCCCAAACACCAGAAAATAGTAAAAACTGATATTTATTGTATGTGTACTGTCTACTGTGCTCACTATGTGCTGGCTGCATTTGAGACACTGTGTTATATCACCCTCATAATAAGCCTGTGAGCCAGTACTCTTGTTATTCCAGTTTTACAGATTTGGAAAAACTTACAGCAATTAAATGCTGTGGCTACAGGCATACAGTTAGAAGTGGCAGACCCGGAATATGCACCCAGATACGCAGTTCTCAAAACCTGTGCTCGTAACTACTAAGCTCTATTGAATGAAGGGGGACATCGTGGTATCACTGTATTTTCCACAGTATATTGATGAGGACAATGAGTGGGACCTAAAGCTTATATAAATTTGGTGGTCCTCTTTAAGGAAAATATCACAAAATTACAAATACAAAATTAGGTATAAAGGTGAATTTTTTTTCCAGCTTTACTGAGGTTAATTGACAAAAATTATGTATAAGGTATACATTGTGAGATGAATACCACAATCAAGTGAATTTACACATCCGTCACCACACAGTTACCTTTGTGTGTGTGTGCATGTGTGTAGTGAGAACACTAAAGCACATTTCAAGTATACAATACAGTATTGCTAATTGTAGTCACCATGCTGTACGTTAGATTCCCAGAACTTACTCATCTTATAACTGAAAGCCTTTGACCAACATCATCAGTCTCCCCACCCCAAGTCCCTGGCAACCACCATTCTACACTCCACATCTGTGAACGTCACTATTTTAGATTCCACATATAAGTGAGATGGTATAGTATTTGGTTTTTTGTGTGTGTCCAGATTATTTCTTTTAGCACGTTGTCTTCTCAGTTCATTCTTGTTGTGGCGAATGGCAGGATTTCCTTCTTTTTCATGGTCGAATAATATTCCAGTGTGTGTGTGTGTGTGTGTGTGTGTGTGTGTGTGTATCACATTTTCTTTATACTAATTCTGTCCAGTAGAACTTACTGTGATGAAGGAAATGTTTTATAATCCATGCTGTCCAACACAGCAACCTTTAGACACATGTGGTATTGAATAATTTGAAATATTGCTAGTGGGACTGAGGAACTGATTTTGAATTCTTATTTAATTGTACTTAGCTTAAATTAACACAAAGCTCTAAATCTCTTTTTGCTTTGATTTCTTTTTTTCAATACCTATTTGATCTGTCCATTTATGAGAAAGGTATCTTAAAGTCCATGCAGATTTTGTGGATTTATCCATTTGTCTTGTGATTTGTATACGTTTCTGGTATGTATATTTCAAAGTTGTTAAACACAAAAGGGTCATGCCCTTTGTGTCAGTTCAGGTTCTTGGTAGACACAGCAGAAACCAAATTGGGCTGGCTTTCCAAAAATGGGGATTTATTGCAAGGAAGGTAGGTCAACAGATTGAGGAGAGCTGGAGGCTTGGCGGGAGGCCCTGTCAGGGGAGAGCACTACCACTGCTCCTTCACACGGCTGGCTGCTGTGGCTGTGGGCACTGCTGCTGGAAATGCCGTCAGCCCCTAAAACATGACAGGTGTCCAGTACAATGTTCCATCTTCTTGCTTGTTACTCCTATTGAGATGAAACGGCCTTCTCCATCTTACTACCATTGTCTTGGAATGTGTCTTTTACCATTGCCACATCTGGCTTACTGTGGTTTTTTTTTTTTTTTTTTTGCTTTGTTTTAGCTGGGTGAAGGCTTCCAGTGTCCTTCTGCAACTTAATGCAAGCTGGGGCCTTTTACAATTTCCAAGTAGACAGTTTTCTTCACTAATTTTGCTTCCTTCTGCTCATTGCAGTGTTTATTGGGGAGACATTTTTAAAAAAACCATGTATGCCTATTACCAGCTTTTCTAGAAATCTCTTACTTTATTTATATGGAATGAAAATTACTGCATCAGTGGCAAGGAAGTGAAGAAGACAGCCAGTAAGCTCTCTTGAGTATGAAAGCCCTGAACTAGTGTTCTAGAAAACAGGCATGCTTGTGGGGGGTTTGAACTCTCAGGAAGAGCACAGACCCCTGCCACGCTGCCCCTCCCCTCCCCCGCCCCAGAATCACCTGGGCAGGGCCACACGTTCTGGTGGGGCCATCCTGGATGCTGTCCTAAATTTCTGCTAACAGAGCTCATAAAGCAAGGAATCAGGGGTTGGCATTTGTACTTACCTATTTATGAGAGTTTGGGTTCTGGAAACATTATCACACTAACAAGGAGAAAGAAACTGGAGGTTGAACTCAATGTCAGCTTTTTTCAATTCAGCTAATATTCCAAAAATAAACACACTTAATTATTAAAGGAGTCAAGAAACTCTCCCTGCATCCTGTCACTTCCAAGAGTAAGTGGTCTGAAACATTATTTTACATGAAGTAAATAGAAGTTTTGAGATAAATAATGAGCTGTCAAAGAAATTCCATCTATGTGGTAGACTGCCTTGGATTGCACCCCTATGTATTTTAGGGGGGTGCTATCTGTCGTTGGTGATACCTCAGTGGAAAAATTTGAGAAGCACACTTCAGTCTAAATTTCATCCTTGAGGGGCACCTGGGTGGCTCAGTCGGTTAGGCGTCTGACTTCGGCTCAGGTCATGGTCTCATGGTCCATGAGTTCGAGCCCCGCGTCGGACTCTGTGCTGACAGCTCAGAGCCTGGAGCCTGCTTCAGATTCTGTGCCTCCCTCTCTCTCTGACCCTCCCCCATTCATGCTGTCTCAAAAATAAATAAACATTAAAAAAATTTTTTAATTTCATCCTTGAATTCAATCAGACTACCAGAAAGCCAAAAACTTAGAATATTTTAGACCTTTGTAGAGTTGTTTTCTTTTGACTTACTCTTCAGTGAGATGCTAACTTGCCATTTTATTCATTATGGGAGCATTGCTGGGGGCATTTCCCACTACTCTATATGAGGCTATGGGGAGAAGTTTCTCCCATGTTTAAAAGATGTGTACGTTCTAAGCAGTGGCTTGTTCTTCCCTTGAGGGTACTGCACATCTCTGACAGGGAGTGCTTTCCTTTCTGCTCTGGCCTCTAGTGAGATCAGAGATAAATTGGCAGTCCAGACATAGCCAGGGCAAAAGAACTTCGGGCACCTTTATGTACTGACATCACCTCATTCTTGCTTTTCTTTTTCTATTTTCATTTTCCTTTCATTCAATTACCTGATTTACTTTAATTTCTATCTTCTTGCGTTGTATGCATCTCTATAAGCCATCTCAAATTCTATTTCATTTTGAATGAAGGGGTATGTGAATAAACAATAAATCATAAAATGAGTAATGGACCCCAGGCTAAATTGGTTTGTCCTCCGCTGAGGGGACCCTAGTGGTGAAGGGGCCACATATCAGTGGAAGGAGCCACTTAACTGCCCCTGACTCAATCAGGAAGAGGAGGGTCAGAAATGTCACAAATAGGCATAACCAGCGGCTGATGGCTTCAGCTAGTGGAAGAAGCCAAGAGTCCATTCAAATGGGGTAAAAAAAAAAACCCAAATGAATGGCTGAGTATACGTAGTTGTCTGTCTGCAAAGGAGGTGGACGGGGAAGCAATGGTTCTCTATAACCTCTAGAGATATCAGTGTAATTATAAAATCATGTTGCATGGTCACGTTCTTTCTCTGTCTATAAATTCAATTAGTTAATCAAAGATTTTATATTTTCCACCAAGTTGTAGAAATGGATATGTAAAACCCCTTTTGATCAAGTGATAATTGACATTCTATGTAATGGTTTGTAAATAAACTCCTACTAAGTATTCTGGGTTTATGTATAAGAAATATAGAATTCATTTTATGCTTAAAGTTACATGGATGAGTTAAAATAGGAAATAATTCTTTCAAGAAAATATTTTGAGTTTCATTTTCCCAAGAGGAAGACATCTTTTTTATTTTTTTTAATGAGATTACACTTTCTTTAAGCACAGGTGGAAGGTCTATGAGATGAAATTACCTGATAAAGACCATTATATTTAATGTAAGTATTGATATGTTTAGATTTAGGTCACTATTTTATGATTCCTTTTATTTTTGTACCTTGATTTTCTCTTTCCTTCTTTTTGTATTCTTTGAACATTTTTAATATCCATTTTAATTTATCTTGAGTTTTTACACACCTTTTTAAAATAGCTTTTTGAGCAGTTGTTCTAAGGATTACAATACATATACTTAACTTTTAACAGATTAGTATATTATCATTTCAAGTGGAACATAGGAACCATGTAGTTCCTCTCCCTACCCTTGGGGAGATGGTCCTCTCTGTATAACATTAACATACACTGAAAACACTATCAGACCATTGGTTGTAGCAACTTCTTTCTAGAAGAAAGAAGTCTCCAGAGGCAAGAGAAACAAAAGCAAAAATAAACTATTAGGACTACATCAAAATAAAAAGCTTCTGTACAGTGAAGGAAACAATCAACAAAACTAAAAGGCAACCCTTGGAATGGGAGAAGATATTTGCAAATGGCATATCCAATAAAGGGTTAGTATCCAAAATATATAAAGAACTTATAAAACTCAACACCCAAAAACCAAATAATCCAACTGAAAAACGGGCAGAAGACATGGGCAGACATTTCTCCAAAGAAGATACCTAGATAGCCAACAGGCGCATGGGAAAATGCTCATCATCGCTTATCAGTGAATGCAAGTCAAAACTACAATGAGATATCTATTACCTCACACCTGTCAGAATGGCTAAAATCAAAAACCCAAGAACCAATAGGTATTGGCTAGGATGTGGAGAAAAAGGAACACTCATGCACTGCTAGTGGGAATGCAGAGTGGTGCAGCTGCTGTGGAAAACAGTATGGTGGTTCCTCAAAACGTCAAAAATTGAACTACCTTGGGGGCGCCTGGGTTGCTCAGTTGGTTGGGTGTCCAACTTCAGCTCAGGTCATGATCTTGCGGTTTGTGAGTTCAAGCCCCACATCAGGCTCTGTGCTGACAGCTCAGAGCCTGGAGCCTGCTTCGGATTCTTTGTCTCCCTCTCTCTACCCCTCCCCTACTTGTGCTCTTTCTCTGTCTCTGTATCTGTCTCAAAAATAAATAAATATTAAAACAATAAATAAAAAATAGAACTGCCTTATCACCCAGCACCCACACTACTGGGTATTTACCCCCAAAATACAAGAACATTAATTCAAAGGGAAACATGCATCCTTATGTTTATAGTAGCACTATTTACAATAGCCAAGACATGGAAGCAGCCCAAATGTCCATTAATTGATGAATGGATATTATATATATTAATATTTATTACCTTCAAATGTACTTCACATGTATATATGAATGTACACCTGAAATATTATTCCTCCATAAAAAACAATGAAATCTTGCCATTTGCAATGACATGGATGAAGCTAGAGTGTACTGTGCTAAGCGAAATAAGTCAATCAGAGAAAGACAAATACCATATAATTTCATTCATATGTGGAATTTAAGAAATCTCTCTCTGTATTTAATATATAAATTTAAAATTTATATATAAATATATATATTTAAATATATATTTAAGAATTTATATATATAATATATATAATATGTATTTCCCCTTTGCTCATTTGTTTTGTTCCTATATGTCTATATATAGAGAGAACAAACTGATGGGTACCAGAGGGGAGGTGGGTGGGGGGATGGGTTAAATGGGTGACAGGGATTCAGAAGTGCACTTGTGATGAGCACCGAGTGATGTACAGAATTGTTGAATCACTGTGTTGTACACCTGAAAGTAATATAACACTATGTTAACTAACTGGAATTAAAATAACTTAAAAAAAAAGAAAACGCTGTCAGACAATGTAAAAATTTTTTCTGCCAACTGTCAAACATATTCTAAAGAACTGAAGAGGAGAAAAGCAGTCAATTATACGAATATCCACGTACTTACCATTTCTGTTGCTCTTCCTTGATTCCTGAGGTTCCAACTTTCTCTACATCATTTGCCTTCAATCTGAGGAATTTGCTTCAACTTTCTTTTTTAGAGGTCTGTTGGTAAGAAACTCTTAGTTCCTCTCCATCAGAGAATGTCTTACCTTAATTTTGCCCTCATTCCTGAAGGATATTTTTACTGAATGTACAATTCCAGGTGATTCCTTTTTTTTTTCAGAGCTTAAAATTTTTGTTCTGCTTCCTTCTGGCCTGGTTTGAGAAATTCACACCCATTCTAATACTTTCCCCTCATATGTTATCTTTTGTTCTTCTCTGGCTTCTTCAAGATCTTTTCCTCTATCTTTAGGTTTTGGAAGTTTGGTTATGATGTGTCTGGGTGTGAGTTTTCTTGTGTTTATCTTGTTTTTAGTTTGCTGAATTTCTTGAATCTGTAAGTGTATTTAGTTGGCCAATTTTGGCAAGTTTTCAGCCATTATTCTTTTAAATATTTTTTCTTCACCCATATTTTTCTCCTTTCTTTCTGGGATCATGACATGAGTATTAGATCTTTTAATATTGTCTCATAGGTCCCCAGGGCTCTGTTCACTTTTCTTTTTCAATTTTTTCTCTTTGTTACTCCGATTGGGTAAGTTTTATTTATTACCTTCAAATGTACTCACTTCTCATTTTTTCCTGTCATTTCCACTGTGATATTAACACCATTGAGTAATCTATTTGCTATTTCATTTTCCAGTTCCAAAATTTCCATTTGGTTCTTTTTAAAAAAATAACTTCTACTTCTCTACTGAGACTTCCTATCTTTACATACCTTTCAAAAGTAGTCACTCTTCCTGCTTGGAGCCCCATTATTATAATTGCTTTAAAGCATCTGTCTAGTTATTTCAAAATCTTGGGGTGCCTGGGTGGCTCAGTTGGTTAAGTGTATGACCTTGGATTTGGCTCAGGTCATCATCTCACGGTGTGTGGGATCAAACCCCACATTGGGCTCTGTGCTGACAGCATGGAGTCTGCTTGGGATTCTCTCTCTCCCTCTTTCTCTGCCCCTCGCTGGCTTGCTCATTCTTTCTCTCTCTCAATAAATAAATAAATAAACTTAAAACAGTATTTCAAAAAAAACCCAAAAGACAAAATCCGTGCCATCTCAGAGTTGGTATCTTCTCTTGTCTTCTCCCTTGTGAGACATTGATATTTTCTTGGTTTTTGGTATGTCAAGTAATTTTGAATTACATGTAGGCATTGTGAATATTGTATGATTCTGGGTGTTGTTTAAATCCTGTGGAAAAATATTGATTTTTTTTTTTAAGCAGAAAACTAACCCAGTGAGGTATGTTCCCATCTATCTTTTGCAGGCTATGCTCCTGGTGTCAGCTCAGTTTCAAATGTTACTGGGCTCTCTCCATCTGTGTGCCCATGCAGTGGCTGTGCAGTGACTGAGCAGTGGTTTACTATTCAGATCAGTTTTCAAAGACTTTGGTATACCAAAATATATGGCTAAATCATCCGTGTGCACCTTGGGCATGAGCTCAGGAGTTCATAACCAACTTCACGGGACCTTTTTTTTTTCTTAATTAGCTGGGCATTCCACTGCACCGCTATTGATGACATCAACACTGTAGCCCACACACTGGGCAGTCCCCAGGATATCTTTAATGGTTCCAGAGAGTTCTGTGGCTAAAGCTTGGTGCTGTATCTGTTGAGAAATGTTGACAATCTCATCAAAAGTGATATTTCCATTGTGCTTAATGTTTTTCTGCTTCTTTCTGTCTCTTGCTGGTTCCTTGAGGGCTTTGGTAATCGGGGCAGACGTGGAAGTTCCCACTTCAATCTGGGCCTGTCAGTTTCACTGTGATCCTCAGACCCTTTCAACCACTGGTTGCCTTGGCAATGTCATCACCAAACTTTTATGGAGACAGATGCAGTGGGTTGATCTTCTGGGGCAGGGAAGATGTGGCACTGACTGCCCCACCCATGCACCTCAGGTATATGACTTTGATCTTGTTGGTGTTGAACTTAGGTGGTGTGGTGGAGGTGGCTGGTATCAGATGAACCCAGATTTGGGTTGATGAAAGATAGTTGCACCTCCCCTTCCTCTGAGCCAAAAGCCCAAAGCTATGGGATCATTTTCTTGAGCTCACTCCTATCTGCAATCTTCCTGACACTTTTCTGCCCCTAGGGATTCCCTTGTTCTCCTTTGTGGCCTTCTGGCTATAAAGCTGGGGCTTTAGATTCCTGGCTCTGCAGCACACATTCCTCGAATGTGTTTGCCTCCAGGTCTAAGTGACCGGTAGATTGAGAGAGAAAAGCATTGGGGTCTTTCCTCACATACTTAGGACCAAAGTTCCCTGGTCAGGAGAGAAGGATGCCAGCCCAGACCCTGCAGCTGCCAGGCACCACCAGGCATTGCCTGAAGGCTGGGGTGGGAGAGAAGGGAAAATGAAGCAGAAAAAAATCCCCCACTTCCTCTAACCCATGGGGTCCTCTTTCTTGTTCCTTGAAACAGAAATAAAGGGCTTCTCTTAGAGCTCTTTCTCTCCACACTTGGTGCAAGGTTCCAGGTTTCAGATTGGTTTTGAGTCTTGGCCAGTGGGTACCAAGGGAAACAAATGAGGAACTTACTGATTTGGTAGTATTGCAAGTTCTGGTTCTCTTCCCCAATTTGCTCATGACCATTTAGTTTCAAGAGTTCTCAGGTAGCTGCTCCATGCATTCATCCCAGGGATATTGCTTGCATTTAGTGGGAGAGACAGGGTGAAAGGCACTTACTTGATCTTGACTGGAACCCAGTTTACAATCTGTTGTTAAAATCAGGCAGATGGCCCTAGCTTTTGGTCCAAAGAGATGTTGGGGAGTTGCCTTAGCAAAGAATAAAGAACAGAGTTCCTATGATACATAAACACAATGGAACACTAGCCAGTAAAAATGAGCAAGGATGATCTCTATTACCTGATATGGAGTGATTTCTGGGAGATACTGTTAAGTGAAAAAATTTAAATGTGTGGTTTTAAAGCATCTCCTCACACATTGCTCATTAGTTGCAAGGGAAAAATAGGAACTATACATTGGAGAAATTAGACAGTATCTTGAGCAGGTAAATAAAAACTTCACTGCCAGTGAGGGGTAATGGACTTGACTTGTCTCTTTTTGTCATGCCCTGAGAAGGACATAGTGGATATGTAATATTTTAGCCAGAAAAGCATTACCTGAGTTTGAGCACAAGGAAACATCAGCTGGATCTCAGAAGAGGAATGTTTCATTTAAAAAGGGGGAAGATTGCATCACTTTAAAATATCAATGTTATAAGAGGCAAAATAATGTATGTAGAAAGATTTCAGATTTAAGGAAACTGAAGAGACATATCAACAAAATGCAATACCTGCTTATAGTGTCGAGAGGAAAAAATTCTATGAAGGACATTATTAGGTCAATTGACAAAATTAGAATACTAAGAAGAAAATAAAAGGATGGAATCAATGTTAAAATTCCTAAAATTGTTAGTCATATTGTGGTTATGTAAGAGAATATTTTATTCTTCGTATTCCACACACTCCAGTATTTAGGGCTAAAGGGCATGATGTTTGCAACTTACTCGCATATGATGAGAAGAAAGTTATGTATCTGTCAGCATGTATGAATATATACATAACTATGGCCAGATGGATTCAATTACTAAGCACATGCTAAATAAAGCAAAAGGGACAATGTGTTAATGACAGGTGAATCTGCATACTCAGTATGCTATTTTTATTTTTGCAACTTTTCTGTAAGTTTGAAGTTGTCTCCGAGTGAGTTTTAAAAAGAACAGAGTTCCCTTCTTTGGAAAAATGTCTATTCATGTCTTCTGCCCATTTCTTAACTGGATTATTTGTTTTTTGGATATTGAGTTTAATAAGTTCTTTATAGATTTTGCATACTAACCCTTTTTCAGATATGTGCAATTTAAGAAACAAAACAGATGAACATAAGGGAAGGGGAAAAAAAGAGAGAGGGAAGCAAACCACAAGAGACTCTTAACTGTAGAGAACAAACTGAGGGTTAATGGAGGAAGGTGGGTGGGGGATGGGCTAAATGGGTGATGGGCATTAAAGAGGGCAATTGTTGGGATGAACACTGGGTGTTGTATGTGAGTGATGAATCACTAGATTCTTCTCCTGAAACTAATATTACACTATATGTTAACTAACTTGAATTTAACTAAAAATTTGAAAAACAAAAAACAAAAAACAACAGTTTCCCAAATTCTGTTCTGTCATGGGCGTTGTGATATCTATGTTGCAAATGGCAGTAACTGATCCTAGGCCTTTCTGCTACCTGCAGTCCAGCTGATAGCAGTCTTCCCCAGCCTTTCCCAGCTTGCTGAGATTGGAGAGAAAATTTTATGTCATGCTTACAAATCAATGTCAAATCTTTAAAGCTTGCAAAAACTTATAAAACATATATAGATCTGTATGCCAGCTCAGCACAGAGCATAGAGGCTGCATTCCTATTCTTGGATGTGTTCTAGAAAAAAGAATGCGAACCCAGTGATTACATGGTAAGAAGAAGCTGGTGCAAGATGAAAACAGTGACAGTCGGCTAAAATCACCAGAAGCTGAATCTGCTCAGATGCATCTTTTTAGTTAAAAGTAATAAACCCTCTTTGTTTAAAGGTGGGTGGTTAGGCTGGTGTAGAAAACTCTGTCAGTAATATCACTGACATATCAGCTGTCAGCCATATCCCCTCTGTGATCATTGTTCCCAAACACGCTGATTACATCCACCTGCTACTCTTTTTGCCTGAGGATTTTCTCTCCACTCAAGTGCAGCAAGTTGGGAGTGCCAAGAAGTCAATCTGAGGATAAATACCTCAGATTCTGCACCCTCTGGTAAGGAACAGCCCAGAGGCTGTTCCACACTGTCTCCCAAGTTTTCGAATGGGATTGAATGCCAGTGGCCCAAGGCGGTAACCGGTCAGTTAATTTTCCCTTGTGGCCCCTACTTTCCCATCTTTTTCCTCTCTTAATGCTTCCCAGAACTATGTAAACTCAAATCCTGTCTCAGCATATATTTTGGAGGAGCTCAACCTAAGGCAGATGATTATTTTTATTAATTGGAAACTTAATTGGAAAATTAAGCCAAATGGTGTGGAAAGAAAAGCTGATGTGGAACAAGGAGTTAGTCCCTTAGCAGTCAGGACAGGAGCTGATGTGGTGTAACCCCAGGATTTCAGGATGACATGCTAGCCTCTCACTCTCTAGTGACAGGAGGTCACACCAGTTGGAGGATATTACCTTTCTGATGGCCTGAACATGAACTGAGGCCCATTCCATTGCTCTAGCATCTAGAGAACAGTGCTGGATGACTGGAGAGGCAGAACAGGGTAAAATTGATGGCTGTTGCACCATCTTGCCCTGTATCAGGGAAGGTCTCTGGGAAGGGCACAAGTGGAAGAGAAAGAAAATAAGTCAGGACAGAGCCTGAATCATTAACCTGGCTTCACTTCATCAGGCAGGCAGTTTATTATCTTGTCACTCTGGGAGGAGACAAAGGATTCTGGCAGAGGACATGAAACTGTAGTCAGAGACAAAGGACTCCGTCAGTCATGGCACACTTCCCTCAACAAGCAAACTGAAATACACCTAGGATCTAGCTTCCTTTATTTGACTTTTTTTTTGTTTTGTTTTGAATTAAAAAATGTTTATGTTACTAATTTTTTTCTTCCTCCAAAATGACAAGACAGAGGAATTTACACCTAAAGAAAGAACAAGAAGAAATGACGGTCAGGGGTTTAATCAGCACAGATATACGTAAGATGTCTGAACTAGAGTTTAAAACCATGATTTTAAATAGTAATAATAGTAGCTGAGGTTGAAAAAAGTGCAGAAGACACCAGAGAATCCCTTTCTGCGGGGATAAAAGAACTAAAGTCTAGTCAGGCCAAAATTAAAAATGCTGCAACCAAGATGCAATCTCGAATGGATGCTGAAACAGCAAGAACGGATGAAGCAGAGCAGCGAATCAGCGATACAGACGATAAAATTGTGGAAAATAATGAAGCAGAAAAAAAAAGAGGGAAACAAAGGCAAAAGATCACGATACATGACTTAGAGAAGTCAGCAACTTATTAAAGAGGAATACCATTTGTATCATAGGAGTCCCAGAAGATGAAGAGACAAAAAGGGTCAGAAGGTTAATGTGACCGAATTATAGCTGAAAACGTTCCTAATCTGGGGAAGGGCACAGATATTAAACTCCATGAAGCACAGAGAACTCCCATTAGATTAAAGATTCAGGCACACTTGGATGAGAAGCAGTAGAAGGAGGCACTTACATGCCTCTATCAATAGGAGCTTCAGAAACCATCATTTTTCCTTCTTTGCCTTGGTGGCCAAGAAGCTGAACTAAGTTCTGGCAATTTTTCTTAACTTAGGTTTTCTGATAAAATTACCCCCTCTACTTATTACTAAGCATGTTTGTAGTTTCATTGCACCTACACTTATCCTTTAAATTGTCTCCATTGTTTTTGGAATACAAATGGCATATATGACATATACAGTATAAATATGTGGTGTATGTGGAGCAAAAACCAGAGGTAGCAACTCTCCTTCAGGGTATCACAAGTTCAGTACAACTTTTCCAGGGAGGACTGAAATAGCAATAGTAAAACAGACAAATTCAATCACAGTGTATCTCTCTCTGTCGATAGTCCTGGGATAAAACAGAACTTCATCCTGTAGTTGTGACCAAAGTTGTTTGTTCCTTTCTCAACTTTCTATTTTGAGAAATTTGAAACAGTTGAAAGAAGAGTACAATGAATACCTTCAGACTTTACATCCGGATTCAATAGTAGCTAACATTTTTTCCATATTTTTACTGCCTCCCTCATGTGTACACATGAACACGCACTTTCTTTTTCTGAAACCCTTAAAAATTAGTTGCAGACATGACACTTCACCCCTTCATGCTTCTTCTAAGAATAAAGATATTCCTTTACATAATTACAATACCGTTATACCTATGAAAAAACATTAATTCTATCCCATTAAGTAATATTCTGTCCGTGTTCTGATTTCCCCAAAATATCTACATTGTCGTTCTTTTCAATCAGAATCCAATAAATGCTCACATTTTGTATTTGGTTTTTATGTCCCTCTGATCTCTTTTCACTTAGGATGGAACCATCTTTTTTTCCCCATGACATTAACTTTTTTGAGTATCTGGGCCAGTTTTCTTGTTGAATGTCTACATTCTGAATTTGTCTGTTTCTCATAGGGTCATTTAACCTGTTCTTCTCCCTTGTATTCCCTATAGATTGGAAGTTTAGAGGCTTGATTACACAGGAGTTAATCATTTTGGTGGTGGTAGGTGGGCAAGAATCCTTCCTACTGTATTACACAGAAAGAAAATACACTCATTCTTGAACAACCTGGGTTTGAATTGCATGGGACTACTTATATGCAGACTTGTTTCAATAAGTATAGTAAGTACTATAAATGTATCTTCTCATTATGATTTCTTAACATTTTATTTTCTGTAGCTTATCTTAATACAATTATTTTAGCATATAACACATATACACAATATGTGTTATTGACTGCTTATGTTATCGGTAAGGCTTCTGGTCAAGAGTGTAGGCTACTAGTTAGGTTTTTGGAGAGTCAGAAGTTATATGTGGATTTTTGACTGCACGGGGGGTTGGTACCCTAACTCCACATTGTTTAAGGGTCAACTGTACTATAAAATTATCCCATTTTATTTATTTATTTTTTTTAAATTTTTTTTTTCAACGTTTATTTTATTATTGGGACAGAGAGAGACAGAGCATGAACGGGGGAGGGGCAGAGAGAGAGGGAGACACAGAATCGGAAACAGGCTCCAGGCTCTGAGCCATCAGCCCAGAGCCTGACGCGGGGCTCGAACTCACGGACCGTGAGATCGTGACCTGGCTGAAGTCGGACGCTTAACCGACTGCGCCACCCAGGCGCCCCAAAATTATCCCATTTTAAATGATGATTATTTGGTTGCAACGGTAGCCATCCAATTTCACCACTGTAAGAGTATATATTTTTCCTCATTGTAATTAGTATTAATTAGAATTGTGGTTAGTATTGGTATTATTCGTATTATTAGGCTAATACTTTGGTGTCATGTACATATGCTGTTCTTCATAACCTTTCAATCAATGCTTTTAGCATCCGCTGATCATTTGCCAGAACCAATTATTATATGTAGTCTTCTATCATTCCTTCTACATTTATTATTCATTCAATCAATTATAGTCAATTATGATTTTTGATGTTCAAGTTATTTCAAATTTGGCCACGGACTGCCCTTTTACACTGGCTTGTCTGTCTTTTGATGGGACTCCCTTAAGTCTTTGATAGTTCACCTGCTTTCTGGTATAACAGGACATCCCAAGCTCAGCTCACCATTTTCATGCTCCACACCTGGAACTGGCTATTTCTCTAAGGAGCACAGCTACTTTCTAAGCCTCTGACTGAAAGCATTGTTCTACTAAGGTAGCAACTTCCTATTTGGTCCTCGCTTAGCCCCTTCAGGGCTGGGACTGCATATATTGGTTCTCTAGGGCTTATGTAGAAGTCATTCAATAAAGGTTTGTTGAATGAATGAACAATGGACATCAGCCAGGGCAGTGGTTCTCATTTGAACCACTGCATATTAGAACAATCTGAAGGGCTTTTATTTTTTATTTTTTTCAATAAATGAAGTTTATTGTCAAATTGGTTTCCATACAACACCCAGTGCTCATCCCAAAAGGTGCCCTCCTCAATACCCATCACCCACCCTCCCCTCCCACCCCCCATCAACCCTCAGTTTGTTCTCAGTTTTTAAGAGTCTCTTATGCTTTGGCTCTCTTCCACTCTAATGTCTTTTTTTTTTTTTTTTTTGGAAGAGCTTTTAAAAAATATTGATATCTAGGCCCCAGACCCAAATATTCTGATTTAATTTGTCTGGCATGGAGAGACAATTTAGCTTCCTGGTTAAAAAAACACAATACAAATGGTGGGGCCAGACTATCTGAATTTTGAATCCCAGAATCAACACGTACCCTCTGTGTGACCTCTTTAGGTGGCTTGTTTCTCCAGTGGTCTGTAAAGGTAATGACAACATCTACCTCACAGACAGGTCACGGTGAGATTTGTATAAATTAACATATGCAAAGTGCTCACAACGGCTCCTCGGCTCCTCTCCTCGCAAAGTCAACACCAAGTAAGTCTTAGATGTCCATTTGATTCTACATTTGTTAGTGAGGTAATTAATTTTTTGAAATACTTCGCAACGTGGTTCCTCTTTTTGATTATTCAAGTTTGTCCTCGGCAGCCTTTCTCCCTTTAGGGCTGGGCCCCATGCTGAATGAGAGAAGACAGAGGGGTGGTTTGCGAGAAATTCCTGCCAGGGACAGGGAAAAGGCAGAGAGCTTCTCTGGTCCTGGGCAGAGAAGGGGCAGCTCCCTGGCTCCCCTAGAATTATCCAGGGAAGATGGTGCAAATGAGTCAGGTGGGTTAAGGGGGACTGGAAGCAGAAGGGCCTTACGGCTGCACTCTGGCAGAAACTCTCTGCCCAGAGCTCTACCCACTCTGGCAGCCAGCATGGAGCCAAAGTGGAGAAGAGGTGCACTCCCTCAGCTCGCTCAAGGCATTCCTATGTTACCTTGGAAGGATTGCAAGAGTAGCTACAGACTGCAAATAAGTGCAGGTGCCAACTGGCTGCTGTAGTGGTAAAAGGTGAGGGGACCCTGCCCCAGAGACTTAGGGGGAAACACACTAAAACCAGAGGCTGGGAGGAAGATGCAGGCGAGTCTCAAAGAGCTAATAGCTGGAACAAGAGCCAAAGTGGGGGCTCTGTCAGCAGGAAGCCAGCTGAACCCTGGGAGCAGCCCCTACTCCCGGGATATTCAAGAATCCTGGGTGCTCACTGGAGCTAGAAAACACGGGATGCTTCCTCTCCAAGCTCACTTGGTCCCTCGAAAGGTAGGACTTCTGGGGGTGCCTGGGTGGCTCAGTGAGTTGAGAGTCCCACTTTGGCTCGGGACATGATCTCACGGTTCGGAATTCGAGCCCTGCATCGGACTCACTGCTGTCAGCGCAGAACACGCTTCGGATCTTCTGTCCCCCTCTCTCTGTCCCTCTCCTGCTGGCGCTTTCTCAAAAAGGCAGGATTTCTGTGTCATCGACACAGGGATCCTTTGCAAGTTCCTAAGGCCACGATGCCATCTCCTCCTCGAGGCTTTTATGAGCAGGAATAAGTTCCCGCCACTAGGTGTCACCTGCCACCACTGTCTCTCTGTCTCTGGAAACTTACCATTTCTGTCCCTGGATAGAGCCATTTCTGCCTCTTCCGCACAAAGAACTCCCCTCCACTGCACTCTCCTGTGGGCAGTTCAGCTAATTCTCCTTATTAGTGTCAAACACAAGAGCCAATTACTTTGGGGGGAGAGAGAGGAAGAGCCTCTTTTTCCTTAATAACAGCATTATTGAGATATGATCTACATGCCATACAATTCATCTTTAAAAAATGTGTAATTCAGTGTATTTTAGTGTATTCACAGAGCTATGCAACCATCACCAGCATCTAATTTCAAAACATTTTTGTCACCTCAAAAAGAAACCTTGTACCCCGTACCCACTGGCAGTCATTTCTTGTTCCTGATTCCCCCTGACAAGCACAAATCCACTTTCTATCTTTATGCTTTTGCCTATTCTGCACATTTCATAGAAATGGAACCATACAGGGTCATCTGTGATGGCTTTCTTTTACTTAGCATAATGTTTTCAAGGTTCATTTACATTGTAGTATATGTTAGGACTCCATTCCTTTTTAGTGTCAAATAATATTCCATTGTGTGAATGTACCGTATTTCCTTTGTGCATTCATTAGTTGATAGACACTTGGGTTGTTTCTACTTTTGGGCTGTTAAAAATACCGCTGCTATGGGGGCGCCTGGGTGGCTCAGTTGGTTAAGCATCTGACTCTTGGTTTTGGCTCAGGTCATGATCTCAAGTCACGAGATTGAGCCCCGTGTTGGGCTCTGCATGGGGCGTGGGGTCTGTTTGGGATTCTCTCTCTCTCTCTCTCTCTCTCTCTCTCTGCCCTTCCTCTGTTGGTGCTCTCTGTCTCTGTCTCTGTCTCTCTCTCCTCTCAAAAAAAAAAAAAAGAGAGTGGGATGCCATGGAATGCCATGGAAACTTTCTCTGTGAGGTTCTCCACAGGGTGACTTGACTTATGCTTTATTTTGGGGCTGGTCAGGTCCCCGAAGACAAGTCTTCCGGCCCCCTGCTGGAGGCTAAGGCTGCCCACATTCTGGGAGCCAGGGAGGGAAGAAAGGTGGTGTCTCAATATTCAGTGTGCAATTTTCGCTCAGCCTGTCTGTTTTAGTAGCAAGTGCTTGCCCTCCACTCCCGGCCTCAGCTTCGGTCTCCACTGGGGTGAGCAGGGGCTCTGTGTCACTACTGAGAGTGGGGCAGGAGACTGGCTCCTCCTTGCTTCCAGCCTGTCTTCATGGTCTCGGCTTCATGTTTCAATCGCCTTTTTCCTGAATCAACTACACAGATTATGAGACATTCGTTGCTTGACTGTGGTTTTCTGAATAAATAAATGGAATGACTAGGTTTGTGTCACACAAGGAGAGGAAATCCAGTGCCTGTTTTTAGATCTGATGCTGAAGTTTCTGGTTCATAACGGGCATGCTATTATACAATTGCTCTATTTTTCATAAACCCCAGGAATGATTCATTCAGCTAATCCCAGACAATCCATCATGTTAGGACCAAATAATTAAAATGGACTTTGAGAGCTCATATGGTAAATCCCTTTCCCTCTGGCTGAAAGCATTATTAGTCCCCTGTAGTACCAAGAAAAGAGGTTGGCTCATAGTATGAGGATAGACCGTTTGAAAAGTTGGAGGTTATCAGTTCTCTAAGTCAATATTATACAAGGAATGAAAAGATAAAGAAAGGAGACAAAACAGAATTATCTTCTCGGTCTTTAGACACTAACTGCCACCCACCCCTCTGGATGTTCTGAGGCCATCCTTTGTATTCGCCTGGTGAAGAGAAAGCCAAAAGCCAGGGGATGAAGAGGAGGCCTGTGATCCCAGCGGGAGGAGAGCCCTGGTGGGTGTGTGGATCCAGCAGCTGGAATCTCTCTCCTGCCTCCGTACTCGTATCCTTCTTACACACAGAGCTTGAACCTGGGGGCACTTATACATCTCCTTCCTGAGACAGGGTTCTTGGCTACTGTGATAGATGACACAAGCATGTGCAGTTTAACATAAAAGATATTAAAAGCACTTTTTTAAAAACCTCTTTGGAAAGTCCTCTGAAGAACAGAGAAAGGAAAATTAAAGCTTTTTATTATGGGAATACTCAAACATACACGAAAGTAGTAAAATAACACCCCAGTGTATCCATTATCTAGCTTTACCAATTAGCAACATTTTACCAATGCTATAAAATCTGTTCTCGCCCCCCTCACCCCAATCACTTTTTAAAAAGTCTTTGCTGGAGTAGATTAAAGCCAATTTCAGACAGCATATCACTGACACCCATAAATACTTCTAGATGATCTCTAATTGTTAACATTTCTCTTTTTTCCTTTCTCCTTTATATAAAACCACGAAGCCATTATTATCATAACCGAACAATTAACAATTCTCGAACACCATCTAATTCTCCAGTCCATATTAACATTTTCCAGATTATCTGAAAAATATCTTTTTAAAAAAATTTTTTAAATGTTTATTTATTTTTGACAGAGAGAGAGAGAGAGAGAGAGAGAAAACGGGGGAGGGGCAGAGAGAGAGGGAGACATAGAATCCAAGCAGGCTTCAGGCTCTGAGCTGTCAGCACAGAGCCCGACCCGGGGCTCGAACTCACGGACCGCGAGATCATGACCTGAGCTGAAGTCGGACACTTAACCGACTGAGCCACCCAGGCGCCCAGAAAAATATCTTTTTACAGGAGATTTGTTTGAATCAAGGGGCAAATAAGGCCCACTTGTATTCAGTCTATCCATCTCCTCTTGTGGTTGGTAATGAAAACTTCATTCTTCACTTACATCTAATTATGTGCATTAAAAATGAAGGTGGGCTTATAAAAGGCTTTGCTCTGCTGCAGTGTCAGCTTTATTTTAATCTGGCCCCCTTCCAAAGTTTTAAGTGCTCTGGAGGCATGCTTTTCATGGATATATACTGGCCTAGCGCTTCTATCAGTGAGGTTAGAATTGAACAGTTCGTCATTTCAATATACCTGCATTCCGCCGTATTTACTGGTGCGGCGAAATAACTTTGGAGACAGTTGCTTATGAGATTGGTGCCTATTTCAACAATTGCTGTTACATTAAAAATTCTAAATCCATACTGTGCTTTGCAGTGACGGTATAATCTGGTACGTGGGAACTAAGTGTGGTAATAAATACATGTGTATTTAGAAATGCTTTCAAGCAATTGATTTCAAGTGGTAGTCGTGGAGGACGAATAAGAGTGTCCTCTGAGGGTGGGATCTCTTGGTCATTAAAGACAGTGATGAAACCCAACAGTCCGGCCATGGCTCTATTTCTGCCTGGTCTTCACGTTCTCAAATCTCTTGTTAGCCCTGCAGTCGGGCCTTAGACTTGCTCTCCCACTTCTCCTCTCCTCATATTCGGCTAATATTTACTGAGTGACTGCTGTAGGCCAGACACATTATAAACTGGATCTCATTTAACTCTTAAAATAGCCTGTGGGGGTGGCGGTTCCATTTTGCTGCTGTGAAAACCCAGTTCAGAGCTTCGGTGAGAGGCTCCAGGCCACTGAATTCTGAAGGCCAGGCTTCTTCCCAGGCTCACCCTGCTGTCTGGATTATCCTTTGGGGGCTGGGTCAGTTAAGGGAGTTTAAAGCCAACACCGGCGGAGGTGATAAAACATTTAAAATTGGATCGGTACCTGCTCCATGGAATCCCCCGCAGACATAGAGCTTCCCATCCACTGCTCCTGCGTTGGTAGAATTGGTTCGAAGGGAGAGCAGAGGACTTGGCATAGGTGGACCCTCTCTCCAGAAGTCCCCATCAGGATTATAGATCTCTACCACATCGAGGCACTTTCGAACCTGGCCTTTGTCTCGACCTACACAGCCAATTCCACCTACAGAGAATGATACACAGAAATCAGATGACCAAGAACTGCACCTTCATCGTGGTTAGCACCCCCTTCCTGCTACAGTTTGTATCACACATTTACAGGCCTTTGACTTTTCCTTGCTTGGTGCTACTTCTCAGATAATTTCTTTCCTTTGCTTGCTTTTTCTCTTTCTTTCTTTCTTTCTTTCTTTCTTTCTTTCATTTTCTTTGTTTCATTCTTTCTTTCATTTTCTTTCTTTCTTTCTTTCTTTCTTTCTTTCTTTCTTTCTTTCTTATGTTTTTTTTTTTAGAGAGAGAGGGAGACAGAGTGCCAGCGGGGGAGGGGCAGAGAGAGAAGGAGACACAGAATCGGGAGCAGGTTCCAGGCTCTGAGCCGTCAGCACGGAGCCCAATGTGCAGCTCAAACCCATGAACCGTAAGATCATGAGTTGAGTCAAAGTCAGACACCTAACTGACTGAGCCACCCAGGCACCCCATCTTTTTTTTTTTTAATGCTTATTTTTGACAGAGAGAGCACGAGCAGGGGAGGGGCAGAGAGAAAGATACACAGAATCCGAAGCAGGCTCCAGGCTCTGAGTTGTCAGCACAGAGTCCGACACGGGGCTCGAACTCATGAACCATGAGATCATGACCTGAGTCGAAGTCTGATGCTCAACCGATTGAGCTACCCAGGTGCCCCTCAGATAATTTCCAAGCAATAGTGATGTCTGCTCCGTACTCCATACCCAAAGTTAACATCATTTTTATTCATAGTGTTCTGTATGTTTGTGCTATGCATGAGGCTGATTCCCTTTTATGTTCTACAACTTCCAACACTGGTTCACACAATGAGCGTCGCCCTTAGAATAAGAATTTTAGGTTTGAATGTGAGGGTAACTCAACTCTGACCTCTGTCTTTCTGTTGATTGTTAGCAATGATTTCACTAATCTGCTAGTAGGGATGCATCCTTTCCATTCTTCATCATTGTAAGCTTGTCTCTTCCTCTCTTCTTAAGTTGCATGAACTTTTCCCCATGAGGGAAGGGCTCTCCTTTAATGAATTTCAAGTTTGAGGTCAAAGAAACGCTCCAAACCCAAATGCCCAGGGCTTGTTCCATTTTTGGATGATACAGGTCATTCAACAGCTATTCACTGGTTGCCTATTTTATCAAGGCAATGTGCTAAATTATAAGAAGTTTAGGGAAATGAATAAGGCATGTTTCTTGCTCTTAAGAAATTAATGAGGTGGAGGGGCACCTGGGTGGCTCAGTGGGTTAAATGTCCGACTTCGGCTCAGGTCATGATCTCATGGTTCGTGGGTTGGAGCCCCACATTGGGCTCTGTGCTGTCAGCTCAGAGCCTGGAGCCTGCTTCAGATTCTGTCTCCTCTCTCTCTCTGCTCCTCCCCTGCTCATGCTCTGTCTCTCTCTTAAAAAATAAAATAAACCTTAAAAAATTTTTAAATGAAATTAACGAGACACAAAGGGTCAAATAAATAGGTAGACAACATCATGACAGGTAACTTAGTAACTTAACAGGTAACTTTAAATGAAATTAACAAGACACAAAGGGTCAAATAAATAGGTAGACAACATCATGACAGGTAACTTAGAAGAGATACAAATTAGACTCAGAGGTCCAGAGTCTGTGACAAGTAACAGATATATCATTTACATAGTTATGATTTTAAGTCCAGCCCTTCATGGGAAAAGTAATCGTATAAGAATTTCTAATATACTGTAATAAGAAACACTCGTTTGTAGGTGATCTTTTTTTTTCTCTCCTCCGAAGTCCCACAGTGAAAGGTCTTTGCCGCCAGGGCCGTGTTTCTTGACCTGAAGGATGGCTCCTGAGGCAGAGGTGAATCTCCCGGAAGGACAGACATTCCTCTCATGGGTGACCTCCTTCCATGCTGACCCAATCTGACAACCCTGCTCTGCACGACCAATCTCCTTCCTGTTTCGGGGGTCCAGAAGAGTCATGTTGGCTGGGGCTTGGCTGTGTTGTTTACAGCAGCATCAAAAAACCTAAACTGAGCTGCTCTGATCTCCTGGCATTTACCTCATGTACCACTTACTGAGAATTTAATCAGATACCATTTCATGGCATTTTTTCTTTCACTGTTACTTCACACCTTTTGCCCATCGTTGTGCTAGTCAGATGGTATTTTCATCACCGCCTGTTTTTTTTTTTCAGTCTTTCTTCATACCTAGCACAGTGTCTGACACATGGGTGCCTGGAACGAATGAATGAATGAATGAATGAGAAATTTAACTCTTCCTCTGCTTTCTCTGTCCAAGTGGATGTATCGTAAGCTCACTGAGGGCAAAGGTTGCTTTTTACACCTCATATCTCACAGTGCCTCACACCCAGTGCTCAAAGAATTCAAGGAGATTGATGGGAACAGCTTATTTTCACCCTGGTCGGGACCTACGCCAGGCAGGAGAGGTGATGGCAGAGGACTTTGGAGGAAGATTCCATTTTTTTTATCCCCCCTCTTTGCTGATGGAGCCTGGCCTGTTTCCTGTCTCAGTATGAATCCAGGGACAGAGACTATCAGCTCAGGAAGCTCCTAGTTGCTTTCTCTCGTATCCGACCAGATAAATAATTTAGCCCATTCCAGTGCCAAGTCTGGGCCGCAGCGTTTCCAAGGAGGGGACGCGCTGGCCTTGGCTAACTGCACGGCTCTGCTGTTCACGGGCCCTCTTTCAGTGTGGCACTGTGGTAGTCAGAGGTGTCTTAGGCCAACAAGAAGTGGAATTTCCTATGTGTGGGGCAAGACAGCCTTCAAGAAGAGGATTTATCACCAGCAGCTAAACCTGGCAACTACTCATCAGGTAAGAACGAGACAACTTAGTTACCTGCTCTGCAAAGACCCAGGAGAGGTATTATTAGGCTGGTTTATATTACAACCACTTTGGAAAACTTACGAACAAGTGGAAGCAAGCAGGTTAAATGTGAGCCACTGGGAGTCAGGCTGGGGGCAGGCGCAGCACCCAGCATCCTGAACAGAACTTAGAAGTTTCACTAAGAGCCCATTCGAAAAGCTTTCCCAACATAATGTGTATGAAGAATGGTAGTATTCTCTTGGTTTTTGGAATAATCGGAGTGCTTGCCATTTTTGTTATTCTGGTACTAAATGCACTTAATTATCGCGTGCAGCCCTCACTCTGCTCTTGGAGACATGTGCCCTTTCTGTTTGGTTGGCAGACCGCGTGCACGCTCCGCTCGCAGGTGCCACATGGCTTACGGGACATTGTCTTTGCTCCTGACCATTAACGCGTGAATATGTTCCCTGTCTCACTTGGATGTAATCCCACCATCAAGTACACTTAGAGCGTCACTCTGTAACAGCAGACTTAATGAGCTTAAACTGAAGGTGAATCCTGATTAGATAAATAATCAAATAAAAGCGTGATCTTTATTAATAAGTCAGCAGCGGCACCACAAGAGAACTCTTTTGATGAGAGAAATCTAGGGTAGGATCAGCACATCTTTAGAATTTCAATGAGATACCTCCATATCTTTAATTTATATGCTATCAGAACCTCTCAGCCTGACTTTTCTTTATTCAAAACAGGCAAATGAATAGAAATCAGCTTTGGGAGTCATCCCCAAATCGACCTCAAGTGCAAACTATACTCCTTAGGGTTTTTTCAGTGGGTGGAAATTATAGAAGAGGACAGTTTCTGCCTCTCCTCGTTTTTGTTTCTACAAAAATGAAGACCCGCTCTTCTTGGATTTGGCTGCTACAGATTCCTTCTCTTCTGTGGCCTGGTGGGGAGGTGGCTGAGGGCAGAGGGGAGTAGCACTTCTCTGACCCCCTCCAAGGACTCCCTGTCCACAGCACCCTGCCTGCAATGGGGCTGGCTCCCAGCATCTGCCCTGACGGGTAGCCTTCAGGTGGCAGACTTACTCTATTCTTCCCTGGGCTGGATCCAAAAGAGGAAGGGGATTGTGTAATGGCTCTGACAAGCTCCCAAAGTTACTTGCGTTGCTAAAGACGCTTTAGAAACAAGCTTTAGTAAATATCTTTGGTGTCGTAAGCTCCCTTGTGACGCAGGAAAAACACGTGGGCTTTTGGAAACAGCCAGACTCTGGTTTACATGCTTGGGTCGCCACTTACTAGCTGGTAACTTGGGTCAATATGATTTCCCCAAGCCTCAGTTTTCTCATCTGTAAATTAAGGATAATAATACCAATGTCATAAGTTGTGGCAACGATTACGTTATTATATAACTATGTAAAGGGGAAGAGGGGTAAGGAGGTACTTGCGTTTGCTGTGTATCTATTCACAGGCATTCCTATGGGAATTTTCTTTATTCTCCTGTACTGTATGTAAACAAAGTGGCTGGCAGGCAGTGTGAATTCTTTCTCCTGCATGTTCTGCAATGTTGGGTAAGTAAGCCAGTGGTCACCGAAGTTGCTGAAATCTTATGTTTGCTTCTTCTCAATTTAACTGTTTGCTACGTCTATGGTTGATTTGACTGTGTGGTCAAATCTCTCTTAAAAGTTTCGTCTTCAGGAGGTCAGGGGGCTGCAAAGTAGGCTGAGCCATCATCTCAGCCATCATGAGGAGAAAAGCTCCCTGACAAGATTTAGAGGAATTCATTTGGTCATGAACGTCTGAGAGAGGCAGGGGCTATCAAGTGACATCCTAAAAGCCAGAAAAGGATTTTGCAATGAGCAGGTTTCCAGGAGCGAAGCTGGCCCACCCGTCTGAGTGGATGGGCTACTTTCTGACTTGCGTGTCAAATGCGATCTATTCACTGCTGATAGAATGCCTGTGACGATTTTGTTCTCACTTGAGTTGTCTGTTCTCCGAGTTTTTCTCTACTCTCATTTTAGAGTTCCCGATTTGGAGCCTAAGACCCTAGGAGATGCGATCTTGTTCCTTTCTTAGTCTAACACAGGCATCTTGGGTATTTTGAGAAAAAAGTCCTTGAGGACTGGGTTGAAAGCAGGCTTATCTGCCGTTTACAAAATTCCGGGTGATGCCAGGCACTGCTTATCTGTGTTGTGCCTTGGCTCCCAGAACATGGTCTGACAGTCCTCACTTGTAATAAGGCCATTCTCTTCACCTGCTAACCCTTTACTGTCCTTTGCCAGTTTTTTTTCTCACCAGGCTAAGAAAACAATCATCTGTCTGCATTTAATTTGCTCCTCAAAACATATTAGCTTGAAAATCAAATAAAAGAGCTGAAAAGTTCTTGATTGTGAAAAGCTTGATTTTGCTTGAGGGCAAATCATGTGTTTGAAATGTCTTACATTTCCACTGGAATTAGAAATACATTTCCAGGGACACCTGCGTGGCTCAGTCTGTTAAGTGTTAGACTCTTGGTTTCAGCTCAGGTCATGATGTCACAGTCTCATGGGTTCAAGCCCCGCCTTGGGCTCTGCACTGCCAGCATGGAGCCTGCTTGGGATTCTCTCTCCTGTCTCTCTGCTCCTCCCCGACTTGTGCTGTGTCTGTTTCTTTTAAAATAAATGAATAACCTAAAAAAATTAAAAAACAATACATTTCCACATTGAGAGAGAGAGAGAGAGAGAGAGAGAGAGAGAGAGAAGTACACTTCCCACTGGAAATGTAGGCAGCTGAATAGTAAGTTCTGGCACTGAGCCCCCGGGTGCCAGATAAGCTGCAATTACAAAATTGCTGTCCCACCTGATTCTGATAATCCCTGGGCTTTACTGGACCCAGTCCTGGGAGTCAGTGGATTTGCATATGTGAGACATATTCAAATACGTGGCCTGACCCCAGCAGTTCTTTCAAGCCCTGGGGTCCTCTTTCTTTCTCTTTCTTTCTTTCCTTCCTTCCTTCCTTCCTTCCTTCCTTCCTTCCTTCCTTCCCCACACCTCTTCACTAGCTTGTTCTGCAGGCTTGACAGGTCTGAAGGCTGAGTCCCTATGGGGAGAACCAGAGAGAGCCTGGGAACAGTGGGTAGGAGCAAGCTTAGCAGGTGACCTAGAGATGTCACGCCAGGTCAGGGGTGACAGGGCTCAGCCTCAGATGAATATTACCACTGTCCTCCTTGATTCAGCAACCTCTGTATCTCACCCATCACCCAATTCCGCTGGTGGTACCTCCTCAACACGTCTCCTATGTACCCCTTCCCTGTAAGGTGCACAAGCTTTGATGACCCAGCCACTGCCTGGTGCTACGCCTTCCTATCACCTCATGCTCCAGGCATGCTGGGCTGCTTGCAGCTCCCCAAACAGGTGAGGCTATGTAGCTCTTGGCCTTTGCTTAGGCTGATCTCTGCCTAGAACGGCCTCTCTTCCTCCTCCTCCCCTCCTTCCTCTCCCTCCTTGTCCTCCTCCTCCACTTCAAAAACTCCTACTTCTCTTTTAAGGCTCAGCTCAATAGTCACCATCAATAAATCTTTCATGTCTAGGGGCGTCTGGCTGGCTCAGTTGGTAGAGCACACAACTCTTGATCTCGGGGTTGTGAGTTCAAGCCCCATGGTGGGTGTAGAGATTACTTAAGAATAAAAAAATCTTAAAAAAAAAATCTTTCATGTCTCTACATAAAATTGGCCATTCCTTTTTTTGGGCTTCCACTGTCCTTTGAACCGAAATCAGATTCTATATATAACATATATTGTTCTTATTTATCTTTATGTATGTTTCCCTATTAGATTGGGTTGTAAGTCACTTGAGGGCAGAAGAATGTCTAGGTCACATCTGTATCCTCAACACTTTTTACAGATAGTTACGAAATAAACATTTAACTAAATGCAGAAATGGATCCGCTCCTCACCCTCATCCCAGGTATCTTTTTTCTTACACATTTTGTCAAAACAAAAAGCGATGACTGGCTTCCCAGAATGTGGCAAGCCCTGAGTCCAAAGGGCTGAAAATTCACTTCCTGTCAGTTTATAAAAATCGTCTTCTTAAGGATACAGGAATGTCCGCCCAGCTATTGAGGGAAATTGTGGGTGTGAATCTGTTGTTGTTGGGCTCAGCTCTTCCCCCGGGTCAGCCTGCCTACATCAGTTAACTTCTCTTAACCTGGGCTGGACCTGACCTGACAGGACACGAGCCCACACTCTGCTAATACTTCTCTGAGGTGAGGACTATGAATCAGATATATTCCCCGGCTGAAAAATGTAAACACACAGGATGTAAATCCTTGAAGGCAAGGTATGCGTATTGCTATATTCTCTGAGGTGCTAAGAATAATGCTTTTTTTCCTAGAGGATCTTGGCAATATTTGTCGAGTAACTATTGAAGAAAAAAGGCCATAATAAGGGTGTGGCATGTTTATCTCATGTGTAAATAAAATGATTTGCAGAAAACCATAATTTGTGCTCATTTCCATATTTACCCAAGAACTTGTAGAGAATCGGAGTGATAAAAAAATGATCGCATATATGAATCAGGATAAACTCATTGAAGATAACACATTCTACTCTTTTATGTTTTAAAACATATGTTATTCTCTGCCTTAGTGAACTGAAGATACCAAATGTAATTAAACATTTTCTCAAGGACTCAGGAGTAACAATACAACTTGTTGTCATAATATGCCATACAGAGATGACTCTATTCATTAGGCTGCGTGAAAACAGACCCAAGATTTGCTTTCATGAACAAATCTTTGCTGTTGGTGTGGCTTTTAGCAATTTACCTCTTTTCATAGAAGCAAAGCATAGAACGTCTAGGTGCACAGCCCTTTGGCTGTGGAACACTATGCTAAATCAGGGGCCAAGACAACAGTCTCCAGAGATATTTCTCACTCACTTTCAAGAACATTATCACCACTGCTCATCAGGGGCTTTCACATTGGAGAAGCTTCCAATTTTGACTTCAGAGTAAAAAAGTGCTTTAAATTTATAGTTAATTTTAAGCAATTTATAAGTATATTCTGGATATCCACTTTGTATTTATACTAGGTATCTGAGAATAATATGTTTAAGAACCTTTTTTTTTTGTCCTTAAGACACAGTCTACTGGGGGCTGTGGGCGGGGGCGCCTGGGTGGCTCAGTCGGTTGAGCGTCTGCCTTCGGCTCAGGTTATGATCTCATAGTTTGGGAGTTCGAGCCCCGCGTCGGGCTCTGTGCTGTTAGCTCGGAGCCTGGAGCCTGCTTCGGATTCTGTGTCTCCTTCTCTCTCTGCCCCTCCCCTGCTTGTGCTCTGTCTCTCTCTGTCTCTCAAAAATAAGTAAATGTAGGGGCGCCTGGGTGGCGCAGTCGGTTAAGCGTCCGACTTCAGCCAGGTCACGATCTCGCGATCCCTGAGTTCGAGCCCCGCGTCAGGCTCTGGGCTGATGGCTCAGAGCCTGGAGCCTGTTTCTGATTCTGTGTCTCCCTCTCTCTCTGCCCCTCCCCCGTTCATACTCTGTCTCTCTCTGTCCCAAAAATAAATAAACGTTGAAAAAAAAAATTAAAAAAAAAATAAGTAAATGTAAAAAAAAATTAAAGAAAAAAAAAGACACAGTCTACTGGGAAACCAAAGGCAAATATGAAATCACAAGTCACATAACATTATAAATTATACATGGATTGAATAAATAAGTATATATAAATAAAATATATATTATAAACATATAAATGAAATATATACATAAAATATAATTTCTAACTAACTGCCACAAAGAAATGCGGGACTGCCAACTTTCTGTGAACTTTCAGGATATCAGTGATAAAAATTACTATAGCTAAGTTGTAATTTGGGAGCCACTTGGACTTCAGAAATGTCCCAGTCCAGAACACTCTGGAATTAGATCAGAACACACTGACAGCCTGCTTGATAACTTATGACGGCCAGGATGCTTTGACCAAATAACCTTGACATGCTCTGAGAACACCTGACTAGACAGTGCTGTCCCGGGGGAAGGGATGCGGTTCCATTCTTCTCTGCAGCTCTTCCAAGAGCCGCCTCAGGGCCTGGCCTGTGTGATGACGCTCAGTAAATATTCTGGGCATATGATACTCCGACCCACATGATACTACCTCTTCTCTGTCCTCACCATATTTGTATTTCTCAAAGGGTAGTTCTACGACGAGTCATTCCAGAACTGCCTGGATGCTTCCTGCAATTCAGATTCCTAAGTCCCACTTCAGACCTACTAGCTCAGAACCTGCCAAGGGTGAGGGCCAGGGACCTGCCATTTTGACGAATAACTGAGGTAATTTGAGGAACACTTCTCTCTTTTAAAAAGTTGTTTCAAATTGTATCTGAAGAAAGATAAAGGCAAAATCTTACCATAATAAAACTTAGTGCTTCCATCTGATAAAAGCATTCACCTCTAGCGTGATCTCTGAAGTGCATTTACTCTAGTGACTAGAACCTTCTGTGTGACTTCCCGTGTCACCCTCGCTGGCACTCCAGCTGAGAGACTGCACAGTATGGCTGCCTCAGCGAGCCAGTGAGGTACAGAGTGGTCTCCTGGAGAAAGTGATACCCGGTGGTTTGGGACATCAGCTGTGTGGGAAGACTTCTTGTTAGCTGGCTCCCCAGACAGGAAAATGAAGAGTCCTACTTTAAATGTTTTTTTTAATGTTTACTTATTTTTGACACACAGAGAGAGAGAGAGACAGAGCATGAACGGGGGAGGGGCAGAGAGAGAAGGAGACACAGAATCCGAAGCAGGCTCCAGGCCCTGAGCTGTCAGCACCGAGCTGGACGTGGGGCTCGAACTCACGAGCTGTGAGATCATGACCTGAGCCCAAGTTGGATGCTCAACCGACTGAGCCGTCCAGGCGCCCCAAGAGTCCTACGTTAAAAAATTCTCCACGATACCTGGAACTGATTGTTTTTGTGGCTTTTCATACGATGGGAGAAAACGACGGGCTACAGAGATGAGGGAAGTCAGCTCGGTAAACTAGTGTATATCAAGCCGCTGTCACAGAAGCCAGGCCCTGGGCTGGCTCTTGGAAGAGATGCGGACACGAATGAGCCAAGGTTTCTTCCCCTAGTCCGTCTGAGTATAGCGTGATGATGGCAATGACAGCCGCAGAGCAGCATGCTGTGGGGAACCCGGACCTAGTGGCCACACAGCCACCAAGGGGAAGGGCATTTCTTACCAGGTGTTGAAGGATGTGTAGGAGGTAGGGAAACAAAGGAGGAGGCAGTAGAAGCAGAGGGAGGAGAGTAGCCACAGGTACACAATGGAGGTGTGGACAGGAAATGACTGTTGCTGTGGCTGGGGTTTAAGTTTTGTGGGGCTGGGAGGGGAGAGGCTGGAGGGGATGAGGCTTCACAGGCAGGCTGGGGTCAGGTTGGGAAAGGTCCAAACCTTTCCACAAATAGACGCGGGTGCTCACCTTCTATATTTGAGTTTCCTGACCCATCAAGCTGAAGCAACTTCTGACTCTTTAAAAACACTTGCCAGAATCCCATATTTGTGAGTATCCATTGCCATTTCAGAATCAAGCATAATTTATTCAAAAGCCTAACTAAGAGCAGGAGAGCTAAAATGCTTGCTAGTTTATTTCACAAAAACTCTTTTTCAAAGACAACTCCTGGTACCATATTTAAAATCATTTTTTTTTTTTTTTGGTCATGCAGACACCCAATAAGAGCTCATAACCAGGGATTAATGAGGTGGAGCCTGGAAGATTCCATCTTTCTCAAAACTTTACTAATAGGAGCCTGCATTTAATTCATCTCCTCCTTTATTACTCATAAAAATATGAGTTTAAACCTTGAAAACAAGGAGTTAACATTTTCTCACAGTGATGGGATAGGTTCACCTAAAATTTTAAGGCTGCCTGTTTAAAGAACATTTTCTGGCAGATTAGGATGTATTTTGGATTAAAGTAGCTTAACTATCTCTTATAATGAGCATTCATAGTACAAATGACAAAAGATTGTTCTTGAAAAATAAAGCATTTTAAAATGCATGGCTTTAAACAGCATTTTAAAATGCAAGGCTTTAAACAGCACCCTCTGCTCTCTTCCCAGAGGGTTTCAAATGGTTCTGCCATCGAGCCCACGGCCCGCTCCTTCCTGCACAAAAATGGTTACGCTCCAGAGAAGCCCTCAGAAAAAAAGCCAAAATGAAAATCAGCCAGTTTTAAATACCTGGGCTTTCAATAGGGTGTCATTTACTCATAAGGCTTACATAGACTCTTTCAATTATTTAAAGCTCTCCAGGAAGTTATTCAACAGAAGAGCCAAAGACAGTGTGCAAAACTGACCAAATACACATGTAACTGAGTGGACAGTGGAGTCACTTAAGCAAACAATCTGGCCGTATCTTTTCCTGTATTTTTATTTTAAGAATGCAATTTATAGATTTCCAGGAAAAACTATCCAGTGTCTGACTAATATGCCTCTTGGCTAGTTTGCCATCATTCCAGGAGCCATTTTCGTCTAAATTCAAGTCATTATCTGTGGCAAGACACTTATGCAAAAATTTAGCACAGATGTTAACTGAAGCCCATATTCTGAAATCTTGACAACGCCTATCAGACCTTGGGGTCAGCCTCAGCCACAACGTGCAGTAGTGTAAATGGAAAGAATACATTCTGGACAGGATTCTCCAAGAGCCCCTCTCATGAAAATGTGTCCCTGCTCCACACAGAAAAGCAGGCTGGATGGACACGCAGTGGTGTTTGGTGTGTATTTACAATGGGAGGGAATGAGAAAAGTGGACAGAAACAGACCTCTGACCCCAATGCGTGAGGGCAGAGTGATCCCAGCACCCAGATGGCTCCCCAGCTGGGCCCTGCGGCCACAGCACAGAGACCTGTCAGCCGAGGAGCTGGGACAGCTCAGGCTACTGAGGTTAGGAGGACTGGGCTGAGCATTTTGGGGACCAAAGTGTAATTGTCACTTATTATGAGTAATAATAATAATTATCATTATAACTCTTATTTCTTGTGCACTTATATATGTGCCAGGCACAGTATTCCTCATCTGACATAATACTCTCGAGCTTCACGACTGCATGAGATGACGGTGTATTATTATTATCCTTATTTTATGAAGAAAATGGACTAACAGTTAAGCAACTTGCTCAAAATGGCATGGCATTAATAAGTTGCAGAAATAGGATTTGTCTGCAGAAGGACCTTTCCTTTATACGGCTTATTTGAGGTAAAGAAGAAACCTGGGAAATCTTTGTACAGATGGCATTAACTCAGATTTGTAAAAGTATAAAAAAGTAAAGGCAAGGGCCATTAATCAAATGAGCCAGATGCCGCCCCCCCCCCCCCCGCCCCTGGCCTAAATCTCTCCCCAGGGTGGTTAGATGCTTATTGGGACTTTCAGGCCCCTAGGGCTGCAGTTAACCTGATACGCTAACCCCTCATTTAACAGGAAGCTAGATTTCAAGTCACGGCCCAGAACACAAATACCAACGCTGAACAAAGTAAAGAGAAGTGAATGGCAGTGCTGTGACGGAGACCTTGAATTCTATTCTGAAGAAAACTGGAGACATTGTTAAAGGTCTACAGCCGCACAATCTGTGTGAACGCACAATCGTCTGCCCGAGCAATCTTCAGGCACAACTTGGGGAAGGCAAGGAGAGGGGAAGAAGCAGCACCGGAGCAGTGGGAAGGAAAGGAAGGACCATCACAACATAGCACCTGCTGGCCTTCTAGCTCGGGGGGCGGACGGTCCTACCTAATTCACAGCCGATTTGTACGGCACTCACGTACAGAGTGGTACACTTTTTGATGTTCCTCATGATTATCTGCACAAGTTATTTTAACCTTGACATGGGGCAGATTTGGGTTTGAACCCTAGATTTAATCGCACTACTTGTACGATAAAAATAAGCAGAGACGTTACCTTTGTAGGACATTGTGAGAACTCGGACAACACATGCAAAGCACCAGCATTTAGTGATTCTTCGACACAAATTACTTTCCTTCAAAGAAATTTCTTCAGGAGGCAGAGAAAAGTGTGATAACCTAAAACATTTTCTGTCTAGTTAAAAATGTTATCAGATGTTGGCACTTAAAGGTGCTGGCACCAGTTATTTGGCAAATGTAACTTTGTAGACTCTTTCCTTTTCCAATGCCTGGGAAACAGTTTTGGCACCACTCAGAGCATAGACTGACAAGGGGGATTATCTACTTATTTAAAGGTATATTTTACTCCACAGGTAAGGTAATAAACTTTTTGTGGATAGGGGCTTTGTCCACGTAATTACCTAAATAGTGCCGGATAAGTAATAGCAAAATTGTCCACACAATAAAGGCGAATCAATAGGAGAGTTGGAAAAAAATTTTAGGAAACTTCCAAACAACTTAGGGTAAAGTAAGCCTTGTCCTCTCTCTTTGTAAACGGACTCAGAGTGGAAACAGGAGTCTCAGAAAAATAAATTGGAATTAAAAAATTGCTGATTTAGAAGATCTCTAAGATGGGCTGAACGTTCTCAAAGAGAAAGAGCAGGAGGACCGGACACCCAGCCACTGGGGATCTTAAAGGGAAATTCTCCAGACAACCCCCAGAAGCATTTACTCCTTGGAGCATCCTTAGGATGTGGGAAACAAAGGCAAATGAAAAATTCCCTTACTGCCTGCAGCCCATTGACAAGTCCTTGAAACAGGCAGAGTGACCTCCCTCTAGGAGCTCGGCTGCTTCGATGATGGTGACACTTTGCTCAGGCCAAAAGGCAACCTTAGCTTAACATTATGTCGACAACCCCCCCCCCCCCCAGCATCCTGTAAGTCTACTTTCACATACAAATATTCCTTTGGAAATTTCCTTTATCTCTACCCGCTTCCCCATATATGTTGGCAATCATCCTCCAAGCTTATGGCCCCCCGACATACATCTGAAGGTCTCATGACTGAACTTTTACTAAACAGTAATAAATGACCTTTTCCTAACAACAGCTAGCCCCTCAAGGTCCTGGAAACCTTGCTTCCAAAATTCCTTAGAGACTCTCGCTGTCCCTAACCCCCTCCCAAACTGAAGGTTTATAATCAGTCACCCAGCATAACCTCAGAGCAGCTTTCCGCCCATGGGTCCTGTCCCTGTGCTTTTAATAAAATCACCTTGTTGCACCAAAGACGTCTCAAGAATTCTTTCTCGGCCGTCAGCTCCGGACCCCCACCACCACTCAACTGCATCACTTAGACTCAGACCATCAGGACAAGACTTTAGTAAAACCACTGTCAGGCCCTTCTTTGTGTACTTCTTTATCCCTTTGGCCATATTTTTCCCTCTTTACTGGTTTACTAAGGGCTGGTGGCCATCCTAACTTTTTAATTTGCCTCTCCCAGACTATTGCTTTTGCAGTGAATTTTAAGTATGGTATACAGATATGTCAAACTGATGTTACCAATAGTGACACGATAAAAAAAATGAAAAAAAAAATGTCCCTACATTGAGAGAGAGGGATAACAATTTTCTTGAGATTGTTAAAACAAACAACCCACAAAAAGCACAAGGCCCAAAATGGTGTCATTTAGACCAAGTTCTCACATCAGTGCTCTATACATAATCTAATTGCAGTTTCAACCTCCCCCAGAAATATAGTCTTAGCTGGTCAGTCAAGAATTTTTCAGTCCCTGCCAGTGAGTCTGCACCGGAGTCCTTTCAGGGCCCCCAAGGAAAGATGAGGTCATCTGCATGATAGGGCACTTTGCTTCTCCCCTGCCCCAGAAAGCTGCCTCACATAAAATAATCCTTTTCTTTTGCTGATAACTTTCTTGTCCCCACACTGGGCTGTAACAACCTTCTGTTTAGTCCCACTCCTCTGGCGCCTCTCCACCTGCTAGGTGGGGGCTGCCCAATTCATGAATGGGTTAATGAAGCCAGTTAGATCGTCAGATTTACTTGGTTGAGTTTTGTGATTTAACAGGATGTGATAGCGATGGTTTATCATGAGCCCTTAAGACAAATCTACCTCCAGCCGCAGTAGCGCTGATCATGTCTCTATTGCAGCACTCAGCGTCTTTTTTCTGTGTAGGAACCAGGCTCTTTGATGCTGATCCAGGACCAGGACAACTGTTTTATCAGTCTTTTAGTTAGACCAGGTGTACAACTCTCCAGTACCCTCTGGGGGTTATGTCTTCTTGTAAAGAGTCTGAAGGGATAGAAACCCTTCCCACATTGGTGGGACAGATTTCTGAGGGTAACAATCCCATCCCCAGGTGCTGCTCAACTCAAGTGATCCTTGGAAATTTCTCCCTCGATTTGGTCAATATAGAAAATAGTAAACAAACCAGTTAAACTTCCTTTGCCCAAAGAGCTATGAATTAGCATAATCCTTGATTTTTCCATTGCTAACCAAAAAGAGTCTGTGCCATTGCTGACACTTCATTTTGTACCTAGATTAACATCGCAGGGGAGGTAGAACAATTTCTGTTAAGAACTGTTAAGGAAGACTCAGGGAGTTGCTGGGCCTTGTTTTGATGGTCAGACCTGGAAAAGTCTAAATTGTGCCATGAGAGTGTCTTCCACTCTCTTCTTGTAATACCTTGTTACACTTGTATATCGCATAGCTTGACGTGTTTATTCAGAGTCTTAAATCTACACAGCCACTGTCCTAACACATGTTTTGACAAATGATTTGAAGACAAAAACAGGACAAATTCGTGCTGATCGACAAGTAAATTAAAATCTGATCCACAAGTAAAACCTTCTCTTCAAGAAGGATCAACGATAATGGAGATTGTCCGGACCAACCCTGATGGTCTCTCCTTGTGCTTGGGCTGAGAAGACTAGAAGGGGAGGGGGAGAATATATCAAACTTCCACACTCCTAGGAAAAGTCTGGCTGTTCTAGAGCCAGGGTAACAAATCAGTATCGGAAGTGGTTTTCAACCTGGTTAATCAATCAATGACAACTTGCTTCTGTGAACGTGTCTCTGGAACCAGTCAGTCAGCTGGAGCCTCAGACTCTGAAAGGAAGCCAATCTGAGGCTGACTCACTCAACTGACCCCTCTGCTAGGACGGACTCCACCCACTCCTGCCTCTGTAATGAACACAATCCATCCTTCTAAAGGTGACAGCAACCTTTGTAACAACACTAAACCAAAATAAGCTCCTGCCCGCGATCCTGAGTTATCAGTCAGCTGTGTTCACTGGGAGTATCTCTCACCAGTTAACCATTCCTGCATCTAAGAAATCAATATACTCAACTTTTTTGACTCCAAGATACTGAGTGTTGGTCTCATCCTTTAATGGTGATAAATAATTGACATTTAATTCAGAAACAGACAAAATTAATATGCACTCATGAAATGAATGTATTAAAGCAACTCAACCTAATCTTTCTCTACCATGCTTTGACTTCTACTGACCCTGGTGCCAAGCCTCCTTCCCCTTTTCCTTCATCTGACTAAGTCGCACCTGTAGGGTGACCGAGTCGACCCTCCACATGTCCCCATAGGTGTGCACTTAACCGTATGCACGACTGACCTGACTGTATCTTATTCTGGTCCACGAGTTCCTTCTGGGCATAGAGTTTGTCTTTCATTTCTAGATCCTCAGCACCCAGGCCAGGGTCTGACATATTATATGCCCAAAAAATATTTGTTGAATCAAATTACGGTATGATAAGAAAATGCAATATCTCTCCATTGGAAATTATTAGTCTCTCTGATACCAATGTTACTCAGTTGAATTTTACCTGTTATTTAGAAAGGCTTACCTTCCCTGTTTGTTTCTCCCTTCAATTCTGAAAGGCCAGATCTTGCTCATTTTCATTCATCTAGTTCCTAAGAACTGTTTTCATTCATAAGTCTCTTGATGATGCTTCTTCCCCATTAACCCAGGCCTTGCTACTTGCTATCTCCTTCTCCCCACTTCCCTCACTGTACTAATTTTGAATTTCTAGACCATATCTTCTTTCCTTACTATGTGTGCTTCCCATCCCTTTACATCTTTCTTAGCTCAATGGCATGTTTTGTAATATTAATTTAAGCAAATTTTATTTTGGTAAGAACACTTAACATGAGATCTATCCTTTTAACACATTTTTTTCTTTTAACACATTTTTAAATGTACAATACAGTATTACTGACTCTCGATACCATGTTGTACAGTAGCTCTCTTGCTACCATATTCATCTTGCTTAACTGAAAATTTATGCCCACTGATTAATAACCTCCATTTCCACCTCCCCCAGTCCCTGGCAACACCATTCCACTCTCTGATTCTGTGAATTTTACTATTTTACTGACCTCAGAAAAGTGAAATCTTTCTGTGACTGGCTTATTTCCCTTAGCATAATATCCTCAAGGTTCATCCATGTTTTTGCATATTACAGAATTTCCTTCTTTTTTTAAGGCTGAATAGTATTCCATTGTATGTACATGCTACATTTTATCCGTTCGTCTCTCAATGAATACTTAGGTTGTTTCCATGTCTTGGCTATTGTGAATAGTGCTTCAATGAATATTAGAGTGCTAGTATCTTTTTGATATTCTAATTTCAAATATTTGGATAAATACTCAGATGTGGGATTGATGGATCATATAGTCTTTCTATTAAAAAATTTTTTAAAATATTTATTTATTTTTGAGAGAGAGAGTCAGAATGTGAGTGGGGAGGGGCAGAGAGAGAGGGAGACCCGGAATCCAAAGCAGGTTCCAGGCTCTGAGCTGTCAGTACAGAGCCTGACACGGGGCTCAGACTCGGGAACTGAGCCCAAGTCAGACACCTAACCAACTGAGCCACCCAGGCACCCGGATATTTCTATTATTAATTTTTTGAGGAAAAAACTTTCCTTTAATATTTTCCATAGTGGCCACACACTTGCCTTCTTAATAACAGCATTCCAGCGTTCCAATTACTTCACATCCTTGCCAACACTTATCCACATGCAAGAAATTGAAATTAAACCCTTATCTTACACCATACACAAAAGCCAACTCAAAATCAATTAAAGACGTAAATATAAGATGTCAAACTGTAAAATTCCTGGAAGGATACTTAGGAGAAAAGCTTTGTGACACTGGTTTTACAGCGATTTCATGGGTATGATACCAAAAGCACAGGCAACAAAAACAAAAACAAACTAATGGGACTACATCAAGCTAAAAGTTTCTGTACAACAAAGATAATAACAGTAAAAAGGCATCCTGTGGAATGGGAGAAAATATTAGCAAACCATGTATCTGATAATGGGTTTATAATTTTAACTTTTGTACATATTGCAAGTATTACTATATCAGGCTCAGATGGCAGTAAACAAAATTTAAATACTACAAAGGTAACAAAAACCACATTATATTCTTATCCAAACCCAATAGGTCCCACTATAAAGCCAATTCTTAAATTCTCATACTAAGTCAGAAGAAAGAAAGTATAGATAATAAAAATCCACATTTTACCCAAGCCATAATTTAGCTACTGCCTTGGCAAACCACGTATAAAAGTTATTAAGTCAGAGGGCAAAAGTAGCTAATTTGATTTTCAGCTCCTTTCCTTTCTCTGGCTCACCATCTGGTTTACACATCAACAGTGTAGTGACTAAATCACAGGTAATGGAAAGAAATAGAGATCTCACTTGCTTCAGTCTCTAAAGAGTGAGAATTTCTTAAAAGACCCAGTTAGAACTTTAACTTCAAATATTCAACCATTCTGGGGGCACCTGGGTGGCTCAGTTGGTTAAGCATCTGACACTTAATGTCAGCTCAGGTCATAATCTTAGGGTCATGGGATAAAGTCACATGTCAGGCTCCACAATGAGCATGAAATCTGCTTAAGATTCACTCTCTCTATCTCTCTCTCGCTCTCTCTCTCTCCCCCCTTCCCTCCCTCTGCCCCTCTCCTACTCAGTCCCTCTCTCTTTCTCTCTCTCTTAAAAAAAAGAAAAGAAAAGAAAAAATTCAATCATTCTGTTTCTCAGCTTGGATTTTGTGAGAAGTGCTATAGGTCCTATTCATTCAGGACTTACATACGAGATGTCATGATCCTGGCTAGAGCATACGAGTTTATGATTTATCTCATTCTTCCAGTTATGGAAAAACATCACAGAACTTATATGCTTACATAGTGGTAAACCAGATTTCCTAGGTCAGCCCCTGTGGAGAGTCTCTCGCTTATGATTTTTGGCAGGAGATAAAGAACTACTGAAACCTGAAAGCCCTAACCTTGAAGGCAGAGAGTTGCAAGGCCAGCAGCATCCAATACATAACTCGTTGGAAAACCCTCAGCTGACTCAAGGCACAGACAGAACCAGGTACTTCCCTAAGGGCTTCTGTTGACCACTGACCACGGCTACTGAAGCAGTCTTAGTTGAATGACAGGACCAAAGTCAGTAACCCTGCTGTAAGGAAGGAACAGCACAGTGGCCAAAAGTAAGGCTCTCTTGTCAGACGACTGGTTCTGATTCTGCTCCGCCATTTAATAACTAAGTTTGAATAGGGTACTTACCCTGAGACCTTGTTCTTTCCCATTTCCCATTTTACAAAATCGTAACACAAACATTTCATACAAAGGAACTGTGTCTAAAAAAACGAATCACAGCAATAATTTTTCCATTTCTTGGGGCGATGTAGTAGTAGGTCATGGCAGGTTAATGACCCTAATGCAACTAGTAAAACAGGAGTACATTGAAAACAATCACATTTTTAGAGATGTTAGAGAGGTGTGGAAACAATAAAGACTGGATGAACTAAAACGCCAGAGAGGAAAGAGCCCTTTCTGGGCCATTTTCTACACCTGGGGCACGTGTTAATTCTGGACTGAGGCAAAGAACTGGATTGGACACAGAGAGACTGTAGTGAGAGAAAGAGAAACCGGGGTGGGGGCTGGGGGCAGCTGTGCGGGCTGTGTGACAAACCGAAAACCAGAGGATCTGCAAAGAGGAACTTCCCACACATGGCCATTTCTTTACTCAGAAACGCTGAGTTATTAAGGCAATCTGGGATTCTGAGCCAAATACTTTTAACGGTCAGAGGGAAATCTCTTAGAGCTGCGTGGTATGTAGAAGACCAAATCTGACTGAAGTGAGGTTCCCTGGCACAAGCCAGAGGTCTCCCTTTTGAGATGTTGTCAGGTTTTGAAGCTGTTCAGGAAGGAAAAAAAAATTAGCAAAGCTCAAAAAAATCTGAAGGGAAGAGCTGAATCTCCATAGTCTTTCAGGAGAGAGGATACAGAGATCCATGAAGCTCTCAGTCCAAAACCTGGAAGGACCATGACCAGGGAACAGGGACAAACAACAGGTGAACTAAGTGTTACTAAGGCTGCGACCCAGCCCTGGCCTTGCTCAACCCCTGATCACACTGAGGTGACTAGTCCCTTGCTCTGTTTTGCCAATGAGGGCAGACTCTTTCTTGGGGGAGGACAGCATTGGGAACCTCTTTGGTTCTTTTCCATTGTTCAGCATACAATGAATAATTACCAGACATGTGAGTAGGCAGGGAACTAGGACTGATAAAAGAAGAAAAAAAAAAAACAAACAAACATAATAGAGGCAGATTCACGAATTATCCAAATACTGGAATTAGCAGACCAACAAAATAACTGTTTAAGAAGATAAAAAAGAGGAAAAGATCTTTGACAAAGAGGATGAAAAAACTGGAGAAATGCACCAAAGAACTGGAATCTATGAAAAAGAATAAGGTGGACATTCTGGAAACACACAGACAAACAAACAAACAAAAACCATAACTGAAAATAAGAATTCATAGGATAGTTAGCAGCAGCCTGAATACAGAAGACAGGGTAGTGAATCTGAAGATGGTTCAAAAAAAGGTATTCAATATGAAGTATTGGAAGAAAAAAGTAGGAAAGGAGAATCCAGATAAGATCATAAGGGACACAGGGCCCACATCTAAAGGTCTAACATACAGCTAACTTGGAGTCTTACAAAAGGAGAGAAGGGAGAGAATAAAATAGAAGCAATATTCAACAAGATAAGGGCCAAAGATTTCCCCCAAACTGATGAAAACATTAATCTATAAATTCCAAAAGCTCAGTGAACCCCAAACAGAATGGGGGAAAAAAAAAAAAGACATCACACTCAGGCAGACATCAGTGAAATCACTGGAAACAAAAATGAAGAGAAAATCTTAAAGGAAGCCAGACAGAAAGCATACATTACCGTCAAAGGAACCACAATAAGACTATTGGCTTTTTAAACAGACACCATGAAAGCCAGATGCAACAGGCTGACATATTTAAAGTGCGAAAAGAAAATCTGCCAGCCGAGAATTCTCTAACCAGCAAAAGATTTGCTTCAAAAATGAAGACAAAATAAAGCCATTTGCAGATGATCAAAAGCCAAGAGAATTCATTACCAGCAGACCTGCACTACCGGAAATATTAAAGACAATTCTTTAGACTAAAGATAATTGCTCTTTATTGGAAGGTTGGAAGGAAGCCTGTAATGTAAGGAAGGAATGAAGAGAGCACTGGAGATAGCAATTTTGTGGATAGCTATCAAAGGTTGTTTAAACAACAACAGCAGCAGAAACAATAACCACAAAATAAGGGTATGTAAAGTGTATGACAACAAAAGTACAATGAGTAGAGGGGATGAAGTTAAACTATTGCTAGGTTCTTATAGAAGCGGTAAAAGGATTAATGGAAGGGCAGACTCCAATGTCCAGAATGCATATTGAAATCCCTGGGCCACTACTGAAAAATTACATGAGTGTATAATTTTATTTTATTAAAAAAAATTTTTTTAATGTTTTTATTTATTTATGAGACAGAGAGAGACACAGCATGAGCAGGGGAGGAGCAGAGAGAGAGGGAGAAACAGAATCCGAAGTAGACTCCAGGCTCTGAGCTGTCAGCACAGAGCCCGATGCTGTGCTCCAACCTACGGACTGTGAGATCATGCCCTGAGCTGAAGTCGGACGCTCAACCAACTGAGCCACCCAGGCGCCCCTAATGAATGTATAATTTTAAAAGACAGAATAAAAATAATCAATCCAAAAGGAGGCAGGAAAAGAGGAATAATGAAACAAAGAAAACATAGGACATATAAAAACAAGTTGCAAGATGGTTAAATTAAATCCAACTACATTACTAATTATGTGAAATGTACATGGTCTAAAAGACATATTTATAAGAGGTAATACACCTTATAGTTTTGCCTTTCAGATTTAGGTCTTGTTCAATCTAGAATATACATAATTTTTGTGAATAGTAGATACTGTTGTAATTTCATTTTTTCCCCATACATATACCTAATTATCCTAGCACCATTTATCAACCTTTCTCTGATGATCTTCAATACTGTGTCTGTGATGTCAAGTTCCTAGGGTTTTTTTCCTGTTCCATTGGAATATTTGCCTATCCTTATGCAAATGTTACATTGCTCTAAATATTACAGCTTTATAATATGTATTAATATTTGATACAAGATGCCATCCCACTTCTTTTTTTTTAATTTTGTGCATGTGTGTTTATTTCTGAAAGAGAGAGAGACAAGGGCAGAGAGAGAGGGAGACACAGAATCCGAAGCAGGCTCCAGCTCCGAGCTGCCAGCACAGAGCCCAACACGGGGCTCGAACTCATGGAGAGTGAGATCATGACCTGAGCCAAAGTCAGATGTTTAACCGACTGAGTCCCCCAGGTACCCCACCACTTTATTCTTCTTAAAGATAGCTATTATTATCCTTTATACTTTAATGTTTTAGAATCAGCCTGTCAAGTTGAAAAAAACAGTTCAAAGTTTGAGGCTGCTCTATATTCTGGGAAAAACTGACATATTTATAAGATTGAGCCCTTCTGTTCGTGAGTATCATGTTTTTTTCCACATATTGGAGTGTTCTTCAATGTCTTCAGTAAAGTCTTAGAATTTTCTCCAAAGAGGACTTGTGCTGCTTTTGTTAGGTTTATTCCTGAACACTTGTATTTTTATACTATTGTAAATAATATATTTTCCTATTCAATTTTGATTTTCCTAATGGCTAATAATGTTGAAAATTTTATCATCTGTGTATTTGCCATCTTCATATCCTCTTTGGGTAAATTGTCTGTTCACGTATTTTGCTCATTTTCTTGTTGTTGCTGAGGGTTGTTTTTATTGTTATGGTTGTTGCTGAGTTTTGAGAATTATTTATAAATTCTGGACAAAAGTTCTTTTGTCAGATATATGATTTACAAATATTTTCTCCCAGTCTACAGTGTGCCTTCATTTTCTTAACAGTGTCTTTCACAGAGCAAAACTTTTAAATTGTGATAAAGTCTAATATATCAATATTTTCTTTCATATATTGAGGTTTTGGTGCCATATGTAAGAACTCTGTGTATCTCAAGGTCATGAAGATTTTCTTCTCTATTACCCTGGAAGTTTTAAATTCTTGTGTTTTACATTTATATATATGATCTATTTTCAGTTCATTTTTGGGTAAGTTCTGAGGTTTAGACTGAAGTTCTTTTTTTTTTTTTTCTCTTCCATATGACCAGTTGTTCCAATTGTCTTGATTGTATAGGATTTTAATTTATAGAGGGGACTGAGTGATGACATAGAGAGGTCAGTGACATTGAAATAAGAATTTATTAGTTACGATTCCTGAGAAAAAGGGGCATGTCATGCCACAAAGATGGGAAAAGAACCAGGGTCAGTCAGGAGGCAGAAGGGAAGGGCATGGATACAAACTTTTGTTTTTTTACTCTATGGCAGGAAGTTGTTAGGTAGAGATAGCCACTATTTGGCAGGAAGAGAAACACAGATGTTAGAAATTGTGGTTGGAGATTTGTAATATCATTTTCAAGCATCCACAAAAGCCAGAATGCAGGAGAGATGTAACCTTGGTCAGTTAGTTTGGCTCTGTGACCAATGGATGCCAAATCTTCAAAGACAGAATCTATAAAAGTTCATTAGAACACCAATGCTGTTTGTTGAAAGACTATTCTTTCTTAATTGAATTTCTTTTGCATCTTTGTCAAAAACCTATTGACCATACTTGTGTGGACCTAATTTGGGGGCTGTATATTCTGTTCCATAGATGTATATGTATCTATCTATCTATCTTTGTGCCAATGCCACACTGTCTTGATTATTTTAGCATCATCGAAAATCTTATAGTCAGTGTGATTCTTCTAACTTTATTCTTTTTCAAAATTGTTTTAGCTATTCTAGTTTCTTTGTCTACCCATATAAATTTTAGATGAGACTGTCTATAGCTGCAAAAGAATTCCTGGCATTTTGACTGGCATCGCATTGAGTTTCTAGATCAATTTGGGGATAACTGACATTTTTACTAGTTTGAGTCTTCCAATCCTCTTTGATTTCATCAGCATTTGCTTTGTAATTTTAGCATATAGCTCCTGTACATGTTTTGTTACATTTATACATCAATATTTCATTTTCTTTGGAGCAATTGTAAATAGTCTTTTTTAATTTTGGTTTTGTACTTTGCTAATGTATAGAAATAAGATTGACACTAAACTCATTAATTCTAAGAATTTAAAAAATAGATCCCTTGAGATTTTCTACATAGATGATTTTATGCAGATGTTATTTGAAAATGGGGAATTTTATTTCTTCTTTTTCTTTTGCGTTTTATTTCTTTTTCTTTCCTCATTGCATTTAGACTTTCAGTATGATATTGAACAGTGACAGTGGACATCCTTGTCTTATGTATGAACTTAGGGGAAAAGCATTTAATTTTCCCATTTAGAATAATGTTAACTGTAACTTTTTTATAGGTTGCCTTTATCAGATTTCTCTGAGAAGCTGAGTAAGTTCCCCTTCTCTCCCTAGTTTGCTGAGAGCTTCTTTTTATTTTTTAACTGTTTTTTTAAATGTTTATTTTTGAGGGAGAGAGAGTGCAAGCAGGGTAGGGGCAGAGAGAGAGGGAGACACAGAATCCGAAGCAGGCTCCAGGCTCTGAGCCATCAGCACAGAGCCCAGCGTGGGGATTGAACTCACAGACCGCGAGATCATGACCTGAGCTGAAGTCACACACTTAACCAACTCAGCCACCCAGGTGCCCCTGCTGAGAGTTTCTAACCATGAATCGTTGTTATATTTTTTTCAAATGATTTTTCTGCATCCGTTGACATGATTGTGTGGTTTCTTCTATAGATTTCGTATGGTAGATTACGTTGATTAATTTCTGAATACTGAACTCACCGTGCATTTCCAGGATAAAACTCATTTTTGGTTATGGTATGTTATTCTTTTTTATATATTGCTAGGTTTAACTTGATAATATTTTCTTGAGGATTTTTGTGTCTATGTTCATGAGAAATATTGGTCTGTAGTTTTCTTTTTCTGTATAATCTTTGATTTCATATCAGGTAAAGCTGTCTCATAAAATGAGTTGTTGAGTGTTTCCTCCTCCTATCTGTTCTGAAAGAGGTTGCAGAATTGGTGTTATTTCATTCTTAAGTGTTCAGTTAAATTTACCAGTGAAAACTTGTAAGCCTGGCAATTTATTTTTTGGAATGTTATAAACTAAGAATTCAATGCATTTAATAGTTTAGGGTTACTGATTTCATCTTGAGTGGCTTTATGTAGTTTGCGGTTTTCAAGGAATTTGTCCATTTAAGTTGTTGAGTATATGTGTCTAGAGTTGTTTGTAGCGCTGCTCTCTTATCCTTTTAATGTCTGTGGAGACTGTAGTGATATGCCCTTTCTCATTTCTGATACTGGGAGTTTGTCCCTTAATTTTCTTTTTATTTGTCACTCTTGCTAGAAGTTTATTCATTTTATTGATCTTTTCAAAGAAACAGCTTTGGTTTCATTGATTGTCTCTATTTTTTTTTTTTTAAGCTTTCAGTTTCTTCTTTCATTGTTTTCTTCTCTTATTTCCTTTCTTTTTTTTTTTTTTCAACGTTTATTTATTTTTGGGACAGAGAGAGACAGAGCATGAACGGGGGAGGGGCAGAGAGAGAGGGAGACACAGAATCGGAAACAGGCTCCAGGCTCTGAGCCATCAGCCCAGAGCCTGATGCGGGGCTTGAACTCACGGACCATGAGATCGTGACCTGGCTGAAGTCGGATGCTTAACCGACTGCGCCACCCAGGCGCCCCATTTCCTTTCTTTTTGATTTGGATTTCTGTTGCTCTTCTTTTTCTAGTTTCCTAAGGCTAGCACTTAGAGGTTTGAGACTTTTCTTCTTTTTTAAGCACTTACGCACTCAATGCTATAAATTAACTTTTAAGCACTACTTCTGCTGCACTCCATAATTTTAATTAAAAAAAATATTTTTGAGAGAGAGAGCACAGACAGAGGAGAGGGGCAGAGGGAGGGGGAGAGAGAGGAGAGAGAGAGAGAGAGAGAGAGAGAGAGAGAGAGAGAGAGAGAGAGACTCTTAAGCAGATTCCATGCTCAGCACAGAGCCCAATGCAGGGCTTGATCCCATAACCCCTGGGATCATGACCTGAACTGAAATTAAGAGTCAGACATTCAACTGACTGAGCCACCCAGTTGCCCCCAATAATTTTTGATATATTGTGTTTTCATTTCCATTCAGCTCAATATGTTTTCTCATTTCTTTGAAGACTTCTTCTTTGAATCATAGATTATTTAGAAGTGTATAGCTCAATTTCCAAGTGTTTGGAGACTCTCCTGTTATCCTTATGTTGTTGACTTCTAGTTTAATTTCACCATGGTCAGAGACGATACTTTGTAAGATTTCACTTCTTTTAAATTTGTTAAGGTTTAATGACTCAAGATATGTTCTATTTTGGTGAATATTCCATGTGCACTTAATGTTCCATGTGTTCTTTTTGGATGGAATGGTCAATAAATGTCAATTAGATCCAGTTGGGTTGATGGGGGCATTGAGTTCTTCTATATTCTTTATGATTTTCTGTTTACTGGTTCTAGTTGAGAGAGGAGTGCTGAAATCTTCAACTGTAATTGTAGATTTGCCTATTTCACATTTCAGTTCTGTTAGTTTTTCCCTCATGTATTTGGAAGTTCTATTATTAGGTGCATACATATTTACTATTGTTATATCTTCTGGTAATCATTTTATCATTATGTGATGTTCTTCTTTATCCCTGGTAATCTTCTTTGCACTGAAGTTTACTTTGACATTAATATAGCCACTCCAGACTTTGCTTCATTAGTGTTTGCATCATATATATTTTTCATCCTTTTACTCTTAAATTACCTACATCATTATGGTTGTAGTGGATTTCTTGTAGACAGCATATTGTTAGATCATTCTATTTTTAATCCATCCTGACAATTTATGTCATCTGATTGGTGTCACTAGACCATTTGCATTTTACTAAGTATTTTTATGGCTGGAATAAGGTCTACTATTTTATCGCTTGTGTTCTGTTTATTCCTTCTGCTCTTTGTTGCTCCTCTTTTTTTCCTTGTCTACTCTTGGATTACTTGAACAGTTTTTCATTTTCCATCTTAATATATTATTGTGATTTGACTGTATCTCTGACTATAGTTCTTACAGTGATTGGTTTGGATATTTAAAAATTACTTAACATTTCATAGTCTACATAGAATTAATATTGTGTCATTGTAATTAGAATGTAGAAGATTTACCACCTTATAAGTCCTGTTACCCTTCCCTCTTTATACTATATAAATATATCTCATGTATTATATTTAAATGCATTGAAAACTCAATCAGAAAATGTAGTTTTTTACTTTCAATCACTAAAGATATTCTAAAGAACTCAAAAGGAGAAGAATATTCTATTATATTTACCCAGATATTTACCATTTCTATTGGTCTTATTTCATTCTCGATGTTTCCAGTTTCCTTCTGTCATCATTTCCCTCTGAAAAACTTCCTTTAGCAATTCTTTTAGAGTAAATCTACTCCCATAAATTTCAGCTTTCCTTGAAAGTATTTCATTTCCACTTCTGAAAGATATTTTCATGAGATATAGAATTCTATGTTGACAGTTCTTTTAACACTTTAAAAATGTTTTTCCACTGCCTTCTTGCTCCCATGGTGTTTGGTGAGAAATCACCATCTTTTCTTGTACTTCCCAGATAGGCATATATCTTCTTATGTAAAATGTCTATTCAAATCTTTTGCCCTTTTTTTTTTTTTTTTTTTAAGTAGGCTTCACGCCCAGTGTGGAGCCCAATGCAGGGCTTGAACTCACAACCCTGAAATCAAGACCTGAGCTGAGATCAAGAGTTAGACACTTAACTTACTGAACCACCCAGGTGCCCCTAATTCTTTTGCTGATCTTAAACAAGATTATTTTCTTATAATTGAGTTGCAAAAATTATTTACAAGCTACTTGTATTTTGAATGCAAATCTGTGTCAGATGCATGATTTGCAAATATTTTCTCCCAGTCTCTGGCTTGTCTTTTCCTTTTTCTTAATGTTGCCTCTTGAAGAGCAAAATTTTTAAAATTTTGATGAAGTCCAATTCAACCCTTTTCCTCTTATGGATCATGCTTTTAGTTTCATATTTTTGCCTAATCCAAAGTCATCACATTTTCACCTGTTTTCTTAAGTCTGGAATCCATATTGAGTTATTTGTGGTTTATTCCCCACCCCCCCCTTTTTTAAAAATTTGCTATGGTGTGAGGTAATGGGCTAAGCTCATTAGGTTGCATATAGATCTAACTGTCTTGGCATCCTCGTTGAAAAGTTCATCATTCCTCACTGATTTGCCTTGATACTTTTGTCAAGGATCAATTGACTATAAATATAAACATTTATTACTAGACTCTCATTTCTGTTCTATTGATTTAGCTGCCTGTCCTTGGGCCAATACCACTATATCTTAATTATTATAGCTCTGTAGTAGGCTTTTGAAGTGAGTTAAGTTCTCAAGCTTTCTTCTTTTTTTAGAATTCTTTTGGCTATTCTACATCACTTATATTTTCACATAATTTTAGAATTAGCTTGTCAATTTTTAAAAACAATCCTTGTTATTTACAATAGCCAAATTATGGAAGCAGCCCTAGTGTCCATTGATACATGAATGGATAAAGAAGATGTGGTAAACACATGCAATGGACAATTATTCAGCCATAAAAAGGGAAATCTTGCCAGCTGTAACAACATAATGGACCTAGAGAGTAAATGTTAAACAAAATAAGTCAGTCAGAGAAAGACAAATACCATATAATTTCATTCATTTGTGGAATTTAAGAAACAAAACAAATGAACATAGAAAAAAAAAAAGAGACAAACCCCAAAACAGACTCTATATTAATAGAGAACAAACAGATGGTTACCAGAGGGGAAGTGGGTGGGGGGATGGGTGAAATAGGTGAAGGGGATTAAGAGTACACTCATCTTGATGAGCACCAAGTAATATATAGAATTAGGGAAATTTACATTGTACATTTGAAACTAATATAACACCGTATATTAACTATACTGGAATAAAAATAAAAATTAAAATTAAAAAAGATTTAAGACAAAAAAATGAAAAACAATGCTAGGATATCACAGGGATTGTACTGAATATACAGCTCAACTTGGGGAAAATTGCTATCTTAACAATATGGAGTCTTCGGATACATAATCAAGAATATATCTCTACTTATTTAGATCTTTAACTCTCAGGAGTGCTTTATAGTTTTCTGCATAGGATTCTCACAATTTGGGGGTTAAATTTATTCATACATATCTTTTTCTTTTTCATACTATTGGAAATGGAATTATTGCCTCAATTTCATTTTTGGAATTTTCATTGCTAGCACATAGAAATACAATTAGTTTTTGTATACTGATTTCATATCTTGTGACCTCTTTACCCTGCAGCCTTGGCTAAAATTATTAGCTCTAGTAGTCTTTCTTTTCTTTCTTTCTTTTTACATTTTGTGTTTTTTTTGTAGCTTCTTTAGGATTTTCTTCCCTCCCCCCTCCCGTTTAGGATTTTCTACACACAATAATATATAATCTGTGAATAAGGCTTTTTTAATTCTTCCTTTCTAATCTGTATACCCTTAACTTCTTTTTCTTGCCATATTGTATGGGTTGGAACCTCTGGCTCAATGTCAAATAGGAGGAGCAAGAAAACATCTTTCCCTGTTTTTAAGTGGAAAGATCACCTAAGCTGTAGGATTTTCATAGACACCTTTTAGCAAGCTGAGGAATTCTCTTCTATTCCTAATTTGTTGAGAATTTTATCAAGAATGGGGGTTGAATTTTGTCAAATGCTTTTTCTACATCTATTGAGGTAATTGTATCCGTTATTAATATGGGGTATTACACTGAATTTTGGATATTGAACTAAACTTGCATTCCTGTATTCCTGGGATAAATCCCATTTGGCTATGGGATTTATAATCATTTTTTATGCTGCTGGATTCAGTCTGCTCATTGTTTCTTAAGGATTTTTTATGGCATATAATCATTTTTTTATGTTGTTAGATTAAATTTTCTAATTGTTTCTCAAAGATTTTTGAATCTATAGTCATGAGGGATATTGATTTCATTCAATTCAAAATATTTTATTTTCTGTGATTTTTTTTTACCTAAAGGTTATTTAGAAGTATGCTGTTTAATTTCCATATATTTGAGGATTTCCTTTTTCTGTCTTTGATTTATAATTTAATTATAAATTAATTTTATATGTACTTTGAATAATTTCAATTAAAAAAATCTGTTGAGACTTGTTTTTATGACCTGGCATATGATTAAACCTGCAGAATGTTCCATGTACACTTAAAAAGAATGTGTATTTTGCTATTGTTATATGCAAGTACTGTAAATGTCAGGGAAGTTAAGTTGGTTGATAGTGCTGTTCAAGTCTTTAAAATTTTGCTGATTTTCTGTCTGGTTCTTCAATTATTGATGGGATATAAATCTCCAATGGTGATTTTCTATTTCTCATGTTAGTTTTTGCCTCATATACTTTAAGGCTCTGTTTTTGGGTGTGGTACATCTATAGTTGATATATATTCCTATTGTATTGACCATTTTATTACAAAATTTCTCTTTGTAGTTCTTTTCTGTCAATTTTGTATGATAATGATATATTGCCTTCAATTCTCTTAAAGTTAGTTTGCATGGTATGTATTTTTCTATAATAGTAAAACTTTCAACTTATTATGTATTTGAATATAAAGTATCTTTTATAGATACCATACTTGATTCAGTCTGAAATCTCTGCTTTTTGATAGACGTGTTTGGTCTATTCCCATTTAATGTAATTTTTTTATATAGTTGGATTTACAGCTGCCATCTTGCTATTTGTTTTCGGTCTCATATCTTTTTTGTTCCTTTGTTCCTCCTTCACTGTCTTCTTTTGTGTTTATCATTTTCTAAGTGTACCATTTTAATTCTTTTGATTTTTAAACTATTTGAATCTTTTCTTAGTTGCTCTAGAAATTCCAATATGTGTGTTACTTTATCACAATCTACTTCAGGTTAATACTGCCTTAAATATAGCAACTTTGTTCCAATATATCTCTGTTTCCTCTCCCTCTAATTCTAATATTGTTATATGTACCAAATCTACATATGTAATAAATCTAACAGTATAGTCCCATAATTATTGCTTTATTTGCTCTTATTTCATGAAAAAAATTGAGATGAAAAAGAGAAATATGTATCAAGTCTTTTATGTTTACCTACATTTTAATCACTTCCAGTGCTTTTCATTTATTCCTGTGGATTAGAGTTACTCTGGTGTATTTCTTTTTAATCTGAATTATTTTAGTATTTCTTTGGTATTCCTTTAGTATTTCTTGTAAGTCTGCTAGCCTCAAATTATCTCTGTATTTATCTGAGAGTGTCTTTGCTACATTTTCATTTTAAAACAATAGTTTTGCTGGATATAGAAGATAGGCCCAGAAGCATTCTTGGTTGAGTATTTTTCCTTGTAGCACTTTGAATATATTATTCCAGTGCCTTCTCGCCTCCACTGTTTCTTTTTGCTTTTCTTCAAATTTTTATTTAAATTCTAGTCAGTTAACATACAGTGCAATATTGATTTCAGGAGAATTCAGTGGTTCATCACTTACATGCAACACCCAGTGCTCATTCCAGCAAGTGCCCTCCTTAATGCCCATCATCCGTCTAGTCCATTGCCCACCCACCTCCCTCCGTCAACCCTCAGTTTAAGAGTCTCTATCATTAAGAGTCTCTTATGGTTTGTTTCCCTCTCTCCCTCACCCCATATGTTAATCTGTTTTGTTTCTTAAATCCCACATATGAGTGAAATCGTTTGGTATTTGTCTTTCTCTATTTCCCTTAGCAATAATACTCTCTAGCTCCATCCATGTCATTGCAAATGACAATATTTCATGCTTTTTGATGGCTGAGTAATATTCCATTATATACATATCACATTATATATAATATTCCATTACACACACACACACACACACACACACACACACCACATCTTTATCCATTTATCAGTTGATGGACATTTGGGCTCTCACCATAGTTTGGTTATTGTTGGTAATGCTGCTATAAACATCGGGGGAGCATGTACCACTTTGAATCTGTATTTTGTATCCTTTGGGTAAATACCTAGTGGTGCAATTGCTGGACTGTAGGGTCGTTCTATTTTGAGGATCCTCCATACTGTTTTCCAGAGTGGCTGCACCAGTTTGCTTTCCCACCAACTGTTCAAGAGGGTTCCCCTTTCTTTGCATCCTCGCCAACACCTGTTGCTTCTTTTGTTGTTACTTTTAGCCATTCTGACAGGTGTGAGGTGGTATCTCATTGTGGTTTTGATTTGTATTTCCTTGATGATAAGTGAGCATCTTTTCATGTGTCTGTTAGCCATCTGGATGTCTTCTTTGGATAAGTGTCTATTCATGTCTTCTGCCCATTTCTTAAGTGGATTATTTGGTTTTTTTGGGTGTTGAGTTTGATAAGTTCTTTATAGATTTTGGATACTAACCCTTCATCAGGTATGTCATTTGCAAATATCTTCTCCCATTTTGTAGGCTGCCTTTTAGTTTTGTTGATTGTTTCTTTTGCTGTGCAGAAGCTTTTTGTCTTGATGAAGTCCCAATAGTTGATTTTTGCTTTTGTTTCCCTTCCCTTATGTCTAGTAAGAAATTGTTCTGGCAGAGACAAAGTGGATGCTGCCTGTGTTATTCTCTAGGACTTTGATGATTTCCTCTCTCACATTTAGGTCTTTCATCCATTTTGAATTTAGTTTTGTGTATGTGTAAGAAAGTAGTCCAATCTCATTCTTCTGCATGTCCTTGTCCAGTTTTCCCAACACCATTTAATGAAGAGCTGCCTCCCCTGCTTCTGATAAGTCACCTATTGAGCATATTATTGTCGTATATTGTGTGTCATTTTTTCCTTGCTTGTAATAATTTTTTGTCTATGATTTTTTTCAATGATGTGTCTATGATGCGTTTAGGTGAGGATCTCTGTGAATTGATCTTACTTGGAGTTTCATGAACCTCTTGGGTAGAAGAAAAATCATTAAAAATTATTTTTGTTCATTCTTTGAACATATATTTAATAGCTACTTTGGGGGCACCTGGGTGGCTCAGTTGGTTGAGCATCCTACCCTTGATTTTGGCTCAGGTCATGATCCCAGGGTCATGGGATTGAGACCAATGTTGGGCTCTGTATTGACAGTGGAGCCTGCTTGAGATTCTCTGTCTCCCTCTGTCCCTCTCCCCCACTTCTGCTCTCTAAAAAACACTTATTTTTTTTGTTTTTTTTTTAATTTTTTTTATATTTACTTATTTTTGAGAGACAGAGTGAGACAAAGTGAGACTGGGGAAGGGGCAGAGAGAGAGGGAGACACAGGATTGGAAACAGGCTCCAGGCTCTGAGCTGTCAGCACAGAGCCCGACGCGGGGCTCTAACCCACAGACTGTGAGATCATGATCTGAGCCGAAGTCGGACGCTCAACCGACTGAGCCACCCAGGCACCCCTAAAAAACACTTTTTAAAAAGCTATTTTGAAGCCTATGCCTGCTAAATCCAACATCAGGAGCCACCCAGAGACAGATTTTATTGAATGCTCCCATGCCCCTGCCCAGCATGGGTTACACTTCCCTGTTTATTTTTCTTTGTATGTGCTGTAAATCTTTGCTGGTAACTAGACATTTAAAATAATATATTGTAGCAATTTTTAATTTTATTTCCACCCCTAGGGTATTTTTGTTGTTGTTGTTGCTGTTGTTTGAAGTAATTTGCTCAGATTGAATACGCCTCCCCTGTGGTTTGTTTCTGTCTCTGCTTCATTTTTTAAAATTCTCTCTCTCTCTCTTCAGCATAGGGGTTACTCTTATTTCTTCATGGCTTAGGTCTCCTCAATGACTAACTGTTTGTAGTCAAACACTAGTAAGGCTTCCAGCCTTGCTGGGTGGGTCTATGTGTAGGTTGGGAGCACATTCAAAGCTCAGGTAGTTTTCGAGTCTACCATGACTTTAACCTTCTGCCTGGCTTTCTCAGATCTCTGTACATGTGCTCAGCCTCCCAGTCGCCCAGGAATGTGTGAAGAACTTGTATCCTCTTCTGGGCTGCATGTCTGTATGACATGACTAGCTTCCCTAGTCTCTAGGGATGTGTGGAGCATTTATCAAGCCCCTCCATGACTCTCATTTCCAGGATTTCCCTGGAAGATCCCTATTAAATTTTTGGCTAATTCTCTTGTCTGCTGCTATCCTGACCAGGACTAAAAGCTCAGCTTAGGAGAGATGCAGCCTTTCCCATTTGTCACTGTGAGTGTGGGTTTCCCACCCTTCACTCCCAAACATGTCAGCCCCCCCCCCCCCCCCCCCCCCCCCGTCAAACAGAGATGCTAGTTTTCATAGGTAGCCCAGTTTGGTAGAAGCATCTGGCTGAATCAAGTGGGGCGGGAAATTGGGGCAGCTCAGGAAAGAATGCTAAGGATTGCCTGAAGACTCACGTCAAGTTCAGCAGTTTTGAGACGCGAAGCTCTTCTCAATTTGTTATCTTTGGTTGGTTTCTAGAGACCTGATAGGGTTGTTTCCAAAACCCTGGTTTTATAATTGCTTATTGAGGAGAGGATGTCAGCTCATTCACTTTTTCAATAGCCGGAAGCCTCCTGCTTTCACTTTGCTGTTGGCCTGCTAAATTCTTACTGCCACACAAAGTGTAGAAGCTTCTCAAAAAATTTAAAACATGTTTTCTCAACATTTTTTTGGTGTTTCCACTGGGAGAATCAGTCTAGATATCTAGTGTTCCATACAGGAGAGTTAATACTGTATCAGTTTTTTATAAGCATTAAGTGAATTTCTTTATGCAAAGAATTCAGCAAAGTGTCTGTAACAGAAAGGAGCCAAAAAATACAGTAGTTATAATAATGTCTGAACACTTACATTGTAGGGATTTTACATACCTTGTTTTATTTAATCTTGACTCTAATAAGAGGTAGGCATTCCAATTTTAATGTTAGCAAAAAAATATATATGTATTTACTAGGCCAAGGACATGTAAGTAATAAATGATAGAGTCAGGATCTCAATCCAAATCTACTCAATTCCAAAGCTGGTACCTTCCCCACTTTACCACACTGCTTCTATGGTAAAGGAGATTTCAGAGGTTGTTATTTTGGGGTAGCCTCTAGACTAACTAGGAGATAGTAAGAAATTAAGTCTATTACAGGTATCAGGGGGAGGGGTTATTGTTATAGTAATTGGCAGTGACCCCCATCACAGTGGGGGCACATATAGATTCCCAAAAGCAGACAGGGCTTTCACTAAAACAAGTAACAAATGACTGTAAGGCTCCTGTGTGAACCATTGACACTGATAAGGTTTTAGGGTTCTATATGGTATTTGCCCAAATTCCAGTTACACATACTATAAACAATGATATTTGAACTAAGGCTACCACAAAAGTCCTTAAACAGCTGAACTTCATTCCATTTCAAAGCTGATAAGTATATTTGGGTATTAAGTAGCGAATGTTGGGAACGTTGACTTTTTTGGTTTGAATCTTACAAGTGGGTGACATTCATTTGAGTGATTATGAGACCGGTTCTCAGTTCTGAATATTCAGAAACTAGATTCTAAGTTACTACAAAAGCCTTCCTGACTGGTCTTTTCCATATCTAGTTTCTTCTCACCATTGATCTGTTCTCTAATCCTTGCCTCACCAACATTCCCCAAACATTCTTTAATCATGTTGCTTCTGCATGGTTTCTCACTACTTATTACTATTCTCGATTCTCTACTATAGGCCTTTGTAACTGGCTCCCAACTTACCTGTAAACTGTCTATCTCCTGGTAGGCTCATTTACTCACTCTCCTTCCATTCTCTATTCTTACTACCTTCATTCTCACCTCCAAACCTCTGCTTATGCTTTCTCCCTACTCGTTTTCTTTCCTGCCCCTCCACATGATCTCTCTTCCCGGGTGGGCTCTTTTCTCTCCTCACCTACCCAAATCTTACGGGTCCTTTAACATCTACCTCCTTTCATTCAGCTGTGGACATTTGTTCGTGCCAAGAAGCATAAGCTCCAAAATTTGTCTCTAAGGTTCCTTTTCCCCATCTAACTTACCCAAAAAACAAACAAAAATTTACATTTTTATCCCACATCTAGCCTAGCTGTGGCTCCACACTAGGGGAAATCTCATTTTTGTTCAGTTGATACATCACTTTTATCCCTCTTTTGACTGCCTCCAACTCTAATATAATTAGGAGATCGGCCCTTCCCTCCCCGGAGTTATATATCTGTCCTAGGCAATCTATTCTAGTTTAGATATGGTCTCTTCTGGGCCTATGACACAGCATATGGTTATTACCAAGTAACAGATATATTTCCAGAGGAAAAACTTGATTATAATTACGAGTCTCATAACTGAGGTAGTTGTAAATTATGTTGCATAATGTTCTTAAAATTATAAAACTATTAATATTTGAGTGCATTAATTATTTTGCTTCATGCTGTGCAGGCAGCCAAGAGATAATGGCTTCCTTTTAGCAAAAAAAAAAAAAAAAAAAAAAAAAAAAAAGCTATTCAAATGCTTGGTTTGCTCTGAGCCCATATCTCGTGTTTTTTCTTTGCCATCTCTTTGGTACCCATCACCTTCCCTGTGTTTTTTCCAGTTAGTCATCAATGTGGATGAGATGACATAAACAATACTGGCATACTTATCAGTTTACCAGCCAAGTCCGCTTCCTTGTCCCAGTCTCACCCTTTCCCACACAGGAGCAGGACAGTGGGAGAGGGAGAGGAAGTGATGGAATCTGCTTAGAAGAGCCAAGGACATAATAAAAGAGGAAAAAACAAGAAGTGAAGGAGAGGGGAAACTTAGGAGATGTTCTAGAATTTCTACCCACTTTAGTGGGTATGAACCAGTCTTACACCATTCCCTACTGGTTAGGACAAGACCACACATATTTAGGACATAAGAAAAAAAATGCATTCAGATGAGAATTATTTGATAATACCTCTACAGGAATTTGGTAGGTGAGGCAAAATGAAGAGGGTTGGCATAACTGGTGTCCTACCTATAGTGGCTGAATCTTCTATAAGCAGAGACAATCAAGGTTGCTAAAACCCACATTTCATCAACTAAAGGTGGCCAAAGGCTTATTCCCGTTTCAAAATATTTTAGTTGATAGTATATATAAAGATGTATCACTACTGTTCTTGCATTCCAAGGGACCTGAAAATTCCATACACATAATTTTGCTTTCAATAAGTCAGTGGACTTTCATTTAATCTTATCTGACTGCACTAGAAAAACAAGAAACAAAAGAACATTTTTGGCTAGTTATAGATACATCTGAACTGGGATGCAAGAGGAAGGAAGAATATGTCATTTTTACTGAGGTGAACTGCTCAGGAAAATAAAAGTAGTTATACTCTTTTAGCAATCTGCTTCTTCTTACCCAAAACATAAATCTCACTGTTGACTACGGCTGTACTGAATCGGTACTTAGAGAACTTCATGGGCGCCCGCTCTGTCCATTGATCTTGGCTGGGGTCATACTGCAACAGTCGGTTGCTTAGTCGATCTGGTTCTTCATCAGGAAGATCCATCTGTGTGAAATATGACAGCCGATGTAATAACATACCATTTAGAAATCTCTGTGAGTGCATGAGTGCAATTAATCAAAGCAGACAGCCAAGGAGATGAATAGAAGTTAGCTGTTGTGACTCACACTCACAAACACACCAGATCCCGTGACTTGGGGTGATGAGGACTCTGTCAATGTCAGAGGAATTTATGTTCTGTAATAATGGAGCTAGGGTGTCGGCCTACAGCAAACAATCTGTGATCTTAGCAATGAGACAAGATAGCATTTTTTAGAAAATGAAGTGATGGCAGAGCCTTCAAAATGAAACCAAACTTTCTTGAACAGTATTTAAAGTGTAATTTTATTTCCACAAACGTTATTGGGCTAGAGTTTAATAATATTTGCAAGAGACTAATTTTAATAATTCATAAGGCATTTTTCTTTTTAATATTTTTCTAATCCAAATGGAATGAAATTATAAAAACGTTTTAGTGTTTTAATCATTAGAGTATTTTTACACTATAATTACGACCTATATGGGAATGGTCTGAACTCAATTTTTAAGATTTATGGATTAATATAAATTATTTGCAGTTATTTTAATGTATTTATTTACATACATTTTTAATGACTAGAAACAGTAAAAATTGAACTGTTTATTCTTACACGCAAGAATATGGCTTCCCCTAATCATAAACTTTAGGTGAAGTGATGTGTTTTGTCTTCAATGTGTCAAGAACTTTTATGGCCTCAGTCTAAGGATGCTTAAATGGCTTTTGTTTTGGATGCAGGTGTTTGATATAGAAATAATTGCCATACTTATGAAAGTTGTAATTAATTTAATTACTTTAAATCCACCAGAGGTTATGATCACTGTGATACAATCACGAACCCACGTGAGCTTGCAGTTTAATGCTCTGTAGTTACAGCCCTGCAAATGCTTTTGTTATACGGTAAATATTCATGTGCCATTTGTGTGAAGATGTTATACAGGAACATTGTTGACTTTACTGTTTTAATTTTCCTTCTCATTTTTAAGTATTTGATCTTTATTTTAGTGGGAAGAAAACCAAAGAAAAGCTTCTATGTTGTCTTTGGAGCTTATTCATGCAATATTAACTATAAAATGGATAGCTCTGAAAAGCTTAACTACACATAATCAGTCAGGTCTCGGCTACTAGCTGTGATTAAATCTGTACTGCTTCTTGACGCACAGCACAAATTTCACGAAGCATTAAATGCGGAGTTTAAGTTTTCAAAACAGGTATGATAAATGGCAAAATCCAAGCTCGTGAAATGAATGCAAAAAGCATCAGTTTGATCACAAGGCGAATTTCCAAAACAAGAAATCCTACAGGCTGAAAGAGGTTGACTTTTTGATATGAGGATGGACAGTGAGCTACAGAGAAGAGTTTTTACAAGGAAGACCCGCAGGCCAAGGCAGAAGGCAGCTGGCATGTTACTGCTGTGAGAGCTCGGGGCACTGGGAGGGACGGCCACGGAGAGAAGGAAGGGCCGCTGTGGTCACACTCTACTGACTTTGCCATCTCGGCGTGTATCTCCTCGCAGGGCTTTACCGCAAACGGTATCCTGGTTTCTCTATCTGCTGGTGCCCAGCAAAGACATGAAGTGTTTCCAATGACAATATACTTTTGTGGCAATGATCGTACCATCACAGGTTGGGTATTCTGGCTTCCTGGTTAGAGTAAGAGCTTTATATTTAGAAGAGACCTCAGAGTTAGTTGGCCTCGGCTCACACAACTATTGAGCAGACAGAAGCGGCATGAAGATCCAGCTTCTCTGCCTCTAACTTAGATGCTCCCCACAGATAATTCCTCAGCATAAGCATCTTTCATAATTAGCAAGAATGGGAAGGATTATAAAGAGCATAGCATGAATACTGAATGAAGTCATATCTATGAATAACACACTTTAAAATTCATTCCCCTAAAATGCTTTAACACTTTACAATCTTAAGTTTAATATTCTATAAAGTAAAAGGCATTTTACCCAAATATAAGTCATGCTTTTTTAGTGTTCCACGAGTACATTTTTCAACACAGCAACCAGACGCGGCACAGCCATGCCAGTTAGGGATGCAGGAAATTTCTTAACCTGAGGGGTCCAGCCTCCGATCACGTAAAGTTTATTATTCACCGTGACTACGGCATGGCACGCCAACTGCAGTGGGAGGGGAGACACCCTTCTCCAACTGTCCCGTTCTACTGAGTACTTATCGACACAGTTTGTGATGAGATACTGGTTTTTAACTTTCATCTGTCCTCCTATAACATAGAGGTCATTACAGACACAGCCCAGAGCGTAGAGCTCTCGAAATTCAGCTGTGCATAACTTCTCCCAAAACTGGTTCCCTCTGTCATGAAACCTGCCAATTAAGAGAGAGAACCTGGGATTAGTGTTAACTGGAACACAACTTACCCGAGAAACATACTTAAGTTTCTTTTCCAGCTACAAACAACATGATCTGGGTCCTACTATTGGTATGAGGAAGACACATTAATATAAGATAGTAATACAGGTTTGTGCTTCTTTTTTTTGGCAAGGGTTGATGAACAGACTCTAATGTGCATAGAAACAATTAACCGTATCTCTCTGCCGAATTTATTTATTTTGGTAGTTATTATTTATTGATTAATTTAGTTTAAATTCAAGTTAGTTAACATACAGTGTCGTCTTGGCTTCAGGAGTAGAATTTTAGAAAATATACTGACAAAGTATAGGTGATAGCTTTCATTTCCTAGTTCCGGGAAAGCAAATCAAGAATAGGAAGGCTTTCAGAAAATCCTTTGTAATTTTACTAGAAAGGAGGAATAAGTAAAAATGAAAAAATGGCACAATGTATTAGTCTGTGGAGTAGAAGTCTCACTTTAATACCATATTCAAGCAAGCAGCTTTCCAGCAAACTCAAAATACCTCAATTCAGAGATTTTTAATGGGACAATGTATGCTATGCAGAATTTTAAGGATTCTTCTTGTAGTGCTAACTGGCTGAGAACAGAGTCAAGAGCACCTGTAGGTGTCTGATATTTAGCATCTACTTTAATGCTCTGGGTATGCTAATTTCCGTAATTTCTTCCACGAATAAGTGTATCTGTCTGAGAAGGGTTTGGGGTGGTAGAGACACCAGGATATTGGTTTCTCAATATCTCCTAGAGTCTGACACTTTGATTGTGTGTGTGTGTGTGTGTGTGTGTGTGGCGCATTATAGAGTCACTAAATATATGATCTTGTGGGTATCCTTTGTCTTGCCTCTTGATAATAGGAAGTCTGTATTCTCCAATCATGATTTGGGACACGCAGTCTAAGATGGACAAAAGTACTCATGGGGACAGTGAGGTGTGAAATTAGATCTGTCCCAGGAAATCCAGAATGCATTCTGGAATTCAAAACTAAAACAAAACCAGGAAAATGTGGAAAATAAGAAAAGTTATTCTGTTTGGAAACAAATGAAGAAACTATGAGTGTTCTATACAGAGGACAGTTTTAAAGTACAGACTACTTATTTTGCATCAAACATTTGACAGTTAATAGGATTATAGGAGTTTTCCCCAGCAGTTCTGGGCCAATTCTTATATTCTTCCCCAGAGATAACTGCTTACTTAGGGCTTGACAGGGAAGTTGGAAGATTACATTCCTTTCCTAGAGGGCATGTCTGGTTTGTCACAATCTGAATGCAGAAGCTTAATGCTAGTTGTTGTCTATGCAATTCTAGGTAGGACACCGGTCCCTTGAATCACAGTTGGAATTTTCACCAGTACTTTTAATTGTATTGGGTTTTAGAAGAGGAAGGAGGGCTAGGTGTCACGGATGGGGGAATACTGAAGTAAAGCCAATTTATTAGTATATCAATAGGACTAAAAGAATGGGGTTTTGGCTTACTGAGACATGGTTTAAGAGAACAAGCCAAGGATGAAATATGTCCCATGAGGGTTGGGAAGTACACATTTTCTGGGCAAGCTTGCTAATCTGATTTTTGTTTTGATACTTTAAAATGAAAATGGGGAGGAGAAAAGGACCAGATAAAAGTACAAAACGTATTATTAAGAGAAATGGATAGAACATAAAAAGACTGACAAAAGAGGTTCAGCATTCACAGAGGTTGATAGTGTAAAGACAGCCCTTATATCCTCAGCTGTTTGTATAACTGAAGTATGAGGGAGAGTTAAAGAAGATGGAAAGGTAGATTTTTTTTTTTTTTTTTGAAGAAATGACCTACTAGGGGCACCTTGGCAGTTCAGTCGGTTAAGCGTCCGACTCTTGATTTTAGCTCAGGTCATGATCTCATGGTTCATGAGATCGAGCCCTGCATCAGGCTTTGTGCTGACAGTGCGGGGCCTGCTTGGGATTCTCTCTCTTCCCCTCTCTCTCTGTCCCTCCCCTTGCTCGTTCTCTGTCTCTCTCAAAATAATAAAGTATACTTAAAACAAATAATGACAGAACTGCAGCCCGTCTTGATGAGGAAGCAAAGTAGCAATCTAAAGAACCCAAGGTACCTGTACAAGAGGCTCTACGATGAAAAGAGGGACACCGAGGGATCTGATAGCCCGGCTCTGTAGTCTATACCTGATTATTCTGAGGAAGACTGTTCTTGCTGCCCAGGGACATGCTTGGTCCCCATGGGCATAGGGCCAGGTCACTCACCCAGGGCTCTGCAGTCCCTCCCCTATCACTACTAGGGGAGATGATGGTAAAAAAGGGACAGGCCTACAGTTCAAAAGAGATGATGGAGTGTTAAGAGATGACAGAAAAATAATAGACCTCTTAATTCTTCCTCCCAACTTTGCCATGAAGAGGAACTACTTTCTCACTGAAAAGTCTGAACAAACCCTCGTAAGAGGGAACTGAGAGGGGAAGGATACTGAAGGAGAGCTTTTCTACCTAGTATTTATTCTAGGTGCCTATTTCTCACTTACCCAGTTAGCTGAAGACCTGAATGCTCACTGAAGACTTGCTGAATAAACAGTAAACAGACACATCCTCCTCACATACAAGACCTATGCTACCTCTTAGCAGACACTCGTTCCTTTTATGATTCTAGGATTTGAAGCATTCTTAGACCACAAACATTTTACACTATTGGAGGTTTAGGAAAGATCTACAAATTAAGAATACAGAGTGAAAACTGATAGATAATTAGTAATTTTTGGTTAAGAAAAAAAATTACTTGTTCCTCTGAATTATGAATTAGAAAATCAGCTCAAAGGAATCAATAAACTTTTCTTCTTGTTAAGTTGTATCAACAAGCTCTTCAAAACCTAATCAATTACACACTTTTTTTTTTAAGTTTATTATTTATTTTTGAGAGAGAGAGAGAGAGAATGAGTTCAAGGGCCAGAGAGAGAGGGAGAGAGAATCCAAAGCAGGCTCTGAGCTGTCAGCACAGAGCCTGATGTGGGGCTGGAACCCACAAACCATGAGATCATGCATGACCTGAGCCAAGTCAGACACTTAACCAACTGAGCCACCCATGAGCCCCTCAATTACACCCTTTCTTTTGGATCAGAAATGAAAGCTAAGCATGAAAATATACAGCAGAGTCATAATATATATATTTACCTTATAGAAATCCAGCTGTATGCTCTTAACAAAAGGAGAAAAATAATTTTAGAATGTGGGTGATTTCATTATGAATGATATACATATGTAGAATATGAAATTACGGGGTAATTTTGACTACATGTAATTAAGATATGATCGCTCTTTGGGAAGTATTTCCTTCTACTGTTGCTAGGGTCAAGGTAATTAAAACCAATTTACAAATATTTGCTAGATACAAACCTATAGATTTCAACATTCTTGTTCTTTTGTCTAGCGAGTTTGGAGGCACTTGCTTCTCCGGCCACAATTACAGTGTTGTTTTCCGTGACGACACCAGCACACACGGTTCCCAAACCCTCTCCATACTTGGGAGATGAAATGAAATAGGTCTTCCGTGAAGCGGGATCATAACAAAAACTGGCCTCCCCATAGTTCCTGTGTCTTGACCTGATTCCTGAAGAATTGTTGCCAATGCAAAGCAAAAGACTAGTAGTCTCCATGCCATAACGAAGATTTAGAGAGTGCTGCTGGGGTGTCTTGATGGCTTTGAATGCGTTTTGAATGATGTCAATGCAAGCTGCATCACACAGAAGCATTGTGTTCCTTTTTAGGGCTTGTCTTAAAAAAGAAGGATTTATAAGTTCCAATCTGACCTGCTTCAAAAGCTCAACAAGATGTTCTGTGCGCAATTCTTGGTTATGATTTACCCATCTCAGGACTAAGTCCAGGATGCTCTCCTCCCTGGATATGTTCAAGTCATCCGACTTAATAAGCATCAGAAATTGGTGTGCTCCGATTTCTAGTATTTCTTCATGTAAGCTCACCTCAGCAAAGTGCTGATATAAATATTTCTTCGATTGATCGGATAAATCTTCAGCTCCAATCTGCTTTGCAAAATAATAGATACCTACACAGTTCGAGGCATCCATATGGTCCATCATGTATTTTTGACACACACTAAAGATTTCTTCCATCTGCATAAAGTAGGCAGCCATAGCTACGGTCTGTACATTGGCATTGTTGATCTCCAAAGCCGCATTGTACATGTAGTTCAATATCACTGACACACTTTCTGCTGTAATGTCATGAAGTATGACTTCCCTTTGAGTACATTCAAGCAGTCCACAAGTGAACATAGCTTTGAAATAGGGACTAAATGCAGCCAAGACCAGCCTGTGGCAAGGAAATTTCTCCCCTTCTGCTATGAGTACTACATCAATCATTTCTGCTAATTCCTTCATGTTCTTAACTTTATTCAGTAAATTCAAGCTATGTTGGTATTTTTCTTTTCCCTCAGCCTTGAACTCCATGATACACTTTTCAATGTTTCTAAGTAAGTCTTCTTTAAATTTAGCTTGGTTCTTGTGGGGCTATTTGCATGTCTGATTACTCACAAAGCAACAGAGATGTCCTGTAACACTCCTGAGGGAGAGAAAAGAATGTTTTCTTGTAAGAAAAAAATTCTCTGTAATTTAAATATGGAGCGTTAGTACTAAGAAGTATTTGTAAATAAATATTATCCATTCCAAACAGAGTTTAAGACAACCACTTTTGTGTCTAAAAATAATGCCATTGATTGCATAAACAGTAAATTATTAACTACTAACAACATTAACCTAATCAGCAGCAGAGGTTTTTCTAGGAGGGCTGGAAAGTCCTCCCTTCCAAGGTGAATGGAGAGAGAGGTGATAAGCTGGCATGTTTTGCAAATATATTTCCGGTTACCAAATACAGCTGGCCGGCAAGCAAAGGAGGCAGGGGCATCAGGTAGCCTTCTCTCTGAGGAGATGCATCATTGAAAATGTTATGTGCACCCTCCCAAAGAAACACACCCACATGTTTAATGGCCACAAAACCATAAAGGATGGCTGAGAAAAGAAGTCCATTAAAGTTCTGTGCAAACTTTTGCTACGGGGCAAACAACTCAAAACAGTGCTTTGCAAAGCACAACCAAATGTCTGCTGACCTGAGAATTTACAATACTTGAAACTTAGAACTAACTCATCCTAAACTTAGAAAGGACCCCAAAGCCGGCCTGTGTCTCTATCCCCACTCCTTGCTCAGCTTCTCTTGGTTCCTGACTTCCTCATGGCGTAGATGGACTCACTTCCGCCCTTAAAAAGCACTGGTCTAATCAGAAGTCTCTTTAAGCTCGTCTTCACCTTGCCCAGAGGAATGGTAACAGGGTATTTCAAGGGAGTTAAAGAGCTGTTTGGATTTAAAGAAGGGCATTCTAGAGTCAGCAACCCTCACGCAAAGTGCAGATCTCCAGGCCCCATCACCGTCTGTAGTTCTTACTTGGCTATTAGCTGTAAGCAATAAGAATAAATGATGGTAGGAAAGTCAGTGCTAGGAGTTAAGAGAGGAAGAGAGGTGATTATTTCAATCACGTGAAAGCATAATTTGTCAGCTATAGAGGTTGTAAATTTTCTACATTTCTGTAATCCTATCAAATCTCGATGAGATTTCTCCATCTCCATTCTCACTGTGTCTCAATGAGCAATGGCACTTGTTTCAGTGTTGAATGAAAGTTCATTTCAGGAGACAAGTGTTAGGCATGACAGGAATGTTTAAGTATGTAATGGCAACTATAAGACCTAAAAATCACTGCGCTGGAGTGTGTGGAATTATAACAACCAGCCAATCTAAGAGTCTGCACAGACTTCAAATGGGAATAAAACCCTCTTTGCCAGATTTTCCAGCATTAATGGCTCAGCTTGATTTCAATAAAAGCTTAAGGCTTTCTTTGTGAGGCCTTGCAGGTTAAAAGTGAACCTCTGCTTTTTACTTTCATTTGTTTTAGATTTTACAAAGAGAATCCAATTATCGGTAATTAGGAGGTCATCATATTTCTGAGCTCTCCTACACCACATTATGGGTAGCCCAAATAATATTACGTGGGCTTCTTTGTACATAAACACATCAATTCACTTTATAGATGGCAGCTGTTACCTTGAGCTGAAAACCAGAAAAGTTTCCTCATAAGGAAATTATTAGAAAATTTCTACTATTCCATCTGTAGGGATACATAAGAATCACTCAGAGGATAACCAATCCCAGTGCTGGAAAGCCAAGAGCAGTTTCCAGATAGGGTCACTAGATCTAGTATAATGCAGGCAGTTAAGACTCGTCAGTTTCTAAAGTGTTGACCTTGATGCTGCTAGGAAGAAATGAGATGCTGGGGACCCAAATATTATGACCATAACCCTAGGGTTTTGTATTTTTGAGGCAGGAACCAAACCACCCTTGTTGAATTTGGTGGCATAGGGCTATCTTAATAAAAACACAGGCAGCATTAGTTTCAAAGAGAGTTAAAAAATGGACTAACTAGTACAATATGTTTGTTTTCTTTATAAACATAGTAGTATCTTATAAATGACTTTACAGTGGACAATGTTGGGTTTCCCCCAGCATCCCAACCTGCCTTCTCTTGGAGTCAATGGGGTAGGGCCACTGTGACTGGTTCAGGGATGGTGTGAGACCTGAGGTTGGCTTCATCAGTGTGAAGCTCACGTCTCTGGTTCAATGGTTGGAGGTGTCCATGTGTCATATAGATGAGAGGTCTGGACTGGCTACAGCCACGTCTCCATAAGCCAGCATGAGGACAAAGCTAATACAGGGAAGAAGGCAGAGAATAGAGAGCGACAGGTTCGAAACATGCTGTACATCTGTATTTTTCAGGTTTCAGTGACAAACCATTTCCTTTACTGTTTACGCTAGTTTGAAGTGGGATTGCTGAACTGATACTCAAGAGTCCTTATGGTACAAGTGGCAGGTGCAAAAATATCAAGAAAAGGTTGCCTAAGATGCTTGCAGTTGTATATGTTGTAAAATTTCACTTTCGTTATGTTCTTATGTTTTCTATTATTACGTTGTCAAGTAAAAGAAAGATGGAAACTTCTAGCTATCTTCATTTCTTCATGACAGAAGACAACTATCACTAAGTCACTCTTCTGAGTTTACCTCTTCTCGTTAAATGGCCACAACATTTTACAGGTGCAGGAACGGAGTCTTGAACCCAGTTCCATCTGACTCCAAAGTCTGTACTCTTAACCATTTCCTCTTGTGCAAGTGCAGACAAACTAGGGCCACAAACTAAATATTTCAGGCTCTGTAGGCTCTAGGGTCTCTGCGCAGCTCAACTCTGCCATTGTAATGCAAAAGCAGCCAGAACTGATACATAAACAAAGGAGCCTGGCTGTGTGCCAGTGAAATGTTTTAGGGCTATTGAAACTTGAATTTCATATATTTTCATGTGTCACGAAACATTCTTCTGATTTCAAAAAAAAATTTTTTTAATGTTTATTTATTTTTGAGAGTTAGAGACAGAGCATGAGTCGGGGAGGGACAGAGAGAGAGGGGGAGACACAGAATCTGAAACAGGTTCCAGGCTCTAAGCTGTCAGCACAGAGCCTGACACAGGGAGGGCTCCAACTCTGGAACAGTGAGATCATGACCTAGGCCAAAGTTGGACGCTCAACAGACTGAACCACCCAGGCACCCTAACATTCTTCTGATTTTTAAAAGCTATTTAAAATTATAAAATCCATTCTTAGCTTATGGGCTATACAAAAACAGGCCACAGGTCAATGACTCTTGCTCTACTGTTATAAATAAATCCATTTTCTAGATCATGAGTAGGACAATATCCCATCTGGGTGCCTATTCTCCACTTCTCTGCTTAAACCCAGCTGGGGAGTTTTGAGAAGGGTAATGGTCAGATCCCTATTTCAAAATGATCATCTGATTTTTCCCAAGGTCCCCAAAGAGAAATCAATTTCTTGCATAAATACTTTATTTGGATGCAGCTTGTCTGCCCCAAACATTGGCTTCAACAACAACAAACACTTTTAAAACAAAAATAACTGTTACAAACACTATGAAGAAACATTTATGAATTTTTTAGATGCATGTAAATATTTAAGTACCCCCTCCTTCCAATTGCCTTTTACACACCTCCTGAAATATGCTCTAAATTTCTATGGATTTATAGACCAAATGAATTTGCTGATGGAAACCCTGAAAAATACCCAAGCAGTTAAACTCACCACCATATTTCAAAGACATTCTCAGCACTGTTTCCTGTATGTATAAGATGTAGAGAAGATACTGGCATTGCAGTGAGATGGCTTTGAAGGGACACCAGTCCTGCCTTTGCATCTGTTTGGATACTTGCTATAATCCTAAAATTATTTAACCTTTGAAAGCCTTGGTTTGTTCATCTGTATAATGGGCATAATGTACATAAATAAGGTAGTTAGGTTAGTTCTTGGCATCCAAGTGCTCAATAAATGGAAATTACTGTTATTTTATGGTAGTATAGCAGGGTGCAGCTCAGAGGCTAGAAACGTGGGCTTTGGCTGGGATTACTGAGGCCTGGGTTTGAATCCCTGCTCTACTATCTAGTGACATGAGCAAGTTTCTTAAGCCTCGTTCAGTCTTTTAACTGGAGATTAGCTTTGAGAATTATATAATAGTCGGGAGAATTAAATAAGGTCATGCATTTATAATATGTAATTTGCTTGGTAAAATCTGCTCGGTAAAGCTAAAGTAGGATATACCTGTACAAATAATTTTCTAATAATAACGATGTTTGGGTCCATATACAAACTGCTTGTGGGTACAGACACAGCTCATAAATAAAAGAGAGCTGACAGAAACTTTTTCTTGTAATGAGGGCAGAGAGGGCATTCTCCTTTCATCAGCAAAACAAAACTGTATAAATGTTCTCAATGATATCAATGGGAAGTTATTCTCTGCTCCAATTTATAGAAGACTGAACTGGTGCATTCATATTAATAGTACCCATAATAACAGAGAAAAATGAGTAGCAAAGATAAACACAAATCACAAGAATAATGCCTAATTACTCTGCAAATCCAAAATGCAGTTATACCCGTGTCCAGTATATTTAGTTTTGAGAGATGGACTGCTACAAATTTTAATGCAGCATAAAAATGTTAATTTAAACTGCCAATGATTTGCTTTTATGATGTTTGATTTTATAATCTTTACATTACCTTTTCCTAAATAACAAATGATACATGACCTTCTTCCATGTGAAGTCAAAACTAGTTTAAATTTAATAGTAGCACTGTTTGAAATGGCAAAACTTTGGAAATAACCGAAATATCGATTAACGTGAGAACGGTAGTACATTCCCTCAAGAGAATACTGCACAACATAAACAAAGAACTTCTCTGTGAGTTTGAAATTACATCAAAATAAAAAGTTAAAAATGTTGTATACATACAACTGTGGTGGAATATAAAGAAATGAAGGGTAATTATAAAACAGACCAAATTCAGGATAGGGTTGCCTTCAGGAAGTGCGAAGGAGGGGATACATTGGAGAATGGCATGGCACGTGTCACGGTGAGCACCGCATAATGTATGAAACTGTCCAATCTCTACGTTGTACACCTGAAACTATTATAACATTGTAGGTCAAATATACTTCAATAATAAGGATTAACAAAATTTCTCCTGAGCTTCTTTTCACTGCCAGCACTCCTTGTCCAAACATTATGAGGTCCTTCACAGTCTGGCATCTCCTAACCTTTCCTGCTTCATCTCCTGGCTTTCCTTCCTTATACTTCTCAATCTTTCAGTAGTACCGAACCACTAACAATTCTGATGCAACTTGTATCCTCTTCTGGGCTGCATGTCTCTAGGGATGTGTGGAGCATTTATCAAGCCCCTCCATGACTCTCATTTCCAGGATTTCCCTGGAAGATCCCTATTAAATTTTTGGCTAATTCTCTTGTCTGCTGCTATCCTGACCAAGACTAAAAGCTCAGCTTAGGAGAGATGCAGCCTTTCGCATTTGTCACTGTGAATGTGGGTTTCCCACCCTTCACTCCCAAACATGTCAGCCACCCCCCCCCCCCCGAGTCAAACAGAGATGCTAGTTTTCATAGGTAGCCCAATTTGGTAGAAGCATCGGGCTGAATCAAGTGGGGCGGGAAATTGGGGCAGCTCAGGAAAGAGGTGTGGAATAGCCTTCTCCCCCTTCCATCTGTTCCACCTGAAAAAATACAAGTGGCTCTTCAAAATTTAGCTCAGACATCGCTTCCTCCTTGCTCCTGCCTTGAACACAGTGATTGTTGCACTGTTGTTACTGCAATTTATTTATGCAATTGTCTGCCTCCCCTTTCAATAATGAGCACATTGAGGAAGGGAGCTCATGTTTTAATCATTTCCATATTCTTAACCTCTGTCCCCAATGATGCCTGGTGCATTAGAGTCGCTCAATTAAGGTCTCTGCAATTTTATGAATGTTTTGCTTAGTCCTAAATTGTAAGTTCATGATAACCTTTTATCCTTCTGGTTTTATATATATTATTAAACCACTACCTGGAAGATTTTGTTTCTACATTTAAAAGTTGTGCCTGATTCTTCAAGTTGCTAACCTATTGTCCAAGTCAAGCAAACAACCCAGAATCATTAACTTGATTTCCTTGCCTAGAACTTGATGCACTGTGACACCCACTTCTCACTTCTAATTTTGTTACCATGTGCTCTCAGGAATTTGGCCCCAATTTCTAGAGAACTGAAGCCGAGATCACAAATTACCTGCTCAAAGACTTTTTTTTTTTTTTTTTGCAAATTAATTGTCAACAGGCAAAACTGACACATTGCAGCATCTATTGAAAACAATGGAAGATATGGCAACAGTGGGACGGCCCTTCATTCCCATGGCGACAATGGGGTGCAGGACCTGAGTCGTCCGTTGCCACCTCTCAGATGGCACTTCTACTCTCAGGTCCGCAGCCCCCATTATCCTTTTATTGGGACTGGAGTGTCTGTCTTCATTTATAATTCTCCTCACGCTGTTGCCTTTCTCCTCCGGCCTTTTTAGTTATCCTACAGCCACTTATTTGTGACCCCTGGCTTTCACCATTCCACCCCCACACATTACTTTGCCTCAGCATCACAACAAAGTGCAGACACTGGTAGAAAATGGCTCAGAATACCCGCACCACCCTAAATGCACTGAGTCTCCCACTAGTAGGGAAAAACACCTGGTTCACTTAATAGCAATAATCCATCCCACACACTTGGGTGTTTAAGAACGGCCAGGCATATGAGTGATAAAGCTAAATAGGACATGTTTCCTTTTGGCTTTCCTTTGAGGAGTTCACAGTTTTGCGTTCTCTGGGCACTTTATACTTTTCAAAGTGCTTTAATGTGCATTATACAGTAGCTCATTAGTTCCTCTTAAGAATCACGTGGGGGGTGGGGGACGCAGGGCAATTATATTCCTGGCTTTCAAGTTAAGAGAGTTGCCTGGGGATACTTTTGATACTTACAGAAGCTTTTTAAAGTGCCAGGCACTATTCAAGGCTCTAGGCAGACAAGCAGGAACGGGAGAGACAGAAGTGTCCCTACCTTTACGGAGCTTGCAGTCTAGGGAGGGAGGCAAACAACGTAGATAATTCAGAGAATGATGCTGCCAGGACAATGGATGCTGTGACATTAAGGAGGGGAGAGACCCCTGGCTGGGCAAAGATGGTCTCGTTGGGAAGCGAATGCTGGGCTGAGCTGTGAAGGCAGTAGCTGGCCCCTAGGCCACCGGAGGGAAGCGCAGAAGGCCCCGCAAGTGCCAAGGGCCCGGAGGTTGTCCCCAAGTCCGGCCTGGCCCTTAGAGCTGAGACAAGGCGCTCGAGAGGCGCCCCTGTTTCCTCTGTCACCGTTACTTACTTACGAGCTGCCGCCCCCCCGGCTTGAGGCACGGCCCCCACTGGCTCCGCAGAGGCCGCAGCGATGGCGCCGCGACCTGGCCCTGTGGCCGCGTGGACCGAGCCAGATGGGCTGGGGCGGGGCGGCCGGCGGGCTTGCCCGGCAGGCACTGCCCAATATGGGCCTGTGCGGGGCCCAGCGATATAAATAGACGGCGCTGGGAGCCCCGGGGACCGACGGCCGGCACCCTGCGGAGGGGGAGGGGGGCGCTGGCAGCTCCTCTAAAGTGACAGGTGCCCGCCCTGGCGCTCGGGATGGGCCGCTCTGCGCCTGCGCGGGCCGTCCGCGAGGCTCCGCGACGGCAATCCGCTGGCCCCGCCTCGGGCCGCTCTGCGCCTGCGCGGGTCTTCCCGCGCCGGCCCGCGTGCCAGGGCGGCTGAAGGTCTGCCAGGACTGGGCGAGGTAAAGAGAATCCGGAGACAGAATTTTTATAAATGACACATCCCTTCGTTTAATCTCTTAAGAAAATGCAAAACGACCCAAATCCACTATGTGTGGGCTCACTGAATGTGGGTAGGGAGTAGGGTTGCCAGAAAAAATACCGGCTGCCCAGTTAACTGTAAATTTTAGATTCTCAACCAACAGTTTTTAAGTATATCTCCCAAATACTGCTTGTGGGTTTTGTTGTTCTTGTTCTTGTTTTGTGTTCTGTGCTTTTATTTGCTACATCTGGCAAGTCTACCTGGAGACCAGGAGCTCCGTGACCTTGGGCCTCAAGTGGGAGGTCCCCTAGAAGCCTGAGAAAAGACTCATTAGTTATGCCCAGGTTGGGGTAGTGCAGGAAGGAGGAATGTTCCCTGGAGGCTACTGTTAACAGAATATTTACTGTGTGGATAAGGCAGTAGTATGAGGTCAGCCAGTTGAGAACAAAACAAAATTTGTTTTTGGTGGTAATAACACAAAGTTGTTATCTTACACAAATTTATTTCTTGTAGTTCTGGAGGTCAGAAGTCCAAAATGGGTCTCTCTAAGAGCTAAAAGCAGTGTCCGCAGGGCTATACTTTTTTTTGGAGGGTCTAGGGGAGAATCTGTTTTCTTGGCTTTCCAGCTTCTATTAATTGTACTCATTCTCTCTGTAGCTCATGGCCCCTTCCTCTGTCTTCAAAGCCGGAAACAGAGTTGAGTGTTTCCCAGGTTGCACTTTGCACTAACTCTTCTGCATCTCTCCTCAGTTTTTTGTGTTTGTTTGTTTTTTACTTAAATTATGGTTGGTTAAATATGCATAAATGTTTCCATTTTAACTATTATTTATACATAAGTTTACATATATACATATATTATACAATACATATATACATATATTATACAATAAACATACATATAAATTTCACCATTTTAACTATTTTTAAGTGTGTAATTCCGTGGCATTAAATACATTCACAGTGGTGTGCAGCCATCTCCACTAGCCATTTCCAGAATTTTTTCATCAGAAAGAAAAAAAGTTTCCCAAGCAGAAACTCTATACCCATTAAACAGTAACTCCCCATTCTCACCCTTGCTCCCCTGCTCCCCTTCTCCCCCCCAGCACCTGGAGACCTCTATTACATTTTATGTCTCTATGAATTTGCCTATTTCAGGTACTTCATATAAATAGAATCATGCAGTATTTGTCCTTATGAGTCTGGCTTATTTCAGTTAGCATAATGTCCTCAAGGTTTATCCATGTAATAGCCTGTATCAGTATTTCATTCTTTTTAAAGTTGAATATTCCAGTGTGCATGTGTGTGTACATGTGCCATATTTAAAACAAAACACATTTCATGTTGGTAAGTAAAATTCCTTAAAACATTGTAGAAGCTCATGTCAATCCTTGCATGCATTTGTAGTTACATGTACGTATTATAGCTTTTTGATAAAACTCCTCTCTCTAGATCTCTTGACCTGATAGCCCCATTAGGTCCTTCTACACCTGATTCTATTCCTGCTTTTGGTTTTGTTTACCAGATGATTATGCTAAGCTAATGAATCTTTTTTAGCTTGCTCTGAAGACCCTGTTTGATTTCCTACGTGGTTATTTTATTTCATCTGTTTCATTGGTCTCTAGAGGAAGTGAGTCATGGTGTGAAGGGCTAGGGCTTCCGGTCCATCAAGAGGCTAAGTTGGAAGCTGGGCTCTCAGGGACTTTAGCTGATTTTCAGATGATTTTCCAGATGATTAATGAAGGACTAATATTATGAAATATACTGATTAACCAAAAATTTATTTTAAGGAACATACTTCTTGAATAGATTGCATGTAACTATTTACTCAGCAGTGACTTACTGCTTCATTTTCAGCCTTCAATTTCTTACAGTGTTGAGTTGCTTTCCAGTATTCCTTTGGGCATATTTTGCCATTTTGGTTTAATTTATTCCTCCTTAAGGCTAATCTACCAGTGTCTGGCTCTCTTTTATTGTGATTTGCCTCTGGGCAGCTTTTTCTTAGTAGAGAAGTCATTTTTTTTTAATTTTTTAATGTTTATTTATTTTTGAGAGAAAGAGAGAGAGACAGAGCATGAGTGGTGGAGGGGCAGAGAGAGAGGGGGAGATACAGAATCCAAAGCAGGCTCCAGGCTCTGAGCTATCAGCACAGAGCCCAACACAGGGCTTGAACTCTCAAACTGTGAGATCATGACCTGAGCCGAAGTCGGACGCCTAACCGACTGAGCCACCCAGGCACCCTGAGAAGTCACTTTTCTCCCTACATATCCAGTCCCATCCCATGACATCTCCACCTGTTAAAGGAAAAGTACATACATCTGAACTATTCCTGACACAGCACACTGTTCCTATCTTGAACTATATCTATAATTTCGCTCGATCAGTTCCTTGATTAGAGGAAACCATTCTTCTAAGTGAAAAAAATGAACAACCAACCTGATTATTTCAAACTTAATGTGTCCTCCAAAACAGCCTGCCACGGAATGATGAATGGGTACATACCAGTGTACCCGTTCATGGATCAGTTTTCTTTGCCTTTCCGTGTCTTCATTCTTACTTTCCTGCTGTAGTTCTTTTGCTGTATCTTCCTATCCGTGGAGTGATATTTTTGAAATATTACCTGTTTCTTCCCAACTCCTTCCTTCAGCATATATCCTTGTGATGCTTTGCTTCTCGATGCCATTTCAAAAAGTTAAAACTGCTCTAGGCTTATTGCCTCCTGTGGGTGGAGAAATCAGGACCTCAGAAAACCTAGAGGGAGGGAAATTAAAGAAACGCCGTCTTCTGATTCCAGAAGCCTAGGCTCTTTCAAGAAAGGAATGAGTTCTTAGAAGGAAACCTAAATTATGTTAATGGATCTTCTTCCCATACCCCTTTTCCCAACTGAGAAGCAGGGAGGTCTCTGGAGGAGAAGTTATAAAGAAGACCCATGCCCTGTTCCGCCGGACTAAGTGTGGGGAGGTTTGCGAGATCTGAGAAGACAGGGAACTGATGTCTCCTTCATTGAGAAGGGCTGTCGGGGGTCAGCCAGAACCCAAAGAGAGGAAATGACTCCATAGCTCTTTGATAGCAAGGGCTTAGGTAACCCTTCCAGAGACCTGCATATCCCCCAGGCCCCAGTGGTGGAGAGAGCCATTGAACCAGAGAGGCCCATGCAGACAGGTACATGGAGACTCTTGCAAGACCGAGGACCTAGGGGCAGTCGACCTCTCCATGGGTCAGTATAGATAGATGACAGATATGGAGCGTGGGAAGGCATGCCCCTTGGCCTGATTCTAGTGCATTGGTTAGACACCCCTGTGCCCCAGAACTTAGATGGGACTCTGGGGAAAGGGAAGGTTTGGCCATCCTGGGAGCATGGGAACTTCAACTAGAATGTGTTGGCACTAATAAAGTAGTGTTTGACCCATACTGTAGTTTGTGGACCGTAGCAACGGAGGGCTTGACATACACAAAGTCTGGTGCAGGAAAACGAGCAACAGCAGAAGTGGTTTGTCACCCTCTGAGGGATGGAATGCACAGAACCTCAAGATCGTTGTTTTTGTTTTGTTTTAAGTTGATTTATTTTTCCAGAGAAAGAGAGAGCATGCACACGAGCAGAGGAGGGGCAGATAGAGAGGGAGAGAGAATCCCAAGCAGGCTCCACACTCAGCGCAGAGCCCAGTGCAGGGCTTGATCCCGTGAACCATGAAATCATGACCTGAGCCAAAATCAAGCATCAGATGCTCAACCGACTGAGCCGTCCAGGAGCCCCTAGAGATTATACATTCAACTTTAGTTTTCGCGAGCAGCAAAGAGCAACTTGAAAGGGAGAGCTAAGAAACAGGACCCAGAGTTATCACTACCGTATCACACTGTTGACATAGGTCTTGTCTGTGGCTGGTTCCCTTCTCATCCCGAATGTTAGCCCCCTGAGGCCAGGCAGTAGGCCTGTCTCCTTCACTGGTGGATCCTCAGCACCTGAAAAAGTGTCTGGCACAAAGTTGGTGTTCAGTACTTATTTGTACAGTGAAGGAACACATGAGCGGGTCAGAGCAGTTGAGGTGCAGGTGGTGGAATTCAGTCTGGCTAGGTTGGGAGTGCCCCTGAATCGGGCTTGGATGTTAGAGCGCTGGGGTGGTGGGGTGGTGGAGGGCAGTGTGTCCCAGGGCAACAGTCAGAAGAAATGCTCCTGTCACCTGCTGCTCTGCCCCATGAGGGGACAGACTCAGAAACTTCCACAGCTTGCCTCACACTCTCCCTTGACACAGGACCTGGATTCACCTCGAGGTGACTCGACTCACCTCCACCTCCAAGTGTCCTGTGGGTGCCACTGATTGACAGAAGCCAGGTCACCTGTCCACACCCTGGCTTCGAGGCAGTCTAAGAAATGGAATTTTAAGAAAAAGGAATTTTGGGGCGCCTGGGTGGCTCCATCAGCTAAGCATCTGACTCTTGGTTTCGGCCCAGGTTGTGATCTCACAGTTCATGAGTTGAAGCCCTACATCGGGCTCTGTGCTGACAGCATAGAGCCTGCTTGGGATTTTCTCTCTCCTCTCTCTGCCCCTCCCCAACTCGTTCCCTCTCCCTCTCTCTCTCAAAATAAATAAACTTTACAAAAAATATTTTTTTTGTACTTTCCAGTTCTTATAGTTGGAGGGTTGGGACACATTTTGCCACACCTCCTCATCCTGAGGTCTGTGGGCTGTGAGGAACTTAGCCACCACCCCCGAGAGGGCCTAGAGGGCTGGAGGTAAGTGTGTGTGTGTGGGGGGTGGGGGGGACGGGGTATTCACCCCTGCAGCTTCAGGCTCAGCACCTGTAGGTGTGGGAGGGTGGGGTCCCGGGCAGTTGCCATCATCTTATTGTCTTTACTGGCTGTTTGGGTCTGAAGGACTCAGCGCATTGTTGCCTGTGGCTGTCACATGGTGCCATCCTATAGAACTTCACACTGTAGCAGGTGTATACACCTGTCATATTGTCCCATCAAGCCCACAAGCTCCCAGAGGCCAAGGGCTCTGTCCTGTTCACCTTTGTGGCACATTCACATGCCTGCCTCAGGCCCTCCAGAGAATAGATGGTCAGGGGATGTTTACTGATTGGGGTGACTGAGAGGTGAAGCTGGTAAGTGAGAGGAAAGTGGGGCTGGGGATGGGACACCCGGTATCCTAACCTGGCACTGCTTCTGAAGGCCTCATGGCCTCATGTAACACAGACTCTTGGAGGATAATAATAGGCAAAGTGATAATTCATCTGCCTCTCACAGATTATGTGGAAGATAAATGAGGAGAACTAACAGATGTGAACAAGGGCTTTCATAAACGATGAAGTGACTCCACGTCATTTTCCCTAATGAGGCAAGTGTTCTTAAATGGAAATTCCCTTCTCCAAAGATCTTGAAAATGAGACAGAAATCCATTTCTTCCCAATAATATTTATTGCATCCTGTCTTGAGGCAGAGATCGGACCGTATTTCTTTTGGAGGCTCTTCTGCTTTAAGAATCCATCACAGGGAAGCATGGGGAATGGAGTTAGCTACCTCCTAAGCCCTGCTTCCCCACTTCTGTGATGATAAACCATGCTCAGACAGTCCAGCCTTCAGCCTGCAGGTGTTCGAGGCTGCGCGCTAAATCTAATAGATTTGAGGGGTTTTGACAGGTGATGAACTTTCTGAAAGCCACATTTCCCTCTCTGTATCCCAATATTATTTCATTTTCCCCAGCAATGAAATCCTCAAATCCTGAGTATATGAATAATCAAATCTTGCTGTTTTAGGCAGACTCCTAAGTGGTTTCTTTTCTTTTTTTTTTTTTTATTTTTTTTTCAACGTTTATTTATTTTTGGGACACAGAGAGACAGAGCATGAACGGGGGAGGGGCAGAGAGAGAGGGAGACACAGAATCGGAAACAGGCTCCAGGCTCTGAGCCATCAGCCCAGAGCCTGACGCAGGGCTCGAACTCACGGACCGCGAGATCGTGACCTGGCTGAAGTCGGACGCTCAACCGACTGCACCACCCAGGCGCCCCTCCTAAGTGGTTTCTTAACACAAGCATGACCAATTGTGATTGTTGGTTCCATTATTATGCAGTGACCACTATTTATACCATGTGTAAGTTAAGGTCTATAGAGATTTAGCCACTCTAACAAAGAATTTGAATGATAGTTCCCTAAAGAAGAAGGAAGTTAATTTTTCTTTCGTGCCTAATTACAGGTAGTAAAGAAGCAAATAGGGCAGTGTGTTAGGCTGCAATAAACAGGGCTCAACATTTCATGGCTTAACATAATAGGAATTATCCTTTGCTTATGCAAAATTCTAGGCATGTATTCAGATCATCATGGTAGCTGTCTTTCGTCTAGTGGTTCCGGGACCCTGGCTGGTGGCAGCACTGCCGAGGGCCCCTGGGTGTTCATCTCCTGGCCAGCCAGAAGGGAAAGGATGAGGAAGAGGGTACATAGCAGGTTTGCGGATCAGGCCTCAGAGGGGCAACTCTCACACCTGTTCACATCCCCTTGGAAAGGATTTTGGCGCATAGCCATCTGTCACGGACCAACTGGAAGCGGAGACACTGAGTGCAAACCAGAACTTGTAAGAGCAGGACATTAGTTCCTCCAGATATTTGGAAGATGGAGTTCTGCGTTAGAACCATTTGGGAAATGCTGAGTTCCATGTCCCTTGTTGAAGAGTCAGAATGCAGGATGAAAGGTCCTGATGAATCCTGCAGTAAAGATGCAAAGCATTTCCTTAAGCGTTCTTGACTCTGGATCTACAGTGTGAATATGGGTCTGCGTATGATGCATGCTGAGACCCTGTGGGGCACACCTGGGAAACAGGACCTCAGGGTAAGTTAGGAATATGTCCAGATAGAAGCTGTACGTCGAGACAAAGGCAAGAACCAAGAGACACCCTTGGAAAGGGGGGAGATTCCAAGTGTTGGAGGGGTCAAGGCAAGGAGGTGGGAAGGAACTGGGAATGAAAGTAGCACAAACACCTCCCAGCCTCCCAGACCCGCTACAGACAGCTGTAAAGGAAATGACAGAGTGCTGTCGCTCCCAGAAGTCACGGCTGTCTCCTGCCTGGCGCTCTCACTGCTGGGGCTCTGACTCCATCCCCAGCAGGAGGTGGTGCCCTGATGTGTGGGTCTTGTGAGCCTTGCACTTTGCATAATGCCTCCTACCTGGTTCTCTTTTAATCCTTGCGCCATCCAGGAGCCTGTATGGGGAATGACAGGGTGGTGCCCCCTGCCGGTGAGGGAGCCGGCTGCGGAACCCCGCCCCCTAATTCTGTATCTGTTACACTAGCTGTCTCATCATCATCCTACTGATTATTCTCCCTTTGCAGCTTTAGATGGTCCCCAGGTGTGAGAAGAGGGTCTCATGTTGTCTTTCCCTGATAGAGTTGAACAGAGCAAGGCTTTGTGGCACTTTGCTAGAGATCCTCCCCCCCACCTCTACTGTTAGGGGTTGAATTGTGTCTCCCTAATTCATACGTGGGAGTCCTAACTCCCTGGCAACTCAGAATGTGACCTTATTTGAGATAGAGTCTATACAGAGGTAATCAAGTTAAATGAGGTCATTAGAGTGGGTCCTAATCCAATATGACTGGCATCCTTATCGAAAGGGGAGACTTGGACACAGGGAGGTAGCCCCGCGAAAGTGAAGACCACCATTGACAAGGCAAGGCAAGAGGGCTAAATAGACCCAGTTCACATTGACTGCTAGAGCACACAGTCTCTTCTAAATGTTCATAGCCCATCTATTTGAAGATTCATTCCAGGATTTCCCCGAGGATCAAGTTCATCAGTCCGTAATGATCCTCACCCACTTTGTATAGACCCTGCTAAACAGACCCTGCCCTGTGTGCCCTCAGAAGGAACCTGCTGCCCCTGCCATCACCTTAATCTTGGACTACTAGCCCCCAGCACTGTGAGAAGGTAAATTTCTGCTGTTTAAGCCACTCATATGTGGTACTTTGTTACAGCAGCCCTGGGAGACTAATTTTCCACCTCCGCCCCAAGCAGGTTGTGTGTATATTGTGAGTAGTGGTGGTCAGGTTGCTGTAAAAATGCTCTCTGGGGTTTTTTGTCTTCTTATCCATGAAGGTATTATGGACAACTTAGTCAAAAACTTCGCCTACGTAGGGATACACTGTGCTGGTGATCATTTCTTTAATTTACTTTGGAAAGGAAAATGAGGTTAGCTTGACCTAATTTGCATATATATATTTATTTATTTATTTTTGTGGGGGAGTTCACATTGACTGCTAGAGCACACAGTCTCTTCTAAATGTTCATAACCCATCTATTTGAATATTCATTCCAGGATTTCCCCGAGGATCAAGTTCATCAATCCATGATGATCCTCATCCACTTTGGATCAATTGCAACACTTGCCTATCAGGAGACTTACCAGCTCTGAGTTCCTTTAGGTGGTTGGATTCTCTCGTCCTACTGGCTCTCCTGTCTTGGGGACCCTTCTCTTTCTCCTCTCATTTTGAAAGAATTTCAAACGTACAAAACCATTTCAAGAATATTACAATAAATTCTCAATGTATCTTTCACCTAGGTTCACCAGTTACTAACTTTTTGCCACACTTACTTTCTCTCTCTCTCTCTGTGTATGTATATGTAATATATATATTTATGATCTATATATGTATATATATGTATTTATATACTTATAATTTATATATATATACATATTTAATTTTACTTTTATTTCACATATATTGTGTTCTGAATATTTGAGAGTAAACTCCAGATATTGTGACCCATTACCCTTAAACACATACACATAATTTTAAGAACAGGAATACTATTTTACATATCCATGGTGTGATTGATTTTCAAAATCAGGAAGTTTAATGTCAATAACAAAACTTTTATTGTACCTACAATCTGTACTAACTTTATGCCTAAGCCCTCATATCACCCCTTATACAATTTTCACAGTGCATTTGTTGTCATATCTTTTCTCCTTCCTTTAATCTGCTTCTGCAGAAGCAGAACATTTCCTCAGCTTTCCTTTGCCTTTCATGACCTTGACCGTTTTGAAAAGTTCAGGGCAGTTATTTCATAGAGTCATTCCAGTTTGGGTATGTCTAATGTTTTCTCCTGCTCAGACTCCAGTTGTGCATTTTGCCATATATAGGTTTCATTTTAAGACCATTCCCTTCCTAGGGCACCTGGGTGGCTCAGTTGGTTAAGCCTCCCACTTTGGCTCGGGTCACGATCTTGCAGTTCGTACCCCATGTCGGGCTCTGTGCTGACAGCTTGGAGCCTGGAGCCTGCTTCAGATTCTGTGTCTCCCTCTCTCTCTCTGCCCCTCCTCAGCTCATGCTCTGTCTCTCTCTCAAAAAGAAACAGACATTTAAAAAAATTAAAAACAAAAAAGACCATTCTCTTTACTGAGGAAGATTTGAAGAAAAATAATAGTTGCGTGTAGTAGTTCTTTCTTCTATTATTAATCTGTTTTCACGACTTTTCCCTTATTCCAGAACTTCCCCTCCTTTGTTCTCATTGCCAACATGGTTGTAAAAGTCTTTTGTGATGCCATTAACAATTTTCACTGAAATCAAACCAAATAAAGTCTCCATCTTCATGACTTCATGTTGGAGGTACAAAGTGGTTTTGCTTTCCCTGTCTGGGTTTGAATCCTCATTCTATTATTCCTCTGTTGCCTCTTCTTGGACAAGTTTTCCTAACATCCTTGAACTTGAGTTTCCACACATATAAAAATGGTGAATTTAAGCACTCAGCTTGCAAGACTATTGAACTGAAGAAGGTAACACAGGAAGTGACAAGCACATGGCACATAGTATGTGTAAAATGCTATTTCTGATTTTCCTTTCCTTCCTTCTCCTGGCTGCAGGTGATGCCTTGTATCTATCCCTGGTGTAGTATATGCCCTCACGCACCACCAAGACCCCCCATTCAGCTCAGAACTACATTCCACTGACTGAGTGCTGGCTGCTGAGGACCCATAGCTCAGTCCCCTCCAGAGGAGGTTTCCCCCCTCCCTAAGGGCAGCGATTGGTTGTTGAGGGTATACAAAGGCCCTCAGTTTAGGACAGATCTGAAGAGCCTTCCCAGACCCAGAGCTTCCCATGGGTTACTTGTCTTTCAAGAGGCAGCCTCTGACCTTAGATTTAAATTTAGGTCATTCATTTTGGGAAAAAAAGTTACTGAAAAATATACCTATTATAAATATTCAATCAATACAGAAAAGTTCAAAGGAGTGAGTAAAACTCACCCAAACTCCCAATAGTTTTGTGTCTTTCCATCCATCAAGATGCATGTGTGTGTGAGAGTGTGGGCAGTGCATTTTATACAAATGAGATTATGCACTACGTGCTATGCTATAATCATGCCAGAGACTGCTGGTCTTTCCATATCCAGCCTCTTCTCCTCCTATAGTAATGTCATTTAGGCACATGACTTCCTGGAATAAAGATGTCGTCTCCCAGTCTCCCTGGCCGCTGGGTACAGTCATATGACTTACTTCTGGCCAATGGCACGTGAAAGATAATGAGGTGGGCAACTTCTGGGTCAGGTCCTCAAGGAGGAAGGGACATGGCTGCCTCTTGTCCCTTTTTCCTTCCAACTGATGACAGTATAAAGGGCTTTTAGCAAAAACCAGCAGACCCCGTTATGTCTCGATGGACTTAACATTTTATATATTGAAGGGAGCCTGGGTGGCTCAGTCGGTTGAGTGTCTGACTCTTGAATTCAGCTCAGGTCATGATCCCGGGGTCATTGGACTGAGCACCATGTTGGGCTGCATGCTCAGTGTGAAGCCTGCTTGGGATTCTCTCTCTCCATCTCTCTCTGCCTTTCCCCCACTCACGCATGTCCTCTCTCTCTCTCTAAATAAAAAAATAATAATAATTAAAAAAAGGTTATATGTTAACTTCATTTTGTTTTGGTAGTTGAGGTTTAGATCTGGTGTGGGAACCAAGAAGTTGCACTGTGCCGAGACTAACTTTGAGATGTCTATGAGATGCCCAACTGGAGATTTCAAGGATGCCATTAGATATGTCAGTCTGGTCCCTCATAGGAAAGAACCTTCTTTCCATCTTTTACCTTTAAGCTTAGAAAATTACACCCTCAAGGGGTGCCTGGGTGGCTCAGTCGGTTAAGCTGACTTCGGCTCGAGTCATGATCTCGTGGTTCGTGGGTTCTGTGCTGACAGCTCAGAGCCTGGAGCCTGCTTCGGATTCTGTGTCGCCCTCTCTCTGTCTCTGCTCCTCCCCTGCTTGTGCTCTCTCTCTCAGAAATGAATAAACCTTAAAATTTTTTTTTAAAAGCAACTTCTTTCATCCCATTTCAAAAGTTTTTATGAATAATTTTATTTTCTTTTAATGTTTTTTCAGGTTCAGTGTTTAAAAAGGGTTTTTTTTATTTATGAAAGTATTATATTCAATAACAAAAATCAAGAAAATACAAAACATTATGAAGAAGGAAATAAAGATCAACATGGTTAATGTTTTGGTTATATCCTTCCATGCAGAGTTTGTAATATTGACAGAAAATATTTTTTTTTCCCCTTGTGTGAGATTTTTATTTTTGTTTATGGTACATTTTACTAGAGAAATTTAAAGTTGTTATGTAATCAAATGTATCAATCTTCTCTTTTTTGGGCCTCTGGGATTCATTCACTTAGACCCCTCCCCTGAAACACACACCAAAAGATTATAAAAACGTTCTCCTGCTGTATTTTCTAGTTGCCTTTTTGTCTTTGTTTTTTACACTTAGAGCTTAATACATCTGGGATTGATCATGGATAAAGGAGAGTGTTCATTTTTGCCCTCAGTGATGCAGTAGTTTTCCTACCGCCATTTACTAATAATTCATTTCTTTCTCCCTAATTTGAAATGCTACCTCAGCCATAAACTAAACTTCCCTCTGTCATTGAATCACTCTCTCAACTTTCTTTTCCCTCTCTTCATTTCAGATTTCTGCCTCTGCCCGTAGCGTTACCACTCTGTTCTAATGGTTGTATCTTTAGACTACGCTTTACCACCAGCAAGGGCAAATGCCCCTTTATTACATTGAAAAAAAATTCTTGGCTTTCCTTGCCCATCTATCCATCTTTTTTCTCTTTTGAAAACATTGTTTACAGAAAATTTCATGTAAGCATAGTGAACTAATTCATTGTACCCCAAGGAATAACAACAACAGAAGCCTTTTGGCCAGCATTGCTGTAGACAACAACACCATGCACTTGTTTAGATAATAGACACACTGTTTGCCAAAAGGAATCACATTTCTTTCTCTGATGCTTTGACAATTTATAGACATGTCAATAACATGGATTGCAACTTTTGGTGTCTGCTTGGTATGGTGCCCAGAGCGTACCAGAATACATGTGACTGCTTTTCACCGGTGTTCCTTTTGTATCAGTTTTCTTTTTCTCTTTTTCTTTTCTGGCAGTTGGAAGTATTGTGAGGAATTTCATTGTGCAGACAGCTTTTTGAGCCTCTAATAATTTTCTTCTGATAGATTCTTAGAAATGGGATTTCTTGGGCAAAAGGAGTATATCCTTTTTTGGGCAGGGGTTTTATAATATTTTGTAGTTTTTTTTTTTTAAGTTTTCATCTTGATTCTAGTTAGTGAACATACAGTGTTGCATTAGTTTCAGGTGTACAATATAGTATAGTGATTCAGCACTTCGACCCATCACCTGGTGCTCATCACAACAAGTGCACCCCTGAATTCCCATCATCCATTTAACCCATCCCTCTACCCACCTCCCCTCTGGTCACCATCAGTTTGTTCTCTATAGTTCTCTATAGTTAAGAGTCTGTTAATTGGTTTCTCTCTCTCTCTCTCTTTACCCCCTTTGCTCATTTGTTTTGTTTCTTAATTTCCACATATGAGTGAAATCATACGGTATTTATCTTTCTCTGACATATACCCTCAAGCTCCATCCATGTCATGGCAAATGGCAAGATTTCATTCTTTTTTATGGCTGAGTAATATTTGTTGTGTGTATGTGTGTGTATATATACCACATCTTCTTTATCCATTCATCAATTGATGGACACTTGGGCTGCTTCCATATCTTGGTTACTGTAAATAATGCTGTAATAAACATCAGGGTGCCTGTATCCCTTTGAATGAGTATCTTTGTATTCTTTGAGTAAACACCAAGTAGTGCAATTACAGGATTGTAGGGTAGTTCTATTTTTACTTTTTTGAGGAACCTCCATATGGTTTTCCAGAGTGGCTGCACCAGTTTGCATTCCCACCAACAGTGCATGAGGGTTCCTTTTTCTCCACATCCTTGTAAACACCTGTTGTTTCTTGTGTTGCGTTTAGCCATTCTGACAGGTGTGAGGTGATATCTCATTGTAGTTTTGATTTGCATTTCCCTAATGATGAGTGATGATGAGCATCTTTTCATGTGTCTGTTGGCCATCTGGATGTCTGCTTTGGAGAAATGTCTTTTCATATCTTCTGTCCATCTTTAAATCACATAATTTTTTTTTGAGGTTGAGATATATAAGCTCTTTATACATTTCAGATACTCACCCTTTATTGGATATGTCATTTGTGAATATCTTCTCCCATTCCATAGGTTTCCTTTCAGTTTTATTGTTTCCTTCGCTGTGCAAAAGCTTTTTATTTTGATGGAGTCCCAATAATTTATTTTGCTTTTGTTTCTCTTGCCTCAGGAGACATATCTAGAAAAAAAGTTGCTATGGCCAATGTCAAAGAAGTTACTACCTATGTTCTCCTTTAGGATTATTATGGTTTTAGGTCTCACATGTAGGTCTTCAATCCATCTTGAATTTATTTATTTATTTATTTATTTATTTATTTATTTATGTATTAAAAGAAAATTTTTTTAACGTTTATTTATTTTTGAGACAGAGAGAGAGAGAGCATGAACAGGGGAGGGTCAGAGAGAGAGGGAGACACAGAATCTGGAACAGGCTCCAGGCTCTGAGCTGTCAGCACAGAGCCCGATGCGGGGCTCAAACCCATGGACTGCGAGATCATGACCTGAGCCGAAGTCAGACGCTTAACCAACTGAGCCACCCAGGCACCCCCATCTTGAATTTATTTTTATGTGTGGTATAAGAAAGTGATCCATTTTCTTTCTTTTGCATATTGTTGTCCAGTTCTCCCAGCACCATTCATTGAAGAAATGGTTCTTTTCCCATTGGATAGTCTTAAGGTGTGCAGAGTTTACAGTCAGGGTTTTTCCCAGCAGCCTGCACCCATAGGATGTGAGTACCCAACGTCTACATCTTGGCCACCACCAGCCTTTGTGGTCTTTCCTCTGTGCTATTCTCTTAGGTGAGAGTTGTTATCCTGTTTTTATTTTTGCTTTTTACTGTTAATAAAGTTGAACATCTTTGCATATGATTATATTTGTATTCTTTTGTAATTTTTCTTGTACAATGTATTTGCCCATTTTTATGCGTTTGATTTATTATTTTATTTATTGCTTTATTTATTTGCTTTGTTTTATTATTATGGGTTTGCTTTTTATTTATCATTTGAGGCTTGAGATAGAAATAACAATAACTTTTTTTGCTGTAATACATTACAAATATTCTTCTCCAGCCCCTTTGTCTTTCAGCTTTATGGAATTTTTTAAAGTTCTGTTGTTGTTTTCTGGGTTTTGCAGTATGCTTAGAAATGTTTCTTCTAATCCCCAGATTATTTTAAAAATGCATCAGTTTTTCTTCTAGTGTGTTTATGGCTTTGTCTATTTAAAATCCTTAAATTTTTGACCCATTTGGGATTTATTTTGGTGTCAAGAATGACGTGGGCATCCAGATTTATTATTATTTTTTTTCCCCAAGTGTTGAGTTAGTTATTCCAATTCTATTTATTGATCACTCCATCTGGAGTGTTCTGGTTTAAAATTCTAACTTTCTCCTGTATCAAATTTCCTTATTTGCTTCTGTCCATTTCTGTACTCTCTTTTTTTCTGCTGGGCTGTCTGTTTGTCCTGTCATGGTAACATAATGTTTCAGTCCTCATAGCTTTATAATATTCTATAACTCGTGCTAGGATAAGTTTCTCTTTGTTGTCAATATTTTCTTGACCATCCTTGTATAACTTTTTATATTTCAATTTTAACATCATTTTGTCAAGTGTCCAAGAAAATTCACTTTGTCATTTTATTTAGAATTGCAAAAAGCCCAATATATTATTTGGGGAAATAAAATAATTTTATCATGTTAAGTATTTTGTCCAAGATTCAGACATACCTTTCCAATTGTTGAAGACTTCATTACGTCCCTCAGGTAGTGTTTTTTTTTTTTGTTTTTTTTTTTTATGAAAAATGCCTCTAGTTCTTGGCCTGGGTGGATCTCGCTATGATAGGGAAAGATAGGATAAAATAGGCAGAGGGAAAGGTTACAGAGTTAAGGTATGGGTGTGGGAGGAAACGCCTATTTTGGAACAATGCTGAGGAGCTTTTGACCTCAGCAAACCCCTTAAGAGGGCCTAAGGTCCCTCTTAAGAACGTAACAGACACCACCTACACCCCCTCAGGTTCTCCTCAGGAATTTGGCAATCAAAAGAGCTAACTAAAAAAACTAAATCATAAAACTAATGTTATAGGAGGGACTCCTATAACTAATCTGACTCCTCACACAATGGAGTTGAGCCAATCAGGAATGGACCACCTAGCACCTAGAATGATCCACCCAGTAAGGGTAGAACCTGAGAAGGAATGAAGGGGAAGGGAAGGGGGTGCTGACCAGAACCTTGTAAAACAAGGACGCTTGCCTGTTGTCAAGGGCATTCACTTTCAAATGCCCCCTCTCTGTAAAGAGAGCTTTCATACTCTTCTTACTTTCTGATCTTCTCTTATACTCTAATAAACTTTTGCCTGCTGCTCATTTTATTTTCTGTCCACCTCTTCCTTCTTTGAAGTGGCTAGACTACGACGCCTGAGCATTGAGGTAAAAAAAAAAAAAAAAAATCATGCAACATTACCAAGAGGCACACACTATGTGTCATGCACCTTAGAGAAAATTTAAGACTTAAAAAAAATTTTTTTTAACATTTATTCTTTTCTGAGAGACAGAGAGAGATGGAGTATGAGTGGGGAGGGGCAGAGGGAGAGGGAGACACAACATCCAAAGCAGGCCCCAGGCTCCCAGCTGCCAGCACAGAGCCTGATGTAGGGCTTGAACCCACGAATTGTGAGATCATGACCTGAACTGAGGTCGAGTGTCCAACTGACCGAGCCACCCAGGCGCCCCAGAAAATTTAAGACTTTCAAGGGCAATTTGGATTATCACTAATTTTTCCATACATGTAGATTTTTAGAACCCGACCCATGTGGGTACCATATCATCCATGCTGTTCCAGTGACCTCTGGAGGACCAAGTGGGCTAGAGGCATTCTTCCATTTTTTGTTTTTATTTTTGTGTTTGCTTATTTTGAAATAACTCTAAATAGAGTACAATTGAGGGAAACAGTGCTCTATTTGGATGTCTAATCACCAGCATGTATGTAGTTTTTGGTGCTATGTAATTTGCCATGATTGCTCAGTGGTTCCCCTTTGGTTGCGGGGAACTTGCTGCAGAAGTACTGTGACTTCTGAGGACAGGCGTCTGTTATGTTTTGAATCTGTGCCAATCTGTCATATTCCAAGTGATAGGCACCTGTATATGGAGTATGTATATACTCAAAGTATATGCAGCTGTGGCAAAGTTAGGTTGTAAGATTCAAGATACTGCTCTTTACCAATAAGAGTTAAAGGGTGTCCTGTAGCCTTGGCCAGTGCCAAAAAAACCAGCGTTCCCTGGAACGCTGCAAAACTTTTCCTTATTAGGGCAGGTCCAGTCACAAGCTTCACTCAAAGACCCAGTGTTGTAGGGTGAATAGTGAGATAACCGTGGGCTCTTTTATAGACCCGCAAGACTTGGTTCCACTGAGAAAGTGTTTTCACTGTAATTATTTCTGACCTGTTTAGTGGCTTCCTCCCCGCCCCCCTCCCTGCCTTGATCCTTTATTCCCCTCAAGTGTGCTGTAGCCATAAAAAGGTTACCAAGGAGTGGGGGGATAGTCAATTTAGGGCCAGGAAGGTGGGATTTAAATATAGCTGTGTGGCTGACAACATGATTTATTGCTTTGTAGGTCATTGGAAAAGAGCAGAATTTCTCAAACTGTGTTCCATGGGCTGATATTAATCATACAAATGCCCTAAGTACAAAAAGTTCTCAGGGCGCCAGGGCCAAGTTGGCTTAGGAAATGCTGCCTGCTAATTCCCCTCTCAGAGCTCTACAATGTGCATTAGCATATTAAAAGTTCTGAGAAGTACGGCAGGAAAGAATCCAGTTTTAATTCTGCTGAGTGATTAAGCAAGTATATTAGTGCAAGGGATGGTTTCCTTTTAGGCCAAATGGGTTTCCCTTAACGCCAACTCTGGAAGGGCTAGAGGAGATTTAATGGCATTTCACCCCCTCTTTTGTCAGAGGGTCCCAGCGGCCCATTAAAATGTGTCAGAATACTAGAGCTAGATTTTAAATGAAATGCAATCAAAATCAAGTTCTACTGGAATATAACTTTGCTCATTTATTCATAAGATCAGTGGTATATTTAAGTGTGTCAGGTACAACAAATGGTGGACCTTTTAACTCACGTGATACTTTCAGAAAAGGACCTTCTAATATATTCACTGATGAATGTATTCGAATAGTAGGTGTTAAAGGACTTCAGGATCTTTAGCACTGTGCTGAGAGAGAGGAGTGGGAGATACTTTAGAGTCTGGGGGTGGTAAGAGATAAGAGAATTTGGGGGATCCAAGAAACCCATATCGTTGGTGTGGCTCCCATCTAATCCTTTGGCAGAATTCTCTCATCAGCTTTCAATGGCTGTGGGAGGAGAAGTTCCAACTTGAGCTGAGATGGCCGGTGGCTCAGGCCAGAAAGTAGGTCACCTATTCATTGGGAACCCTTGAGGGGTTTTGGTAGAGACACCACACCTACAGACAAAATTGTGACGTGTATTGGTTTGCAATGATAATACTATTGCATAACAAACCACCTCAAAACTCAGTTGCTTGAAGCAATATTCATTTGTTATCACTGGTTGGCTTGGGTTGATCTTGATCTTGGCTCAGCAGGTGGCCCTGCTGCAGGCTGTGGCCACAAGGCAGCTCTGCTTCCTGCTTCTGGTCCGTGAGTCCAGTGGGAGCATCTCTGCTCACGGGTCTCTCATCTTCTTTCGGCCAGCGGGCTCACTAGGAATGCTCTTCTCATGGATGTGACAGAGGCAAAGATGGCAAGCCCAACCATGCAAGAGCTTTCAAGACCTCTGGTTGCATCTCATCTGCGAACATCCCCTCGACCAAAGCACGTCAGAGGAAAGCAAAGTGTGCCTCGCTCCTATCAGGTGGAAGTTACATAGCAGTGGGTGTGGATGTCTTACTCTGGTAACTGGGGAACAAGTAAATAGCTGGAACCGTAATGGGTCTGACACAGTGTGGGAAGGGCCTCCTCTAGGACCCTGGGGTGATGATGCTGGCTCCCCTTCAGGAATATAAATTCCACTAGGGCGTCTGAGACCTCTGGTCTGGCTAGTGGATATGAGAAAGTCTCTGCACCCAGTGAGACCCAAGGGCTGGCAGCTGACTTGAATAACATATAGCAGCCCAGGAGCAGAAGCTGGGCCAGATGAGTAGGATCCCCCAGCTTATATATTCTAGCTACATCCTCCTTCTGAGACTCAGGCCCTGGCTGCAGCCAGCACATACAGTGCCTTTGAACAGATTAGAAGAGGGTGGCTCCCCCACCCCACCCCTGCTATCATGAGCCCCTCTTCAGGGAAACATTGGAGGATGAACTCCAACCAACCAAGGAATGGCAGAGGAAACTTCACAAAAGAATTGAATGTTGGAAATATTTGATCAGAGACATTGGGCAAAAGCAAAGCAGGGGACAAGATGAATGGAACAGAGTGTGGGGTAGCCCATGCAAAATGGTCTTTTCTTCCACACTGACTCTGGGCTTGGCCCAGTGACTTGTTGGGTCAGTGGAGCAACAGAGGTAATGCGAGTGGAAACCTGAAAAGTGCTTAGTGTGTTGGGGCTTGCCCTCTCTTGCTGCCGAAGCCCTTCTGCTGCCATCTGAACGAGCCCCTGCTGGATGATTAGAGGCGTGTGGCTGTTGCCTCAGCTGACATCTAGCCACTGCCAGACCCCTGAGTGAGGCCCCTCAGGACCAGTCTTGCTGCCAACCCCGTGACTACACCATGTAGCCAAGCTGGCCCAGGGGAGCCAGCTGCTCAGCCAACCCATAGGATGATGACAAATAATGAATGTTCATTGCTTTAAGCCACTCCATTCTGAGGTGTTTTGTTAAACACAGAAAGCTAAATGCTACGTAATGTAATCGTTGTATGCCCTGGCAATGTATAAATACAATAAGCTCGTGGATTGCCTTGCCTTTAATGCTGACAAATTATGTTGTCCAAACTTAAGAATGTTTTAATAAAAAGATAAACACTAAGAAAAACAGTATTATTGCTGAAAATTGGGGAGGAAAAGACAGGGAGAGGTGAAGGAAGCAGAGACAGAAGCTAATTCCGTAGTTCACTTTTTAGAGAAAACAAAGAAGACATTACAGGTGTTGTATAAACAGATAAATGTAAAGCTGACCACTAGAACAGAATACAAATATTCCTTAGTAGTTGAAGAGCTGCAATAAAAAGTAGAGGAAATACATTACATATATATTAAAATATATACCAAATTTTATTAAATCTTAACATTAGATCAGTTGTAAGATCACTATCATTTTAATCATCTCTGTTGCCAATTAAACCGTGAGGCACCATTGGTTGTAAGACATCTCAATTTCAAAGATGCTACAATGTGAAAAAGTGACCGGGAATTGCTACGATGCAGCATCTAAAAACAGAAAACATGGTATACAATACGACACAAACCAAGACCAGACACGTCATGTTAATAAATGCAAATATAATTCTCCCATTAGAAGAAAAAGATCTTCAGATTACATCGCAAAGCAAAATAGAAAAACTAAAACTAAAAACTATTTGTAATAACATGGATGGACCTAGAGGGTATTGTGCTAAGTGAAATAAGTCAGACACAGAAAGACAAATACCACATGATTTTACTCATATGTAGAATTTAAGAAACAAAACAAATGAACAAATAAAGGAAAAAAGAGACAATAAAGAAGACTCTTAAGCACAGAAAACACACTGATGGTTAGCAGAGGAGAGGTGGGGGTAGGGGAGGGGTGAAGAAGATGAAGGGGATTAAGAGTACACTTATCGTGGGGCACCTGGGTGGCTCAGTCGGTTGAGCGTCCGACTTTAGCTCAGGTCATGATCTCACAGTTCTTGAGCTTGAGCCCCACGTCGGGCTCTGTGCTGACAGCTCAGAGCCTGGAGCCTGCTTCAGATTCTGTGTCTCCCCTGCTCATGCTCTGTCTCTGTCTCAAAAATAAATAAAAACATTAAAAAAAAATTAAAAAGAGTACACTTTTTGCGATTAGTACTGAAGAATGTATAGAATTGTTGGATCACTGCATTGTACATCTGAAGCTAATTAAACACTGTATGTTAATTGTACTTTGATTTAAAAAAAGAAATAAAAAGCATCGACAAAGATACACCAGCAAAAACACCGTGTGTGTGTGTGTGTGTGTGTGTGTGTGTGTGTGTGTGGTGGAGACATAATCCTGGTATAAAACAAGGTAAAATTCAGGCCCTAAAGTATTAAATAAGACAAAAGCTGACACCTTACCATGCTACAAACCACTATGGAAATATAACAATTATGCATATCTATGCATCAAATCATAACATCTTTTGTGAAGCATAAACTAAGGAGACATAAGGAGAAACAGACAAAGCACACGGATCATAGACCTTAACTCACTTATTTCAGTAGAAGGCAGATAAAGCTGACAAAAAATTGTTGTATCAACTTCATTAAATATTTTGTAGCCATTGCAAATGAGGATTACCTAGTTCTAGGAGAATAGTGTACAAACGTATGAGAAACAAATACGTCACACATGTGTGACTGTGTTATTTCATTATAACTTGCAAATTGGGTGTTTAGAGGTGCCTAAAGATTGGAAGAGCCATAGGGAAGTGTAATTAGTTGTTTGAGCGAACAGAATTGTGAATCCATAGATTTTTAGCAAATTGTTTTGATGATTTCAGTATTTTAAGGAAAATGCATCCATCTGTATGTTCATTATAGAGGACAAATGTGACAATGCTGGTCCATGTAAAGGTACATGTGGAGACATCTAAACAAGAAACATAGTCATTTATGAATTAACTCATCATATGACTAACCCCAGAACATCTGACTAAAAACCAAAATGTTTTTAAATTTTTATTTATTTTTGAGAGAGAGAGAGAGGGAGAGGGAGACACAGAATCCGAAGCAGGCTCCCAGCTCTGAGCTATCAGCACAGAACCCGACACAGGGCTTGAACTCACGAACCGCGAGATCATGTCCTGAGCTAAAGTCAGTTGCTTACCCGACTGAGCCACCTAGGAGCCCCAAAAACAAATTTAAAAGGTTAGGCTTCGCGAAGACAGTGTAACCAGGACACTGGGAGTCAGACATTTGCTGGTTGTTTTCTGTGCTCTGAACATTAGCTTTGATGCATGAAAAGTATTTTCTACCAACCATTCTCTTACTGCAATCCTTAGGCTAAATGCTTAGCTAAAAGAGTTTAAGTGCCTGAAACAAACAATAGTAAATTCCCAGAGAATTACACACTCCCAGGGGTAGAGGATAGGGAGGGAAGAGAAGAGTAAAATGGAATTTTGAGGAACCATTGATTCCAAACAAGGAAACTAAGACAACTCAGATTGTTTAAGTGATTCACCTGTGGTCACAAATAGAGGCAGGATTGAGATCAGGACAAAATTCTTGCTTTCTAGGAAGAAAAATGTTAAATTCCTTCCAGTTCCACCACCTGAATGTTCATTAGAACTGGGCATATTTTAAGATAAATGTTATGTTTCATATGATATACTTAATATGTGTTAATATGTCCATATATTTTTAATTTTCTGGGTCTTTAAGAAGTCTTGTATGGGAGGGACCTCTGCGTGGCTCAGTACGGTAACCTTCTGACTCTGGATTTCTGCTCAGGTCATGATCTCACGGTTTGTGATTTCGAGCCCCACATCGGGCTCTGTGCTGACAGTGCAGAGTCGGCTTGGGATTCTCTCTCCCCTCTCTCTCTGCCTCTCCCCTTCTCGATCTCTCTGTCTCTCTCTGTCTCTCTCTCGCAAAATAAATAAAGAAACATAAAAAGAAGTCTTGTTTGGGCGTCTCATACCTTAGTATTTCACATCTTCACATGGGGCGCTTTTTTCACAACATCATGCCGAGACAGTAGCAGACTCTGTCATCGGCTGTCTCTCCTGGTCACGGGTCCCCTTTTTCATGGCAGCTGTTTTGCCAACCCTGTTTCCCGACTGGGAATGTCCCAGTCAGCTGTGGAAAACAAAACCCAAGAAGCACAAAGTTTAACAGTCGCATACATTTATTTAAAAATAACAATGCATGCAGGGCTTCTTAAGTTAAAAATCTTCTGAACACATGTTTCAAAGCCAAAGTGCACCAAATTTCCAAAATAAAGCTTGTGGAAACATTAGCAGGCGTGAGTGCACTCAGCAAGCTGATGGTCCGCAAAGCCAGATGTGAGGACAGAATGCTGTGGAGAAATGCAACAGTGGTTTCCAAGTTAAACAAATTTTCCAAAACAGTAAACAGGGTGAGTGGATAAGATCTCGGGTCAACACAGGGAATCAGGGAAGAATCTAAGCGTAGTCTGTGAAGGGAAGTCTTGGGGATGAATGCTTAAAGATTTGAGCTGTATATGTTTATTCAAAAATATTTTAAAGCACCTATAAGTGTGCCCAGCGCTGCATATGCTGGCTTGTTAATGCTGTTAATGGTCTATATGCTTTGTTCCATTTTATAGATTCTTTGTGATAAACCCTCAGTCCCTATATTGGCTAGCTGTAGCAGGTGCCCAGAATACTCTTGGGGCCTTCCTGCCTACCTTCCTGGAACATACCTTTTTATTTATCTATTTAACCTCAGCTAGAGAGTGGGAATGGTAGGTCATTCAGTAGCACTTCAAATGTAAGATATAAAAAAATATAAATGCAAATATATATTCTCTTTTCCTGTTTTGGTTGAATAGCTGTTTTGAGCTTCAAACTGTCACTGCTATTCCTCTATTAGGGCGTATTATCCAGAGGATTTTGTCTTGTTAAAATGCAATACAAGCCAGGGCGCCTGGGTGGCCCAGTTGGTTAAGCGTCTGACTCTTGATCTCGGCTCAGGTCATGATCTCACGGTTCGTGAGTTCGAGCCCTGTGTTGGGCTCTGCACTGACAGCACGGACCATGCTTGGGATTCTCTCTCTCTTTCTCTCTCTCTGCCCCTCTCCTGCTCTGTTGCACATGCTCTCTCTCTCTCAAAAATAAATACACAAACATTTTTAAGAAATGCAATACAAGCCAACAGCTATTCAGGGGTTTCTAATTTCTCCTGTTGTATTTGGCCTTCAATAGAATACATTTCTGTATTGGAAGCCATTGTCCTGTTTCATGTTATATGGTGTTTGTATTTTGAGACCCCTTTTGGGCTTTTTTGGTGAATTTCACTTTCTTCCACATAATGGCCATTTTATGATTCCTGTGCCTTAGGAAAGACTCAGGATGGAAGGAGAGGGGGAAACGGATAGAGTGTCAACCCGAGGGGGACGGGCTGTAAGACATGCTGGTGAGACAGGAGGAAACTCTGACCTGTGCTCAAGACACTGGCTTAGATATAGGATGGGTCCAGCAGGAGAGAGCCAGTAATTTAGTTTTCCGTGTTCATTTATTGGGTAACCTTGAACTGTCCTTTTTGATGTATTTTGATGTCCTATTTACTTATTCAACAGACTTCCAGTTTTGGCCGTGATGGAGTAGCTGGTATAAAATGTGACCTCTTACTGCGAATAACTTTAAAAAATGGATAGAACTTAAGCAATAGTTTTTAGGCATTGGACAGTGAGTAGCTTGGAGCCATGATCTTTGAGCCAAGGGAAGCACATGAGGTGACCTCCAAATTCACCCTGGCTTCCCACTTGGACATATTTTGCAAACCACAGTGCCAGAAAAGAATACCCTAATAACCTAATTAACATTTCTTTCTTTCTTTCTTTCTTTCTTTCTTTCTTTCTTTCTTTCTTTCTTTTCTTTCTTTCTTTCTTTCTTTCTTTCTTTCTTTCTTTCGTGGTGGGAACACTTAGGATCTACTCTTTAACAAATTTCAAGTATATAATACAGTGTTCTTAGCTATAATCACCATACTATGCATTAGCTCCCCAGACTTGTTAATCTTGCAGCTGGAAGTTTACACCCTTCAACCAACATCTCCCAACTTCCCCCAGACCCCAGCCTCTGGTGACTATCACTCTACTCTCTGTTTCTCTGGGTTCTAGTTTGTTAGATTCCACATATCAGTGCAATCATACCATATTTGTCTTTCTCTGTATGACTTAATCTCATTTAGCATAATACCCTCAAGGTCCATCCATGGCGTCACAAATGATGAGATTGCTTTCCTTCTTCATGGCTAAATAGTATTCCATTGTGTATAGACCACATCTTCCTTATCCATTCATCCATTGACAGATGCTCAGGTTGTTTCTGTGTCCTGCTTACTGTGAATAATGATGCCATGAACATGGGGGTGCAGATATCTCTTTGAGATTACTGTCCCTTTTTGTCATGGTTTTGAAATAGTAATTTTACTTTTCTCTCCATGAAATTATTCCCCCACTTCCGGTTTTATTGACAAATGGCACTGTGTAAGTTGAGGTATATGGCATAATAATTTGACTGACATATTTTGGAAAATGGTGACTACTCAAAGTTTAGTTAGTATCCATCATCTCATATGGGGACAATAAAAAGGAGCAAAAATAGAAAGGAAAATAATTTTCCCTTATGATGAGAATTGTTAGGATTTACTCTCTTAGCACCTTTCCTGTATACCACACAGGGGTGTTAGCTGTAGTCACCACGCTGAAAGTGACATCCTAGGACTTCTTTATCTTACAGCTGCATCTTTTGCCTGCCTTCTCCAATTCCCTCTCCTTCCACCCTCTGCCTTTGGTGACCGCAAGTCTGATCTCTTTTTCTATAAGTTTGGGGTTTTTTTGTTTTGTTTTGTTTTTAGAGTCCACGTATAAGTGGGACTTACAGTATTCATCTTTCTCCAACTTATCTCACTTAGCATAACACCCTCAGGGTCCATTTATGTTGTTGCAAATGGCAAGATTTCCTTGTTTTTTATGGCTGAATGATATTCCATCTGTATTCCAGATTTATATTCCAATTTTATAAGTTTATCTATAAATTGTGTGTGTGTGTGTGTATATATATATATATGTATATACTGTGTATATAAATTTATATGTAAATATATGTTGTGTGTATACATTGTGTGTGTGTATATATATATACATACACAACAACTTCTATATCCATTCATCAACCAATGGACACTTAGGCTATTTCCATATCTTGGCTATTGTAAGTAATGCTACAATGATATCTTTTCAAGCTAGTGATTTCATTTCCTTTGGTTATATTCCCAGAATTGGGATTGCTGGGTCATGTGGTGGTTCTATTTTTAATTTTGAAACTCCATGCTGTTTTCCATAGTGGTTGCACCATTTACATGCCCACCAACAGGGTTCCCTTTTCTCCACATCCTCACCAGTATTTATTATCTCTTGTCTTTTGAGGATGGCCATTCTAACAGGTGTGAGGTTAGCACCTCGTTTTAGTTTTGATTTGCATTTCCCTAATGGCTGGTAATGTTGGATGTCTTTTCATGTACTTGTCTGCCTTTTGTGTATCTTCTTTGAAAAAATGTTTATCTGGGTGTCTTGCCCATTTTTAATTGGATTATTTGGGTTTTGTTTTGTTTTTTTTTTTTTTTTGCTATCTTATCATTCCCTTTCTACAGCTGTGGTCCAAATATGATTTCCCATAGCATCGCCAAAGTTGGATGGAGTTTTTATTTTATTTTATTTTATTTTATTTTATTTTATTTTATTATTTTTCAGGTTTATTTATTTATTTTGAGTGAGAGAGAGCATGAGTGGGAGGGGCAGAGAGAGAAGGAGAGAGAGAATCCCAAGCAGGCTCTGCACTGTCAGCAAAGAGCCTGATGCGTGGCTTGAACTCACAGTGAGGTCATGACTTGAGCCAAAATCAAGAGTTGGACACTTAACTGACTGAGCCACCCAGGTGCCCCTAGGATGGACTTTTTAAAAGGAACTTGTTAAACATCAAGGGGTACAAAAGAGAAAGCCAGGAACATACAAGAAGCATAAGAAGAGTTTTGCTTACAAAAGTTTTTAGTTTAGCAGACTTGATTGGGATGTGGGCATTGTGCCACTCACTTCTTTCCTCCCCAGCCCCTAGAGGCTGGTACAACCAGACAGGCTCTTGACAGGGGTTCTTCTTTCCCTGCTCCTAGCCTGGGTACACGTGGTAGGCATCACTAATGGCCCACAGACTCAGCCTCTCAGACATGGTGAGTTGCTCATTGCCTGGTCAAGAGAGTGATTCTACTTTATCTGCCTTTGTAAGGTCCTTCCTCTTGGTTCTTGTTTATGGACTGATAGACTCTTCTCAGTCTCCAGATGATAAGCAAAATTTTGATAACTGACACAATGCATTATGTCACTCTTCAAGTCAGATCCAGTCTATGGGATACAAGTCCAACAGGTAAGATGCCTACCCACATACTACCCCTGGCCCCAGTGCGACAGATGTTATGAGAACATCACAGCAGTGGGTCCTTCTACAAACATTTGATTGACATGGGAGCCTGCTGGGTTTTTTTCTCCCCGATATTCTCTGCCGATGTTTTGCCTGGTGTTTTAGCTATCTAAGGCTATGTAACAAACCACTCCAAAAGAGTGGCTAAAAAAAAATAGCAAAAGTCCACGAGTTGGGGGGGTTGATTGGGTCAGCTGGGTAGTCCTTGCTTGGGGTCTCTTAAGGGGCTGTAGGCAGTTGGTGACTGGGACTGGGTTATCTTGAAAGCCTCTTTAGTCACATGTCTGCCACCCAGGCTTGGAAGAGTGGCTGGCACTCCACAGGTACCTCTGTGTCTCTGTCTCTGATCTTCCCACAAGTGGCCTCTCCAGTCTTACATGACCATGGAAGCCTCCATTCACTGGCAGTTTGTGAATCTCTGTATTTCCTATTCGACATTGCCACGTGGGGATGAAAGAAAACCGTAAATACTCAAATAAATAGTGTGCAGCCAGGACCACAGCAGTTTAAATTCTATATAAATCAGGAAGAGAAATTTCAAGAAGGCATCTAGTATACAAGTCTCGGATTGTCTATCAGGTTTTCAACATCACTGTACTTCCTAAGGAACAAGCCCAGGAGGGGATAAACCTGGGCCTCGTGTGTTTTGGGAGCTGGTGATGACCACCATGGACAGTGGGAGGGCAAGAGACATGATGTAGGCTCTGGCTGCCTGGATTTCCCCCCCGCCCGGCACAACCACATCCACTGTGGGGTCTCCATCAAGTTTCTCCAACCCCTCTCGGCCTATTTTCCCTCCTCTGAGAAGTGAGGATCATAGTAGCACCTCTCTCACTGTTTTTGTGAAGCATGGGTGAGCTATTTCACCAAAAGCATTCAGAACATCTATCTGTCCATTACAGAGTAACGCTCAAAAAACTGGTAGCTATTATTGCCATGGACACAAGATCTTAGAATTTTTGCCATGAAGCATCAGATTTTTATTGACAAGCTTTTGGCCCGACGTCCCTATCTCTCTGAAAATGTTGATGTGCGTATATATGAGTAGACATAAATAGAAAGAAGAATAAAAATGTTCCAGTGGGTTTGACACAAAGACAATTCTCCTTTGGCAATTATGAAGCTATAAAAAGAACGAGAGCAGCTAGTGTTCTCAACACGTTCCCAAACAACGTGGCTCAAGGATCAATTACAGTACAGAGAAGAACTAAGTACCGTGGGAGCTCCTTTGCAAAGCCCTATGAAAGTTTCAGGGCTGATTGGTTTTTTTTGTTGTTGTTGTTTTGTTTTTTTGTTTTTTTGGGCAGCAAGAAAATTTGTCAAGCAGGAGTGTGAAAATTGGAATTGCCAAGACTGCAAGAAAAAGCAAACACATTTCACCATTTTGAGGAAGCATCAAGGTTGGGCTTCGCAGCTGTTGTCCTGGATGAAAGAAAATACAGGCCCCTGGCTAGAAAAAATGGAACATAATTATGTTATGATGAGCTGGGAGAAAATCGCAAAGAAAAATTGTAATGCAAAGCATGATGGATGCTAGTTTGTCAGTCGGAACTGCTGGAATATAGCGGTAGAGCATTTTCCAACTTGGCAAGCAGAAACACAGCAGCATATCACATCTCTTTGTTTTTTTTTTTCCTCAACATAATTATGTCAGGTTTGTAGAATGGATTGTAGAGTCATCGATGATGAAAATAAAGCAGATATACCACCTTAAGGCACAAAACTGTAATTCTATTGAGGAGAAATTTCCTGTTGCTTATTTATATTTTGAAAATTACACAGGGGGCCTTCTCTTAGGGTAGTTTACGTGATGACAAACCATCCGTCTTTGAATACATGGCTTCCAGGTAGTGTGGATTTTATTCACATCCAGTCAGCATTAATCACATTTTACATCATGATTTATGTCACAATCAGGAAGACTCAACTCAGATCATTAATCAAGGAGGCTCAGTTTCTTTTTTTTTTAATTTTTTTATTGTTTTTTGTTTGTTTTTTTTTTTTGTTTTTTTTTTTTTTTTTTTTTTGAGAGAGAGAGACAGAGCATGAGCAGGGGAGGGGCAGAGAGACAGACACACAGAATCCGAAGCAGGCTCTAGGCTGTGAGCTGTCAGCACAAAGCCCGGTATGGGGCTCGAACTCACGAGCTATGAGATCATGACCTGAGCCAAAGTCAGACACTTAACTGACTAAGCCATCCAGGCGCCCCAAGGAGACTTCAATTTCTATTTGTTCTTCTGCAAAGGGTGCATGTAGTCCAGTGATTTGGTTTGGTGGTAAGTTAATGGGTTTTTTTTCACAGAGGTAGAAGATGTATTCTGCTTTAATGCAGTATTTCAATTTCATATGTTTTCATAACTAAATAAGAAATCTGAGTGATGATTCAGATATTTTAACAACCAAATTACTCAGAGCATATTCTTTTAATTTATTTACTGGGAGATTAATCATTTATAATTTAACAGAATAACCATAGATATACAGAGATTATATTTGGCACGCCATATTAAAGGAAAACAACCAATATGTCTGAACTGCTTTAATTAACAGAAATAACAAACATATATTACATATGCAGGTGTATGTTTTGAAAACTAACTTTGGAGTCCAGCATGTGGGGTGAATTGGCAACTCGAGGACTGGAGGGACAGAGACCAGTTAGGACATTATTTCAATGGTCTGGGAAGGAGGCGGGGAGCACCTGACCCCAGGGAGTGGTACTCGGTCGGAAGCAAGGGGACAGACTAAGTGGCAATGAGCAGAAACCTCTGAGAGGAACAAATGATGAGCGGGGCAACAGGTCATGGGAGGTAAGCCTGGGGAAGATGTTTACACAAGACTGACGTCTTCTTTCCAATATCATTTTTCTTCACTAAGAGCTGCTACCATGCTTAAAAATCAAAACATCATTATTATAGTAGTACTTAAAAATTCTACATAGTGTTCATTGAGGGTTCTCCCTCTGTGCTGAGTCTTTTGTCAGTCATTTAACTCCAGAATTTAAAAAAAATATATCACACGTTCATATTTTTTGACTATTTGTGTATACATTATTCATATCTTATATATACATAAAATGCACTTGCATTTTATGCAAGATAAATTACAGATCTAAGTAAGTGCAGAAATATACCATGCTTATCAATTGGAAGACTCAACTTAGTTAAAATGTAAAAGCTCCCCAAACTGATCTTTAGTTTTAATCTGATCTCAATCAAAAGCCCAGGAAAAATGGATAAGTGAATTGTAAAACTTACGTGAAGTGCAAAGAATATAGAGTAGCCAAAACAATCTTGAAAGAGTACAGTAAAGCTGAAGCCCTCACGCAGTCTGATTTCAGGACTTACTACAAGGCTAAAGTAATTGAAACACAGCATGGTATTGGTGTCACAATGGACAAATGGATATTGGAATAGAAGAGAGTCTAGAAATAGACTTACACATAGTCAATTGGTTCTTCAACAAATGGCACCAGAACCCAATTTTAAAAAAGGGCAAAAGACTTAAATAGGTACTTCAGAAAGAAGAAATACAAACAGCCAATGAGCACATGAAAAGATGTTTATGTCTTAGTCACCAGAGAAATGCAGTCTGAAACCCAAATTAGGTCCCATTATGCATCCAACTGAGTGGCCAATGTTAAAAAGATGGACAATATCAGGTGTTTTCAAGGATATGGAGCAACCAGAAGTCTCACATATGACTTGTGGGAGTATAAAATGGTACAACTTTGGAAAACTGGTGTTTTCCAACACATTAACTAATGCAGTTCCCAGAAATGCCATTTACAGGTTTTACCAAAGTTAAACAAAAATATATCTTCACATGAAGATACACAGAAAAAATAGTAAAAAACAAACAAACTAAAAACAACACAAATGTCAAATAGGAGGAGAATAGACACACAATTTGTATCACATCCATAGAACGGAATACTAACCAACAATACAGAGGAACAAACCACTGATGTATATAACAGCATGAATGAATCTCAAAAATAATATGAGTAAAAGAAGCTAGACAAAAAAGTACATACTGTATGATTCCATTTATATGGAATTCTAGAAAAGGCAAAATGATCTACAGTGACAGAAATCAGAGTAGTGGTTGCTTTGAGTGGGGAGAGTTGACTAGAAGCGGGTACAAGGGAATTTTCTGCATAATAGAAATGTTCTTTATCTTGACTGAGTGTCAGTTACATGGGTGTAGATATTTTTCAAAATGTATTGATTGCATACTATGATCTGCATTTCACCATATGTAAATGTTACTTCAATGAAAAAAATGCAAAAATTCCCAAGGAATAATAGTTTCGTCAAATATTTACATATGAGAGGTCTTTAGAAGTCTTCTGACATAGTCCCACATTGATAACTACACTAATTAGCATAACTACAACTCCACCTTATCAAAACTCAAAAAACGTGGATGTAACCAAAATTGTCTCAAGGGCAATTTGTAACTCTTATTATTAAACATTTATAACTGTGTCAGTATCTTGGATGTCACCCCATCCTCCCTTTGGCTGAGAAGTAATCTTAAAACCAGATTTCCCCTGGCAATACATATGGGGCTTAATAGTGGGGGAGGAATTATAATTCCCTTGATCACTCCTGACTTCTAATGATTTTGTGATCTGCGTTCTAGATTTTTACTTCCTTTGCTCTTTTCATGCTGCTTCTATTCCTGGGATGACATCCATAAAGCCAGCACAGTATTTTCGCCCAAGGTTGTGTGTGGAGTCCACAGGGCTGGAATTTTGAAGCCGTGGAATAGTTTCATAATGCAACAAAGCACATCAAATGATGCGTATGTTTCTATGGATCTTTCATTGGTCGTTTTTTACATCTGATACCCAGTATCTGGCCATAGAGCTGGGCTCTCTCCTTTCTGCTTCTCCTCTTCTCCCCCTTGGCTTGCTGCAATCCCCAGTACCCCTTCTCATTTTGTAGTTTCTCTCCTTGCCAATCTAGGCTGGGCTCTGGAGTCTAACTTCTAATATGTCGGATGGTCCACTAAGGTCATTTGCTGAAATTCCTGAGAGGGATTTAAAAAAAATTTTTTTTAATGTTTATTTATTTTTGAGCGAGTAAGACAGAGCATGAGTGGGGGAGGGGCAGAGAGAGAGGGAGACACAGAATCTGAAGCAGGCTCCAGGCTCGAGCTGTCAGCACAGAGCCTGATGCGTGGCTCAAACCCATGAGCCATGAGATCATGACCTGAGCCAAGGTCGGAAGCTCATCAAGGTCATACCGAATCACCCAGGCACCCCCCTGAGAGAGATTTTAAACTCATGAATATCCTCCTTTTCATTGACTGTCACAAAGAAATACCAAAAGTATATAAAAGAAATACCAAATAGCCTCCAACTGGAAGAAAAGTGGATGGAGTATGTAGCTATGCAGCCCTGGGGAAGAGAAAAGGAAAATCTTTCTTAGTAGGACATCTCACACATCACCACGGATTATAGAGGCCAGAAGGGGCCATTTTCAGGATTCTTTGGCATTTTGCCCAAAACATGAAGAAAATGACTCAATGCCCATGAGAGTGGGACATATCTCTGTGAGGATGGTTGTCCCAGATACAAGACACCGAATGAATGTACAGAAAAGAGAGCAACGGGCAGTGCCCTGGTAAGGGCTTCAGGCACCTGCAGCTGGGACAGCATTGCTTCCGACCCACACCACACGTGCCCTCAAGTGACACACAATTTAGTCTAAAACAACTCTTAGACTATCAATTGTGGCTCACAGGGGAAGACCCAGGAACGTCAGATCAGGTGGAGAAAACACTAAGGGGGACTTGTCCACACGATAGCAGAGAAAATAGAAGATCTGGACAGATGGGGACCATCATTAGTATGTGCAAGATGAAAAGAAATGGCACACAGCTATGCAAGTTTGTAACAACAGAAATGCACAAAATATTGCATGGAAATAAAGAACCCAGTCTGGAAGAAAACATAATTTGAGAAACAGAAGAAAACTTCAAGGTGTTTTTCATGATGCAGATGAATTGAAAGAGGGTATGAATTCAATCAAACTAGCTCAATATTGAGGTAATAAAATAACAGAATGAAAAGGAAAGAGATGCGGAAAAGAGATCCAAACACTATGACAGATCTGATACATAATTTAAAAAGAGCCAGAAATCAAATTCCTGATATAGAAAAAAAGTTTGAGATAATCACAGTAACTTCAGAGGAAAAATACAAAAGGACTAAAGCAATGAAGAAGGTGACAGATTTGCAGGAATGACAAAATGAACCAACGTAAAGATAACGAGAGTCAAATACAGAACCCAAGACATTGACCAGATGAATGCTCATAAATACAATAGAGAAAAAAATCCCTCTAATGAAAGACCAATAACATCTTTGGCTCATAGGGGCATATATGGTCTAGAGGAAAATTCATACAGAACAATCAAAACCTTACACTTCGTGAAGTTACTGAACTTTGAGATGAAAGATGTAATTTTTCAGGCATCCAGATGGATGAACAAGTCATTTACAAGGGAGGACAGGACGTCAGTTTTGATTTCTCCTCCATAGCCTTCATTTCCGGTAAACACTGTAGTGATGTCACATTGATGGTGTTCTGAGGGGAAGAAGGTGTGACCAGGATGATGACAACCAGCCAAAGAGTTATTCTAGTAGAAAGGAAACAAGAAGTCCCACTCAGACATGAAAGAGTCCAAGAAATATTGCATTTGGCATTTCTTGTAAAAAAAAAATGACAATAAATAGAACCAATGATGAGATTAATTTTTTTCACTTTTATGCAGTAAAGAAAGAAAACTTTATTTTTATGTTTTATTTATATTTAAAATTTTAAGTTTTTAAGGAAGTTTTTATTTATTTTGGGAAAGAGAGGGTATGTGTGTGCACACGAGTGGGGGAAGGGCAGAGAGAGGAAGAGAGAGAGAATCCCAAGCAGGCTCTGCACTGTTACCGTCAGCATAGAGCCCGATGTGGAGCTTGAACTCAGGAACCGTGAGCTCACGACCTGAGCCGAAACCAGGAGTTTGGCACTCAACCGACTGTGTCACCCAGATAACCCTTTTTAATTTTTTTTTTTTCTTGAGAGAGAGAGGGGGTGGGGAGAGGAGCAGAGGGAGAGAGAGAATCTTAAGCACGCCAGGCTCCATGCCTAGCGGGGAGCCTGACATGAGGCTCGATCTCATCACCGTGATTCATGACCTGAGCCCAAATCAAGAGTCGGTTGCTTAACGGACTGAGCCACCCAAGCGCCCCTAAGGAAAACTTTAACAAGTTTTTGAAATAAATATGAGAATGGCCAATTGAGTTTAGGAAAGACAACAACGAGAGGGGTGACTTACCCTGTGGAATACTGAAACACTGTAATGCAATTGCACGAAACAAAGCAACGTGGAGCCCAGGGAAGAACAGACAGCTATTTCACTGCAACTCAATGAAGTCCCTTTCCTGACTCACGCGTTTATGGGAATTGGTGTCTGTTAGATGTGGCATATAAAAACAGCAAGGTAATGTAATAAATTCCGTTAGGTATTTGAGAAATAAGTTGAAAAGCTATCTCACAAAATGTAACACAGTTCATCTTTAATACTGTAAGAATTTAAGAGTTTAAAAAAAGGAATAATAAGAGGGAAAATCATAAGAAGATGAGGAAATTGTAGGTGATTTCTGGGTAGGGAAGGACTTTGTCATTCTGATACCTAAAGAAAAACAAATGAAAATTGCGGTTAAGATTGACTACTTGACATTTTAAATGTTTCTATGTGACAAACCACCACACAATGATTAAAATCAAATGTGAACTGGGGAAACTTTGGCTGTCTATGTATCTATCTATCTTCATAATAGGCAACTAATTTGTATCTTTAACATGTAAGAACTTTGCAGGAATGAATAGGAAATGAATGACATGAACAGAACAATCACAAAGACAAGAAACATTTAATTTCTTTTTAATGTTTATTTACTTTTGAGAGAGAGAGAGAGAGAGAGAGAGAGAGCGAGAGCGAGCAGGGGAGGGGCAGAGAGAGAGGGAGACACAGAAACCGAAGCAGGCTCCAGGCTCCGAGCTGTCAGCACAGAGCCGGACATGGGACTCGAACCCACGAACCGGCAGATCATGACCTGAGCCGAAGTAGGACGCCCAACCGACTGAGCCACCCAGGTGCCCACGTTTTCTACTTTTTAAATGTTTCTTGTCTTGAGGCACCTGGGTGGCTCAGTCAGTTAAGCGTCTAACTTCAGCTCGGGTCATGATCTCACAGTTCGTGAGTTCGAGCCCCGTGTCGGGCTCTGTGCTGACAGCTCGGAGCCTGGAACCTGCTTCGGATTCTGTGTCTCCCTCTCTCGCTGTGCCCCTCCCTCATTCATGCTCTGTCTCTCTCTCTCTCTCTCTCTCTCTCTCTCTCTCAAAAGTAAGTAAACGTTAAAAAAATAAAAGTAGAAAATGAAGCAAATATTTCCTTTTATTTGTAGACAAATGTAATTTTCAAACTGTGGCATGTCAGGGTTCTTTCTACTTATATTAAGTAGAAAAAATTTCAAATTGTATAAAACTCAAGATAGGTGAAGTTTCAGGTAGTGGGTACTTTCCTATACTATTGTGGAACTATAAAGTAGTACAATATTTTTTTATGGTTGGAGCTTAATATTTTGGGTGGAACTGACTATATTATTTTTTCTTTTTTTTAAGTTTATTTTTTTAATTTGACAGAGAGAGAGTGGGGGAGGGGCAGAGGGAGAGGGAGAATCCCAGGCAGGTTCCATGCTGTCAGTGCAAAGTGTAACATAGGGCTCGATCTCAGGAACTACGAGCTCACGAGCTCATGACCTCAGCTGGAGTGGGACACTTAACTGACTGAGCCACTCAGGCACCCCTATTCTTTTTTCTTAATTGAAGCATAGTTCACATACAAAAATTGAAACAAGATTAGTTTCAAGTGCACAGCATAGTGATTTGACGATCCTGTATATCACGAAATGCTTACCATGGTAATTGGAGTCACTGCCACCATACAACTTTATTATAATATCATTATAATATGCTGTACAATATGCTGTAGTCTTTAACTCCATGACTTATGTATTTCATAACTGGCAGTCTGTACCTAGGATGGGCTAAGTACAGTTTTTAGGACAACTTGGCAGTTTATTATATTAAAACCTTAAAAACACACAGACCCTTTTACCCAATAATTTTTTCCTTTAGGATTTATTCTGCAGAAAGAGTTGAATCCTGTGCAAAAAAAAAAAAAAAAATTAGCAGCATTGTTCAGGATAATCGAGAACTTCTCCCCAACTGTTTCATAAAAATTTCTCACCCCACCCCTCTACTTGCCACTATGAGAGATGAGGAAATTTATACTTAAATTTCCCCTCCATTTATCCCTTATCCTATAATTTTGTGTAAGTCCTATTATTTTTAGGTTGCCAAGGCTTACATTATTTACATCTGTTTTATCATTGTGAGTAAGTCTTCCATGTTCTGATTCTAAAAATGGAAGGCCAATAGACTTCATTTACCACATGATGATCATGTAAGTGTTCCTTCTGGAATTTTGAGAAAGCACCACAGGCAGGGATTTTCATCTGCTTGAACATGGATGCGGCCCAAAAGCGTAGAGGAGGACAGCGCCTTGGTAAGCATTGAATAAATATTTAAATACGTATTTGTTGAATAAGTGAGACTATTCAGTGGTATGATTGGATTCACAGAGAAGAGAATGTCATTCTTTGTCATTAGAAATGCGGCTGGAGAGAGGCCAGAATGTGGCTCAGTTCTTCCGAGAGAGCTAAGGAAGTGACCTGGGAACTTGCTTAAAATATAGCGTCTCGGGGCGCCTGGGTGGCTCAGCCGGTTGGGCGTCCGACTTCGGCTCAGGTCATGATCTCGCAGTCCGTGAGTTCGAGCCCCGCGTCGGGCTCTGGGCTGACAGCTCAGAGCCTGGAGCCTGTTTCGGATTCTGTGTCTCCCTCTCTCTCTGACCCTCCCCTGCTCATGCTCTTTCTCTGTCTCAAAAATAAATAAATGTTAAAAAATTAAAAAAAAAAATACAGCGTCTTGCATCGGGATCTGCGAAGAGCACGTGGGAATTCGCATCTTTAAGATGCACTCAGTGTGGTCCTCCTACACGTCCCTGATGGAGAATCATCACCCTGTTGGATCCTTTTTCTTTTCATTCTGGCCTCATTCGTTCTTTCTGGGCCACATACAGATGCCACAATATGCTGTATCCTATGTGGTCTTTTTATTAGAGCCTTTTTGCTAGAATTCCTAGGATAGATTTAAAAAAAAAAAAAACCAGACTATGGCCAATAAATTATGAGTTCTTGTTTTTTTTACATGTCTTTCTCTTACCTTCACGTTGATATAAGGTGTGGGTGGGTCTAGAATTCTAGGCTCCAAAGTCTTCACCCAGAATTCTGAAGCATGGCCCCATGACAGTCTTGGGTCCAGTATTGCCAGTGAAAAGTCTGGTGGAAAAGCCTAATTCCCTTACCTTCTACAAAGCCTGCTTTATCTCTGAGGGTTTTAGGATCTCTTCTTGACCTTACCTCTGAATTTTCACTGGAATATGTTTGCTTGTGAGTTTCAGATAAAATGAAATCCTGCTGGCCCTCAGTGATTTCTTAGCTTGAGGACCATCTTCCTTAGAGCACTGGGCTGAAGGAGAGGTGGTGATGCTACCACACCCTCTAGGTTAGAGGTCGGCAAACCTTTTCTGGAAAAGTGAGCATTTTAGATAGGGAACATTGGAGGCTTTGCAGGCCACGTTTCAGCCTTTGCTGAAATGACTCTACTCCGCCATTGAGAAATGTGAATGAATGACTATGGCTGTCTCCCAGTGAAGCTTTACTTGTGCACCCTGAAATGTGAGTTTTGTATGTTTTCACGCCGCAAAATATTATTCTCGTTTGGATTTTTTCCAACCATTGAAGAGCGATCCAGAGCGTTCAGGCTACACAAAAACAGGCAGAGTTGGGTTTGGTCCTCAGACCTAATTTTGCTCACCCCTGCTCTAGGCCAACGGAGAAAGCACAATATAGTATTTTTCCCAGTTTGAGAGGCTCTCCAGTGTATTTATTGTGTTTATTCTGTATGTTCTTTTTTTTCCTGCCATTAACATCCCCTTTCCTAACCGGAGGTAGTTTGATTCCCAGAAAACAGACTGCCTTTCAAAGGATAAGCCAGCTTGTTGTTGGGGTTGTTTTGGTAACTCCAGGGGAAGGACGGTGTATGAATATGGATTCACCTCAGGCAGACCTGGGTCCTGATTTTACAGAATTATATAAATGATTACAACAAACCAAAGAAGATAAAGATGTAACTGTATGCTGGTCCCAGGTAGTAAATTAGTACATCAGAAACACATCTCCACGGAGTCAACATTTTCTTTTTTTTTTTCTTTTCTTTTTTACATTTTCCTGATGAAGTTGATCTAGTTACCATTCCCACTTCCCAGAAGGTGCCCCTGGGCCAAGCAGCATTTACACTTATTGTTTTAAAAATTATTTTCTCTCTGTTGTGGTTTCTTTCCATTTCTTCTAGAATTCCTAATGGTTGAGTGTTAAACCTTGGATCTATCTTCTATGTCTCTGAATTTTTCTCTCTCTCTCATCTTTTCCATCTTGTCTTTTTGCTCTACACCTTAGATCTATTTGGTTTCATTTTCCAGATCACTAACGTGGTGTTTCTCTATGTCCATGACGTTCTCTGTACTCAAGGAATGTCTTATTTCAGTAAGCACGTTCTAGTTTCCAAGAACTTTGAGGCTCCTATTACTCCTTTTACACAGCAATAAATAAAGCTGTGTGCAGTAAGTGGAACAGCTTATATTGTAAGTATGTCTTCTAAATACCGTTCCCACAAAAAGGAAAGCAGGCTTCTTGGAGGAAAGGTTAATTCCAGGTCTGGACCAAGAAATATGCAAGATGAACTGCAACCACTCATTGGACGGAATAGCCAGGGAAAGTCATAATGAGGACTGAGGTTGTGTGTGAAGGGCTCCAGAGCCAACCTGGAGCGGCTCCCACAGGCCAAACATGGGACAGTTGGAGCATTAACAGTGGTAATAACTATGATGGATGGAAACACAAAATATGTTAAAAGAAATGAGCTCATAATGGCAAGAATACAATATCTCCCTTTGGAGTATCCTAGGGAACCAATCATTATTTTTTTAAAGTGGCAGTAGAGGAAAAGAAACAGACACTTATCTTGTCTTTGTTACATAAACTGCTCTTCTGGTTAACAGAATAGATGATTCAGGGAAGTGTCTTGTTATGGGTGTATTTCAGCAAATAAATGAAGAAGGGATCGGTAGAGTTTGAAAAACATCATTTTGCAACATCTAGCAACATCTAACATGGATTTAGGCAGTGATCATTAACAGCTGCCAACATCACAAAAAGAGAGACAAGCAGACACGAAGGGCCTCTTGAAGGAAGTTCACAACGCTTCCTATGAAGTTGTTTTGCCTCCCATCCACCCCAGTCAAAATCAAATCAGAATCTGATAATGTCTCTAAATCTAACTACCAATTTACGGAAGAAACAGACAACAGAAGAACACGTTAAAAGACACCATGGACACACTCAGCAGAATCCAGACTGTGGGGGATTCTGCTAGACCAACAGCTCAATTGATTCTTCAAAAATTAATTTCAAGGGAAAGAAGAAACAGTGACTGAGGCTGAACCTACAGATTAAAAGGGACTTAAGAGGCATATTAACTAATCATGATGTGTGTTCAGGGAAATTTGAATGCTGATTGGTTATTGGATGATATTAAGGAAATGTTAATTTTGCATATGTGATTATGGTATTGTGATTATATATTTTTTCTAAATGTTTATTTTTGAGAGAGAGAGAGAGAGAGAGAGAGTGAGAGAGTGAGCGCAAGTGGAGGAGGGGCAGAGTGAGAGGGAGACAGAGGATCCAAAGTGGGCTCTGTGCTGACAGCAGAGAGCCCCATGTGGTGCCCGAACCCACAAAATGTGAGATCATGACCTGAGCCAAAGTCAGACGCTTAACTGACTGAGCCACCCAGGTGCCCCTGTAATTATGTTTTTTAAAAGAGAGATACAAATGGGCGCCTGGGTGGCTCAGTCAGTTGAGCATCCAACTTTGGCTCAGGTCATGATCTCATGGTTCATGGGTTTGAGCCCCGCATCAGGCTCTGTGCTGATAGCTCAGAGCCTGGAGCCTGTTCCAGATTCTGCATCTCCCTCTCTCTCTGCCCCTCCCCCACTCGCACTCTGTCTCCCTCTGTCTCAAAAATAAATAAACATTAAAAAAATTTATTTAAAAAAAAGAGAGATACAAGCAGAATCTTTTACCTAAGACTACTGGGCTGTTTATGAATGAAAGCTGTGATGAGTGGGATGTGCTTTAAAATAATGTGGGATGGGAGCTGATGGGATTATAGACAAAAATTGGCCATGCGTTAGTAATGGGTGCATTTGAGTAATCGGTATATGCGGTTCACTATATAATCTCTCTACTTATGTCAGTGTTTGAAATTCCCCAAATGAAAAGTTTAAAAAGCAAAGTGAAAAGACAGATGATAAATTTGTGGAAATATTTTCATCATACATCACAGACACAGAGTTAATCTGGTTACTGTATGGAGTGGCTAGGAATCTGGCACAAAAGGAGGTAACAACCCAATAAAAAAGAAAAACAATTAAAAATTGCCAATTCACCAAAAAAGGAATCTAAAATGGCCTTAGAATGTAAGAAATACGCTCACCCTCACTTAGAAGGGAAATGAGAATGAAACTGTATGAAGAAAGCATCTCTTACCCATTGGATAGGCAAAAATCCCAAAGATTAACAACATAGTCTGTTGGTGAGGCTCTGAAGGAAAAGAGCCCTCTCATACAATGTTGGGGGAAGTTGCAAAATGATGTAGCCCCTAAGGAGAGCCTTTGGCAATATCTCTCAGGATTACAAATGCCTTTCGCCTTTGGCCAAGCAATCCCATGTCTATGATCATACCATATAGACATGCCCAACAACCTATGAAGTGGAGCTTAGTTTATAAAGTGACAAATTGGAAAAGCAACCCAAGTGTTTGTGCATGGAGGACTGATCAGGTACACCACAGTATATCCTCTGAATGAAGTAATGTACGCCATGAAAAAAATGAAAAAAACCCTCTATGTATTGATGTGGGAAGGTCTCCAAGGGCACATTACTGAGTGGAAAAAAAGCTGAAGGGTATTGTAGTGGCAGGGGTTGAATTGTGTCCCCTGAGAATTCCTGTGTTGACGCCCTAACCCTCAGAATGTCACCTTATTTAGAGATTAGGTCTTTAAAGAGGTAACCGAGTGCAGACGAGGTCATTAGGATAAGCCCTAACCCAATTTGACTGGCGAAATACTTGCAAAAGGGGAAATCTGGAGGCAGACATGCATATGGGAGGAGCGCTATAAGAGCATGAAGACGGCCATCTACAAGCCAGGGAGAGAGGCCTGGACTAGATCCTTCCCTCCCAGCCCAGAGAGAGCACTGACCCTGCCATCAGCTTGATTTCAGACTCCAGAACAGAGAGGGTAGATTTCTGTCATTTAAGCCACCTGGTTTGTTACGGCAGCCCTAGGAATCTAACCCATGTAGTATGCCACATTCCACGTGAGACAGGAAGGAGAATAAGTATATTTTGTCATATTTGATTGCATTTGCACATAAAGTAAGGCTGAAGGGCAAGGATGGGAGTGAAACTTCTCAACATATCCCTTCCCATTTTTTCTTTGAGTTTTGAATCATGCAAATATAGAACACACTTTAAAAGCTAAAAATTAGAATAAATGTAGGATTTATATTGTGTTTTTCTCTTTTTAATGTCTATTTTTTGAGAGAGAGAGAGAGCGTGAAGGGGGGGGAGAAGCAGAGAGAGAGAGAGAGGGAGACACAGAGTCTGAGTTGTCAGCACAGAGCCCACGGTAGGACTCGAACTCACAAACTGCAAAATCATGACCCGAGCCGAAGTCAGATGCCTAACTGACTGAGCCACCCAGGCGCCCCTGTACTGTGTTTTTCTTTAATGTTCTGAGTCATCTCTGATTCCTTCAAGTTCCTGTCCGTCTTTCTCTTACTTGGTGCCAGTTTTCCTCAAATGTCTGGTGACCATTCGTTGCCACGTGTGTTTAATTAAGGAAAGACAGTCCTGGGCGGTGTCGGTTTCTGTGCCGTGGGTCTCTGTTTTCCCCAGTGCTGGATCCCCTGCTGGCAGGTTGTGTGTGAGCCGGGAGTGGAAGCCTACAGTGGGGAGAGGTCCCTGCGTGGTACAGGTCAGGGAGCTGGCTGGCTGACTGGGAGCCCATGGCCGCATGGCAAGCAGAGCTGTGTTCTGCTCTATCCCGGTCCTGGGCTGAGGGACTTCTCTTTCCCTCCTGTATCCTCCCCTGTGTCTGCCTGTGCTCCACTCTGCTTCTCTTGCCAAGGACCTCAGCTGAGGCCTTGCCCTTTCTTTGGAGTGCCTTCGCTGCTGCCAGGAACTGTTTGACAGAGACAGGAGGACTCAGATTTTCCCAGTGGTCTGGATGTGACTTAGATGCCCAAGAGTGGCTCCTGTCTCTGTACCTGCAGGTACCCATCAGGGGGCTTCTCCAGGGCTCCCCTGGGAAGAAGGCCTTTACCCTCTGCCCTGATTTCTCTATCCATCAGGCTCCAACTGCTTTCTCCCTCCCTAAAATGCCTCTGAAATCCTGGTCTGCAGGGGGCACCCTTTGTTGCCTTCCAATGTTATTATAGCTTTATTACAGCTCAGAAACAGAAAGAATAGTTGTTTTCTCCCATCCTTACAAAGTCTGTTGGGAAGCAGGGGTGGCAGGTGTGTATGCTCCTGAAACAGGTCCCGGGGACCTCGCTGTTGCAGCATCGTCGTTATCTCCACTTGTCAAGTCAAGAGTACACAAGTTCATTATACTCATTTCAGAAGACAGGGAAATATAATACATGTAAGTAAGGTGTCAGAATCCATCAGTATTCAAGAAAAAAAAATTGACCTATATATTTCCAGCAGAGAGGGATTGTCTGAAGGAAATTGGTTTTCCACTAAGGAAAGGCTGGAGGTGCGTAAAGTGGGGGTGGGGTGGGGGGAGGTGTTGGTGCCCAGAGACCAGGGCGTAAATGAATGTGCTGATGCCCCCGTTGGTGTCCACCACGCCGTCACTGTGGAGTGGGTGTGTTGCTCGTCTCTGTAGATGCTGGGCTCCCTTTGCTGCTGCAAACAGCCGGAACCTGCCTGTGGCATCTGGGTGGCATGGGTGCCTGGAAAAGCCCAGCTGGATCCCTGCTATCAGGGCGTCCGCACCAGGGTGTTTCTCGCTTCCTTCCCCAACTGCATAATGAAGAAAAAGAAAGGATGAAATTGAAACATTCACGGACACAACTAAGTTATGGGGGAACTGACAAGACATTCCTGGAGGTTCAGCAAACAGCTCAGGAGCCAGACTGCCTGGTTCAATCTCTGCCACTTAGCAGGGCAGGGATGGCTGTGCCTCAGTTTCCCCACTGGGGGAGTGATAAGAGCAGCACTTCATGGGGTTTTTGTAACGATAAATGAGTTAATGCACGCATGGTCCTCAGAACAGTGCCTGGAACAGTCGTCCTTTGTGAACACTAGGGCACTCAAAGAAGTGACTCTGTTTTAAAAATGCTTTTCTCATTTGGTGGAACTGGACTTTATGGAAGGATATTTAAAAAAAATTTTAATGTTCATTTATTATTTTTAAGAGACAGTACGAGTGGGAGAGGGACAGAGAGAGAGGGAGACACAGAATCTGAAGCAGGCTCCAGGCTTTGAGCTGTCAGCACAAAGCCTGATGCGGGGCTCAAACTCATGAACTTGGAGATTATGACCTGAGCCGAAGTCGAACACATAACCGACTGAGCCACCCAGGTGCCCCTATGGAGGGATATTTTTATACCCTTTAGTGAAGGAGTTCATGTTTCCAAAATCCACAAATCACTGGAAGTTTCTGAGCAGAGAACCATGTGATATGAAGAGTGTGTGACTTAATTGTACCACAGATCATGACCTTTAACCATTTTGAATAACTAATTTACCCCAAATACATTTTTGTCACAAGGGCTCTTAATATAAAAATATTAAGTATTTAAACTTAATTTTTACTTCTACCCATCTCTCAATAAACGTGAAAAATATAGACTAAGGAGAAAAAGGAGCAGGAGTGGTGAAGGTTTTATGACAGCTGATTGACTATTATTGAGTTTGGAATTTGAAAACTTGGGTTGGAGTCGCCATCTTGCCTCTCACCAGCTGTGTTACTCTGAGTCATATAAATATTGCCTCATTTTATCTTCTTTCCAAAAAAGCGAGGGGGTACTGGACCAGGTACAGTCCAACCTAACAAGCCCTCCTAACCTTGTTAGGTTACAGTTCTATGTTAAACTATTATGGATTGAGATTGAATTGATTCAACCATGACATACGACCCCATACATGTGTAATCAGATTGCCCACTGATGAAATAAAGACCATGTGAGGGTAGGAGTCTTATAATTAGTACACTTCGTTTTCATACAAGGTATAGTATAGGGGTGCCTTGGTGGTTCAGTCGGTTAAGCGTCCGACTCTTGATTTTGATCATGATCTCACAGTTCGTGGGAGCTTGCTTGGAATTCTCTCTCCCTCTCTCTCTCTGCCCCTCCTCTGCTCATTCTTTCTCTCTCTTTCTCCCTCTCAAAATACATGAATAAACTTAAAAAAAAGGTGTAGGATATATTTTCAAATTTGAAATAATAAAGTAAAAATTAGTGATTTTCAATATAAAATAATTTTTCATTTCCAAAAATATCTCCCCTATTGTTTTTTTAATTTCAGAATCTCCTGGGCATCTCTGTAAAGTGTGTGAAACATGAAACGATTTGGGGCACCTGGGTGGCTCAGTTGGTGGAGTGTTCTACTCTTGACTTTGGCTCAGGTCATGATCTCACGGTTCTTGGGATTGAGCCCTGCATCTGGCTCAGCGCTGACAGTGCGGAGACTGCTTGGGATTCTGTCTCTCTCCCTCTGCCCCTCTCCCCATCTCGTGCTCTCTCTCACTCTCTCAAAGTAAATAAATAAACATTTTTTAAAAAGAGAGAAAAATTAAATGATTTATGCACAGCTTTTCAGGAGGGCTTGGAGAGCTCTGCTACTTTGACAAGAGAATTCTAACCTCTCAGCATGACATAAAGTGAAGATCATGATCTGGTGTCTGTTCTCCATCCCTTCTCCTCATCTACTCCTTCCTCACCTCCCAAACTTCCATTCTGGCATTAAGACAACTCTTAGCCATTTCTCAATGTCCTCTGCATCCCCACTGTCCAGCATGTGGTAGGCGCTCAACAAATGTTTGTTAAGTGGACATCTCGATTTTGCTTTGATCTGCATTCAAAAGATAAATAGATGTTCCAAAGAGGGAGGTCAATTCACAAACTATAGAAGGCTCAGAGGGACTGGTGTACTTTAACTTTATTCAACTTTATTTTTTTAAATTTTCTTTATTAAAAAAAACTTTTTAAATGTATATTTATTTTTGAGAGAGAGAGAGGGGGGCAGAGAGAGAGAGGGAGACAGAAAATCCAAAGCAGGCTCCAGGCTCTGAACTGTCAGCACAGAGCCCGACGCGGGGCTCGAACTCTCAAACCGTGAGATCATGACCTGAGCTGAAGTCGGACGCCCAACCGACTGAACCACCAGGCACCCCTAATAGTTTGACTTTAAAGGTAACTTTAAATGAGAGGAGTCCTTCAGGGAACAATGTGTTTGTTATCCCACAGATGCTCCGGGGTAGAGTGAGGAGGGAGGCAGCATGACCCAGTGCAGAGGGAAGCCTGTTGGACTGGGGCACCTGTGGTTGCACAAGTATTGAACACCTGGTCGATAACTGGTATGGCAGGGACACCTCAGCAGCATCCTGGATGCTCCTTTCCACACCTCCTTCAGGTGTTAACCTACAGATTTCCCCCCAGCATTTTATTATGAAAATATCTCAACATACAGAAAATTTGAAAGAATTGTACAGCACTTTAGAGTCAGACAGGAAGTTTTATTCACTCTGACATGGGGGTCTCTCTACCTAATGCAATGGCTTGTAGGTGGGGCTGCAGCCATCCAGTGTGCAGGTGAGTAATATTTTAACATTTTGGATCCTGGAGAGTCAGGAACTCACGGTTTTGTTCATGCTGCCTTTTGGGGAGTGGGCTGGAATAATTTTGCCTTTTCTTCCCATCTGGCTATGAACAAACCCTCCATATATTTTAAGGCACCGTTCAACTAGCACCATTAAAGCCGACTGAATCTCTCCCTTCCACACAAGGCCTTCCCTTGACCTTTCTTAGGGCACTTAACCATTCTCTGCGTGTGGGCTCCTTTTCTGGACACGTTTTATATCTCATTGGCCGTGAGCTCCTGTCAGGGTAGGCGCCCTTCCCTCTGTGTCCTCGGCTTTCCCACAGCACCTTGCAGGCAGCAGGGACTTCAAGTTGCCCGGGCAGGGACTGAGAATCTGTGCGTGGGGACTGAAGTGTCACAGATATGTGTGTCTGGGAATGGGCCTGTTCAGTAGGAGCTGGTGAGAGCTGCATTTGGGGCGTGTGCCTGCTCTCTTGCGCTGTAAAAATAGCCACAGACGAAGCCTATCATCAATCTGCAGAGGAAGCCACCTCAGGAACACCCAGAAAGCCACCTGCTGAGAATATCACACCAAACTGGGGGGGGGGGGTGTTGAAAGAGTAGGTGTTGTTAAGAATATGGGAATCAGAAATGTGATCTATATGGAAAACAGCAGCTCATTAGCATGTGTCAAGTGTGGACCAGGGGAGGGTTGGCTTTCTCCATATCCCTGAGGGTTTGGATCAGTAGGCAGGAGTGACTCTACCCGATTTGTAAAAATGACATGATTTCTCACCCCGGAAGCCTCGGGTTCCTCTTCTTTAGAACCCATACTCACCAAGATGCCCTCTGATTTTTACTGTTTTCCAAGCAGGCTTCTGAGCTGGGAAGAAAACCTGGCAGGCTGCCGACACGAATACTGCAGGATACTTGGCAATCACATTTAGTTTAAAAAAAAAAAATTGCGCTTATTTTTTCAATTATAAAAATAATACATGCTTATAATAGAAAATTGGGAAGTATTAAAAACTAGAAAGGAAGAAATAATTATTCATGATTTCACTGCCCAGAACACCCACTGTTAACATTTTAGTGTATTTTCTTCCAGTCATTTGCTATGAATTTTTATATAGTTGGATATATTTTTGGGGTGCACTCTTGATCTTTCACTTTTGACTTGAAGTTATAACACGAGCATTTGTCCATGATGGATGACTGTTATAGGTATTTACCACCTAGAGTTTTACTTCTATTTTTCTAGCTTTTTAAACTCTTCAGAGACATCAATAAAATTAGAAGTATACACATTTTTTTTTTTTTTTTGCTCACCACAGCAGTAGAAGCTCATGGTAGCAAAAAACATCAAAGAGGACAGGAAAATATAATTTGGAAAAGAGAAAGTTTCTTACACTTCCTCTCCTCAGAATCACCATCATGGGGTGAGCTTTTCTATTCTTATGTGAACATTCATATATTTATACACGTGTACAATTTTAAGATTTCTAGTACTTATTCATTACAGTATGAAGTAAGTATTTGAAAGGGCGAGTGTGCAGAATAAAATGTGGACGGCCATGCCCAGCACACCCTCATTCCCTTCCCTCAGGGTGACAGCACTTAGGAATTTGGAATCTGTGTGTCCAGTTCCATCCCTGAGCACTTACGTACAGATGATCATGTTCATTCACATTTTGCTGAGGGCTGCTAGAGCAGTGGAATTGAATATGTGAAACAAACACGGAGTATGTGACCTTCACCGCCTGGCATACATATGTGACTTTGCTGGGCAGAGGCGTTTTGCAGATGTAATTAAGGTTACTACTCAGTTATTGTCTGCCTAGTATAATGTCACATGTCCATTGTACCTCAGTTAGGGGGGAAAGGTGGAAAAGGCAAGTAGAGAAATTCTAAGCACAAGATGGCTTGAAGACAGGAGGGGCCATGTAGCTGGAAACGGGGTCATCGCCCCTACAACCAAAAGGAGCTGATTTCTAGAAGTCGGTTCTTCCCCAGAGACTCCAGGTAAGAGGCTGGCAGCCAACACCTTGATTTCTGACTTGTGAGCCCTGGGCAGAGAATCCAGCCATGCTGTGTCAGACTTCTGAACTACAGAGGTGAGAGCTAATAAATGGGTGTTGTTTTAAGTCACTATGTTTGAGATCATTTGCTATGCAGCCTGGAAAATGAATACAGATTTGTGTTGTATTGTAGATCTTTACGATCCGGCTCTTTGCGGTAAAAGTTTGCTGACCGTGTACTAGACAGCCCCCATTTTTCTTTCTCCATTGAAATTTCCTGAGCCTTTACCTCTTCTGGATGATTATTGTGGAAGGTGCCTCCAGGTCCCTAAAAAACATTTTCATATCACTCCTTCCTTTTCAGGTTTTCTTCCAGACTATGGATTCCCACCCTGAAACTCAAAGTGGGCTTAGCTTCCCACTCTGGCCCATCCTCGCCCTCCCATGGTTTTAGTGTGATTATGCCAATGGTCAGTGTTCATACTATCATGGCTACGGAAATACTATTTGCAACTATGCAATTGCCCAATGTAGTAAACTATAATTACCTTTTCTTTTTCCCCACACAACTTTTGTTTTCCCTGGAGTTAGTAATTGTCTTTTGTTTTCGTGAACTTTGTGTTAATTCAGTCCCAAACTCCTTACCCATTGTCTATATTTCCTCACAATACATCAGATACACTACCAGTTCATCTTCCCCAGGGTCTCTTCTGGACTGAGCCACTCCAACTCGGACCATGGCACAGTTGTCCTTCTGGAATGTCTCTTCAACATCATCTTGCTCATACGCTTTCCTTTGTCCCTATGTGGGATCTACTATTTTCTGGATTCCTAATGCCTTCTCTATCTTGGTTGAGTCATTTGTTTGAGAATGTCCTTCAGGAGCTTCTTCAGAGAGTATGTGTAGGAGGCAAATTTCTTGAGAATCTTACATTTGAAAATGTCTTTATTTTACTCTCACACTTGACTGATAGTTTGGCTGAGGAAAGAGGTCTTCTAGGCAGGAAAAGAGGGTTGCCTTGCTGCCAACCAGGTTCTAGTGTTGCTCTTTAGAAGTCCAACTCTGTGTGGTGGGTAGAGTAATGCCCCCATCCCAAAGATTCCCTGGCCATTATCTCTGGAACCTGTGAATGTGTGACAAAAGGGATTTTGCAGGTATGATTAAATTAAGGATTTTGAAACAGGGAGATTATCCTGGTGGGTTGAATATAGTGGCAAGCATTGTCCTAGGAGGAAGACAGAGGGGTTGGAGTCAGAGAAGAAGATGTGAGAGTGGAGGCAGAGGTGGCACGGCGGGCAGAGAGGGAGGGGCTTGAAGATGCTACTCATCTGGAAGACAGAGGGACCATGAGCCAAAGAATACAGGTGACCTCTAAAAGCTAGAAAAGGCAAAGAAACAGATTCTTCCCCCCAGAGTCTTCAGAAGAAACACACCTCAGCCTGCCCCATGACTTCAGCCCAGTGAAACCTGTTTGGGACTCTTGGCCTCCAGAACTAAGTTTATGTCATCGTAAGCCACTAAATTTGTGGTTATTTTTTATAGCAGCAGCGGGAAATGAATATAAATGCCATTCAATGAAAGTCTGACAGATAGTCTGATTATAGGTGGTTGACAGTCTGATTCTTGATCTTTTCCCCTCAGGCTTTCTCTGTCTCTGGAAACTTGTAGGATCTCTTCTGCCTCCAGCATCCTTCGGGTTCAGGATGGTGTGCCTCAGTGCGCATTTGGTGGATCTCTATGATGTGGCAACTCATCTTCTGGGGGGGGAGCACAGCTACACTCTTCCCCCACTGGTCCCCACTCACCCTCTGTTTGATTATCTTTTTTTCTGAAATGCCTGCCATTTGAATACTGGACCTCACAGACCAGTCTTTTAATTTTCTCAGCTTTTCTGCTTTACTTTCCAGCTCTTTGTCTTTTGTTTACTTTGTGTCCTTTTATCTTCTAAACTTTCTGTTGAGCTTTTCATTTCGGCCATCATGACTCTAATTTCTGGGATTTCCTTTTTGTTCTCTGAATGTTAATTTTGTGTGTGTGTGAGAGAGAATTCGAACCTGAGCATGTCTCTCTGTCTCTGTCTCTGTTTCTGTCTCTGTGTGTGTGTCTCTGTCTCTGTCTCTGTCTGTCTCTCTCTCTCTCTCTCACACACACACACACACACACACACACACACACACACCCCGCTAGTGGAGGAGGGGCAGAGGGAGAGAGAGAATCTCAAGCAGGCTCCAGGGTCAGTGTGGAGCCCAATGGGTGTCTTGATCTCATGACCCTGATAAATGACCTGAGCCAAAATCAAGAGTCAGATGCTTAACTGAGCCACCCAGGTGCCCCATGAATGTTAATTTTTATAGTATCTTGTCTGTTTCATGGTTGCATTATCTTCTTTGATCTTTCTGAGGCTATTAATAATCTTTTTGTTTTAAACATTCTTCTCTTTGCAAAAATCTCTGTTTTCTCCAGATTTTCATTCTCTGTTTGTCTCCATCTTGGCCCATGTCTACCTGCACCTGGGTATCCTCTTGCACGTTAGAGCTTTCCCTCTGCTATGCCCTGATGCCTCTTCACAGTCAGGAATGGGGCACTAAAGCAATTATTGGAAACCGGGGGCCTAGGTGGGGCCTGTCAACTTGGCGCCTCACTGCAGGGTGCTGTGGCTAGGTCGCTTGGTTGGGGATGTCCCAGTGTCATTCCACAGATTCCATCCAGAAAGATTCTCTGGTCTCCTGCCTCAAGGTGAAGATTTCTGGAAACGGAGCCAGGAGAACAACTGGGGATTTCAGCATCAAATATACACATAATCTTTTTGGTTTTTTTGGTATGACAACATTGCCTTCGACCGTGCCTCGTGTTTCCCAGTGCAGAAGACTCCCTTTTATACTCTCCCCTCCCAGAACGTTTCTCATCCTCTGCTAGGTTGGGAGAAAGGCAATAATGTGGAGTGGGGCGAGGTCTCAGCGGGTGGCTTCTCCCGAAATCCCCCTCATCACCATCATTGTCACCCCTACTTCCAAAGGTGTCCAGTGCCTCTCGTTCCTGGGCATCCCGGGATTCTGCAGAGGTTCCTCTGGTTTCTCCACTTCCAGCCGAACACTTTGTCTTCCTGGGCGGCTGAGTGTGCCATTCACCTGTCCTCCCTCTGGGTTCCAGCTCCCAAAGCTGGGTCACAATTGTCTCTCTCCTGCCTCCTCTCCCTATAGGTTCTGACTTTTTAAAGTGACCTTCTTCTTGGCATCTAAAGGGGGTTTTGGAAGAGAACAAAATAGACACCTGTTTTCAATCTGCTGTCTCCACCTGCTGTGACTTATTGGGCACCTCAGGAAAATACTTCTTTTAACAGCTCTTTCCTTACACAACAATATTCTTTTCAATAGCAATCGTGAAATAATAATCATGGAGAAGACTATCTAGAAGAGAAATGCCACAGTGAAAATTTTCTTTTATTGAACTTCACACATAGAATCATGTCAGCACACAAACACGAACAAAGAAAAAGCAATGGATTAACATTTTTAATTGGATTAATTTAAAAGGGGGAATATGCAGTGAACTCTCACACTCTATTTCAGTGTTTTAAATTTTAAACAGAAATTAAAAATTCCAAGTCATCATGTAAAAGAATAGCAGAACTGCAGGAACTCAAGTTCCCTTTTCTCCTCTGCAAAATCACTGTTTTTTTTTTTTAATCTGCTATCTCAAAGTGGAACATGTGATATCCATACCGTGTATACACTGGAGATAGGAGTCCGAAGCAAGTGTAAATGACTCCAGACTTCCCGCCTGTGTTGGGACCCAGAAGTTCTCTGAATGGACTAGGCAAACTGTTCCCACTGTGCTGCCCTTAGCATATACATCACATTCTAGAAGGTTCTTAAAGTATTTTTAAAGTAAAATTTGTTGACCACCTACCGTATGCTAGATACTGCTCAGAGCTTTCACCTGTATTCTCTGTATATGGATATATGTAATTGAGTTGTCGTCTTTTTTTCTTTTTAATGTTTTGATTTAATTGAGAGAGAGAGACAGAACAAGTGGGGTTGGGGGGTGGGGTAGGTGGGACAGAGAGAGAGAGAGGGAGACAGAGAATACAAAGCAGGTTTCAGGCTCCAAGCTGTCAGCACAGAGCCCGATGCGGGGCTCGAACTCACGGACTTTGAGATCATGACCCGAGCCAAAGTCAGATACTTAACCGACTGAGCCACCCAGGCGCCCCGAGTCCTCTTCTGATGATTTTGGCAATGTTCACTGCCTGCTAGGTCAAGTGGTTCCATGTCAACTGTGCCTGCAGTCAACACTGAGATGGAAAACCCTCCTCTAATGAAGTTGGGCTGCGGGTTACCCGTCACCCAGCTGCATGAGTAAACGATTTGTATAAATGTGTGGAGAAACTGAGGGAGGGATTTCCAATCCCCTTGAGAGGCTTTCCTCCTTGGTTCCCCTCCCATCCTGCAGCCGAATTCCTGACTCATTCATAAGGAGTCTGTCGCTGGCTCAGCTTGTCATGGCTGCTGTGGTCGTGGCTGTTGATGTCACTTGCGGAAGTTCATGTTTGTGTGAAGGTATTTTACAAGACAGTTTCCCTCTTACTTTTTCTGCCTCAGCTTGTGAACCTCACTGTGCATGTTGTTGTCAGGAACAAACCTGACCATGTCCCAGAGTGGGGGTGAAGCTGATGGGTCTCTTCCGCTCTGCGTTGACCGCTACCCACTGACAGTGCCAAATCCACTGTGAGCAGAGACCCCTTGTTCGTGTCCCCAAAAGTCTTACTGAAACCTACCCCCCCATGGGATGGCATTAGGAGGCAGGGCCTCCAGGAGGTAACTAGGTGATGAGGGTGGAGCCCTCATGAATGGAATTAGCGCCCTTAGGAAAGAGACCCCAGAGAGCTTTCTAGCCCCCTTTCAGCCATGTGAGGACCTGATGAGAAGTCAGTCATCTGCAACCAGGAAGAGAGTTCTCACCAGAACCTGATCAGGCTGGGATACCGAACTTGGACTTCCAGCCTACAAACCATGAGAAACAAATTTCTGTCGTTTAGAAGTCACCTCATCTACCGTGAGGAGCTATAGCAGCCAAAATGAACTAGGACATCTTTTTCTTTTTTTAATGTAAGTACTTTCATTTATTTTCTACATTGTCATTGGAAGAAGCAACAGGTCGGTAGGATGCAGAAGGTCTCTTGAATACATTGCCTCCTTGAATACATCATCTCAGACCCTCTTGTATGTAACTCAAATTCTTTCCCTTCATTACATCTTATTTTTCTCCTCCAGCTTTCACTGTGACAAATTTCAAATCCACCCCCAAAGTTAAAAGAATAATACGATGAAAAAGTATATGCTTGGGGCGCCTGGGTGGCGCAGTCGGTTGGGCGTCCGACTTCAGCCAGGTCACGATCTCGCGGTCCGGGAGTTCGAGCCCCGCGTCAGGCTCTGGGCTGATGGCTCGGAGCCTGGAGCCTGTTTCCGATTCTGTGTCTCCCTCTCTCTCTGCTCCTCCCCCGTTCATGCTCTGTCTCTCTCTGTCCCAAAGGTAAATAAACGTTGAAAAAAAAAATTAAAAAAAAAAAAAGTATATGCTCTGTATCAACAATTTACCAACTGTGACATTTTGTTTTAGCGTTTTCCCTTCCTCCCTGGCCTTCTCTCTTTCCTCATTACACTTACATACACAAATACACATTTAAAAGTCATTGGAAAGCTGGGCGCCTGGGTGGCTCAGTTGGTTGAGCATCTGACTTCGGCTTAGGTCATGATCTCACCGTTTATGAATTCGGGCTCCGCGTCGGGCCCTGTGCTGACAGCTCAGAGCCTGGAGCCTGCCTCGGATTCTGTGTCTCCCTCTCTCTGTGCCCCTCCCCTGCTCACTCTCTCTCAAAAATAAACAAACATTACAAAATTTTAAAAAATCATTGGAAACTAAATTTCAGGCGTCGTGATATTTCACCTTTAACGGGGCGCCTGGGTGGCGCAGTCGGTTAAGCGTCCGACTTCAGCCAGGTCACGATCTCGCGGTCCGTGAGTTCGAGCCCCGCGTCAGGCTCTGGGCTGATGGCTCAGAGCCTGGAGCCTGCTTCCGGTTCTGTGTCTCCCTCTCTGCCCCTCCCCCGTTCATGCTCTGTCTCTCTCTGTCCCAAAAATAAATAAACGTTGAAAAAAAAAAAAATTAAAAAAAAAAAAAAATAAAATAAAAACATCAGCATGTAGTTACTGAGAGAAAGGACATTCTCTTACATAATCACCACACAATGATCTCAGCTGATGAATTTAACATTGGTCTGTACTATCATTTAGTATATAGACTGTATTTGAATTTCCCCAATTGTCCAAACAATTGTCTTTCACGGTGGGTTTTTTTTTTTTTTTTGGATCAAAGATTTAATCAAGTATTTGCATTGATTTGTTATATTTCTTCATGTGCTTTAAGCTAGAATAGTTCCGTTTCCTTTATGTGCTCACGTATGTGTTTATGTGCACATTCATGTGCATGTGTATCTCATGACATCGACATTGTTGAGTCCAGTCCAAATCTTTCCAGAATGTCCCTTGATTTGAATTTGTTTTATATTTCTTAATGCTTAAATTCAGGTCGTATGGTTTTTGAAGGAAAACCGTAAAGTGACGTTCCGTTCCTAGTGCACTTGGTACCTTTATTACTCACGTTAGGATTGACTGCTTGGCTAAGGTATCATTGCAAAGGTGTCCTTATCTCTTTACAAGAAACTGGGTTTATTTTTAAAATTTTCTTTTTTTTTAAATAATTTTTAATTAAGTTTATTTATTTATTTTGGGCGAGAGAGAGAGAGAGCGCGCACATGCGTGAACATGAGTGGGGGAGGGGCAGGGAGAGAGAAGGAGAGAGAGAATCCCAAGCAGGCTCTGTCTGCGCAGAGTCTGACATGGGGCTTGACCTCACAAACTGCGAGATCATGACTTGAGTCAAAATCAAGAGCTGGATGCTCAACCAACTGAGCCACCCAGGCACCCCTGATTTTTAAATTTTCAAAAAATTTACTTAATTTATTTTATTCAAATTATTAACATACAGTGTTATATGGGAAACTGTGTTTTAAAATCCTTTCATGGGGTGTAGTTTCCAACCAAGTGCTGTGCACATGGTACCTGACAGTTAATGTGCTGAGTTAGAAGGAAAGTGAACATTTTGTTGTGCTTCCCTCTTTGGGTCACATTAGCATCTCATTGAATTTCGCCAGCCAGTTCATCATTATTCCCACTTTATAGATGAGACAGTTGAGGCCCAGAAACATAAACATAAGTGATTTGTTCCAAGTGGCACCCCAAGAGATACACTGGGATTCAGACCCAAGGGTGTTATAAAGTTGACCACTGCCTTATTTCCCTGCCCTTCCCTGCCTAGAAGTCTGTTCCTGTCTCCTTACTCTGGGGGGGGGGGGGGGGGGTGGAAATGCTCATGACTTGCTTCTATACACATGGGCAGTGGATAAACCTTCTGCAGGCCAGAGATGTTAGCAAGTGTCCTTTAAAACAGCGCCGGACTTTGTGCTTATGAAGCACGTGTAAAGAGGACAGCACTCATTTACTCCTTGCTGGCATTGAATAACCTCTCACAGCCTGACGATTCTACTTTTGAGAAATCAAAAAATCACTATCGGGTCAGCATGTCAGAATAAATTGAGCAGAAAATGCAAGCATGTTACATCAGGTTTTCCCAAAAGTATTCCAGAGATCCCAGTGTAGCATATGAAGGCAGAGGCTGCTAACACTCTCGTTCTTTCTCAAGGAAATAGGACCTCCCACTTTTGACTTGGCAGATGGCTGCCACATGGCTGCCCAGAAGAACTACATTTCCCAGGCTTCCTTGCAGCTAGGTTCCTACCCTGTCAGTATGCCACGTAAGTGAGCCCTAGGTGCAATTTCCAAGTTGTACTCTTAGAGGGAAGAGGCTTGTGCTCTGCATGCTCCTTCCAGATAGAACATGGGATGTGAATATCTAAAAGTGGTAGGGGGGAGTATAGAATGCATTCTGAATGCAGATGTGGCAGGGGTGAATGGAGAACATGCAGGACCATGTAGGGATGAATGGAGAGTGCACTGGAACCACATAGGGGTGAATGGAAAATGCCCAGGGACTACAGCTGGGGCAAGGATCGAGTGCAGAGGTGGCAAGAGTAGAGTACTGAGGCACAGGGGTGAGCGTGTTGAATCTTGTGGAAAAGAGCCCAGCCCCGGTAGAGTGGCACCAAGATGGAGGGAGCTGGGGACTCTCACACTGAGATGCCTTCCTGCCAGCCTACTCTGCCCATGGCCATACTATTAGGTGAGAAAGAAACAAACAGCTTCATGTTTTTAATAAAATTTTTAAATTTATTTTTTAATTTGAGACAGAGAGAGAGAGCGTGCATGAGCAGGGGAGAGGAGCAGGGGGGAGAGAGAGAGAGAATCCCAAGCAGGCTCTGTGCTCGATCACAACCTGACCTGGGATCACCACTCGAGCCGAAATCAGGAGTCGGATGGTCAGATGCTCAAGTGACTGAGCCACCCGGGAGCCCCAACAACTTCATTTTTTTTTTTAATTTTTTTTTTCAACGTTTATTTATTTTTGGGACAGAGAGAGACAGAGCATGAACGGGGGAGGGGCAGAGAGGGAGACACAGAATCGGAAACAGGCTCCAGGCTCCGAGCCATCAGCCCAGAGCCTGACGCGGGGCTCGAACTCACGGAGTGCGAGATCGTGACCTGGCTGAAGTCGGACGCTTAACCGACTGCGCCACCCAGGCGCCCCAACAACTTCATTTTTAAAGCCACTTTTATCAGGTGACTTTTTTTTTTAGGACAGCCGAACCTATTTCCAAAGTAACAGCTGAGGCCACACTCTTCGACTTCATCCTACCTGGCTTCCCTGCCCCCTTTCACACCACAGCTCTCTGAGGACACCCTGCATTTCCGTATGTGTGTGGTTTTTCTTGCGAGTTTTGTATATGCTGCCTTTGCTCTGCCCAAATGCCCTCCCCTCCCCTCTTCTGCCTGGTAAACTCCTACTCACCCTCTGATACTCCACAGAGCGGAGGGAGCCTTCCCTGACTCCCAGCCCTTGCCAGGCAGGATTCATTCTTTTCTCTTCTTTGAGCCCATAAGAAAAGTGCCCAAATTGTTATTGGCACTTGCTCTATGGCACCATAATTATTTGCTCACATGTCGATCTCTCCGGCTACGCTGTAGTTTTCTTAAAGTCAGGGGCCATATTTTATTCATTTTTGTATCCCCAACACTGCATTTGTAAAAGGTACTAATAGATCGTTGGTGAACGGCTGAATGAACACAGATGATATAATTACACGTATACGCATACGAACCCTCATTCTTTACAAAAGTGTTTCCTCCTTTATGTGACACCTCTTGCGAATAGCACACCCATTCCTCCCACAGAAACTCAATGAGCATAAATGTACTATTATGTAATTTATAAACCAGGGGACTGATTATACATTGCCTGAAAATTTGCATCATAGATTTGTCGGGTCTCCTTAGCTGCAGTCCTGTAAATGGGCTCCTCGCCCTGGCATTTCGGTGACTGCACCATGTTACTTCAATCAGTGCCGGGGCTCTGTTTGTTTCTGTCTCTTTTCAGTTCAGAGCAGGCGATCTGGGTTGCAGTACTAGCAGTTTCCAGAAAATGCTCAGGCGTGCTCAGAGCTAACAAAGAGACTGGCATGTTTTCCTGCCCTGGAACGCTGTGGAGTTCAAGGGCTTTTCAGGCTAGCGTGTTCTGTTCCAGTGGGTATCATGTTTTGCCTTTCTTTTATTCCGTGCCAAATATCCTACCAAGGCTAGCAACTCTGCAGGTGCATTTGGCGCTACTTTTGTACGAATGCTAATACTGGTATTAAAATTAATTTTCTCCTCTCTAGAAATACGTTGTTAGCATTTTCTAGGTTCCAACATGCAGTGTGTGTGGCAGGTCTAGAAGCTGTCCCACGTTTGCGGCACTCTGCTGGGACTGAATCTCCACCCATTCTGAATGCCTCTTTATTAAAAAAAAAATGTTTTTTCTTTAATGTTTATTTTTGAGACAGAGAGAGACAGAGTGTGAGCAGGGGAGGGGGAGAGAGAGGGAGACACAGAACGTGAAGCAGGCTCCAGGTCCCGAGCTGTCAGCACAGAGCCCGACGTGGGGCTCAAACTCACAAGCCGTGAAATGACAACCTGAGTGAATTCGGATGCTTAACTAACTGAATGCCCAGGCGCCCCCTGAATACCTCATTAGATGGTGGCCTATGTGTTCTTATACCTAGCCTGGGTTCTATTTTTGCCGAGATTTATCTTAAATATCCTTCATTTGTAAAAATCCTAAAATTATTCTCTGAAAAAATTCCACTTGCCCAATTTTATCCCCCGAGCTGTGGATTTTAAAAATTAATTGGGAGCATGGATTCTCTTCTCTGAGCATGCAATACTAAATATATAGAAGGCATATATTAATTTGTGGTCTTCTTTGCTCATTTTCGGTCTCCTCCAGACAGAACATAAGCTCCAGTAAGAGAGGCATCCTGTCTGTTTCATTCTGGCTGTATCCTCAGCACCTGACACATGGGAGGTGCTCGGGAAATCTGTGCAATGGCTGGGTGGGTTGTAGACATATTTGCTGCATTAGCCAGCTGCTCTGAGTGGGGCCTGTCTGTACGGGTCTGGGAAGGAGAAGCTCGTGGTCTACACTTGCCCCTCACTCTCCACTCCTTACCTGTCCCTGATTCATCAGCACGTGGCGCCTGTCTGACGCCCAGGCCTGCTGCCCATTGTGCTGTCTCCCGTGTGAATGCCTGCTTATTCATGTTTTCATTTCCTTTCTCCCAGGTGTTCTGTCAGTTTAATTTGATTAACTAATTTGTCCGTAAAATGAGCCATTCAAAATGCAAGAAGGATTTTGGGAAAGAATAGAGCCGATTTTCAGAAGCTAGTGTTTTTAAGACATGTTTTTGAGCTAACCAAGAAGGAGCTAACTCAGGACAGGGGCTTAAGTGAGCAGACAAGGAAGGCTGTCAATTTCTTATGTAACAATGATATCAGAGGGCAAGGAACTGAAGAGGGGTGGGAGGGGAAGACAGAGGGAGATTGAGGGCAGAGGGAGAAACCGTGGATCACTAAGTTTTCAATGAACACATAGTTCCATTCAACAAATGGATACTGAGCCTGTACCATGTGCCAAGTGCTCTCCTAGATGCCAGGACAAGATAGACAAAGTTCCTATTCTCATGGAACGTTCATCCTAAATCACCACCACCCAATGGAAACAGAATAAAAATCACAAATGCACGCCACATGTGGAATTTGAAATTTTCCAGTAGACGCACTGGCAAAATGAAAAGGAGTAAATGAAGTTAATTTCAATAATAAATGGTGGTTAACCCAATATATTGGGTTCGTGTAATCAGTAATATAATTGATATAAAATTATATTAATGACATACTTTGTGTTCTTTTTTTAGGCTAAGTCTTTGAATTCCAGTGTATATTTTACCCTTATAACCCTCTTCAGTTCAGACGAACCAGGTTTCAAGTGCTCCATAGCCACATGCCGTTGATGGCTACCATATTGAATGGTTCCATTCTAGATAATAAAGATGTAATATATAATAAGTATATTTATAAATAATGTAGTTTTATTATTGAGTATTGTGATATATAATGAAGTATTCTTAGCAGTAAAGGTATTTGGAAGAAAAAACAAAAAGCACAGGAAATAGAGGATAAGGGGACCATCTGGCCAGCCTCCTATCTATGGAGCTGATGCTTGAGCAGAGATTGGAGAGAGTGAAGGAGTGAGCCATGCCAGGGCTGGAGAAAGAACTCCCTAGGTGGAGGGCCTCGCAAGAGCAAAGGATCTTAGGACCCCACGTGGAGTGTTCAAGCCCCAGTAAGATGGCAGGTGATAATCATGGAGATCAGTTCAGAGCCACTGGGGCTGAGGCCTAACCCCTGGAACCTCGCATGCCAGGCAAGGAGTTTGGCCTACCATGCCCGTGTCTTGTCTTTAGGGGACATGAATCTATGCTCATGTTTCCTAGATGTTCTGGGGGGTTTTTTTTGACCCATGTTGAAGGGTAAAAGTCTAAAAGCCTCTCTCTGATGCTGTCTTAGGATCTTAACACTCTAAATATAGTGGCTGGCCTGTCTCCTCTTTCAGTGTCCTTAGCAGTTCCTATATTACAGCTACCGTCACGTGCTCTGGACACACACACAGTGTGTCTGCAGTTTGGAGGGCAGAGCATGCCAACACACACCCATTTACAGGCATTTTCTTCCTGCAAGGTGTCACAAGTCACTAGCACGTCCTTTGAATAGCTTCATTCGCACGTTATCATAGTCATGCTTAGAAAGGGAGTTTTAAATGCATTATCAGCTTTTTTCTGGGGTCAGATATTTGGAGGGTTTTGTCCTTTCCCTTGCCGAGGAAGCCTGACTTAACCAGCTCATCTTCGTACCATCCATCAACTCAAGTCCCCACACTCTGAACACCTCTGGCATTTGCAGGACTCTCCAAGGGCAGGAACCTCTAGACGCCGGCCCCAGGCTGTGCATCCAGTGAGGGCAGCAGGCACTTGTGGGCGGGAGCATGCGTGCCTAAGACAGTCTGAGCAGCCCCTCTGTTTCTTTCTGGAGATTTCCCCAGTAGGTTGCAGACGCATTTCAGTGGCCCCTTCAATCCTCTGCTCCCCCTTCAGTACCCCCTTCACCTGCAGGGCCCTTCCGCATCAGCCCCTTAAGCTCTAGCTCTCCCTCTGGACTTCTGGGTTGGGGAGGTCAGTGTGGGATGGCCACCTCCACTTCCCGCTGTAGAGCAAGTTCTGACCCATCCTCAGGGAGGCAGCCAAGTTATTATGCTCATCACTCTCAGAAAGCAATTTAAGACATTAGGGGTCACGCTCCCCCTACCCCATGTGAGGACATCTAGGGTTCCTATTACAGCAGGTGTGGGGCTGCTGGCTACATGAAAACAGTGTTTGTAATCCCTCAAGAAAACATGCTAAGTGTTACTACTGCCTGTAGTAGCTTCACGCGCCTGGTGGCCCCCTTCCTATCGAGGCCACCGTCTATTTTTCCATGGCACTGTGCTACCTCATTGCAGTTCCATTTGGGGATGGTGCCCATGCTCCCTATAGTTCTGGTTTAATTTATTTCTTAGAAAAAATGTAAATATTTTTAAATCTATTCTTAGAGAGAGAAAGAGAGCGAGCGTGGGTGGGGAAGGGGTGGAGAGAGACTCCCAAGCAGGCTCCTCCCTGTCAGCATAGAGCCCAGCGGGGAGCTCAGTCTCACAAATCATGAGATCATGACCTGAAATCAAGAGTCAGACGCTCAACCCACTGAGCCACCAGGGTGCCCCTGGCTCAATTTCTGAACGAACATAGGAGAGTATTAACTTAGAGGTAGAACCACATGTTATTTCCAACCTCTTTGAAATTGGTCTTTTTGTGCTTTGGGTGCTAGAATTTAAAGGATTTTGTCTCTTCCAGCATTTTGTTCCCCTTTGTCACATGCCCAGGTCCCCTGTCTCTTCTGGTGTTTCCTGAGTACAGATGGGCAGTAGCCTCGATGCTGGTTGGTATACCTCTATCTGAATTCAGCTTCAAATTTGTGTGGTTCTTGTGTTGACACATATCACACATATATACTGAGGCAGGAAAGATCTAAGAGCTTTTGAAGGGCCAGAAGGGTTCCCTCCTGGGATAGCAACAGTTCAAATATTATATTAGTCACAGCAAGTAACGCCAGCTGCTGTAACAGACAAAACCCAAATCTCAGGGACCTCAGGCAATAGGTTATTACTTCTCCTTTGCTCTACGGCTCAATGCAAGTTATTGGTGTTTGGGGTTTCTCCTCTCCACGCAGTAACTCAGGAGCCTAGGCTCTTTCCATTGCATGGCTCCACACCATCTTTTAGTATCCTTCACTTTTTACCTAGCGGGCAGACAGGGAAAGGGAGAGAGGTTTTATGGAGCAGACCTGGCCATGGTGGGGATCATTTACCTCCACATTTCATCGGCCAGGAGATCCCGAAGCTACAAGGGTGTGTGGGAAGCGTAGTCTAGTAGTGTGCCCACGAGTGCTGGCAATCTTCACCACAAATATGGCTTGAATACATTGTGTACATCACGGCGTTGTCCCAGCTGTGCAGGTAGATGAGTTGGAGGTGGCTTGAAAGCCATAGGATGTATTTGTTCTTAGGGGAACACTCTGCCCTAAGTTAATTCGCTGGGGAGTTGAAATCCCAGCAGGTGACAATCGGGAGGGACCTGAGAAGCCCTTAATACCAGTGGTTTTCCCATAGCTGTGTGGTTTCCTTTTTTCATGTCTGGATCCCTGATCCCTTTGGAATTTGCTCTTGAGTAAGGTGTGAACTGTGTTACCTTTTCCCAAACAGCTAACTAAGTTGTCCAGGGCTGTTTGCTAAAAAGCCCCAGCGATTTGAGAGGCCACCTTTATCAGATGCCAGATTCCTTCCTCTATGTGGCTGGGTCTATTTTTGGACTTTCTGTTCTTTCCCACTGGTCTGCTGGTCTTTTTATGTGCCAGTACCACACGATCTAAAAAGGTATGCTTTAACATCTGGTAAGACATTCTTGCCTCTCAGACATTCAATGCTAGTCTTGCATTTTTTAAATGAAGAGCTTTAGTATCTATTGTCTAACTCCACAAAGAAGCTGGTTGCTATTTTTGTTGGGAGTGTTTGAACTTCATAAATTAATTTAAGGAAAACTGGCATCTTTATGATGCTGTCATCCTATCCAGGAACAAGGAATGTCTTTTCACTTGTTCACATTTTGCCCTGTCTTTCAAAGGTGATACGAGTTTTGCATATTTTTTAAGTATATTCCTAAATATTTTACCCTCCTCATTGTTATTGTAAAGGGAATTTTCTCTTCCTTAATATCCTCTGATTATTTTATGTATATAAATATAGATACATATGTATATGTATTTAAAGGCTACTGATTTCTATGTGCTAATTTTATTTCCTGCTATCTAATGGATTTTTTTTTTAACATCAGTAGTTTGCAACCTGCAAGGTTCCTGAGAGCCACCTAAGGAATATTTTGAGGGGCACCTGGGTGGCTCGGTCGGTTGAATATCTGACTTCAGCTTCAGATCATGATCTCATGGGTTCGTGGTTTCGAGCCCCACATCGTAGCTAAGAGCCTGGAGCCTGCTTTGGTTTCTGTGTCTCCCTCTCTCTCTGCCCCTCCCCCCCCCCACTCATACTCTGTTTCTCTCTCTCTCTCTCTCTCTCTCTCTCTCTCTCAAAAAATGAATAAACATTAAAAAATTTAAATATCTAAGGAACATTTTCCAATAGAGATGCCGAGACTCCCTCCCCCACCCAAGGTTGCGGAGGATGTCAGGGAAGGAGGAGAGCTTTGGTGGCACTCTGTTTCTCCATTCAAAACCCATTGATTAAGACCCAGAATGTGAGCGGCTCAGGTCATGAGTCAGAGTGGGGCTGGGCCAAGCACCACCCTGTGTGCGAATGCATTTCCCCCCTGAGACCAAGCGAAGGACCAGAGCCTCGGACCAGAGGAAGCAGGGCATGAACTCTCAAACTGCAGAGACACACATCTGAAAAAGGTGCAGCAGCCTAGGGGAGCAGACCTCGAGGCTGAGCAGAGCCAAGCACCAGGCCCAGGAGGCCGGCACTCCGACTCCTGGGGAGAAGTGAGAACCTCAGAGCGAGCCCCAAAGGGGACGAGGACAGTGACTGTAGACACTTGTCGTTACTTGTTTATAGATTGACGTGTTTAGTTTTGAACTTGAGGTGCACGGGCCTGAGCCAATCATCCCCTTATTTCACACTACTTTATCACGGTTGGTTCTTTCTTCTTTTATGTTATGTACATTTTTCTTCTTCTTATTTTATTGTTTGCCATTTAGTTATTACTTTTTAGTACTGTTTTTCACTTATCATTCTCTGTATCTCCCAGTTCTCCTTCCAAGCAAATATAGCCCTTCTTTTCCGTTTATAGTTCATGTTTTAAAAATATGTTTTCTGTGGGGTGTCTATGTTTTCAAACACATATCAGCGGAAGCGTGTTCTAGATTTCCTTGTTGTTCACTTTGTTCCCCAAGTGCTCCGTGTAACATCCATCCTATCACTTTGGGTGTGTCTGACCATTGCTTGGAACTCTGCGTGACTTTCCGAGGTGTGTCCGTGGCCCCAGCGGTGGCCACTAGACATACCTGGACAGCCCTTCACAAAGGATCGTGCTTCCCCCTCTGGACCTGTGTGAGAACTGGAATGTGAGAGGCTGGCCATGGGGGGCATGTGCTTCCCTGAGAGTGTCTGTCCACTCCCACCCAGCCAGGCAGAAGCTTTCCCCCAGCTCCGTCCTATCCCTGCCACCACATCCCGTGGCTCGGCTTTTACTTGATGCCAGGCTAATGAAGTGCTGATGTTATCAAACTGTGCAATTCTCGGACGACTGATGATTTGGAGCATCTCTTCGATGTGCTTGTTAGCTTTTTGAGATTCTGTTTCTAGAAATTCCGTTCCTATTCTTTGCCCATTTATTAAAAATGAGGGCAGTTCGGTTTTTCTTGTTGACTTGCAAGAGTTCCATGTAACTTTTATAAATGAATCCCTAATTTGTCTTGGCAAATATTTTCGCCTTTTCTTTGTTTTCCCCTATTTGTCCTAGGATTCCCTGGCTGGAAGAAAATCCTGAATTTTGATGTAATCAAATCCGTTTATACTTTGTGTTTTTAAAATATAATTGAAAGCATCCCTTCCTTCACCTGGGTAGCAAAGATATTCTCCTCCATTTTCTTCTATTCATTTTTAAAGTCTATCTCACTTTTGAGATACTCACTTTATAGACTACCTATAGTCTATGTGACGGTAGGTAGAGATCCAGCATTATTTTGCCAATACCATTTACTAACCCCTCTCCCATCAATGGCTCCTACTCTTTTATGAAAAGAAGCTAGTGATTCAACTACATTCATATCTGGGTTGAAAATATTATAATTAATTATATACACATCTCTAAATTTTAGTCATTCATTCTGTCCTTTTGGGTCCTCTTAATCCCTTTGTTTTAATAGTTTGAAGCCCCTGTAGGTGTTGAGAGCTAGCACTTGGGGCCTGGTAGACTAGGGTTGCCAGATTTGGTAAATAAAAGCACAGGATGCTTAGTTACACTTGAATTTAGAAGAAACAGTGAATAGCTTTTTAGTGTAACTATGTGTCAAATATTGCATGGGATGTACTAATCCTGAAAATCACTGCTGACCTGAAATTTAGATGGAACTGGCTTTCTGCATCTTAATCGAATGACTCTCTGATATATATAACCCACAGGGACGTGCCTTGACTGAGTCTTCCTGCCCTCCCTCACCCCTCTGCCATTGTCCCCACTAGTCACAAGGACACTGGTTGCACCCTATTTCTGGCTGACATGGCTCGGTTCCTGACCCGAGTCCTTCTAAACAACCTATCCTTAAATGAACATCTCAGTGTTTCACCTAAGGGTTTGACTAGACTAACCCTTCTCAAAAGTGAACATGCTTATGAACCACCTAGGAATCTTGTTAAAATGCAGACTGTGGTTTGTGGGTCTGGAATTCCCTATTTCTAACAGGCTCCTAGGGCACGTCAGTGCTGCTGGTCCGCAGACCATCCTCCGGTAGTAAGGAACTAAGGGGTTCCTGTGCACGTCCCTAGGGGGCCTGGTTGGTAAACCATCGGGACTTCAGGAACCAGAGCAAAGCCCAAGTTGGCCTACTCATGTTCCTTTCCTCCGTGCCAAAGCCTGGAATAGGACAAGAGCCCATGTTTGAGAGAAGACAGGTCACACGCTTGGAACTGTCCTGGGCTCTTCACACATCCTCCTCTGGCTGTTGAAGATGAACGTTGCCATCACATGCGTGTGAGCCATTGGTTGATCCTTTGTGGTCCATCCGCACACACACCTCCCTTGGGGTGCTTACCTCCTCAGCTGTGATTGTAGCTTCCTTGTCCCTCTTGCTCATTAGACTGCAAGTCACCCGAGGGGCGAGATGGCGGCTCTAGCTCCGTACCCCAGCATCCAGTGCAGTGTCTGGCATGTAGCAGCTGCTTAGGAAATCTGAGTTCAATGAAGGAGAGAAAGAACAAGTGAACACTGACTTCCACTGTCAAGGCTGTCCTTAAAACCATTTTTTGATTCACTTTTAAGGGCTCCCTGTTGTTTTGCTGTGGCTGTTCCCTAAGGGAGGAAGGAGTCCTGGGAAGTTTCCCTCTCTCCATTGTCTGTTTTCCTGTTTCCCCGCTGTCAGCTACACCATACCACTCACCCACCCCACTCTTGGGGACTTCAATAGGCCAACTTCTCCGCTTGACAGAATTCCTGTTTCCCAGTCTTCCAGCCGCTGGGCCTTCTCCATGCCGATCTGAAGAGACTCCTTAGTTCTCAGTCTCTTCAGCTCTTTTCCTTCTCCCCAGACACCTCAACAGCATACCCTGCACTTCCCGCTCCCCATGTCTCCAACATTCCTTCCACTTGCCAGTTCCCAGGGGCTCTGAAAGGCTAAGTCAACAAGTCAAGTTGTATCTGCCGAGGTTCTTTGATGGCAAGCAACAGAAATCAAATCTGGCCGATGCAAGGCCAAGGGGACTTTATCAGAGGTCTGTTGGGCTGCTCATAGAACACACTAGAGACTAGAAGACCAGGCTTGGAAACAACAAATGAGGACCAGGACATGCAGCAGGTATACCCAATTACCTTGCCTTGCCCAGAAAGCCTGAGAATGAGTGAGCTCTGCCTGGGCCTCCCGTCTGACATCACTCTGCTCAAGATCTAGTCAGGGACAGTGCAGTGGCTTCCGTGGGCCCTGGTTGGCAACAGTGATGGGGGCACCTCGACTGACAGTTGCCCCAAGAATTCACAATAGTGGTGGAGGCTTCCTTTAAAGGAAATATAGCTGTTGGTAGAAAGTAGTAAATAATGCCTGGTGGGCAACAAACGAACAAATGAGCGAGAAATCTGACACGGGTGTGTGGCAGGGTGTGGGTGAGAGACCCCAAGGTATTCCTGGTTTCTGGCTGCTTTTCATAGTGGGAACACTAAGAACCTGTTAGGAATGAAAGGAGATGATGTAAATAGTTCCAGGAGATGCAAAAGGTGGGGCCCGGGACTCTTTTTCTAATTCAGATCTGGTCACCAACGTGCTGTACAACCTTGGGCAAGTCCCCTTACCTCTCTGGTCTTAGCTGCTTTACCTATAAAATGATGGCTTTAGATGCCATGCTATCTAGGACATCTTCCAGCAGTAAAATCCTACCCAAGGCTTGCCAATTTTGCTTGACGTACACTGAAATGTAGATTTAATATTGTAGAAGGTAACATGATTTCGAAGGCAGATTCTCAGTGTATGGCATTTACAAAGGCAACTTGGAGAGTTGAGGCTACATTCTACTGCTATTACTACTAACATAGCTCATACATTAAGCATTTACTATATGCCAAGCATTGTTCTTTTTTTTTAATGTCTATTTACTTTGAGACAGCACACGTGGGAGGGGTAGAGAGAGAGAGACAGAAAGAGGGAGAGAGAGAATCCCAAGCAGGCTCTGCACAGAGCCCAACATGGGGCTCTATTCCATAAACTGTGAGATCATCAAGATTCTGCGCTTAGCTTAGCTGCTTGACTGACTGAGCCACCCAGGCACCCCCGCCGAGCACTGTCCTAAGTACTTTGATGTGTTCATTGATTTCATCCTTACAATTCTGTGAAGCAGCTTCTATTATTACGTCCATTTTACTGAGAAGGAAATGGAAGCACAGCCAGGCTAAGTAACTTGCCCAAGGTCACCTGAGTCAGACCCTGAGGTCTGTGCCTTTAACAGGCATGCCAAGTGGCCTGTTTGACCAAAACCAGCCAATTAAAAACAGCCCAGGAGAAAAAGTGCTATTGTTTAGAAAAACTGTGCAGTGTGGTGTGTTCCTTCCCTGCCCTGACCTGCCTAGATTATCTGGAAATATCTATACATATGTAACAGTTTCTGCAGAGCTACTCAACCCATCCCTGGACTTTCCCTGCCTAATCATAACCACTACCTCATTTGCCTTCAAAGACTAAAACTTAGCATTAGGTCAGTCGCATCTATTTCAAAAGAAGTCAGGATTTTTAAAAATTTTTTTATTTTTTTATTTTGCGAAAAACAAAGGAAAATACACACATGTGACCTGCTGCTGTTACTTGCTAGCAGGGGTCCATTTTATTTGCGCTTCTAATGACCCCAAAGGAATATTTTTCAGCATGTATAACTTTTAACTGGTCCATTAACCAGATTAGTCAGTGCAGGAATTTCTCCTTTACCGCTGAGTGCAGATCTCGTTATAGTGATTGGGCCAGATTACTAATTGCTGGCTTTCCGGACTTGCCAAATGCATTTAAAGAAGGTGGTGGGTGGGTGGGAACCAGTATTTTCATCTCGGTAGGTTTGATTGTGCTTAATGGCCTTTCCCAGTAGGGCTGGTGCTGGTGCTTAAATACATAGCAAAAATAGCCATCCGCAGAATGTTTCTGAGAGCTGGAAAAGACCCCTGGAGACCATCTGGGCCAATCCTATCCTGACCCACAGAAAGCTGAGGACCAGAAGTGCAGTGGCAGACTGGTGTGGAAGGAGCTGGAACCCAGAAATGCAGGTTAGAGACGGAGCAGGAGAGTGGGAGGGGCCAGGCCCACACCCTGCTCTCCTACCAGCATTTCACCCTGAGTCCCCAATCTCAGTTGTGGCTACCACTGACATTCTGACTTTGCATTATCTTTGTCCCACGTGCTCTGTAATTTACTTAATATCTTTCTTTAAATCAAGAACCATGTTTTAAACTCCATTTATTTTTATTTTTGTTTTAAGTTTATGTATGTTGGGGGAGACAGAGTGTGAGTGGGGGAGGGGCAGAGAGAGAGAGGGAGAGAGAGAGAGAGAGGAAGAGAGAGAATCTCAAGCAGGCTCCACGCTGTCAGCATAGACCCCAGCTGGAGGCTTGAACTCACTGTTCTTGAACCGTGAGATTGTGATCTGAGCCCAAATCAAGATTTGGCTGCTTAACCGACTGAGCCACCCAGGCGCCTCAAACTCCATTTATTTTTAAAAGGTTTCGTTAGGGGCGCCTGGGTGGCTCAGTCAGCTAAGCATCTGACTTCGGCTCAGGTTATGATCTCACAGTTGCTGGGTTTGAGCCCCGCACTGGACTCTGTGCTGACAGCTCAGAGCCTGGAGCCTGCTTCCCACTCTGTGTCTCCCTCTCTCTTTGCCCCTCCCCCACTTGTGTTCTGCTTCTGTCTCAAAAATAAATAAACATAAAAGGTTTCTCTAAATAGAAAATGAACACTTGCCACACATTTAAGGTAACCCAATAGATAAAATGAATTATAACAAAGCCAAGTGGTTAAAAAGGGAGATGCACAAACGGAATGTTACAGACACAGGAAAACCTAATGAAGACTGCTTGTTACTCATCATCAGAAAGATGAGAGCAAAGAGGGACTCTCACCCTGAAGCTGTTATTTAATACCCTGCATGTTGAACACCTGCATGCATTTTCCCCATTAGCCTGGGTCCACACGCCAGCCTGCAGCAAAGGACCAAATACAGGACGTGGGAGGATCAGGTCGAGTCTGGCTCTGCCACTTGGGCAGTTTCTCGAGCTGCCAAATTCCGCGTTAGAGCCCTCTCGCGGGGTCGCTGTGACGTCGGTGGCAGTGTTGGCAAGGCACCTATTCAATTACCTCCCTATTTTGGGTCCGATTAGTGCAACTTCTGTGGGAACCACACTAAAAGGATGAAAAATTCCCTGTTTTGTTTTTCCTGCATGATTCTTTTTTTAACTTTTTTTAATGTTTAATTTTGAGAGAGACAGAGTGAGAGTGGGGGAGGGGCAGAGAGAGGATGACACAGAATCCAAAGTAGGCTCCAGGCTCTGAGCCGTCAGCACAGAGCCCAATGTGGGGCTCGAACCCACAAACTGTGACATCATGACCTGAGCTGAAATCAAGAGTCAGATGCTTAAATGACTGAGCCACCCAGGCGCCTTTCCTAACCATGGGCATCACTGGCCCTAAATCTCTAAACCTAAATAGGAAGAATTTATGTAGAAGGAGCTTAACATTTTGTGGGGAAAGTAGGGAAAGGGGCCAAGGCAGAAATGATTTTGGGGGAAATTTTTACAACCATTTCAATAAGAGCAACAGAATCAACACACATTTTCCCAGCAATATTAAGAATACTTATTGACCTCTCTGTTATAGCATTGGGTACGTGACTTTGTTGGTTCTGTCCTTTTTTTGTAGGGATTGTGTATGGTACAAAGTGTTTCTTTTTTCCTTTCTTTTTGTACTGGAAAAACCCAGTAGTCCTCCTGAGTAGGGAAAAACCCAGTTCTTCTCTCCAGGAGTGTCTCCTTTCACACAGAACACTTCCCTTCTGACACTCCTGGTCACCAGACAGGTGGGGTTTTCCCCGCATGAAACAATTCTGTGACACCAGCTGAGTCACAGAATCTAACTCCATTCTGACACTGTCTACCTAGAGGCAGTGCAAACTTGCACAAAGTCACAATGCAAAAGGACATTTACTGGGGTCACTGAAGCAACAGATCTCCTCCCTCCCCAGAAGAAATGGTTCTCAAGCCCTGTCCTTAACACCCACTCAACAGTTTGGTCCCGCCTCTTCAAGAAGCCCAGCACGATGGAGCCACCAGAAATGCAGTGACTCCCTTCTGATACCCCAGTGTCTTAGTTTCTCTCTCACAGGTATTTCTGGCATGTTCCACGCTCCTCAGACCTCCGAGCATTTCCAGTAAGCCACGCAATAACCTGCAGAGGTGTTTGCCTCTGGGGACAGAAACGAGGGTGCAGGAGTGGGAAGGAGACTCATAATTCACTGTTAACTCTGGTTCTCATTGGAACTTCTCACTGGAACTTTTCTTTTTTTTTTTTTTCTTTAATGTTTCTTTATTATTGAAAGACAAAGAGAGTCAGAGCATGAGCAGGGGAAGGGCAGAGGGAGAGGGAGACACAGAATCTGAAGCAGGCTCCAGGCTCCAGCTGTCAGCACAGAGCCCGGCACGGGTCTCAAACTCACAAATCACGAGATTGTGACCTGAGCCGAAGTCAGACGCTTAACCGACTGAGCCGCCCAGGCGCCCCTCATCAGAACGTTTCAAACATGCATATGTTCCCTTAACTTAATAATGGTGACACTACATGGCACCCTGCCCTCCTATGCCAGACATTCATGCTAAGCAATTAACCTGTCCTATCCCAGGCAGTTGCATGAGCTAGATAGGATTCTTTTTTTTAATATGAAATTTATTGTCAGATTGGTTTCCATACAACACCCAGTGCTCATCCCAACAGGTGCCCTCCTCAATAGGATTCTTAATGATCCTCCTTTTACAGAGGCATAAAGAATGTAAACCATGGGTGGGTGACTTAGTTGGTTAAGCATCTGACTTTGGCTCAGGTCATGATCTTGCGGTTCTTGGGTTCAAGCCCTGCATCGGGCTGTGTGCTGACGACTCAGAACCTGGAGCCTGCTTCAGATTCTGTGTCTCCCTCTCTCTCTGCCCCTCCCCTGCTCATGCTCGCTCTCTCTCTCTCTCAAAAATCAATAAACATTAAAAAAATTTTTTTAAATTAAGAATTTTAATTCCAAGATAGTTAACCTACAGTATTATATTGGTTTCAAGTCAAGTGTACCATATAGTGATTCAACACTTTCATACATCACCCAGTGCTCCTCACAAGTGCCCTCCTTAATCCCCATCACCTGTTTAACCCATCTCCTGACCCCTCTTCCCTCTGGTAACCATCACTTTCTTCTCTGTAGTTAAGAGTCTGTTTCTTGGTTTGCCTCTCTCTCTTTCTCCCCTTTCCTCATTTGTTTTGTTTCTTAAATTCTACATATGAGTGAAATTGTATGGGTATTTGTCTTTCTCTGACTGACTTACTTCACTTAGCATTATACTCTCTAGCTCCATCCATGCCATTGCAAATGGCAAGATTTCATTCTTTTTCATGGCTGAGTAATGTATACGTATATCATATGTATATATCACATCTTCTTTATCCATTCATCAGTTGATGGATACTTGGGCTGCTTCCATATCTTGGCTATTGTAAATAATGCTGCTATAAACAGAGGGGTGAGTGTATTCTTCTGAATTAGTGTTTTTGTATTCTTCGGGTAAACATCCAGTAGTGTGATTACAGGATCTATTTTTAACTTTTTTAAAAAATCATTTTTAGAGAGAGTGGAGGGGGTGGGCAGAGGAAGAGAGAGAAAGAGAGAGAATCTTAATAGGCTATACACTCAGCACAAGCCCAAGACAGGGCTCAATCCCATGACCATGGGACCAAGGGACCATGACCTGAGCCAAAATCAAGAGTCCGAAGCTCAACTAACTGAACCATTCAGGCCTCCATAGTGTTTTCCACAGTGATTGCCCTGGTTTGAATTTCCACCAATAATGCCCAAAAGTTCCTTTTCCTCTACATCCTTGCCAGCACTTGCTGTTTCTTTGTGCTTTTGATTTTAGCCACTCTGACAGATATGAGGTGATATCTCATTGTCATTTTGATTTGCATTTCCCTGATGGTGAGTGATATTGAGCATCTTCTCATGTATCTGTTGGCCACCTGGATGTCCTCTTTGGAGAAATGTCTGTTTATGTCTTTTGCCCATTTTAATCAGATTATTTGCTTTGGGGGCTGTCGAGTTGTGTAAGTTCCTTATATATTGGCTACTAACCCTTTATCAGTTATGTCATTTGCAGATATCTCCTCCCATCCCATAGGTTGTCTTTTAGTTTTGTTAATTATTTCCTGCACTGTGCAGAAGTTTTTTATTGTGATGTAGCCCCAATAGTTTATTTTTACTTTTATTTCCCTTGCCTCGGGAGACCTATCTGGAAAAATGTTGGTATGGTTGATGTCAGAGAAATTACTACTTGTGCTCTCTTCAAGGATTTTTATGGTTTCAGGTCTCACATTTAGGTACTTAAATCCATTTTGACTTTACTTTTGTATATGATGTAAGAAAGTGGTACAGTTTCATTCTTTTGCATGTAGCTGCCTGGCTTTCCCAACACCATTTGTTGAAGAGACTGTCTGTTCCTCACTGCATATTCTTGCCTTCTTTTTTGAAGATTAATTGACCATAAAATTGTAGGTTTGTTTCTGAGCTATATTGAATAAAAGAGGGGAGAGTGGGCATCCCTGTCTTATTCCTGACCCTAGAGGGAAAGCTCTCAGCTTTTCATAACTGAGTATGATGTTAGTTGTGTGGTTTGTTTCTGAGCTCTCTATCCTGTTCTATTGATATATGTGTCTACTGTTGTGACAGTACCATACTGTTTTGATTACTACAGCTTTGTAGTATAACTTGACATCTGGAATTGTGAGGCCTCCAGCTTTCTCTTTTTCAAGATTGTTTTGGCTCTTTGGGGTCTTTTGTGATTCCATGCAAATTTTAGGATTATTTGTTCTAGTTTCATGAAAAATGCTGTTGATATTTTGATAGGGATTGCATTAAATCTGTAGATTGCTTTGAGTAGCATACACATTTTAATGATATTTGTTCTTCCAATCCATGAGCATGGGATATCTTTCCATTTCTCTGTGTCATCTTCAATTTCTTTTGTTAATGTTTTATACTTTTCAGACACAGGTCTTTCACCTTCTTAGTTAAGTTTGTTCCTAGGTATTTTATTACTTTGGGTACAATTGTAAATGAGATTGCTTTCTTAAGTTCTCTTTCTGTTGCTTCATTATTAGTGTATAGAAATGCGATGGATTTCTGGGCATTGATTTTGTATCCCATGACCTTAAATTCTAATAGTTTTTGGGCAAAGTTTTTAGGTTTTTTTTGTACATAGTATCATGTCATCTGCAAATAGTGAAAGTTTTACTTCTTCCTTGCCAATTTCGATACCTTTTATTCCTTTTTCTTGTCTCATTGCTGTGGCTAGGACTTCCAGTACTATGTTGAATAAAAGTGGTGAGAGTAGACATCCCTGTCTTCTTCCTGACCTTAGAGGGAAAGCTCTCAGTTTTTCATAATGGAGTATGATGTTAGTTGTGGGTTTTTCATGTATGTATGACCTCTATTATGTTGAGGTATGTTCCCTCTAAACCTATTTGTCAAAAGTTTTTATCATGAATGTATGTTGTACTTTGTCAAATGCTTTTTCTGTATTGATTAAAGTCATCATACGGTTTTTAATCCTTTCTTTTATTAATGTGGTGTATCACGTTGATTGATTTGTGAATATTGAACCACCGTTACATCCCAGGAATAAATCCCAGATCGTGGTGAATGATTTTTTTTTTCATGTATTGTTGGATTCAGTTTGCTAATATTCTGTTGAGGAGTTTTACATCTATGTTCATCAGAGTTATTGGCCTATAGTTCTCTTTTTTGTAATGTCTTTATCTAGTTTTAGTTGCACGGTAATGCTGGCCTCATAGAATGAATTTGGAGGGTTAGCTTTTCTTTAGGTGGGCTCAGCAGTAGGGCTGGCAGACGGGCAGATGCATGTGTCACCCAAAGAGGACAGGTTCCATCCAACCACGCTGCTGACCACTGCCAGGCACAAATGTGGCCCCGTGTTGACAGGCTTTTTGCCTTTCAGAGGAAACCCAGGGACCAGCACTATCATGTGAAATGTCCTGGTTTTTAAAAGCTGGCCACTAATTCAAATATTTTGAAAGCTCAGCATTGGCCAAGCTCAAACTCCCGCAGACTAAATGCAGTGCGTGGGATGCCAAGTCATACCTTCACCTGCTTATTCTCCGGAGGTGAGTGTACTGTATTCCACAGATGCAGGGATCGTTTCTAGGCCAACTCCCACATCTCTGGCCTGACCTTTGTCTTCACTTCTAGACCTACAAATCCAGCCTCCCCTACAGGCACCTCATGCTCAACACATCCAACACTCTGGCCCCTTGTGCCCGCATCTCTCTGCTCTTCAAGAGAAGCTGGGAATCTGGATTTGCGTGTGACATTACCAATTTTAAAAATTCACATTAAAATTTTTGTTCAGATGAAAAAGTACTTTTTCTTGGGCCACACGCTGCCACTCTTGATTTAGCGCAAGCTGGCTGCCCACCAGGCCCTGTGCTGAGTGCGGCACAGACACGATCTGAACTGACTGTGGCCAAGGCCCGGAGTGGGTATTCGTATCACCCTGTTTCAGGTGGGGAGGCAGTCTCAGCGAGGCAAAGTCAGTCACCAGAAGTCACACAGCTAGTCCGTGGAGCATATTTCAGAGTTTACGTATTTTTGCTCAAGTTCATTTTCCTTTAAGTTTGTACAAAGTCTTACATCTTTCGTTATTCACTCTAATTACCATCTCCACTCCCAAGCTCCACTTCTCTCCATCCAGGAGTGATTTGTAGTTGAAATATACCACCACCCACATTCCTAGGATTGCAAAAAAGCAGTAGAAGTTAATTCACACATACCAACATTTCTAATAAGAGACACTCCTGGCTTTCTTAACGTCTCCTAGTTTGCTCTTACTGCCTTCCTCCCCACAGATATTTCTAGCATGTTCCACTCAGCTCAAACCTCAGAGCATCTCTGGAAGGCCACACAAGACACTAGTGGGAGCAGAAAGATACTGCTTTTACTTGAATTGCTGGACTGCTTTTTCATCCCAGGCAGTAGGGGCATATCCTGCCAACTGGCACTTTTCTGGGAGGTGACTGTCTCTAGAGCAGTCCAGTCTAGAGAGACTGGGTTCTGAGGTCTTTCTGGGCGCGTGGGTTGGTAGGAATTGCTGAAATATATAGCCAGATACAGGACATCTGCATCTGCAATGGCACAGGAGGTGTGTTTTTTCCTATTCCTCCAGGTAAATCCCACTAAAAACCCTGGACATCATATGTAAACCGAACTGAAAGAGGCTCTGAAAGGGGAGAAAATAGGCAGACCAACTAGAGACCTCAGGAGCCAAGGAATGACATGGTGGCAAGTTCCTGAGTTTTTGGTTTGTCTCAGATATTCCAGTCTTGCAGCTAGAGAAGCCAGCAACCCAAAAATGCCAAAGGCACAGACCAAATGATACTTAACCAAAGCCTGCCCTTTCCAGCCCAAGGACCAGGAGAGAGAAAACTAAATAAGCCATAAAAGTTTCAGACGTTGGCCTTTCTACACTAGTCAGACAACACAGAAGAAAAAAGTGGCCCACACCCACACCCACACCCACACCCACCAAGACTGAGTGGGCAACCTGTGTGTTTAGCTCCACCTGGGAGTAATGAGGCCACATGGCCACCTGCCTGTCCCCTGGCCCACAGCAGTGTCAGAGAGGATCAGCTAAGACAGAAGCTTTAAATAAGATCCAGAGTCTCACAACGTAATACAAGATCATCTGGTTTCTGTAGAAAATCACATATCTCACCAAGAACCAGAGAGATCTGAAATTGAACGAAAAAAGACAATCAATAGATGCCAACTGAAAGAACAGAGGTTTTAAAGCAGCCATGATAAAAGTGCTTCAAGGAGCAAGTACAAACATGGCTGAAACTAATGAAAACTAGAGATTCTCAGCCTAGGAAGAGAAGATCTAATCTTCATTAGAATTTCCAAATGGAAATTGTAGAACTGAAAAGTTTAATACTGGGGTCAAAAAGCTCAGAGGATGGGTTCAGAGGCAGAATGGAGAAGAAGAAAGAAGCAGTGAACTGGAAGACAGGGCACTGGAAATTACCCAGTCTGAACAACAGAGGGAACATAGACTGGAAAACAACTGAAGAGAGCCTCAGAGACCTATAGGACTATAACGAAAGATCTAATACTATATCATCTGAGTCCCAAAGGGAGAGGAGAAAAGATGGTGAGGAGGAAAAGGCTAAAATAAAAATACATATATTGACAACACTAGATGCTGACAAGGTCGCTGAGAACCTAGACCTCTCACATCAGGAATGTGAAATGGTATCGCCACTCTAGAACACTTTTGGGCGGGCTCTTAAACAACATGTAATTTCCTTATAGCCCAGCAATTGCCCTTCTGGGAATTTATCCCAGAGAAATGAGGACTCGTGTTCACACAAAAAGTTCTACAGGAGTGCCAAAAGCATTTTTATTTGTGACAGCCCCAAGCTGGTAATGACCCAGAAGTCCCTCAACAAACTGTGTGGTACGTCCACACCACAGAATGCTACACACACCGCCTGGAGATGCTGAATGAAAAGGTGAATCCTCAAAGGTCATATACTGTGTGACTTTATAGAACACTCTTGAAATGAGAAAATTTTATAAATGGAGAACTAATTAATGCTTGGCAGGGGTTATGAAGGGAATGGGGGTGGGAAGGAAGTAGATGTGGCTACAGAAGGGCAACACAAGGGATCTTTGTGGTGATGGAATGTTCTGCATCTAGACTGTATCAATGTCAATATCCTGGTTGTGATATCATCCTACAGTTTTGTAAGATTGGGGGAAACTGGGTAAAGGGTACACAGAATTTCTCTGGATTATTTGTTAACAACTGCATGCAGATCTACCTGTATCTCAAAATAAAAAGTTTAATTGAAAAAAAAAAGCCAGATACAGAACAGCACAGTCTCAATGTCTTAACTCATGGTTTCCCAACCTGCTGACCACACACCATGCTCTCATCTATGTCGGTAACCAAGGACGCAGAGCTTCCAATTCTCTACCACCATTTCTACTGAGGTTCTGCTGACAACTTCAGCAAAATCTGTCCTCAAGCCTTTCACATTGTCTATTTAAAATGTTGGAATATTGGAGCTGGAAAACACTGAAACCACAGCTGTGTACAAGGTGCGCTTTGGCCCCCCCACCCCTGCCATAGCATCCATTAGATCCCCAGCTGCCGCCCTGCCCCCACCTTGAACAAATTACCATCCAAGTAAATACAGTGTATTTAGCATGGCCATCTTGAAAGCCAGCCCCCAGCTCCCTGCCCCAATTGCTGCCTCGCATGGATATTGTAAAGCTGCATTTAGCTACCCTTCTCTGTCCCAGGCCTGGTTGGTGAACTGCTTGAGGCCAGAGGGCTGGCTGAGCTTGGCAGCACTTACAGCCCATAGCTTCTCAAAGGCTATTGTTTTACTTCTTAAGTTAGATCACAGGCTCTAAGCAGCCTGGGCCTCCTGCACACAGACAATGTGACATTGAGACACCAGCTTCTGGAGTACAGCAGTTCTTTTCCGCATTGCAATGGGATAAAGTTATTTATGAAAGAAGAAAAGGTGAAAAGGCCAGCTGAAGTCAGTGTGAGCTGGGGACCTTGGTCACATTCCTTGGGGACACAGGTATGGTTGCACCCAGGCTACAGGTGAGGAGATTAAGGCTCACAGGACAAATGGAGGAGCTGCTGCAGGTGGTCTGGACCCTAAATCCAACACTGGTTCCTGCACCCCCACAATCTACATTGCTAGTTGTCCTGGATAGTGTTCAGACCTTCCCCTGGCCTGTGTAGATCCACCCGAGATTTCGTTTGGGGGCCGGTCTCCTAGAACGTAGGGACGGTTGCTGGGTATAGGGGTAGAGGGATAAGGCCTACACTAGTCTGCCTTTACCCTACCTCCTGGGGGTTTGTGCACCCCCAACCCACTTTCTATGTGGGTGTCTGATCATGTGCATCTCTGTGCGGGTGTGAATGTGTCTGTATATGAGTGTCTGCCCATATGTGCATGTCATGTGTGTATACTTGATGTCTATGTGTGTCTCTGCGTGTGTGTGTCTGTTTCTTTCTGTGTGTGTCTATGTGAGTTTGTGTCTCTGTGGATGTCATGTGTCTGCCTTTGTGTACCGAGTATCTGTATGTGTGTGGTATATTTTTTGTGTGTCTGTACGTGTCCATGCGTGTGTATCTGTGGGGAAGTCTATGTGCATGCCTGCATGTGTGGCGTGTGTCCTTGTGCACATGTAGTGTCTACATGTATCCGCATGTGTCCCTGTGTCTGCACGTGTACTATCTGTGTGTGGGTCTGTGCACGCATGCGGTCCGTGTGCATTTGCAGATTGTGTGGTGTCCGTGTGTGTCCCTATGCGGGTCTGTGTGCGCGAGGTGTGTTGCGCGTGGGTGTGGCGAGCCCTCCCGCGCTGACACTCGGGAGAGCCCGGCTGGGTTCCAGGCCTCGTGACGGCCCCCGGGCGGCCACCCCGGGGCGCGGCCTCCCCCGAGGCTGGGAGGGGAGGAGCGCGTGGCCGGGTCCGCGGGCTGCGCCCCCGCTCCTCCCCGCGGGCCGGGCACACGTGGGCCCCGGGCGCCGCCTCCCCGCACCGCCCGCCGGTCCCGCGCGTCCCCACCCACCTCGGGCCGCCCCCGCCGCCGAGCGGGCCCGGGGATAAAGTGGCAGCGCAGACGCCGCGCCCTGTCGCCGCGGAGCCGGCGGCGCGCAGCTCGGCCCGGCTCTGGCCCGCCGCAGACGAGGACCCGCGGCGCTCGGGGAACGCGACAGCGGCGCTCGTGGCCCCGGTAACTGCCTCCCGGCCCCCGCCCCAGCCTGCGAGTGCAGTCCCCACCGGTGGGGAGCAGCCTCGGGGGTCCCCGGCATGCTCGGCGTGGGCTCCCGCGCCCCTGGTGCGCGCGCGTCTGTGCACGAGTGTGTGCGCGCGTGTCTGTGTGTGCGCGTGTGTGCGCGCGCCCTCCCCTGCTCCCTCGCACCAGCCCCCAAACCAACTTGTCCCCGTCAACTCCATTTTCCCGGTCCCCTCCGGCCCCGTGCACACGCCCGGCGAAGTCTCCCGGTTTTTCCCGTGGCTTTTCCAGTGACAGCTGCGGGGCTCCGTTCCCTGCGCTGTCGGAGACAGGCAGGAAGCAAAGTTTGTCGGGAGCCTCGGGGGTGACTTTGCCTCGGGGACCCGCATTTGTGCGTGTGCGAGGTGCCTCGGTGTGAGCGGAGCTGGTTTCCCAGTTTCCGGGGCAGGGGGTGCCGGGCTCGCGAGCCCCTCTCCTCTCCGAACCCCTCCATGGATTTGTGTACGAAAAGTGATGACCTGAACTAGTAGTGGGGCGTCGCGCGCGCCTGTTCCCCGCCCCTGGGGACGGAGGGGGAGCCCCGGAGAGCTTCCAGTGCGAGCTGGAAGCAGGCTCCCGGGCTCAGCACCCCGAAAGCCCTCAAGACTGGCTCTGGGGGCAGGGCGCGGGGTGGGGGACAGGGGCTGGGGAACTGCTTGAATGCCGCCCTGTGACCGCCGAGATGAGGGAACAGCCCTTATTTGCCTGGCTCTGATTCTCCATGCTGTCGTGGTTGTGGAATGCAAAAGCCAGGACATGATGGAAACAGGTTTGTCATGGAATCTTTGGAATTTCAGACACAGGAGGCATTAATTGGAGTATCATCCACCTCATTATTGTGCCCCTTTGAAACTTCCTTGGGGATTTTAAGATAGATGGGTCTTCTTGCAGCTGCGTCTTTATACCCACAGAGCTGAGTATAATTTCCACTTGATTACAGCTAAAATAGTCTTTAAGATGAAGTTTCCTGAAATGATTTAAAATAAACACAGATGGGAAGGGGGGAAAAAAGCTGTAATGAGGCACTTAAAAAATAAAGTGAGCATTTTCTTAAGAACAAATGGGATTTTTCAGTCTTGGAGAGACTGCAAGAAATATGTTTTTGGTTTTTTTTTAAGTCTTTGAAATGGAGGGGGTCCTTTTAAACTGCTTAAAATGTTTCTGACACCGAACGAGGCTTTGCTCCCCATCTCTGTGTGGTTTTGCCGTATTTCTGACTTCAGAATATGTCTTCTTTTCTTTCAAGGACTTGGAGATCCTTTCAGAATGCCGGAGGAAAGTTCTCCCAGGCAGACCCCACAGAGCGTTCCATACCAGGACCTGCCTCACCTGGTCAATGCCGATGGACAGTACCTCTTCTGCAGGTACTGGAAACCTACGGGCACACCCAAGTAAGTCCCCCCTCCCCCCCTGCCGAATGCTGCTCCAGACGCACTTGGCTCCATTCACGCTGGCCTCTGCCCTTCTTCCTGTAGCATACCCTTCGGGACTGCTTTCTTCATGACCTACTTCACATACGTTTTAACGTCAGGCACAGCAGTGCCCACAAAGATGAGATTTAGACTTTGTCATTTTTTTTTTTTTAAATTAAGAAGCAGGAGTTCTATTTTCATTATAACAACCAGGATACGGATTCTACCGTATGGCAGTTTTCAAAAATTCCACATGACTTTATTTTTTGTACCGGACTTGATTTCCTGTTGCAAGGGCATTCCTTTGAAATCAACGCTGACAACTCCAGAAAGCCACCTAAGCAGATAAGAACATCAAAACTGTATATATAATAACCTTTGTTCTGTCTTCCTGTTTGATTATGAGCTTTAGAGGTGTCCTACGTGTATAACTAGGGAGAAAGGGGTCTGGGTATTTCCTTCTGATTTCTTGCCAGCTCAATTACTTTGTACATTTTCCATCAAGGATTTGTCTTGCTGTTAGAAAAGGCGTTGGGACTATACACCATAAGACAGCTGGTCGCCTGCTGCTCCCCTTCTCTTGTACGAACAGGGAAAGCCCTGCTTGTTTATGTTATTCGGGGAACGGAATTATTGGTGGTAACCATTTGGCCTAGTGACGAGTGAGCGTCTCCTGTTCCATGGATGTTTTACCTGTCTCCCAGGCCTCTTGTCTCCCAGGGCACACGGTGTGATGTAGATTATAGCTCTCTTTGTGTCTCAGTAATCACCCAACCCTAGCACAGCTATAGCATTTCTCCTGTTTTTCAACAAGGTGTATATAATCCAGGTAGCTGCACGTTAAAAACACAGAGATGTGGACTTTTAAAGACCTGGTTTAAAATCATAGCTTCAGGGCAGCTGTACAAACTGCCTATCGTAATGGGCTGTTAATAGTTCCTACCAGTTCTGGCAATATCTTTCTTAAAGATATCCTCCAGAAGAGAGCGTGTGTCTCGCATATGTGTCAGATGGAGACAGAGGAGAAGAGAGGGAAGGAGGGAGGGAGGAAGGGGGTGAGGAGAGAGAGAGGAGAGAGAGAAAGAGAGAGAGAGTTGTCAAGCATCGTCATTAATTCTCCATTCTGACTTACTCTCCACTCTGACTTATTTGGCTGTACAGTTGCGTGTTCTTGGTTTAACTTCTGAGAACTGTGTGGTATATGGGGCATTATTTGATCGATATACAAAAAGAGGACAAAGAATTGAAAGTAGGCATTTTTATTGTCCAAGTCCTAGACTTTGGGGGCTTTCCTCGGTTGAGTGGGGAGGCTGTCCTAGTTGGAAGTCAACGAAATAAAGAGGACCTTTGGTCTCCAAAGGAGGCAGCGCAGGGCGGTGGGTGAGTGGGTTGGGAATGGCCAACCGGCTGCCCTTCCTGGGCTGTGAGTGGTTTTCAGTCTCCACGCTGACGTCACCTTGTGGGGAGGTCTCTCGGTTCCATTGCTTTTGCTCCACTTAGATGTGGCAAGCCCCCAGTAGCTTAAACTGAGCTGTCTCTGGGAAATCAGTGTCTGCACTGTGGTGGCCGCCGATGGCAATAAGAAGGTGGGGTGGGTGGTTGAGGCAGTTGGGCCCTGGGATTTGGAAGAGAACTGTGATGGGAAGGCCACCGGCCTACCTACTCTGCCTCTACCCCCTGGAGATGATTCAGGTCAATAAACACCCTTTTGGAGTTGGGGCCAATGTCAGAGGTAATGTTTAGGCGATTTCACAACTAGCCCTGACCCGTCAGAAAGTCCTGGAGGCCTCCGGCAACAGAAGTTAACCCTGTGTCTGCATCTCTGTATATCAAATAGGGTGAGGGGTTCCTGGAGGAGGGATCATGGCAGCCAGAGTGGTGGGGAGCAGGGGGGTGGCCTCAGGGCAGAGGTTTATGCCAACTGAAATGGAAGCGTGTCCATGTCTGAATAACTGAGACCAGCTGCTTGGGCAGATACCAGCCACTGTGTGGGCCTGCCTTCTTGCATGCTCTGGAACGTCTCTGCTGTTGAGTTTCAACACCATTGCCCATTGCTTTTAGGAAGGGAGAGAGGACCTCAGGTCACCCCTGACTCCAGTCCATCCCTTCCAGGGAGTGTCCTAAAGTCCCATTCCCAGTTCAGCTCCAGGCCTTCTCTACTCCACCGTCTGTGGGGAAAACCCAGACAACTGTCACCTTTCCCTCTGTTTTTCCACTCTGCTCCATTTAAAAAATAATCTCCCTCCCAGAGGACCTGGAGACCTCAGAAGCCACCCTGGGTGGCGTCTTTCAGAGCGGGGTCTATGTGCACCTCTATTAGCCACACTGCTTTGGGTTGGTTTTTTTGGTCAACAAGTTGCCTCCAGCTCCTTAGGCCTGCCTCAGAGCACCTGAAACTTTCTGGTCCCGAGACCAGCTCTGCAGGTGGCTCAGAGTGACACTGGGTCACAGGTGTCAGCCATAGCTGAGAAACCGGCCAAACCTGCTTATGGAATCAACTTATGTCCTTATACATGCCAGCCTCTCACGCTGGACCCTGAGAGAGAAGAAGGCATTTCTTGGGAGTGTCATTACGATGTGTGTGTCCAAACACAACGCTGTTTTTAGTACAGCAGGCCAAAGACTCCATCTTTAACTGTTTTGCACCCAAGATTTTTAAGCCTACATTTGGCAGTGTCAAGGCAAATTCGGGTTCAGCTAGTGGTGTTTACAGTGTAACAAATGTTAGACTTAAGGTATAGCAGAATTATCTTATGTTCATTGAGTATCTCCTATTAATTGAATATCAAATATGTTCTGGGGTCTGGATTAGGCTCCCTACCTACATGATCTCATCTTAACTTGACATCAGCCTGTGAGGCCAATGTTATCATTACCATTTCCTATTTTACACATGGGGGGACAGGCCCAGGATGACCCAGGTAGGGTAGCTGGATTCAGTTCAGATTCCTCTGGCTCCCAGGTCAGTTGCTCCTCTTAATGCACCACTGTGGAAGGCAGACTTTCATCTCTGTAAGTAGCGTCTTCCTGATAAATTCTGACATTTTCCATCAGGGTTGAAGACCACTTCACCCTACGGTAAGGAGTAATAGAATAATGAATTCTCCCTGATTGTTGGCTCACAATTACTGAAAGTGGGAAATCAGTGAAAGATATGTCTCCATTCTGAAACTAGAAATCTTGCGATGCCCTGGGGGAGTGGCTGCTTGATCCAGATTCAGTATCTTGGACTTTTAAAGTACTGGTCCTTCAGCAAATTTCCAGCAATCATGTCGACAGAAAGACGGAGACTATAGCAACTTTGAATTCAGTCCACCAGGTGGTCCTCCTTAGTCCAATAAAAGATGACTTTAAATTCGCTTCTGAATGTTAGTTAGACATACTCGGAACAGTGAAGGTGTTCCTGTCCCACGTGGCGAATGGCTGGCCGGCTGGGGAGAGGCTGGGTGGTCAGAAACCGTACTCAGTCTGAGGACGTGAAGACTTCCTTTGATTCTGTATGACAAGGAAGGCCGGGGAGCCCCCCTACAATTGAGTGGTTGTGCAGCCGAGGTCCCCACCAGACAGTTCATTCTAAACATGGGCCAGAGCATGTTGGTCTGGTGATCAGCAGGGCCACTGTGAAGTGTGTGTGTGTGTGTGTGTGTGTGTGTGTGTGTGTGTGTGTGTGTTTGTGTGTGTGTATGTTTGTGTGTGTGTGTGTGTGTGTGTAATATACCCCTCGGTGCCCTTCTTCCTTCTCTAAAGCTGCTACTTCCCTCCTGTGCACTTGGTCTCTGGGCCACCCCTCACCCCCAAAGGGCTGACAGGCTTTCCTTTCTGTAGCTGCTGTTGGGATAACAGCTGGGAGATTGAGGGAGCTGTTTCAAAGTGCGGCTGTCCCCGGTCCCTCTGCTTGCAGAGTCCTGATGCCAACACCCTGCCTGGAGAACCGCTGCAATTCACAAATGACTCATTTTTGAAAGTTTCATTTAGCATTTTGTTCCAAATTTCTCTACATTTTCGGAGACGTTCCAGAACATAAGCCCTGGAGTTCCTTCCACAGACCTTGCTGGCTCTGTGTTTTCTCCCTTTCTTGCCTCCGACTTCAGGTTCAGTAACCTGGCTTTTCCCTCCAGTAACCAGGCGGCCACACCCTCACATGGATGCCACTCCTCTCCCCTCCTGGTTCCAGCAGTCTGAGCTTCCTCCAAGGCAGTCTGCAGTTGGTGTGGTTTTTAGGACTTTCCTCTGGGTGACATGGGGGTCAGGGCTGGGAGTGGGATCCTCCCCAAGTTCTCAGTCTTGGCCATTGTCAGTGGATCTAGAAGCAATAAGCCAAAGTCCTAACACTGGCTGCTCCTTTCCTTATTCCTTATTCCCCAAAGTGGGGCCCAGCTGATACCCCCTACCTCTGCCCTGGGTCACACTGATCCCTGTGTCCTCGAAGCCTCAAAACCCTGTAGCTGAATTTTTGGGCAATGCCACCTTAGGACACTTCCTCCTAACTATGCAAATTTACCTGGAAAAGAGGTGATTTCCCGGAGCTGGGAATGTCCTCATGATGTCCTCCTCATGTCAGCCACCAGCCCTTTGGGTGTGGTACCAGTGGTTCCAGAAGCTAAGGGCTCCTCCCAGCCAACTGGATCCAGCCCATGGAGACGCAGCGTCTCCATCGTCTGGCTGGACATAATTTTGACCCCCTACTGCCTTCTGGAGTTTTCTTCTCATAGGTCAGACTGGCTTTTCCTATGTTCCCCTCACCCTTTGGTTTCCTAATCAGGTTGGAAGTCACTTATTTAGTGCCTTCCTCCACGCCCCCTAGCCTATGGCATTGGTTCAGTGCGCTGAGCAACATTCCACGAGTTCTGCTTACATCTTTGGGTGTTTCTGTGCGTTCGCTGCTGACTCCTGCAGCCCTCATGGCCTTTCTGAACTCCTGCCCCCTGGGTGACGAGGTGTTGCTGCATCACTTGCCTGTGGTTGCTACATCCTCAGAGTGAACCAAATCATATCCCTTCTTTGTCCCTAAGAGGAGCCATTTTGAACTCTATTCTGTTGGTCTTTGTGGGTGTGAGAACAGGCAGGCATCCCCCCGCCCAGCCCCTTGAACATTCCCCCTGGCTGTAAGGCTCTGGGTTAGCTCTTGGGCTCTTCCGAGCCTCTGTAGCAAGACAGGCTCTGAGGGTTTATCTCCCTGCTCTTTTTGTTCAGCCACAGTCTCGCTCCCATTCACCCAACCCGTGACGTCAACGGTTTTTGACATCCACATGTTCCAGGCATTGTGTTGGGCACCAGCGTGGGGAGAGACTGCTTTGTTTGATGAAGGGGTGGGGATAGATGAACATGTGGATAATTATGATGTGATGTGGCAAGCCCATAGAGATAGGACCCCTGCTAAGCCATACAGAGCCTTTGTGCAAATTAAGAAGGGAGTCCATCCATGAAGACATAGCCCCTCAGGTGTGTGGCTTGGGAGGCAGAACATGGGCTGGGTTTCAGCTCCTACTTCCCTTTTTACCCATGCCCTCAAACAGCACTCCACATGCAGGAAGGGCATGCCAGGGGAGGGGGCTGGGGCAGGAATGCATGGGCTGCATGAGAATACCAGCAGTGGTATTACTGGGGCAGAAGGCACCAGGTGGACAGTGGCAGGAACCTAAATGAAGCTAGAGAGGTAGAATGAGGCCATTCCCTGGGGGGTGAGATGGATGGGGGGGGGTGCTGCAGGTTGAGCTACAGGCTCAAACTTGAACCTTCAGGGGGTGGGGGGGACCCCAGTGGTTTTAAGCCAGCAAGTGCTGTAGGCAGACTTATAACATGGACAAATGGTGGTTGGAGGTGTTTGCCACAATCCAGGGGACAGGTGAGGAGGGCTGAGATCCTGCAGAGTAGTGACAGCATGTGATAGCAGTGGAAGGACTAAAGTTGCCTGCTCCTGGTGATGATGGCAGGAGAGGTGGGGGAAGGATGGCTCCCAGGTGTCTCCCCAAGGGACAGGCACATAGGGAATATGGGGGTTCTCCTTCCCAGCAAACACCTTTATTACCTCTGCTCTCAAGATACCTGCTCTACTCTCTGACAGTGAGGACAGGTGGGACCACCTACCCTGTGGGACACCTCATTGGAGCACCCCTGGAATAAATCAGTGGGACAAATGAAGGAGAGAGAGCATGGACAAGCCAACCAAATTACCAGTAAAATATTAATGACAGGGACAAGTTCATTTTCATGAAGGTGAGAGAGGAATCATGTCTTACACTGGCGCTTTGCAATGAGGACTCGAAAATGAAGCACCTTTAATTTAATGTGTTGTTTTATGAAATTTACACCTAAGCTCCTGGAAAGTGGATATTACTCTGCATTTGGAGCAACAACACTATTTTTGATCAGATCGATCAACTTTACAGTAGCAGTTCAATTTTTTTTTTTTTTGCCTATTTAAAAAATTTCTAAAAGTTTTTTTCTCTTGTGTGAAACTGTTGTTTCTCCTTCTGATGCCTCTGCCTTTGTTATAGCATAGGAAACTGCCTTATTTTTACATAGGGATCTCTTCTGGGCACTTTTTTTTTTTTTTAAAGACTCTTTGGATAGCAAAGATCTTTTGATGACCAGGGGAAAGGCCGGCTGCTATTCTTGCAGTTGATTTTTCCAACAGCTTCGTCAAGGGATAATTTCTTCCAGTTGCTATAAGAATGTTCTGCAGATACAAATCTGGCTTTGTTTTGCAGTGGAGTCTAAGAAAAAAATAGCCAAATAAACTGCTTCCTGAATAGCCCCCATTGTCCAGCATCGTCTATTTATTGGCACCTTCTAGGTTTAGATGTTAATCCCAGATGCACTTTGTTTTTGAGTGCAAACCCGACCATCAGTGATTGTGTAAATGGAGGAAATGGTCTTCTGTGGTGCAAATTTTTACAGCTGAGATTACAGGACAACCCTTGTCCCATATTTGAGGGTCATCCGAGGTTCTTGTTGGTAGGACGTTCCTTTCATTTCACACAGCCTTGTTCATAGCGGGTGGGGGTAGGGATGCTGATGGTGGTCACTGACGGACTGGGAGTGACTTGTTCTCTCTGTGTCAGAGACACACACAGCAAGGGGCTGTGTGTAGCTAGGAGGTCACAACAAGAGCTGTGAGCTGTGTCACTCCACTTGGAACTGCCCCCCCCTTTCACGTTCATCACCAGCTCCCAACATGCCTCTCCTGCATTCATTTCCTCTCTTGGCTGCCCAGCAAATCCTCCTGTGTGCAGTGGTGAGAAACCATGCCTCACCTTCCTCAAAAAGGTGTAAAGGAGCTGTTTCTCCTGGGCTCACAGCTCCATCAACATTCTGGAAGGAAAAGGAGGAGGGAGGGTGGGAGGGAGCAGGGAGGAGGGGAGAGGAGAAGGGCGAAGAACAGAAGGAAAGAAAGAAGGTTTGGAAAAATACATCTTCAGTTGATGTTAGGATTGAGGGGAATTAGACCTTCCTTTTCCTTGAACACGTTTCCCAAACCAGAAATATGGGGCAGGATTAATAGAGATCAGGATGGAAATAGGTCACTTTGTGAAATCACACCTGTGCTACCTGTAGGGCACTCGTGCCTCTGTCCCCTTGCATTGTTCTCCCCAGAGAGCAAGTGTCAGTGGAATGGCCTGTCGTCATGTCCCTGGTGCTTAGAATAGTGGCCTGCCTTCAGCAGGAGCTTAATAAATGTGTGTTAATGAGTGAATGAATTGCTCCCAGAGAAGAAAGGGGCGTGAGCCAGTCACTGGCACAGTGTCTTTCTTCTGGTAGAGGAAGTCAGACTTGAGTATTAAGGTCCTTAGAGTTCTCCAGCTCTCCCTAACCCTGGGGACTTCCCCTGAGTAGGTGGCAGAGGGTTTTAGGGGGTTAGAGTCTGCGGACCTTTTGACATCATGGCTACGTTAAGTATATGCACTTTTCTGGAAAGGAAGACGCATCACAGACTCCATCAGACTCTCGAAATGGGGGTGGTCCCTGCCCCCAGGGCTCAGTGGCAGCCTTATCATTTTGTCAATGGGAAGACTGAGGCTCAGGGAGTAAACATGAAGTCACCTAGGGGGCTGGCGTGGGCCCGGGGGCTAGCTCCTGACCACGCTCTCGCCTCTGTGCCACGCCATGTCTCGGGAGTTGTTGACCCCATACCTTCTCCTTCTGGGTTGAAACCACAAGGCAGCCCTTCACAGTGGGGATTTCAACAGATGGGAAGTTTGGGGCTGGGCTTGGAGAGGTCTTAACTGGCCACCTCCCTCCTCGCTGCCGGAAGCTGTTTGATGACATCTACATTTTGGGGGCTCTGTTTTCTGTGGTTAGAAGCATGTGGGCACCTAGGCAATGCCCCAGGACTCTGAGTAATGGACTTCAGAAAGGTGGCAAGAGACTCACTTAGAGGACCCACGAGATGGGGTGGCAGAAGGGGGATGAATTCTAAGAGGGGGAAATGAACAGACAGCCTCTAGGAGAATAAGAGAAGCATGTGGGAGAGGAGGTGTGGGGCCCCCGAATACAGAGGGGAGCGGGAAGGGGAAGGACAGAAGGAGAAAGAGCTTGAAGACAATTAGAAACCGCCATCTTTGGTCTCAGGAAGCCTCTGGTTAGTCTCACCTTGTCAGAGCAGGCAGTTTCCCGAGGCCACTTGCAGGCCACTGGATTAGAGACGAAAGACCCCTGGCTGGGAAATTGCTGCCTTTAGACATTTTGGTCAGTTGATCCCTGAAGGGACATGTTTCAGGGAAGACTGGTCTGTCTGGGACACAAAGCATCCCAGTGTAGGGAGAACAGTGTAGGCCATGGAGTCAGACTCTGCGGGGAACAGACTGGGTCCACTCAGACAAGGCATGAGGCCATAGATTCGCTACTTGACCAGTCTCTGCATCTTTAAAATAGGGGACACCAGCACCTTTCCCTAGGGTGCTTGTACAGGTTAGATAGATGCGTGGGAGTTCACATCTGGCATCTGGCACACTGTAAGTGACATGTGAGTGTGAGCTCTTACTGCTTAGTTTGATCTCTTTGGCTGCCTCTGCCATCAGTCTGGCAGGCTGTGAGGAAGGACTGTGTGTTGGGCTTGTTTGTTACCCACCATTGTCCCTTACTTCCCAGCACCCTCCTGGCAAGCATCAGCCACATAAGCCCTAGAGTGAAAGCAATACTCATACATCCCACCTTTACTGCTCTTCCCCATGACCCCAGGCTGCAGGCTTTCCCCCAGTCTTCAGCTTATTTACTGGCTTTTTTTCTTAGCAATTCAAACTCAGTTCTGTTTTGGGGCACCTGGCTGGCTCGGTCAGTAGAGTGTGCAACTCTTAATCTCAGGGTCCTGAGTTGGAGCCCCACATCGGGTATAGAAATTACTTTGAAAAAAACCCTCAGTTCCGTTTCAGTGAGACTTCAAACTCCCTAAATGACAGAAGTTAATAGAAATAGACGCTGGATGGGGCACCTGGGTGGCGCAGTCGGTTTGGCATCCAGCTCTTGATTTTGGCTCAGGTCATGATCTCACAGCTTGTGTGTCGGGCTCTGTGCTGACAGCTCAGAGCCTGGAGCCTGCTTCGGATTCTGTGTCTCCCTCTCTCTCTGCCCCTCCCCACTTGTGCCCTGTCTCTCTCTGTCCCTCAAAAATTAAAAAAAATGTTAAAAAAAAATAGACACTGGATGTTTAATCTACAAGGTAAACAAAACAAGAAAACCGTGAGAAAGCTGTTGGTGGTGAAATTCTTTTTGAGATAACACACAGTTAGGACAATGAGATGCTTTTATCTTGTGTAAAGCTTCTGTGAGTGACAGCATTTAGGTACAGTCTCACTGGCAGGGAGGCCAAACCTTCATGAGCAGGGCTGGAAGTCTGTGCCAGCAAACTTCCATAGAAGCATCCGCTCCATTTTCGGTAGTCTGTGTCTTAAGACGTTCCGGTCTTTGGCACGTGTGTCTCCATTGGTCCTGAATGCGTCAGCACTGTGTGGAAACGTTTCTAATTGCAGGAGATGAGATTACTGGTACAAGTGCCGTCCTGCCATCTATCCGGAGTGGCCAGGGCTGTCGGGGGCGCCTTTGTAATCTATCGCCGTGTAACCCCATTTACTTAGCTCACAATTCTAATGGATTGGCGATTTGTGCTGGGCTCAGCCGGGCAGATGTTCTGCCTTGGCTGGGCTTCTTCATGCATCTGTGGTCAGCTGCGGCCTCTACGGGCACTGGTGGGCCAGCTAGGGGCTCCCTGGGCTTCGATGGCTTTACTCATGTGTCTGGTATCAGGACGCTCTTGGCAGGAGGACCTCGGTTCTTCTGCATGCGGTCTGGCACCCTTTAGTGGGCTAGCTCAGATCTGTTCTTAGGGTGGCAATGTTTCAAGAGCAGCAAGAGAGCAAACCCCAATGTGCGGGTGCTTTTCAAGTTTCTGCTAGTGTCAGAGCTAGTGGGCCCAGAGGTGGTGTGTGAGGGCACATCCAAGGAGCGAGGATGAGGGCAGGGCCTATTTTGAGGCCACTTTTGAAATTCTACCACGTGGAGAAAAGCTCTTTGTCCTAAGAGTCAGAAATGCAGCCTTGAAGTTTTGTTTCTGCCTCTGCCTCTGAGTAATTCTCGACAAGGTATCATCTCTTAGACTTTCGGGCAAGTTCCCGGAGACTTTTGCATTTTCTGTAACTCTAGGATACTTTGCATCTTGTGATGGTGAATAACCCCTGAGCTTTTCCAGGGCAGAAGTCATGTTTACTCTTATTCTTCCTTCTCCAGCGCTCCCCTCCTTGTAGAGTATCATGCCTGGCACAAAATAAAGGATCTAACCGTGTTTGTTGAATGAATAAATGAACTTCTCATATTTAGAGTCAGGTAATTGGGTTAGATGATTCCCCAGAGTCCCTTCTGGCATGGTTTTCTAGGGAAAGGACAGACTGTTTCCACAGAGGATAGATCAGAGGGGCTTTTTTGTTCAGGAAATGGAGCAGCAAAATCCAGAAGTATCCCAGAAGGAGTCAATAATAACTAGAATAAGAATATTCCCTGTAG